>NC_092047.1:73052145-73791010 GCF_003086295.3 Arachis hypogaea | reverse complement strand
TTCTAGTTGGCTCCTCAAGTCTTGGGTATGGGCCTTTGGATCTTGAGTTTGAAGCAGTTATCTTCTTCATTGGGCTTAGCTTTACTTGCAGAGAGAAAGTGTGAAGTGGGCAGGGACTTTAGCTCAGGACGTTAGTGGTGTTAACGTTAAGTGAAATTGTGGGTTCGAGAACGTTAGTGACAATCACCTTTTTCACTAACGTTCCTGACCCAAGTTAGAGCCACGTTAACCTCAATGTTAGTGGCACAAATGTTGCCACTAACGTTGCCTCTTGGTCCTTCGCACACATTATTGGGACTTACCTTTCCCAATAATGTTGAGAAGCCTCCCCCTTTCTTACGTTAGAGTCCACGTTAACTTAGTTAACGTGGCTCTTAACGTTAACTTGCCAACCTTCGAGAACGTTAGTGACACTTACCTTTGTCATTAACTTTCCAATGTGCCCCTATTTCCCACGTTAGAGTCCACGTTAACTAGGTTAACGTGGCCTCTAACGTAGCAATGCTAGCCATCTCCAACGTTAGTGACAAAGGTGAATGTCACTAACGTTGGCTCATCATCTCTCTTCTTCACGTTAGCTTCCACGTTAACTAAGTTAACGTGGGAGTTAACGTGGCTCATTGTGGCTAGTGTGGTTCATTCCAATGTTAGTGACAAAGTTAGGTGTCACTAACGTTGGCGATCATATACTTTCTCCACGTTGGCTTCCACGTTAACTAAGTTAACGTGGAAGTTAACGTGGCTTGTGGAGGCTTGGCCAACGTTAGTGACAAAGTTAAATGTCACTAACGTTGGCTTCTCTTTTGCTTCTTAATGTTAGAAGCCATGTTAACTAAGTTAACGTGGCAAGTAACGTGGCCACTTATGAGCTTGGCCCAACGTTAGTGACAAAGGTAAGTGTCACTAACGTTGGCTCTATTTTCTTTCCTCCACGTTAGAGTTCACGTTAACTTAGTTAACGTGACTCTTAACGTGGGCTATGATGGCTTTGAGGACGTTATTGGCGATTACTTTTCTCATTAACTTTGCAAGCTAGCTCCCATTCCTACGTTAGAAGTCACGTTAGTGAGACTAACGTGGCTGCTAACGTGGTTCTTCCTTGTTTCCTTTGTCCTGAAATCAAGCAATAAAGTGCATCAAAGTTCTAGTCCAAGTCATGGGAAATGCAACATCCAATTTGTCATTAATTTCATGCAAAATCCTCATGAAATCATGTAAAGTGCACAATGTATGCTTGAATCAAGATGTAAGTGAATATCTACCCAAAACTAGCTTATTTTCTAAGGAAATGCATGAATTTTCCTTAAAAACAGTAAAGAAAAGGTCAGTGAAACTGGCCAAAATGCTCTGGCATCACAACACCAAACTTAAAGCTTGCTTGTCCCTAAGCAAGTACTGGAACAAGAGAATGATGAATGGAATGCCAAGAGAAATGAGTCATTCTTGTGGAGGTCATGTCCCTGGTTTTATGGTGGTTTCATGCATAGCAACTTAGGTTCATTCCTGGCTTTCAGACCTTTATGATGTCCTAGAATACTCACTGTGATTGCATCCCATAAGACCTTTATTCATTGATCCTTTTGTTGTCATTTTAGGGCTTATTTGTGTTCTTAAGCTAAGTGTTCTGTAAGGGGGCAACTCTTTAAAATAAGCTTTCAGCCAACACTCCCGAACCAGTTGGTTCAAGGTGCTAGGTGTTGAAGCACCCCTAAGGACTTACTTCCTCAAGTCTCTCCCCCATACATACACACCACAGGCATATGGTTTATTTATTTTCTTTTCTTGAGACCTTGGTGTCCAGCACCTCTTTGGGTTACTAAATGCTCTGTAGTGAGGGTTACTCTTGATAGTGGACTTTCAGCTGATAATCTCGAGTTAGTTGACCCAAGTTACCAAGTGATAAGGCACCCCTAAGAGCTTATTCATCCAAGTAAATCCCTCACACAGGAATACCACAGACACATGCCTCAAGATTAAAACCATTGGTGCCTAGCCTTATTGCTTACTCTTTTTCTTTTATTCATTTTTTTTCCACTTTCATTTTTCTTTCCCCCTTTTTCTTATTAGGATCTTATTATTTAGTTAGTCTCATGGGGTGTGTTCAAAGCATAGTATTCATGACAGATAGTTGTCTTCCCACCTTGTGGTTGAACTAACTTAGCTAACTTATGACCGCACCACAAACTAAGGAACTTACTCCATAGTATGAACTCCACTCTGGTCTTTTGCAAAACACTCATTCTTTTTTCATTTGTTTCAAAGGGACAAGCATACAAGTGAGCAAAGTAAGGATGCAGTGACATAAAGACTAGCAATCATAGACTTATTCAACCAAGAACTTAAAAGACAGCATTTAAAAGGTTCAAACTATCATGGAAGCATGTTCTATTTCATACAAGATCTTCCTTATTTAAAACATAGAAAGGGATGAACCAAAGAAGGAACTCCACCACCTTTTACTCATGTGGTTGCCCATGCTCTCCTCCTTGCTTGTCCTCCTTGTGTCCCTCTTGATTGCTCGTACTCCCACTCCCTTTGCTTTTTCCAATCAGCTTCTTCCAGAAACCACCATCTTCCATCTTCTTCTTGAGTGTTTCCTTCTGTTGTTTCACCTTCCTCTCTTCTTGTTCTACAAAATCTTTTTGGACCTCATCATATGTAGGGATGGCATAGTGTAGATGATGCATATTACTAGACATGTAGTTCAACTTGGCTTGAGTGTTTACGTTGAACTCCTCCCTATGTAGTTGCCATCCTTCATTAAGTACAGTGAACTCATTGAATGCTTTCATATGAGCTATTTGCCGCTGATTGAGTTCCTGCAAATGCTTATCTTGACGTTCTTGCCTCTCAGTAACTTGGTGGATGGCTTGAGTGAGCTGGGAGTATTGTTCCTGTTGCTGCTCCATTTGTTGTTTCTGCCACTCTTCTTGTTGGCTCATCCAGTTGGACTGAAGGTTTAGTATTTGCTCTTGTCCTTCCATATGTCTCATCCCCAGATCTTCAATGGCCCTTAGAAGGTGATTCATGTTCAAGTTGGCTGGGTCATGATGCTCTTCTTGTTGATATTCTTCTTGATGAGGCTCCTCTTGGTGAGCTCCTTCTTTCGCTTTTAGCTTCCCTATTTGTGGCCTTCTTTGTTGCTGAGCAGGTGTAGTATAGACAAGACGCTGGATTGTAACTAGCCTCCCAGGGTTCACCCAGTCTGGATTGCTATCCTCGAAGACCACCTTAGCCTTTGTACATAGTCTGAGAATAGTGCTGGGGTACCAAAGCCTGGCACCCGAATCAGCCTTCTCAACTGACTCTTGAATTCCCTCAGCTATGAGTTCATGCACATTGATTTCTCTACCCTGTACTAGGCAATGTACCATAGTCACTCGATTAATATTGACCTCTGAATTATTTGCAGCTGGGAGGATGGACCTCCTTACGAGTTCAAACCACCCTTTGGCTTCCGGGCTAAGGTCTCCCCTCTTGATGAACCGGGGTCTTCCATCTGCATACCTCTCCCAATCAGCTGCTATAACACAGATGTCAGTCACAATTTCTGTGAGCTCATCATTGTCAGGGCTCTTACTTATCCTTGCATGATAACTGGGCTCATCAAAATGTGGTGATTTCAAGTGAAGTGTTCTTGTTATAGCATTTGGGCTGAAGTCTATCTCCTTTCCTCTTACATAGCTTTTGAAGGTTGGGGCCCTAGTTTTGTCTTCTCTAACCACATTTGCGTAGAACTCTTTGATGAGGTTTGCATTGATCTTCCCCTCTGGATTAGGGAGCCTTTGCCACCCTCTTTGTTCAATTTTCTTCCGAATCTGTGGGCACTCGTCTTCATTGATTTGGAAGGTTAACTCAGGCAATATCTTCTTGATCTTGATCCTTTCAAATTCTTGTTCATGGAAGGCAGTTTTGAATCTCTTCTCATCGAAAGGAATGTTCTCCATTGGTTCCTTCCTTTTTTGCCTCTTGGAGCTTGATGATGCCATGAACTTGAGTTGCTGTGTGAGGGGATTGGAAGGTAAGGATAGATGAGGAATTTGGTTGGTTAAGACGAGGTATGATGAAGGGGTTTTGGATGCCGAAAGTGTGAAGTGTGGAGAGTGGGAATTTGAATGTGAGGGGTAAGTATGCACTAGGACTCATTTATATAGGGAGATTATGAGTGAGTGGAGGGAGTGGATTGATGGAATGGTTGCTTGATGGACGGTTGGGGTTGTGCATGGAGAAAGGACAAGGATCATCACTTTATGAAGGTTATTGGTTCGGTCTCCAAGGGTCTCCTTTTTTCAATATTGCATGGCAACAATTTCCAATGCATTCCTTCTTAAGACAAGGGTGTAGTTTCTCTTCATGGAGTGGCCGAACCTTTTTCATTTAATTATCCAATCAATCCCCTTCAATGCTCCTCTCCTTTTCCCTATAAAAATAAAATAAGAAAATTCAATATCATAAAAATTAAACTTTACGGCTAGTATAGTAAAGAAAAAGGATTAGGTTGTTTATTCATGAACACCAACTAACTAACTAACTGTGCGTCCTTATATGCATATCCGTGGCACCCTGGGGTGACACCAAATTTAGTTTGGAGCACTGTGATGAAAAGTTTTGTTCAAAGCTCCAAGACTAGCATGCTCTGAGTTGCATCCATGCTTTCTTGGCATGCTTTGAACACCAAACTTGTTCTTCACTATATACTGCATAATAAGGATTTCACCAAGTGTTTGTCAAGTTTGGGTTGGAATTCATGAATATTGACTTATTCACTATTAAAGGCATACAAAACATGGGTTGCCTCCCATAAAGCGCTTCTTTAGCGTCACTAGCTTGACGTTTCTTCTTCATCAGGGAGGTTGATAATGCTTCAAGTCCTCCCCTCTTGCCTTAGACTTATATCCATTGGTTGTATCAATGATCTCTACATGTTCCAAGGAGAGAACTCTGTTGATAGTGAAGACCTTAGGTAACTGAGATGGTACAGTGGGGAGATCAGGGGGGATATCTGGGAAGTAAGCTGAGATCACTTTATCCCCTAGAGAGAAGTCCTCGGTAGGGATCTTCTTGTTCCTCCACCTCCTTGGTACCTTCTTCTTTATTCCTTTTGATGTTGCCTTGCTCTTTGTGACTTCTTCTTCTAAGGGAATTTTGTTGTTGTCTTCACATGTCTCTGGTGGTTTAGGTTCCTCCAGCTTTTCCTTGAGCTGTGACAACTGCTTATTTCCTTGTTCATCAAGCAAGGGCTTTCCCAGTTGGGCTGGTTGTGCTTCAATGCTTGCTTCCTCTTTCAATATCTCATTATGATCTTTGCTTGGTTCTTTTTTCTCTTGGTTTGCTTCTTGTGAGAGTTTGAAGACATTAAAACTGAGTCGTTCATCATGGATCCTCAATATTAGCTCCCCTCGCTCAACATCTATGAGTGCTCTGGCTGTAGCTAGGAATGGTCTTCCCAATAAGATTGGGTGAGTGTGACTCTCTTCCATGTCCAGGATGACGAAGTCTGTGGGAAGAAAGTATTTCTCAACCTTTACCAACACATTTTCCACCACTCTTATTACTTGTTTTTGAGTTTTGTTAGCCAGCCTGATGTCTACATCTGTGGGCATTATCTCATTGATCTGCAGCCTCTTCACCAGGGATAAGGGCATTAAGTTGATGCTTACTCCCAAATCGCAGAGTGCTCTATCAAACATTATTTCTCTTATGGCACAGGGGATGTGAAAACTCCCTGGGTCCTTTCTTTTCGTAGGCAACTCTGGTTGAATGAGGGCGCTGCACTCCTTGTTCATTACTATAGTTTAGCCTCCTTTGAGTGAGCTTTTCCTAGGGAGCAGTTCCTTCATGTATTTGATGTATGCAGGCATTTGTTGGATGGTCTTGATGAATGGTATGTTGACATGCAGAGATGCAAACAAGTCAAGAAATCTTGAGTATATTCTCTTTTCAACAGCACCCTTGAGTAGTTGGGGAAAGGGTGCATAAAGTCTCAGCAGCTCCTGTTGTGAGATTTCTGGTTCTTGGTGATCTTTTTCCTCCTTCTCTGTTGAGGTGTCTCCAGGTTGTTCTGCCGACTTGTTTGGCTTGTCCTCAGTCTCCTTATCACTTATAGTGACCATCTTGCAATCTTCCCATCTTACTTTCTTTGTTTCACCTCTCGGATTCTTCTCTGTGTCACTTGGGAATCCATCTGTAGGTTTGGGAATCTACTCAGAGAGATACCCCACTTGGGATTCCAACCTCTTGATTATGTCTCCCTGGTTCTTGAAATTGGCTCGCACTTCCTCCTTGAATGCCTTGTTGTCTTGAATCTCTTTGCCTATGCCTTCAAGTAGATTCTCAATCCTTGAGAGTCTGTCATCAAATGATGGTAGATTGGGATTAGAGGTGGAAGGATGAGGAGGGTTATTTTGGCCTTGGTAAAGGTGTTGAGAGGGTTGGTTATGTGGGTGCTGATATGGTCTAGATGTGAAATGTTGGTGGGCTGCATTGTTGTTGGGATTTGAACGTCTTTGATCTATGCCTTGGTCTTGTTGATTTCCCCACCCAAAGTTTGGGTGATTCCTCCATCCAGGGTTATAGATCTTAGAGTATGGATCATGGTTTTGCCTAGGTGAATTCCCAATGTAGTTGGCTTGCTCCTGACTACCCTCTGCTTCTTCATTCACTCCTTCTTGGGTTGTTAATGAAGTAGTGATTGCTGCTACTTGGTTCCTCTCCATCTTCTTGGTGAAGTCAGCCAGCTGCTGGGTAATGAGCTTGTTTTGGGCCAGCAGAGCATCTACATTATTTAGCTCCATTACTCCTCTAGTGTTGCCTCTTTCAGAAGCATAGAAATAGTCATTCTCTGCTACTGTTTCAATGACATCTATGGCTTCCTCAATGGTCTTCTTCTTGTTCAAAGATCCTCCGGATGAATGGTCTACTGCCTTCTCTGATTCATATGACAGGCCTTCATAGAAAATGTGCAGCTGCACCCATTCGTTGAACATGTCAGGTGGACACCTCCTTGTCAGGTCCTTAAACCTCTCCCATGCTTCATAAAGAGTCTCACCATCTTGTTGCCTGAAAGTTTGGACCTCAGCTCTCAGCCTATTGATTCGTTGAGGAGGGTAGAATCTTGCTAAGAATTTGTTCATTACATCTTCCCAAGTTGTCAAGCTCTCCTTCGGGAAAGACTCCAGCCATTTGGCTGCCTTATCCTTGAGTGAGAATGGAAATAAGAGCAGTCTATAGGCGTCAGGATGAACACCATTAGACTTCACTGTGTCACAAATTCTAAGGAAGGTGGTTAGATGTTGATTGGGGTCTTCTTGGACATTTCCTCCGAACGAACAGTTGTTCTGAACAAGGGTGATGAGCTATGGTTTTAGTTCAAAATTGTTGGCATAGATGGTTGGCTTCTGAATGCTACTTGCACAGTTTCCTGGGTTTGGATTGATGTAAGAGCCTAAAACTCTTCTATCCTCCCCAGCATGATTTGCTCGACCTCCTCCGCCATGGTTGTGAGCCTCTTCCTCACGATGGTCTTCCATGTTTTCTTCCATGTTTGGTTCAAAGTATTCCTCCTCTTCCTCAGCACCAACCACTCTTTTTCCTCTTGCTTCCCTCTTTAATCTAAAGAAGGTTCTCTCAGGTTCAGAATCGAAGGAAGTTGAAGCCCCGCTTCTTCTCCCTGTCATACAACCAACAAAGCACAAGCAAGGAAAATAAATACAGAAAGTATTCTGTTAGAATTACTGTTAGTGTGAGTGATGCAATATATCAAACAGTTAGTGGGTTAGTGAACTGAATTGTAAATAACAAAAAGAAACGAAAAAGTAGGGGGAAGGGAAGAAATTAACTAAAACTGAAAGTAAATTACTCAAACAGAAAATTGAATCAAACAAAACAAAAATGCTCAATCTAGTTATCTTCCAATTTAATCATTGTTGATGCACAATCAATCCCCGGCAACGGCGCCATAAACTTGATGCACGAAAAACTTGTCTCGTAACAAATTTCCTTCGGCAAGTGTTCCGAATTTTGTCCTCAAGTAAAAACTCACAATAGAGTGAGGTCGAATCCCACAGAGATTGATTGATCAAGCAACTTTAATTAGAAGAATGTTCTAGTTGAGCGAATCAGAATTTGAGTTGAGAATTGCAGAAAATAAAATGGCGGGAAAGTAAATAACAGAAAAAGTAAATGCTAGAAATAAAGAGCTGAAAGTAAATGACGGAAAGTAAATTGCAGAATTGTAAATGGGAATGGGGTTACTGCTCATAAAAGTAAATGACAGAAACTAAAGAGAATGGGTAAGATTAGAAATGGGGAGTTCATTAGGCTAAGGAGATGTTGCATTCTCCGGATCAATTTCATTTTCATCTCTTCCTCAATCAATGCATTCATTGATCTCCTTGGCAATCTTAAGTGATCGAGTTACAATTCCTTGTAATTCAATCTCTCAAATCTTGATCAATAGCCAATTCCTTGGTCAATTACTCATGAGAAGAGATGAAGTATGGTCACTGATTATACCACATGCATTTCCCAAATCAAGTATTGAGAGGATTATAGTCACATATCCATCCAAACCCAATTTGGTCCAGCATGAGAAAGCATTTCTAGCATGATCTCTTTCTTCCTCTTTCAAGGTTCAGAAGAGATCTAAGTTTGAATAGCTTCTTTTCTAAGATAACTATCCAATTGGATGAAGATCGAAAGCTTTCAAGTAAAATCAAGAAAACAGATAGAAGAAGAATAATGAAAACTAGTATTGATCCATCAAATTACAGCAGAGCTCCCTAACCCAATGAAAGGGGTTTAGTTGTTCATAGCTCTGGAAAATAAAAGCAAAGTTGGAGAATACATCATGAAAACAAAACTAGAAGTGCAGAGAATGGAAAAATACAGAGAGTAGTTTTCCCCCAATTTCCAATCTCCCTAATAAATTCAAAGCTACTCCTATATATACTACTCTTCTGATCTTCTAGTTGGCTCCTCAAGTCTTGGGTATGGGCCTTTGGATCTTCAGTTTGAAGCAGTTATCTTCTTCATTGGGCTTAGCTTTACTTGCAGAGAGAATGTGTGAAGTGGGCAGGGACTTTAGCTTAGGACGTTAGTGGTGTTAACGTTAAGTGAAATTGTGGGTTCGAGAACGTTAGTGACAATCACCTTTTTCACTAACGTTCCTGACCCAAGTTAGAGCCACGTTAACCTCAACGTTAGTGGCACAAACGTTGCCACTAACGTTGCCTCTTGGTCCTTCGCACACGTTATTGGGACTTATCTTTCCCAATAACGTTGAGAAGCCTCTCCCTTTCTTACGTTAGAGTCCACGTTAACTTAGTTAACGTGGCTCTTAACGTTAACTTGCCAACCTTCGAGAACGTTAGTGACACTTACCTTTGTCACTAACGTTCCAATGTGCCCCTATCTCCCACGTTAGAGTCCACGTTAACTAGGTTAACGTGGCCTCTAACGTAGCAATGCTAGCCATCTCCAACGTTAGTGACAAAGGTGAATGTCACTAACGTTGGCTCATCATCTCTCTTATTCACGTTAGCTTCCACGTTAACTAAGTTAACGTGGGAGTTAACGTGGCTCATTGTGGCTTGTGTGGTTCATTCCAACGTTAGTGACAAATTTAGGTGTCACTAACGTTGGCGATCATACACTTTCTCCACGTTGGCTTCCACGTTAACTAAGTTAACGTGGCTTGTGGAGGCTTGGCCAACGTTAGTGACAAAGTTAAATGTCACTAACATTGGCTTCTCTTTTGCTTCTTAACGTTAGAAGCCACATTAACTAAGTTAACGTGGCAACTAACGTGGCCACTTATGAGCTTGGCCCAACGTTAGTGACAAAGGTAAGTGTCACTAACGTTGGCTCCATTTTCTTTCCTCCACGTTAGAATTCACGTTAACTTAGTTAACGTGACTCTTAACGTGGGCTATGATGGCTTTGAGGACATTATTGGCGATTACTTTTCTCATTAACTTTGCAAGCTAGCTCCCATTCCTACGTTAGAAGTCAAGTTAGTGAGACTAACGTGGCTGCTAACATGGTTCTTCCTTGCTTCCTTTGTCCTGAAATCAAGCAATAAAGTGGATCAAAGTTCTAGTCCAAGTCATAGGAAATACAACATCCAATTTGTCATTAATTTCATGCAAAATCCTCATGAAATCATGTAAAGTGCACAATGTATGCTTGAATCAAGATGTAAGTGAATATCTACCCAAAACTAGCTTATTTTCTAAGGAAATGCATGAAACTTCCTTAAAAATAGTAAAGAAAAGGTCAGTGAAACTGGCCAAAATGCCCTGGCATCACAAATCCAACCAGGGGTGGAGAGATAATTCCAACCAAGGATGGAGGGACAACTACAACAGAGGAGGCAGAGACAACAATGGAAATCAGAGGTGGAACAACAACAACAGACAGCAGAACCAAAACCAGCCTTACAGAGCACCTCACCAAAGGCAGTCCCAAGCGCCTCAAAACAACCAACAACAGGTCCCTCAGATCACTTACCCATCTTCCTCTCCCAATGACGAGTTGCTTCACTCTCTTGCACAAAGACAAACAACCATGGAAAATACACTTACTGGTCTGACTTCTGCTATACAAGCTCTCATCTCTCATATGGGATCGTCGAGCACCTCCAACACTCAACCTTCAAGCTCCAGTACAATTCCTTCTCAACCTATACCCAACCCCAAGGGTGGCATCAATGCCATCACTTTGAGGTCCGAAACCACACTGCAAGAGAGGAATCATGAGGAGCCAAGCTTAGAGGAAAACATATAAATTGAAGGCATTGTGGAGGCAGAGGATACTGAAGAAGAGGATGTAGTACAAGACTTGGTTGAAGAAGAAGCAGCTCAGCCAGGGAATGGAGCCCCAAGGGACGCAGAAGTTGCAAGTGGCGCCATTCCTATTCCATTTCCACACCTTGCTAGGAAGTCCAGAAAGTAGATGGAACTAGACCCTAAAATGGTAGAAATATTCAAAAAGGTTGAGGTAACCATTCCACTTTTTGATGCCATTCAGCAGGTACCTAAATATGCTAAATTTCTAAAGGATTTGTGCATGCATAAAGATAAATTACAGAATTTAGAAACTATTCCTCTAGGTAGTTCCATTTCTGCATTGGTAGGTGATATACCTGAAAAATGTAGTGACCCAGGTCCATGCATGGTTACTATTACTATAGATGGTGTGAAATTTTCTGACTGTATGTGTGATTTAGGAGCGTGTGTTAGTATAATGCCATTGTCTATATATGATGCTTTGAGGCTCCCTCCTTTAAAAAGGTCGGCAGCTCGTTTTGTTTTTGCAGATAAAAGCATTATCTCCGTGGTTGGAATTGTTGAGGACGTGCTGGTGAGCATTAAGGGGCTCACATTTTCTATAGATTTCTATATTTTGGAAATGCCCCCTAATGACTCAGGAAGACAATCATCCATCTTGCTTGGAAGGCCATTCTTGAAGACTTCAAAATTCAAGCTGGATGCCTTCTCAGGAACTTACTCTTTTGAGATAGATGGCAGAGCAGTGAGCTTCAATCTGGATGAAGCTATGAGGCATCCTCCTGAAGATCATTCCATCTTCTAGTGCGACATTATTGATGAAACTGTAGTTGCAGTTCATCAGGAGGAAGTAGAAGAGAGGCACATAGAGCAAGATGCAAGTGTAGGGACACCCCCTAGACAAGATGAAGACACGTTACAACCATCATTGGCTCCAGATGATCAAGTGCCTAGCCATGAGCAGAAACTGGAATTAAAGCCTCTTCCACCCCACCTCAAGTATGCTTACCTTGAGGACAATCAGAAGCTCCCTGATGCGCCTCGTGTACTATGTTGGTATAGAATTTCTCAATAAAATCCTATTGCAAGTATAGCTCTACCCAACAACAATCCTCGAGTATCAAATTTAGAAGGGGATTTGGTTGTCATAAGTTCAACCCCAATAAAAGTAACTGATGTATTCTTTTTTTTTTAAACAACATAGGGAAAAGCCATTCTAACACATTCTTGGCAGGTGTTTAAGCTAGTAATCAAGAGAATACACTCAAATTCATGCACTTATTCAAAACATAGCATTCTTTTCACTTCAACAATTTATCCATACCAAAATGAGGAAATTCTATATGAACATCCTAATTATCCAACAAGAACAATAAAACTAGCATTCCTAAGCAATCAATAACATCTAGAAGTGACAAAATTTACAAGAATCTAAAGCTAAAAGCAGGATGGTATACACAAGGAAGATCTTACCACGGTGGGGTGCCTCCCACCAAGCACTTTTCTTTAATGTCCTTAAGTTAGACGGTCCTTTGCTTAAGCTTCCTCTCCCCTTGGTGCATCCTCAAGTAGGAGCACTTCCACTTCTCTTGGTGACTTGTAGTCATGGTACTTCTTTACTCTATGTTCATTCACTTTGAAAGTTGTGTCACTTTGAGGGTCAAACAATTCTACCACTCCATAGGGCTTTATCTCCTTCACCTTGAAGGATCCTTCTGATGCCAAGGCATCTTAGGCTAGTTTCACTAGCATTTTTCTGTTAGTTTTAGTGGTTTTATGCATTTTCTTGAGCTTAAAGTAACCAAGAATGGTTAAATGAACAACAAAGCAATGAACCATCCAAACAGTATGATTTTGATGCAAATTCCATGAGTTTTTAGTTATATTACTTGAATGCAATGAATGGAAGATTTCTCATGAAATTTTGCAAGACTTTGATGCAATTGTTTGGATGATTTCAGGGAAGAAGAGGCTAAGCAAGGAAGCAACAAAATCAATAAAGGAAGCTTGAATATCACATGTGGAGTTTAAGTTCCAGTTTAAGCCTAAACTGGAGCTTAAACGCCAGAATCATGAAGGCTAAGAAATGCTGGAATTGAAGTTTAACCTCCAGTTTAACCTTAAACTGGAGGTTAAACGCCAGAATGAGAATTCCAATCAGGAAGCATTTCCACGTTTAACCTCCAGTTTAACCTTAAACTGGAGGTTAAACGCCAGAAGTGAGAAAGGCACCAAGGGGGCATTTCCACGTTTAACCTCCAGTTTAACCTTAAACTGGAGGTTAAACGCCAGAAAGTAAGAAAGGCACCAGGAGCATTCCACGTTTAAGCTCCAGTTTAACCTTAAACTGGAGCTTAAACGTGTTCGACCAAGTTTTCTCCTCCAGGGTTGCTTTCCCCATTTCCACGTTTAAGCTCCAGTTTAACCTTAAACTGGAGCTTAAACGTGTTCGACACCTCCAGGGCTACCTTTCTCCACTTCCACGTTTAAGCTCCAGTTTAACCTTAAACTGGAGCTTAAACGTGTTCGACCTCCAGGATGGCTTTCTCCTCTTCCACGTTTAAGCTCCAGTTTAACCTTAAACTGGAGCTTAAACGTGTTCGACCTCCAGGGCTGCCCTTCCTATCTCCACGTTTAAGCTTCAGTTTAACCTTAAACTGAAGCTTAAACGTGTTCGACTACATGACTCTCCAGGGCTGCCTTCTTCCATTTCCACGTTTAAGCTTCAGTTTAACCTTAAACTGAAGCTTAAACGTGCTTCTACAAAAGGCTTCACTGGAAGTGTGTGGCGTTTAAGCTGCAGTTTAAGCTTAAACTGCAACTTAAACGCCACTCTTGGAAAAGGTTTCTGGGCCAAAAATATTGCGGTTTAAGTTAGTATTTGAGCACAAACATTAACTTAAACTTATTCTGGTATGAAACCCAATTGAATATCATGGTTTATGGGATTGGGCCTGAAGGATTGATGAGTCTGAAATTTCAATTTATTGAGTCATGTGCCATTATTTGATTATCACTAAGTTGGCTCAATGAATGTTACAGAATTTGGATCAGCAGCCTCATCAAGATTATGGATCATAAACCCAAGGCAAAAGGAAAGCAGGGAGAGGCCTCAAAGCCCAAGAAACACAACAGAAGCTCAATATAGAAAGTGTATAAATAGGATAGAATTTAAGTTAGAAGGGACTTTTACCCTTTTCATTTTGCTAGTTTTCATATCTTTGTAATTGAATTCAGAGCTATGACTCACTAAACCCCCTTTCATTGGGTTAGGGAGCTCTATTGTAATTCAATGAATCAATAATAGTTTATCTTCTTCTTCAATCTTTTCTCTTGAATTTTGTTAGAAAGCTTCTCGATCTAATTCCATTGGGTAGTTGTCTTGGGAAAGAAACTACCCATAATTGGAATCCTTCGGAACCTTGGGAAAGGAATGGAGGATTCATGCTAGAGAAGCTTTCTCACAGTGAATTGGATTGGGGTTTGGATGGATATTGTGACATGTAATCCTACCAAATTGTGGTTCATGAAACTGTGTGGTATAATCAGTGATCGAGCATCATCTCTTCTTATGAACATTTAAACCAAGGGATTGGGAATTTGTTTGTTTTTAGAGAGAATTGGTGAGCCAAGGGATTGGGATCCAATCACATAAGATTGCCAAGCAAAATTCAATGAACGCATTGGTTGAGGAAGAGATAAACATGTTTTGATTCGGAGATCTCAATATCTCCTATAACCCAATGAATTCCCCATTTCTGATTTCCACTTTCTCTTTACATTCTGCAACTCAATTCATGCAATCACCCCCATTCCCTTTTAATTTCAACAATTTAGCTTCTGCTCTTTAATTCATGCAATTTAAGATTCCGCCATTTAAATTTCTTGTCATTTACGTTTCCCGCCAATTTTACATTCCGCAATTCTCATCTAAATCTTGATTCCGCTCAACTAGAACATACTTCTAATCCGAATTGCTCACTCAACCAATCCTTGTGGGATTCGACCTCACTCTATTGTGAGTTTTTACTTGACGATAACCGGTGCACTTGCCGGAAGGAATTTTGCCGATCGTGCAATTTCCTAAATCGTAGCATAACAAGCTTATGCACGCATCAAGTTTATGGCGCCGTTGCCGGGGATTGGTTTTCGATTGACAATTCTCAAATTGGAAGTTAACTAGATTGAGCAATTTTTTTTTTTGTTGTGATTAATTCAGTTCAAGTTACTTGTTGAATTTTAATTTCTGCACTCTGTTACATGCTTTCTTTCTTTATGCCTTTAAATTCAAGCAACTAACTCACTGACTCACTAACTGTTTGAATTAATTCCTCAACTGCTCTAACCATACTCTTCCATTAACCAAGAGTATTTCACTTGTTTGTTGCCTGTGCTGTGTTCTTGTATGACAGGTAGGAGAGGAGAGACATCAACTCCTCCATATACCGAACCAGAGAGGACCCTTCATAGACTTAGAAGGGAAGCAAGAGGGAAGAGAATACTGAGAGAAGAGGAATCTGAAGGAGAATCTGAGGACAATTTTGAGGAAGCTCTAGACCTCAACATGGAGAGAGAAGTTCACAACCATGAGAGAGCTGATGGAAACAATGCCATTCCTGAGAGGAGGGTTCTTAGTTCATACATAAACCCAACCTCTGGGAATTGTGGTAGCAGCATTCAGAAACCACCCATTCAGGCCAACAATTTTGAACTCAAACCACAGCTAATATCACTTGTGGAGAATCATTGTTCATTTGGTGGGAGTGCTAATGAAGACCCAAACCAACATCTCACAAAATTCCTGAGAATTTGCGACACTGTGAAGTCCAATGGAGTCCAGGAAGATGCCTATAAACTGCTTTTGTTCCCATTTTCACTTAGGGACAAGGCAGCTAAGTGGCTGGAATCATTCCCAAGGGGGAGCCTAACAACATGGGACGAGGTGGAAAGCAAGTTTCTGGCACGTTTCTACCCCCCACAAAAGGTCAATAGGCTTCGATCTGAGGTTCAGACGTTTAGACAACAAGATGGTGAAACTCTCTACGAGGCATGGGAGAGGTTCAAGGATTTGACAAGGAAATGCCCACCAGACATGTTCCATGACTGGGTGCAATTGCATATTTTCTATGATGGACTTTCTTATGAATCAAGGAAGGCTGTAGACCATTCATCAGGAGGTTCATTGAATAGGAAAAAGACTGTGGAAGAAGCCATTGAAGTGATCGAGACAGTGGCTGAGAATGAGTACTACTATGCTTCAGAGAGACACAACACTAAGGGAGTCATGGAGCTGAACCATGTTGATACAATTTTAGCCCAAAACAAGGTGTTTGCCAAGCAAATAGCAGAGCTTACCAGGCAATTAGAAACAAAGCAAGTGGCTGCAATACACACACAAGATCAAGAGGAAGTAAGCATTGAAGGAAGTGATTGGGAAGAGGCCAACTATGTGGGAAACCAACAAAGGCAATCATATGATCCACATTCCAACACTTACAACCCAGGATGGAAAAACCACCCAAACTTTGGGTGGGGGAACCAACAAACCCAACCACAAAACCACAAACCTTACAACCACAACCAACATAACAATTCCACATACCAAAATTCCAACCAAAGATCATACCAAGCCACACAAAACACTTACTCACAACCATCATATCAAGGCCAAAATAATCAACCTACCCAACCTAATCCGAACCAACAATTTCAAGATCAATTAAACCGGATAGAAGGAATGCTGGCACACATGGGTCAGGACATAATTGAGTTGAAAAGCTTCAGGGATGATGTGAGAGCTACCTTAAGAAACCATGGTGAAAAACTCAAGAGGATGGAGTCTCAAGTAGGAGAGCTATCTCAACAGGCCCCCAAATCAACTGCAGTGTTCCCTAGTGACACAGAAAACAATCCTAAAGGGGAACAAAAGAGAGTGAGATGGGAAGAATGCAAGGCCATCACCATATTGAAGGAAGTCTCAGAAGAAGAAGGAATCAGACCCTCAGAGCAGGAGCCAGAAATCTTGAAGGAAGGTGTGGAAGAAGCTAAGCAGGAAAGTGGAACTGAGCAAGCCAAGGAACTGCAAAAAGGCATGCTGGAAATATACCAACCAAAAGCACCATTTCCTCAGAGGTTAGGAGGAGGTGAAAAAGGAAAAACCTATTCAAGGTTTTTAGAGACATTTAAGTCTCTCCATATCAATATTCCCTTTCTTGAGATTCTCCAGCAGATGCCTACACATATCAAGTATTTAAAGGAATTGCTGAGCAAGAAAAGAGTTTTGAAGGGAGGACAAACTGTAATAATGAACAAAGAATGCAGTGCCCTCATCAAAAAGGATATAATCTCTAAGAAAACAGACCCAAGAAGTTTTCATATCCCCTGCATCATAGGGGAAACAAAAATTGACAGAGGATTCTGTGATCTAGGAGCTAGCATAAATGTGATGCCTCTGACTCTTATGAAGAGGCTACAACTGAATGAGGTGAGATCCACTGATGTAATCATACAACTGGCTGACAAAACTCAGAAGCAAGCTGAAGGGGTAGTTGAGAATGTGCTGGTGAAAGTGGAAAATTATTTCTTCCCCACAGATTTTGTCATTTTGGACATGGAGGAAAACTACCTACACCCCATCATTCTGGGAAGGCCATTTCTAGCCACTGCCAGAGCACTCATAGATGTAGAACAAGGAGAGCTAATTTTGAGAATACATGATGAACAGCTCATTTTCAATGTTTTCAAACCTGCATCTGAGCCTGAACCAGAACATGAAAAGCCTAAGGATGATAGTAGCCATCTGTGTTTGGAGGAAAGCAATCCAGCAGCTGAAATTCTGAAACAGTCCTTGGAAGGCAAACAAGAATTGCAAGAGTTAAAGCCACAAGAATCAATAGAAGCAGATCAGAAGGATCCTCCTGACATAAGGGTCAATGAAGAAATCATCAAGAGAAAGGGAAGAATTGTAAAGAAATTGCCAAGAGGGTGGAGAAACAAGAAAATTCCCACTGAAGGTTTCTCTCCGGGAGATAAAGTGATATCAAGTCATTATCTGCCAATCCCACCTGGCCTCAAAACCATTCCTTCCCAGCTCCCTCAAGTGTTCACAATCAGGAAAGTTCTTTCTATGGAACATTTAGAAGTCATGAAGGAATCAAATGGGGACGTTTTCATAATGAGAGGAGAAGGCATCAAGCACTACAATCCACCCTAACAAGGGACAACCGTCAAGCTAATGACGTTAAAGAAGCGCTTGTTGGGAGGCAACCCAACCTGAGGTAATACCCCTTTGCTGTTTTTTTATTTGTTTCAATAAAAAGGGTGAAGTAGTTTCTGTGCATTGCAAAGAATTAAGTTTGGTGTTTCACACCAAACAATGAATTCGTGGATCAATAATTCAAAGGGGAATGTGTGACTCTAAGTTTGGTGTTCCACCATAAAGATCAACTGAACACAACAACCTTTGAATTATATGAAAGGAACAACCATTCTAAGCAATCACAGAAATGCTAAAAAAAAAAAAATCCTTAGCAGCAACTTCATTCCAAGGAGAACTCAAGGATTCAAAGAACAGAGAAGTGAGTAAGAGACTAAGTTTGGTGTTCACACACCAACTTAAGACTCAGACACTTGCCCATACATAGTTGAGC
Source organism: Arachis hypogaea (assembly GCF_003086295.3). Taxonomy (NCBI): domain Eukaryota; kingdom Viridiplantae; phylum Streptophyta; class Magnoliopsida; order Fabales; family Fabaceae; genus Arachis; species Arachis hypogaea. The sequence goes on along the minus strand of NC_092047.1, from coordinate 73,772,574 downwards.
TAACCACTCAAGTGCTTGAGAAGCAAGCAACTTCATCACTCTTTGCAGGAAAGGAAACAAGGATCTTAGAAAGAACATGAAGCAACAACTAGGAGAAGAAGGAGAAATCAAATTGTTTCATGGCAACAAAGAGAAAACAAGAAATTTCACAAGGTGGTGTTGTTCCTTGACAATTCTTTAAAAAGGGCAAACAAAAGCATGCTTGTTCTGGTTTAAACTGTAATTGTTGAATCTTTCTGGAATGTGAAGTTAATAGTATGTTTGTCTGTTTATTGCTTTGAATAAAGTGAATGCTTAGATGTTTGGATATAACTTCACCTTCTTAAACAAATGCTTGCCATGCTTGTTCTGTTTCTTAAAATAAAAGAAAAGTTTGAACAAAAGTAACTTGGCTCAATTAGTGACAAATCAAGTAGAATTAAGTGGTGGTATGCATGCTTGATTGTTTAGTCAGATCACTGGAAATAGAGTGTAGAATTATCATTTTTTGTGTAGAAATTGAAAACTGTCTATGGATCTTGATGAATAAATGTCTTTGGCCATGAAAAAGAAAGAAAAAGAAGAAGAAAAAGGCCACTGAAAAAGGGCAACCAAAAGGCAAAAAAAAAAAAAAAATTGAGAAAATAAGCTAGGCACCAATGGTTTGAACTTCTGAGACAAATGCCTGTGGTGTTTATGTATTAAGGATATGCTTGGATGAATAGGTTCTGAGGAGTGTTTCAACACTTGGTAACTTGGGTTAACTAACCCGGGATTATCAACCAAAAGTCCATTATCAAGAGCAACCTAAATACAAAACATTTAGTCACACAAAGAGGTGCTGGGCACCAATGTCTCAAGAAGAAATGTGAACTAAAATGCCTGGAGTGGATATGTGTAGTGCACTGATAAGAAAAAGAAAATGCCAAAGGCTTGTGCAACACATGACACTAAGCAAACAAGGAGCAAAGAAGCTCTAAGAAAAAGAAAAGAAAAACAAAGAAGAGAAGTACCAAGGACATAAGAGTAACAAGAGGCCATAGCAGTGTTTGATGGATGCAATGAAAAAGTGATAATCTTACCTGATAAGAATGAAAAAGTGATGCTGCAACTTTCTGCATAAAACCCTTCTGATGAACTTAAAGTGCTTACTAATATAGCCAATGGAATTGCTTTCTGTTTCATGCTTTCTTCTCAAATAACTCAGGACTTGCTTAGGGACAAGCAAGTATTAAGTTTGGTGTTGTGATGCCAAGGCATCTTAGGCTAGTTTCACTAGCATTTTTCTGTTAGTTTTAGTGGTTTTATGCATTTTCTTGAGCTTAAAGTAACCAAGAATGGTTAAATGAACAACAAAGCAATGAACCATCCAAACAGTATGATTTTGATGCAAATTCCATGAGTTTTTAGTTATATTACTTGAATGCTATGAATGGAAGATTTCTCATGAAATTTTGCAAGACTTTGATGCAATTGTTTGGATGATTTCAGGGAAGAAGAGGCTAAGCAAGGAAGCAACAAAATCAATAAAGGAAGCTTGAATATCACATGTGGAGTTTAAGTTCCAGTTTAAGCCTAAACTGGAGCTTAAACGCCAGAATCATAAAGGCTAAGAAATGCTGGAATTGAAGTTTAACCTCCAGTTTAACCTTAAACTGGAGGTTAAACGCCAGAATGAGAATTCCAATCAGGAAGCATTTCCACGTTTAACCTCCAGTTTAACCTTAAACTGGAGGTTAAACGCCAGAAGTGAGAAAGGCACCAAGGGGGCATTTCGACGTTTAACCTCCAGTTTAACCTTAAACTGGAGGTTAAACGCCAGAAAGTAAGAAAGGCACCAGGAGCATTCCACGTTTAAGCTCCAGTTTAACCTTAAACTGGAGCTTAAACGTGTTCGACACCTCCAGGGCTACCTTTCTCCACTTCCACGTTTAAGCTCCAGTTTAACCTTAAACTGGAGCTTAAACGTGTTCGACCTCCAGGATGGCTTTCTCCTCTTCCACGTTTAAGCTCCAGTTTAACCTTAAACTGGAGCTTAAACGTGTTCGACCTCCAGGGCTGCCCTTCCTATCTCCACGTTTAAGCTTCAGTTTAACCTTAAACTGAAGCTTAAACGTGTTCGACTACATGACTCTCCAGGGCTGCCTTCTTCCATTTCCACGTTTAAGCTTCAGTTTAACCTTAAACTGAAGCTTAAACGTGCTTCTACAAAAGGCTTCACTGGAAGTGTCTGGCGTTTAAGCTGCAGTTTAAGCTTAAACTGCAACTTAAACGCCACTCTTGGAAAAGGTTTCTGGGCCAAAAATATTGCGGTTTAAGTTAGTATTTGAGCACAAACATTAACTTAAACTTATTCTGGTATGAAACCCAATTGAATATCATGGTTTATGGGATTGGGCCTGAAGGATTGATGAGTCTGAAATTTCAATTTATTGAGTCATGTGCCATTATTTGATTATCACTAAGTTGGCTCAATGAATGTTACAGAATTTGGATCAGCAGCCTCATCAAGATTATGGATCATAAACCCAAGGCAAAAGGAAAGCAGGGAGAGGCCTCAAAGCCCAAGAAACACAATAGAAGCTCAATATAGAAAGTGTATAAATAGGATAGAATTTAAGTTAGAAGGGACTTTTACCCTTTTCATTTTGCTAGTTTTCATATCTTTGTAATTGAATTCAGAGCTATGACTCACTAAACCCCCTTTCATTGGGTTAGGGAGCTCTATTGTAATTCAATGAATCAATAATAGTTTATCTTCTTCTTCAATCTTTTCTCTTGAATTTTGTTAGAAAGCTTCTCGATCTAATTCCATTGGGTAGTTGTCTTGGGAAAGAAACTACCCATAATTGGAATCCTTCGGAACCTTGGGAAAGGAATGGAGGATTCATGCTAGAGAAGCTTTCTCACAGTGAATTGGATTGGGGTTTGGATGGATATTGTGACATGTAATCCTACCAAATTGTGGTTCATGAAACTGTGTGGTATAATCAGTGATCGAGCATCATCTCTTCTTATGAACATTTAAACCAAGGGATTGGGAATTTGTTTGTTTTTAGAGAGAATTGGTGAGCCAAGGGATTGGGATCCAATCACATAAGATTGCCAAGCAAAATTCAATGAACGCATTGGTTGAGGAAGAGATAAACATGTTTTGATTCGGAGATCTCAATATCTCCTATAACCCAATGAATTCCCCATTTCTGATTTCCACTTTCTCTTTACATTCTGCAACTCAATTCATGCAATCACCCCCATTCCCTTTTAATTTCAGCAATTTAGCTTCTGCTCTTTAATTCATGCAATTTAAGATTCCGCCATTTAAATTTCTTGTCATTTACGTTTCCCGCCAATTTTACATTCCGCAATTCTCATCTAAATCTTGATTCCGCTCAACTAGAACATACTTCTAATCCGAATTGCTCACTCAACCAATCCTTGTGGGATTTGACCTCACTCTATTGTGAGTTTTTACTTGACGATAACCGGTGCACTTGCCGGAAGGAATTTTGCCGATCGTGCAATTTCCTAAATCGTAGCATAACAAGCTTATGCACGCATCACCTTCCCATCTAGAACGGAGCTTGCCAGGCATAAATCGCAGCCTTGAGTAGTAGAGGAGAACCTCATCACCTTCTTGAAAGTCCTTCCTTCGGATGTGGTAATCATGAAAGGCTTTAGTTTTCTCCTTGTATATTCGGGCATTCTCATATGCCTCCATCCTTAAGCACTCGAGCTCTTCTAGTTATAGTTTCTTGGCTACACCCGCCTTGGTGAAATCCATGTTACACTGCTTTACCGCCCAATAGGCTCTATGCTCAATTTCCACCGGAAGGTGGCATGGCTTACCATAGACGATCCGGAAGGGACTCATCCCTAACGGAGTCTTATAGGCCATCCTATACGCCCATAGTGCATCTCCTAGCCGGAGGCTCGAATCCTTCTTTTGTGGATTGACCACTTTCTACAAGATTCTCTTAATCTCCTGGATGGACACTTTCGCTTGCCCGTTGGTCTGTGGGTGATAAGTAGTGGCAACCTTATGCAATACCCCATAGTGCTTAAGCAGTGCCTCTACTTTTCTATTACAAAAGTGGGATCCTTGGTCACTCACGATTGCTCGTGGCGACCCATAACGGCATACAATGTGATTTCTAACAAAAGAAACAATGGTATTGGCCTCATCAAGGCGGGTAGGTGATGAGCGGATAATTTATACGCTTTTTGACATTGTTTTTAGTATATTTTTAGTAGGATCTAGTTACTTTTAGGGATGTTTTCATTATTTTTTATGTTAAATTCACATTTCTGGACTTTACTATGAGTTTGTGTGTTTTTCTGTGATTTCAGGTATTTTCTGGCTGAAATTGAGGGACTTGAGCAAAAATCAGATTCAGAGGTTGAAGAAGGACTGCTGATGCTGTTGGATTCTGACCTCCCTGCACTCCAAATGGATTTTCTGGAGCTACAGAACTCAAAATGGCGCTCTTCCAATTGCGTTGGAAAGTAGACATCCAGGGCTTTCCAGAAATGTATGATAGTCCATACTTTGGCCAAGTTTAGATGACGCAAACTGCCGTTCAACGCCAGCTCTCTGCCCAAATCTGGCGTCCAGCGCCAGAAAAGGATCCAAAACCAGAGTTGAACGCCCAAACTGGCACAAAAACTGGCGTTCAACTCCAAGAAGGACCTCTACACGTGCAACACTCAAGATCAGCCCAGACACACACCAAGTGGGCCCCGGAAGTGGATTTATGCATCAATTACTTACTTTTGTAAACCCTAGTAGCTAGTTTATTATAAATAGGACCTTTTACTATTGTATTAGGTATCTTTGATCAGTCATATGCGATCTTTGATCAGTTGTATGCTATCTTAGATCACGTTTGAGGGCTGGCCTCTCGGCCATGCCTGGACTTTCACTTATGTATTTTTAACGGTAGAGTTTCTACACTCCATAGATTAAGGTGTGGAGCTCTGCTGTTTCTCAAGGATTAATGCAAAGTACTACTGTTTTCTATTCAATTCATCTTGTTTCGCTTCTAAGATATTCATTCGTATTTCAATCTGAATGTGATGAACGTGACAATCATCATCATTCCCTATGAACGCGTGCCTGACAACCACTTCCGTTCTACCTTAGACTGAATGAGTATCTCTTAGATCTCCTAACCAGAATCTTCGTGGTGTAAGCTAGAATGATGGCGGCATTCAAGAGAATCCGGAAGGTCTAAACCTTGTCTGTGGTATTCCGAGTAGGATTCAATGAATGAATGACTGTGACGAGCTCCAAACTCGCGATTGCGGGGCGTTAGTGACAGACGCAAAAGGATAGTAAATCCTATTCCAGCATGATTGAGAACCGACAGATGAATAGCCGTGCCGTGACAGGGTGCGTTGACCATTTTCACTGAGAGGATAAGATGAAGCCATTGACAAGGGTGATGCCTCCAGACGATTAGCCGTGCCGTGACAGGGCATTGGATCATTTTCCCGAGAGATGACCGAAAGTAGCCATTGACAGTGGTGATGTATCACATAAAGCCAGCCGTGGAAAGGAGTAAGACTGATTGGATGAAGATAGCAGGAAAGCAGAGGTTCAGAGGAACAAAAGCATCTCCATTCGCTTATCTAAAATTCTCACCAATGAATTACATAAGTATTTCTATCCCTATTCTATTAATTATTATTCGAAAACACCATTATCAATTTATATCTGCCTAACTGAGATTTGCAAGGTGACCATGGCTTGCTTCATACCGATAATCTCCGTGGGATTCGACCCTTACTCACGTAAGGTATTAGTTGGACGACCCAGTGCACTTGCTGGTTAGTTACACGGAGTTGTGAACCATGGTCTTGGCATCATGTTTTTGGCGCCATTTCCAGGGAAAGAAAGAGCAATGAATTTTACATAATTAAAGTGTAATCACGATTCCGCGTACCAAGTTTTTGGCGCCGTTGCCGGGGATTGTTTGAGTATGGACAACTGACGGTTCATCCTGTTGCTCAGATTAGGTAATTTTCTTTTTATTTTATTTTCAAAAATTTTTCAAAAATATTTCTAAAATTTTCTCACCTGTTTTCGAAAAAAAAAAATTTTTTATTCAAAATTTTTAAGAATGAATTCTAGTGTTTCATGAAGCATGTGAAGCCTGGCTGGCTGTAAAGCCATGTCTAAATTCTTTTGGACTGAGGCTTCCAACCATCAGCTGTTATACGACTGTAGGGTATGTCAGGCATGTCATGTCTGAATTACATGCTGAAGCTTGGCTGGCCATTGGCCATGTCTAGTGTTTTGGACCGGAGCTTTCATTGAAAGCTTAGCTGGCTAAGGAGCCATGTCTAATTCCTGGACTGAAGCTTTAGACTAAAGAGCATAAGATTCCTGGAATTCATATTAAAAATTTTGGAATCCTTATTTTTCTTTTTCATAATAATTTTCGAAAAAAAAATACAAAAAAAATTAGAAAATCATAAAAATCAAAAATATTTTTTGTGTTTCTTGTTTGAGTCTTGAGTCATATCATAAGTTTGGTGTCACTTGCATATGCATCTTGCATTTTTCGAAAATATCATGCATTCATAGTGTTCTTCATGATCTTCAAGTTGTTCTTGGTAAGTCTTCTTGTTTGATCTTGATGTTTTCATGTTTTGTGTCTTTTCTTGTTTTACATGTGCATTTTTCGTTTCTTAGAGTCTAAACATGAAAGATTTCTAAGTTTGGTGTCTTACATGTTTTCTTTGCATTAAAATTTTTTTCAAAAATGTGTCTTGATGTTCATCATGATCTTCATAGTGTTCTTGGTGTTCATCTTGACATTCATAGCATTCTTGCATGCATTCATTGTTTTGATCTAAAAATTTCATGCATTGCATAATTTTCATGTTTTTTCTCTCATCATAAAAATTCAAAAATCAAAAAAAAAAATATCTTTCCCTCTTTTCTCTCATAAATTCGAAAATTTGAGTTGACTTTTTCAAAAAATTTTTAAAATCTACTTGTTTCTTATGAGTCAAATCAAATTTTCAATTTGAAAATCTTATCTTTCTCAAAATCTTTTTCAAAAATCAAATCTTTTTCAAATTTCTTAGTAATTTTCGAAAATTCCAAAAATATTTTTCAAAAATCTTTTTCTTATTTTTATATCAAATTTTCGAAAATAACAATAACAATTAATGTTTTGATTCAAAAATTTCAAGTTTGTTACTTGCTTGTTAAGAAAGATTCAAACTTTGAGTTCTAGAATCATATCTTGTGATTTCTTATGAATCAAGTCATTAATTGTGATTTTAAAAATCAAATCTTTTTCAAAAACTAATTTCTATCATATCTTTTCAAAAATATCTTCTCATCTTATCTTTTTCAAAAATCTAATTTCAAAATATCTTTTCCAACTTCCTAACTTATTATCTTTTCAAAATTTATTTCAACTAACTAACTAACTTTTTGTTTGTTTCTTAACTTTTTCAAAACTATCTAACTAACTCTCTCTCTCTCTAATTTTCGAAAATATCTTCCCTCTTTTTCAAAAAATTTCTTTTTATTAACTAATTATTTTTATTTTTGATTTAAAAAAAATTTCGAAAAAAATACTAACCTTTTTCAAAAACTATTTTCGAAAATCACTAACTCTTTTTCAAAAATTATTTTCGAAAATTCTCCCTCTCCCATCTTATTCTATTTATTTATTCATTTACTAACATCTCATCTCACATCTCTGCCCTCCTCACAGTTGTGTTTCTTTCTTTACATCACATTCTTTGTCTCCCTCTTTTCTTCCACTCACAAAGGGATCCCTATACTGTGGTATAAGGGATCTCTATTATTATTATTTTTCTGTGTCCTCTTCTTTGTCATATGAGCAGGAGCAAGGACAAGAACATTCTTGTTGAAGCAGATCCAGAACCTGAAAGGACTCTGAAGAGAAAATTAAGAGAAGCTAAATTACAACAATCCAGAGATAACCTTTCAGAAATTTTCGAACAGGAAGAGGAGATGGCAGCCAAAAATAATAATAATTTAAGGAGGATGCTTGGTGACTTTACTGCACCTAATTCCAATTTACATGGAAGAAGCATCTCCATTCCTGCCATTGGAGCAAATAACTTTGAGCTAAAACCTCAATTAGTTTCTCTGATGCAGCAGAACTGCAAGTTTCATGGACTTCCATCTGAAGATCCTTTTCAGTTCTTAACTAAATTCTTGCAGATATGTGATACTGTTAAGACTAATGGAGTAGATCCTGAAGTCTACAGGCTCATGCTTTTCCCTTTTACTGTAAGAGACAGAGCTAGAATATGGTTGGACTCTCAACCTAAGGATAGCCTGAACTCTTGGGATAAGCTGGTCAAGGCTTTCTTAGCCAAGTTCTTTCCTCCTCAAAAGTTGAGTAAGCTTAGAGTGGATGTTCAAACCTTCAGACAGAAAGAAGGTGAATCCCTCTATGAAGCTTGGGAGAGATACAAAGGACTGACCAAAAAGTGTCCTTCTGACATGCTTTCAGAATGGACCATCCTGGATATATTCTATGATGGTCTGTTTGAGTTATCTAAGATGTCATTGGATACCTCTGCAGGTGGATCCATTCACCTAAAGAAAATGCCTGCAGAAGCTCAAGAACTCATTGACATGGTTGCTAATAACCAGTTCATGTACACTTCTGAGAGGAATCCTGTGAGTAATGGGACGCCTATGAAGAAGGGAGTTCTTGAAATTGATACTCTGAATGCCATATTGGCTCAGAATAAAATATTGACTCAGCAAGTCAATATGATTTCTCAGAGTCTGACTGGAATGCAAGTTGCATCCAACAGTACTCAAGAGGCTTCTTATGCAGAAGAAGCTTACGATCCTGAGAACCCTGCAATAGCAGAGGTAAATTATTTAGGTGAACCTTATGGAAACACCTATAACTCATCATGGAGAAATCATCCAAATTTCTCATGGAAGGATCAAAAGCCTCAACAAGGCTTTAATAATGGTGGAAGAAATAGGTTTAGCAATAGCAAGCCCTTTCCATCATCCACTCAGCAACAGACAGAGAACTCTGAACAAAATACTTCTAATTTAGCAAACTTAGTCTCTGATCTATCTAAGGCCACTGTAAGTTTCATGAATGAAACAAGATCTTCCATTAGAAATCTGGAAGCACAAGTGGGCCAGCTGAGTAAAAGGATCACTGAAATCCCTCCTAGTACTCTCCCAAGCAATACAGAAGAGAATCCAAAAGGAGAGTGCAAGGCCATTGACATAAGCACTATGGCCGAACTTGTAAGGGAAGGAGAGGACGTGAATCCCAAGGAGGAAGACCTCCTGGGACGTCCAGTGACCAATAAGGAGCTTCCCTCTGAGGAACCAAAGGACTCTGAGGCTCATCTAGAGACCATAGAGATTCCATTGAACCTCCTTATGCCCTTCATGAGCTCTGATGAGTATTCCTCTTCTGAAGAGAATGAGGATGTTACTGAAGAGCAAGCTGCCAAGTTCCTTGGTGCAATCATGAAGCTGAATGCCAAATTATTTGGTATTGATAACTGGGAAGTTGAACCTCCCTTGTTCATCAATGAACTAAGTGATCTGGATCAACTGACATTACCTCAGAAGAAACAGGATCCTGGAAAGTTCATAATATCTTGTACCATAGGCACCATGAACTTTAAGGCTCTGTGTGACCTTGGTTCAGGGATAAACCTCATGCCCCTCTCTGTAATAGAGAAACTGGGAATCTATGGGGTGCAAGCTGCTAAAATCTCATTAGAGATGGCAGATAATTCAAGAAAATAGGCTTATGGACAAGTAGAGGACGTGTTAGTAAAGGTTGAAGGCCTTTACATCCCAGCCGATTTCATAGTCCTGGATACTGGAAAGGAAGAGGATGAATTCATCATCCTAGGAAGACCTTTCCTAGCCACAGCAAGAGCTGTGATTGATGTGGACAGAGGAGAATTAATCCTTCAATTGAATAAGGACAACCTTGTGTTTACAACTCAAGAATCTCTCTCTACATCCATAGAGAGGAAGCAGAAAAAGCTTCTCTCAAATCAGAGTCAACCAAAGCCCCCACAGTCAAACTCTAAGTTTGGTGTTGGGAGGCCACAACCAAACTCTAAGTTTGGTGTTGAACTCCCATATCCAAACTCTAAGTTTGGTGTTGGAGAGTCTCAACAATGCTCTGAACATTTGTGAGGCTCCATGAAGAGCCCACTGTCAAGCTATTGACATTAAAGAAGCACTTGTCGGGAGGCAACCCAATGTTTATTTATCTAATTTTTATTTTCATTGTTTTTCATGTCTTTATAGGTTCATGATCATGTGGAGTCACAAAATAAATAGAAAAATTGAAAATAGAATAAAAAACAGCAGAAGAAAAATCACACCCTGGAGGAGCATCTGTCTGGCGTTCAGCGCCAGAACAGAGCATGGTTCTGGCGCTGAACGCCCAAAATGGGCAGCTTCTGGGCGCTGAATGCCAGAACAGGCATGGTTCTGGCGTTCAACGCCAGAAATGGCACACAAATGGGCGTTGAACGCCCAAAATGGCCACCAACCTGGTGCTGAACGCCCAGAGTTGTGTGCATAGGCATTTTTACATGCCTAATGGGTGCAGGGATGTAAATCCTTGAACACCTCAGGATCTATGGACCCCACAGGATCCACTCAGGATCTGTAGACCCCACAGGATCCACTCAGGATCTATGGACCCCACAGGATCCCCACCTACCTCCACTCACTTCTTCTCACCACTCTCTTTCACACAACCCCATAAACACTCTTCCCCAAAAACCCTTCACCAATCACCTCAAACTCTCTTCCCCATCACCTCTTCACCACTCACTTCCATCCACCCTTCCCCATAAACCTACCTCATAAACTCCACCTACCTTCATAATTCAAAACCAATTTCCCACCCAAACCCACCCATATGGCCGAACCTTAACCCCCCCTCCCTTCCCTATATAAAGCCCTCCATTCTTCATCAAATTCACACAACACACCCCTCTTGGCCGAAACACTTCCCACTCTCTCTCTCCTCCATTTCTTCTTCTTCTTCTTCTATTCTTCTTTTCTTGCTCGAGGACGAGCAATATTCTAAGTTTGGTGTGGTAAAAGCATAAGCTTTTTATTTTTCCATTACCATTGATGGCACCTAAGACCGGAGAATCCTCTAGAAAGGGGAAAGGGAAGACAAAAGCTTCCACCTCCGAGTCATGGGAGACGGAAAGGTTCATCTCCAAAGCCCATCAAGACCACTTCTATGATGTTGTGGCCAAGAAGAAGGTGATCCCCGAGGTCCCTTTCAAACTCAAAAGAAATGAGTATCCGGAGATCCGACATGAAATTCAAAGAAGAGGTTGGGAAGTTCTAACAAATCCCATCCAACAAGTCGGCATCCTAATGGTTCAAGAGTTCTATGCTAATGCATGGATCACCAAGAACCATGATCAAAGTAAGAACCCGGATCCAAAGAACTATGTTACAATGGTTCGGGGGAAATACTTGGATTTTAGTCCGGAAAATGTGAGGTTGGCGTTCAACTTGCCAAACATGGAAGAGAACGTACGCCCCTACACAAGGAGAGTCAACTTTGATCAAAGGTTGGACCAAGTCCTTATGGACATATGTGTAGAAGGAGCTCAATGGAAGATTGACTCCAAAGGCAAGCCGGTTCAACTAAGAGATTAGACCTCAAGCCTGTGGCTAGAGGATGGTTGGAGTTCATTCAATGCTCAATCATTCCCACTAGCAACCGGTCTGAAGTTACTATAGACCGGGCCATCATGATCCATAGCATCATGATTGGAGAAGAGGTGGAAGTTCATGAGATTATACCTCAAGAACTCTACAAGGTGGCTGACAAGTCCTCCACTATGGCAAGGTTAGCCTTTCCTCACCTCATCTGCCACCTATGCAATTCGGCTGGGATTGACATAGAGGGAGATATCCTCATTAAAGAGGACAAGCCCATCACTAAGAAGAAGATGGAGCAAGCAAGAGAGCCCATTCATGGAGCTCAAGAGGCGTATGAAGCTCATCACCATGAGATCTCGGAGATGCCTCAAATGCACTTTCCTCCACAAAACTATTGGGAGCAAATCAATACCTCCCTAGGAGATTTGAGTTCCAATATGGGACAACTAAGGGTGGAACATCAAGAGCACTCCATCATGCTTCGTGAAATAAGAGAAGATCAAAAAGCAATGAGGGAGGAGCAACAAAGACAAGGAAGAGACATAGAAGAGCTCAAGGACATCATTGGTTCCTCAAGAAGGAAACGCCACCATCACTAAGGTGGATTCATTCCTTGTTCTTATTTCTTCTGTTTTTTGTTTTCTATGTTATGTGCTTATCTATGTTTGTGTCTTCATTACATGATCATTAGTAGTAGTAACTATGTCTTAAAGTTATGAATGTCCTATGAATCCATCACCTCTCTTAAATGAAAAAAATGTTTTAATTCAAAAAGAACAAGAAGTACATGAGTTTCGAATTTATCCTTGAACTTAGCTTAATTATATTGATGTGGTGACAATGCTTCTTGTTTTCTGAATGTATGCTTGAACAGTGCATATGTCTTTTGAAGTTGTTGTTTAAGAATGTTAAATATGTTGGCTCTTGAAAGAATGATGACTAGGAGACATGTTATTTGATAATCTGAAAAATCATAAAAATGATTCTTGAAGCAAGAAAAAGCAGCAAAGAGCAAAGCTTGCAGAAAAAAAAAAGAAAAAAAAATATAGGCGAAAAAAAATAGAAAGAAAAAAAAAGCAAGCAGAAAAAGCCAAAAGCTCTTAAAACCAATAGGCAAGAGCAAAAAGCCAATAACCCTTAAAACCAAAAGGCAAGGGCAAATAAAAAGGATCCCAAGGCTTTGAGCATCAGTGGATAGGAGGGCCTAAAGGAATAAAATCCTGGTCTAAGTGGCTAAACCAAGCTGTCCCTAACCATGTGCTTGTGGCGTGTAGGTGTCAAGTGAAAACTTGAGACTGAGCGGTTAAAGTCAAGGTCCAAAGCAAAAAAAGAGTGTGCTTAAGAACCCTGGACACCTCTAATTGGGGACTTTAGCAAAGCTGAGTCACAATCTGAAAAGGTTCACCCAATTATGTGTCTGTGGCATTTATGTATCCAGTGGTAATACTGGAAAACAAAGTGCTTAGGGCCACGGCCAAGACTCATAAAGAAGCTGTGTTCAAGAATCATCATACTGAACTAGGAGAATCAATAACACTATCTGAACTCTGAGTTCCTATAGATGCCAATCATTCTGAACCTCAATGGATAAAGTGAGATGCCAAAACTATTCAAGAGACAAAAAGCTATAAGTCCCGCTCATTTGATTGGAGCTATGTTTCATTGATAGTTTGGAATTTATAGTATATTCTCTTCTTTTTATCCTACTTGATTTTCAGTTGCTTGGGGACAAGCAACAATTTAAGTTTGGTGTTGTGATGAGCGGATAATTTATACGCCTTTTGACATTGTTTTTAGTATGTTTTTAGTAGGATCTAGTTACTTTTAGGGATGTTTTTATTAGTTTTTATGTTAAATACACATTTCTGGACTTTACTATGAGTTTGTGTATTTTTCTGTGATTTCAGGTATTTTCTGGCTGAAATTGAGGGACTTGAGCAAAAATCAGATTCAGAGGTTGAAGAAGGACTGCTGATGCTGTTGGATTCTGACCTCCCTGCACTCAAAATGGATTTTCTGGAGCTACAGAACTCAAAATGGCGCGCTTCCAATTGCTTTGGAAAGTAGTTATCCAGGGCTTTCCAGCAATATATAATAGTTCATACTTTGGCCAAGTTTAGACGATGCAAACTGGCGTTCAACGCCAGCTCTCTGCCCAAATCTGGCGTCCAGCGCCAGAAAAGGATCCAAAACCAGAGTTGAACGCCCAAACTGGCACAAAAACTGGCATTCAACTCCAAGAAGGACCTCTACACGTGCAACACTCAAGCTCAGCCCAGACACACACCAAGTGGGCCCCGAAAGTGGATTTATGCATCAATTACTTACTTCTGTAAACCCTAGTAGCTAGTTTATTATAAATAGGACCTTTTACTATTGTATTAGGTATCTTTGATCAGTCATATGCGATCTTTGATCAGTTGTATGCTATCTTAGATCACGTTTGAGGGCTGGCCTCTCGGCCATGCCTGGACTTTTACTTATGTATTTTTAACGGTAGAGTTTCTACACTCCATAGATTAAGGTGTGGAGCTCTGCTGTTTCTCAAGGATTAATGCAAAGTACTACTGTTTTCTATTCAATTCATCTTGTTTCACTTCTAAGATATTCATTCGTATTTCAATTTGAATGTGATGAACGTGACAATCATCATCATTCCCTATGAACGCGTGCCTGACAACCACTTCCGTTCTACCTTAGACTGAATGAGTATCTCTTAGATCTCCTAACCAGAATCTTCGTAGTGTAAGCTAGAATGATGGCGGCATTCAAGAGAATCCGGAAGGTCTAAACCTTGTCTGTGGTATTCCGAGTAGGATTCAATGAATGAATGACTGTGACGAGCTCCAAACTCGCGATTGCGGGGCGTTAGTGACAGACACAAAAGGATAGTAAATCTTATTCCAGCATGATCGAGAACCGACAGATGAATAGCCGTGCCGTGACAGGGTGCGTTGACCATTTTCACTGAGAGGATAAGATGAAGCCATTGACAAGGGTGATGCCTCCAGACGATTAGCCGTGCCGTGACAGGGCATTGGATCATTTTCCCGAGAGATGACCGAAAGTAGCCATTGACAGTGGTGATGTATCACATAAAGCCAGCCATGGAAAGGAGTAAGACTGATTGGATGAAGATAGCAGGAAAGCAGAGGTTCAGAGGAACGAAAGCATCTCCATTCGCTTATCTGAAATTCTCACCAATGAATTACATAAGTATTTCTATCCCTATTCTATTAATTACTATTCGAAAACACCATTATCAATTTATATCTGCCTAACTGAGATTTGCAAGGTGACCATGGCTTGCTTCATACCGACAATCTCCGTGGGATTCGACCTTTACTCACGTAAGGTATTACTTGGACGACCCAGTGCACTTGTTGGTTAGTTACACGGAGTTGTGAACCATGGTCTTGGCATCATGTTTTTGGCGCCATTTCCAGGGAAAGAAAGAGCAAAAATT
This sequence comes from Arachis hypogaea, assembly GCF_003086295.3. NCBI lineage: Eukaryota > Viridiplantae > Streptophyta > Magnoliopsida > Fabales > Fabaceae > Arachis > Arachis hypogaea. Next base: position 73,757,437 of record NC_092047.1, on the reverse strand, counting down.
TTATATAATTAAAGTGTAATCACGATTCCGCGTACCAGTAGGTATTGCTTCTACCTACTTTGACATGTAGTTGATCGCTAACAGAATATATAGATACCCACTCGAGTTGGGAAACGGTCCCATAAAGTCAATGCCCCATACATCAAATATCTCACAAAACAACATAGGTTGCTGAGGCATCTCATCCCTTTGGGATGTGTTTCCCGACTTCTGACACTGATGGCAAGACACACAGAACCGGTTAGCATCCTTGAACAAGGTTGGCCACCAGAATCCACAATCCAACATCTTTTTAGCTATCCTTTGTGGGCCAAAGTGGCCACCACATTCGGACGAATGGCAAGCTTCAAGAATAGGTTGAATTTCAGATTCCGGCATACATCTTCGAATTACCTGGTCCACGCCCCTCTTCCACAAGTGAGGGTCATCCCAAATGTAGTATTTGGAATCACTCCTCAACTTGTCCCTTTTGTTTTTTGAAAAGTTGAGAGGGAAGATTTTCGCAACCAAGTAGTTCGCCATTGGGGCAAACCAAGGAAAGCTATCCGACACAGCATGCAAACTATCCAATGGGAATGAGTCATGGATCGGAAATGGGTCAAATTTTAAATTCTCAAGGCGGCTTAAATGATCCGCAACTAAGTTTTGAGACCCACCCCGGTCCCTAATCTCAATGTCGAATTCTTGCAAAAGCAAGATCCAATGTATGAGTCTAGGTTTTGACTCATTCTTTATCAATAGGTACTTTAAAGCTGCATGATCCATGTATACCACTATCTTGGACCCTAGCAAATAAGATCTGAATTTATCTAAAGTGTGAACAATAGCTAGGAGTTCCTTTTCCGTAGTGGTATAGTTGGATTGTGCTGCATCCAGTGTTTTAGAAGAATAAGCAATGACATAAGGGAGTTTAACATCGCGCTGTGCAAGCACGGCACCTACAGCATGGTTTGATGCATCGCATATTATCTCGAATGGCAACGTCCAATTGAGGCCTCGCACAACCAGTGCTGTGGTAAGAACTCTCCTTAGCTCTTCAAACGCTTTCACACATGCACTGTCAAACTCAAAATCCACATCTTTTTGGAGTAGGTGCAACAATGGCAAAGCAATCTTGCTGAAATCTTTGATAAAGCGCCTATAGAATCCTGCATGTCCCAAAAATGGGCAGACCTCCCTCACAGACGAGGGGTGAGGTAAAGTGGTGATGCATGGAAACTTATCTCTCAACAATTTTTCTTCGGCAAGTATACCGAATTGTCATCAAGTAAAAACTCACAATAGAGTGAGGTCGAATCCCACAGGGATTGATTGGTCAAGCAACTTTAATTAGAGGAATGTTCTAGTTGAACTAAGCAGAATTAGATTTGAGATTTCCAGAAAATTAAATGGCGAAAAAGTAAATAGCAGAAAACGTAAATGCTGGAAATAAAGAGCTGAATGTAAATAGAGGAAAGTAAATTGCAGAATCTTAAATGGGAATGGGGAAGATGCTCATAAAAGTAGATTGCAGAATTTATAGAGAATGGCTAAGATTAGAAATGGGGAATTCATTGGGCTTAGGAGATGTTGCATTCTCCGGATAAAGTTCATTTTCATCTCTTCCTCAATCAATGCATTCATTGATCTCCTTGGCAATCTTAAGTGATCGAATTCCAATTTCTTGGTAATTCAATCTCTCAAATCTTGATCAATAGCCAATTCCTTGGTCAATTGCTCATGAGAAGAGATGAAGTATGGTCACTGATTATACCACATGTATTTCCAAATCAAAGTGTTGGTAGGATTATATGTCACTATATCCATCCAAACCCCAATTTGGTCCAACATGAGAAAGCATTTCTAGCATGATCTCTTCATTCCTCTTCCAAAGTTCCAAAGAGATCCAAGTATGAATAGCTTCTTTTCTAAGATAACTACCCAATTGAATGAAGATTGAAAGCTTTCTAGTAAAATCAAGAGAAAAGATAGAAGAAGAATAATGAAAACTAATATTGATCCATCAAATTACAACAGAGCTCCCTAACCCAATGAAAGGGGTTTAGTTGTTCATAGCTCTGGGAATGAAAAGTATAGATGGAGAGTACATTCTAAGAATTAAACTACAAGTTACAGAGAAAGTAAAATACAGAGAGTAGTTCTTCAATTTTCCAACCCCCTATTTGATTCAAAACTACCCCTATATATACTACTCTTCTGATCTTCTAGTTGGTTCTTCAAATCTTGGATATGGGCCTTTGGATCTTGAGTTTAAAGCAGTTATCCTCTTCAGTGGGCTTAGTTTTACTTGCAGAGAGAAAGTATGAAGTAGGCAGGGACTTTTAGCTTAGGACGTTAGTGGCGTTAACGTTAAGTGAAAGTGTGGGTTCGAGAATGTTAGTGGCAGTCACCTTTTTCACTAATGTTCCTAACCCAAGGGTGATCCACGTTAACTTCAACGTTAGTGGCACCAACGTGACCACTAACGTTGCCTCTTGATCCTTCGCACACGTTATTGGGACTTACCTTTTCCAATAATGTTGAGAATCCTCCCTTCCCTACGTTAGAGTTCACGTTAGTGTGGCTAACGTGACCTTTAACGTAGGCTTGCCAAATCTTCGAAAATGTTAGTGACACTTACCTTTGTCCCTAACGTTTCAAAATGCCCGTACTTCCCACGTTAGAGTTCACGTTAACTAGGTTAACGTGGCTTCTAACGTGGTGGTGATAGCCATCTCCAACGTTAGTGACAAAGGTGAGTGTCACTAATGTTGGCTCATCATTCTTTCATCCACGTTGGCTTCCACGTTAACTAAGTTAACGTGGGAGTTAACGTTGCTCATAATGGCTCATCCCAACGTTAGTGACAAAGGTGAGTGTCACTAACGTTGGCGATTCTTGCTCCCTCCACGTTAGCTTCCACGTTAACTAAGTTAACGTGGCAACTAACGTGGCTCAAAGTGGCTTAGTCCAACGTTAGTGACAAAGGTGAGTGTCACTAACGTTGGCTTCATTTCCTTCTTCCACGTTAGAGTTCACGTTAACTTAGTTAACGTGACTCTTAACGTGGGCTATGATGGCTTCGAGGACGTTATTGGCAATTACTTTTCTCATTAACGTTGCAAGCTAGCTCCCATCCCACGTTAGTGGTTACGTTAGTTAGACTAATGTTGCTGCTAACATGGTTCTTCCTTGCTTCCTTTGTCTTGAAATTAAGCAATAGAGTGCATCAAAGTTCTAATTCAAATCATGAGACATGCATCATCCAGTTTGTTATATAATTCTTGCATAATTCTCATGAAATCATGTAAAGTGCACAATGTTTGCTTGAATCAAGATGTAAGTGAAATTCTACCCAAAACGTGCTTATTTCCTAAGAAAATGCATGAAACTACCCTAAAACAATAAAGAAAAGGTCAGTGAAACTAGCCAAAATGCCCTGGCATCACAACACCAAACTTAAAGCTTACTTGTCCCTAAGCAAGTACTGGAACAAGATAATGATGAATGAAATGGAAAGATGAATGAATCATTATTGTGGAAGTCATGTTCTTGGTTTTATGGGGTTTCATGCATAGCAACTTAGGTTCATTCCTTCACTGGCTTTCAGATCTTTATCATGTCCTGGAATACTCACTTGATTGCACCTTATGAAACTTTTATTCATTGATCCTTTTTGTCATTTCAGGGCTTATTTGTGTTCTTAGACTAGGTGCTCTGTGAGGGGGCGACTCTTTAAGATAAGCTTTCAGCCAGCACTCCCGAAGCAGTTGGTTCAAGGTGCTAGGTGTTAAGACACCCCTAAGGACTTACTCCCTCAAGTCTCTTTCCCCCATACATACACACCACAGGCACATGGTTTGTTATTTCCTTTTCTTGAGACCTTGGTGTCCAGCACCTCTTTGGGTTACTAAGTGCTCTGTAGCAAGGGTTACTCTTGATAGTGGACTCTCAGCTGATAATCCCGGGTTAGTTAACCAAGTTACCAAGTGATAAGGCACCCCTGAGAGCTTATTCATCCAAGTAAATCCCTTACACAGGAGCACCACAGACACATGCCTCAAGATTCAAACCCTTGGTGCCTAGCCTTATTTCTTACTCTTTTCCTTTTATTTCTCAACTTTCATTTTCTCTTTCCCTTTTTCTTATTATGATCTTGTTATTTAGCTAGTCTCATGGGGTGTGTTTCAAGCATATGATTCCGGATAGATAGTTTCCTTCCCACCTTATTGGTGAACTAACTTAGCTAATCTATTACCATACCACAAACTTAGGAACTTACTCCACAATATGAACTCCACTCTGGTCTTTCATAACATCTCTTTTTATTTGATTCAAAAGGAGACAAGCAACACAATAACCAAGATGGAATTGAAAACAGGCAATTTAACTAGTAATCATAGACCTAAGCAAGGAGAATACTAAAAACATAATTGAAAATCCTAAACTACCATGGAAGCATGTTCTATTTCATACATGATATTTCCTTATTTAAAAACTTGAAAAAGAGATGGGACAATGAGGGAACTCCACCACCTTTTACTCTTGGGGTTGCTCCTGCTCTCCTTCCTGTTTGTTTTCTTTGTGTTTTTCTTGAGTGCTTGCACTCCCACTTCCCTTGCTTTTTCTAATCAACTTCTTCCAGAAGCCAGCATCTTCCATCTTCTTTTTCAATGTTTCCTTCTGCTGTTTCACCTTTCTTTCCTCTTGTTCTGTAAAATATTTTTGGACCTCATCATACTTGGGGATTGCAGAGTGTAGATTATGCATATGACTAGACATGTAGTTCAACTTGGCTTGAGTATTTATGTTGAACTCCTCCCTATGTAGTTGCCGTCCTTCATTCAGTACGCTGAACTCATTGAATGCCTTTGCCTTAGCTAGCTGTCTTTGATTGAGTTCTTGAAGGTGCTTGTCTTGTCGCTCTTGTCTTTCAGTCACTTGATTTATGGCTTGAGTAAGCTGGGAATAGTATTCCATTTGCTGTTTTTGCCATTCTCCTTGTTGATTCATCCAATTAGAAAGGAGCTCTTTTTGACGATCCATCCTTTGAGCTTGAATGTGCAGTTGTTATTCTTGTCCCTCCATATAACTCCTTGCTAGCTCCTCAATGGCTCCGTGAATGTGATTTAGGTTTATGTTGGTTGGGTCATAATATTCTCTTTGTTGGTGTTCTTCCTGATGAGACTCTTCTTGGTGAGGTCCTTCTTTTGGCTTTCGCTTCCCTATTTGAGGTCTTCTTTGTTGTTGAGCAGGTGTCGCATAAGTCAGACGCTGGAGCGTAATTAGCCTCCCAGGGTTTACCCAATTTGGATTGCTATCCTCGAAGACTACCTTGGCCTTTGTACACAGTCTGAGGATGGTGCTGGGGTACCAAAGCCTGGCACCCAAATCAATCTTCTCAGCTGACTCTTGAATCCTCTCAGCTATAAGTTCATGCACATTGATTTCTCCACCCTGTACTAAGCAATGTACCATGGTAGCTCGAGTAACGTTGACCTTAGAATTGTTTGCGGCTGGGAGGATAGACCTCCTCACGAGTTCAAACCATCCCTTGGCTTCCGGGCTGAGGTCTCCTCTCTTGATGAACCGGGGTCTCCTATCCGCATACCTTTCCCAGTCAGCTCCTATAACACATATGTCAGTCACAATATCTTCGAGTTCATCATTGTTAGGGCTCTTACTTATTCTTGCATGATAACTAGGCTCATCAAAATGTGGTGATTTCAGCTGAAGAGTTCTTATTATAGCATTGGGGCTGAAATCCACCTCTCTCCCTCTTACGTAACTTTTGAAGGTGGGGCCTTGGTTTTGTCTTCTCTGACCATATTTGCATAGAACTCTTTGATGAGGTTTGCATTTATCTTCCCCTCTGGGTTCGTAAGACTTTGCCAACCCCTTTGTTCAATCTTCTCTCGAATCTGTGGGCACTCATCCTCGTTAGTTTATCAGGGTGGTTGGTAGTGTGATAAACCCCGATTTTGTGGTTTATCTTATGCTTATTTTGAGGGATTTTATCACCTTTTCTCACATTTATTCAATGAAATAGCATGGTTTTGCAATTCTCCCTTGATTTGTGCTTAAATGTGAAAACATGCTTTTTAGGCCCTAAAATTGGTGATTTTAACTCACTTTAATTCCATTCAATGCCTTGATATGTTTGTTGAGTAATTTCAGGTTCATAAGGCAAGTATTGGATGGAAGAAGTGAGGAGAAAAGCATGCAAAATGGGAGAACTCATGAAGAAATGAAGGAACCGTAAAGCTGTCAAGTCCGACCTCTTCGCACTCAAACGACCATAACTTGAGCTACAGAGGTCCAAATGAGGCGGTTCTAGTTGCGTTGGAAAGCTAATATCCGGGGCTTCAAAATGATATAAATTTTTCCATATGTTGCTTCGCGTTCAGGGGCGCGCACGCGCACTTTGCGCGCATGCACCGATGCTGTCCGTGGCCCACTTTATTGAAATCGCCCCCAGCGATTTTGCACCTCATTTTGGGCCCAATCCAACCCATTTCTGATGCTATTCAAGCCAAGAATTGAAGGGGGAATGAGAAAAAGTAGTCATAGTTTTAGTTTTCATCATGTTTTAGGTTAGAATTCTAGAGAGAGAAGCTCTCCCTTCTCTCTAGAATTTAGGGTAGTTTAGGTTTAATTTTCTTAAATCCAACTTTTAATTCTTTTTTTTGTTTTAGTTTCTCCTTTTAATTTCTTGTTGTTACATCTTAATCTTCTTAGCTTCTCTTGTCATTCCCTTTATTTTGCCATTTTTATGTTTATGAACAATTGTTGGATCTTGATTTTCTTTTAATGCAATTTAATGTTTGATGTTCTTTTTATTGATGATTTGAGTTGTTGATTTACTTTTCTTGCAATTTGTAGTTGGTAGATTTTACTATTCTTGTCATTTATTATGCTTTCCTTTTATGCCTTCCAAGTGTTTGATAAAATGCTTGGAAGGATGTTAGAGTAGATTTTGAGCATTCTTGGCTTGGAAAGAGTGATTGGGTAATTTTGAGTCATGAAAACCCAACTCATGTTGGTGATCTAGAGTTGTTAGCTAGTATTGTTTCCATTGACGCTAATCTTTTGCTAATTTAATTAGTGAGTTGATTAGGACTTATGGAATATTGTTTCCATTGACGCTAATCTTTTGCTAGTTTAATTAGTAAGTTGGTTAGGACTTTTGGATTGAGATTAGCTAGTCTCGTTAGACTTTCTCCCTATTTGTTGGAGTTGACGTAATGAGATAAATTCTTGTTTATATTTGTGAAATGATTAATTAGTCTTGTTTGACATTCTCCCGATGTGTGAGTTAACTAAATAAGATGAATTAATCATGCATGACTAGGATAGAAAGCCTATGATCTCAATCCATTGCCATGAATGTCTCTCTTTATTACTTGCTTCCTTTAATTGCTCTCTTTACTTTTCTTGTCTTTTTATTTTATTGCCCCTCTAATCAACCAAAAACCCCCTATACCTTTCATAGCCAATAATTAAACACTTCATTGCAACTCTTCGTGAGACGACCCGGAGTCCTAATACTCCGGTTATAAATTCATTTGGGGTTTGTTAATTGTGAAAAAACCAAATTTTTGATGTGGGAATTGTTTGTTGGTTTGGAACTATGCTTACAACGGAGTTATTCCTTCAATAAGAAGAAATTCTAAACCATCGAGCAAAACTCATCATCAAAATGGCGCCATTGCCGGGGAGTTGCAATGGTGTTATATTAATGGCTATTGTGAATATTGTGAATATGTTTGCCTTTTGCTTATTTGCTAGTTTTTGTTAGCTTTAGGACTTTGTTACTTATTTTTATTAGCTTTTGCTTTTATTTGCTACTATGAATTCTCACCACTTTGGCTATGAGTTTGGCTCAAATTATATTGTAGGGAATGGGAACTATAATGAGAATGTGCATCAAGGATAGAACAATCAAAGGTGGGAGGAGCCTCAAGGGATTGATCAACCTTATTGGCAACAACCCCCTCCGATTTCTTATGGGTATAATTCTCATCCTAATGCATATCAATCTAATGGATGTGGTGACCCTTATTGTGATTGTCAACAATCACCACCACATGCCTATGAATCACCCCCTCAACATGACTTTGAACCACCTTACTCACAAGCCCCTTTTCACCAAACACCTCCATATGACCCCAACCCATATCCACCATACCAACCACCTTGTGAACCATATGAACCATATGAAGAACCACCCCAATTCCACCACCAATACCCTCAAGAACCACCACCTCCATACTATTACCAAGATGAATCACCTCCCATGTATGATAACTTTCAACCACATAATGAATTTCCCTTTCCACCACAACCCTCACCGGAAGAACACCCACATCCATCCATCCAAGAGTCAATGGATTGTCTCAAGGAAGAAATGGATTGGCTTCAAGCAATAATCCGTCAAAAGGAGCAAGAGAAAGCCCAAAGGAGGAATTATGAAGCTATTGAGGCCAACCTTGCCAAAATTAAGGCCAACTTGGACTCATGGGACTCATGCAACAAGCAAAGCATCTCCACGGATGAATGTGAGAATTCAACCGATGAAAGGAGCATGAAGGAGATTTTAGAATCTCAACATGAGGACAAGGAGATGGGGTATGTCTTGAAACAAGTGGAAGAGGGAGAGATTGTTAAAGAAGAAGAAGTGGTTGAAGAGTTAGAGGAAATTGAACAAGAGGTGGATTTCAAACTTAAGAGCACTTCCACACCAAGTGACATTGTTGATGATTTTGTGGAAGTTGTTGAACCTTCTTCCAATGAGCTTGAATTTGGTGTTGAGGAGGATAATGTGCAACCTCCTAAGCATATAATGAATGATGAAGAATTGGAAGATCTTGAACCCTTTCTCCCAAACAATGAACCTTCTCTTCCACCATCACCTCCCGATGAAGCCCCCATACAAGAATTGAGAGATATTGAATCTCATATCTTAAGGCAACATGAGGAGGATGAAAAGAAGTTTAAGGAGCTAGGAGCCAAAATGGCTATCCTAGTGGAAGCCATTAGCAATATGGCCTTATCCCAACTAAGCCTAAGCAACCAAGGCACTCCCATTGACGAATGTGGAGAAGCAACCAAGGAACATAGTGAGGGAGTGAGTTTAGAGCTTCAAGGTGAAGAAGAGGAGTTAATGCAAGAATTGCAACAAGAGGAGGAGGTAGGGATTATTGAACAAGAGGAAGGAGTGGTTGAAGACTTAGGAGATGCGGAACCACCTTGGAAGTCTAGGATTGAAGAAAACCCCTCCAAGATGATTGAATTTGATGCTAAGGAGGAATGTGCACAACCTCTAAGGCATATCTCTTATGGAGAATTGGATGGGATAGAGCAAGAATTGAGTCCCCTTGGTGATGAAGATCAAGCATCAAGTCTTAGTGGTGAAGAATCCTTTGAGCATGAAGAACCTTTTCCCAAGGAGATGGAAAGCAATGTGGAGGTAAATCTCTCTTGTCCTCCCATTTATGATTTGAGTAAGGGAAAAAGGTTTAGATAAAATTGTTGAACAAAGGATTGAAATTAAGAGATCTTGTGGAGAGGTGGAAGTCCTTAGAAAAAGGAGGATGGGAATTGAATACGCCTTGTCAAGACCCTTGGAATCACCTTTGCCTAGGTTGCCATCTACACCTTCATTTGAGTGGGTGAAACTCATTTCTATTAGCTTTATTATCCCACTCGAATATGGTTTGCTTGAAACGGATGGACAACTTAGAATGCTTTGTGGGATGAAGCATAAAAGAAAGATGTTTCGTGGTTGGCGTTGCAAATCAAGGCTCATTATGGTTGATGCATCAAACATGAGATATAAAGGTTGGAGTAGTGCTCACCGAGATGGGTCTAGGAGGATTGTTGGTCACTTTATAGAGAATTCACCTTGCTCAGCACCCGGATGGGCCAATAATGAAAGTCAACTTCAAGACGGGTGTGAAAACAAAGTGTGGGATCCCGGATCGCACAAGGAAGAGCAACTTTGGGAGCCTATGGTTTGTGAAAAACTCCATCAAAGCTTGGAGTTATTATCTTTGACTGATGAAGCACAATGGAGATTCAAGCATTGGTGGATGTTCCAAGATGGTTACAAGCACAAGCCACCTTGATGAGGAGCTCCCCATAAGTCCAACTTAAGGACAATAAACAAAAGTGCTAGGTGGGAGACAACCCACCATGGTAACATCTTTTCATTTTTCTCTTTTGTACATATTGGTAAAATAGGTTTAATTTCATGTTTTGTTTAATTAGTTGAGTTTAGTTGGTAGTTTAGCATGTTGAATAAGGCTTTTGTGGTATTTGGGTAGCTGTTTGGAGGTTTGGAATGCTTGATTTGGTGCAAGAACTTGGAAAATTTTGAAAAACAGAGCACCAACCCGCGCGTGCGCGCATCTGGCGCGTACGCGCGCCTCAAGCATTTTCGAACATCCACACGGACGCGCCATGTACGCGTACGCGTGGATGCAAAGATTTCACCTCCAAGCCAAATTCCAGAGAGTTGTGCCTAACTTGCGCCTACTTTGTGCACGAGGCACAAACCAACCACGCGTGCGCGCACCTGGCGCGTACGCGCCCTTTTGGCAATTCACGGATCGACGCGCTAGCGCACCTTGCGCGCACGCGCCGATCACCCATTTGTACTCCTGGTACATTTTCCAGAGAGTTGTGCCACTTTTGTGCCTATTCTGTGCCTGCCACCTGCGCGTGCGCGCACTTTGCGCGTCCCCGCCGGTAAAAAAAAGAGTTTTTTTTCCCTCTTCCATTTTCTTTTGCCCATTGCATTCGTATACTTCCATTCATTCCATTTTTATTTTGTTTTCATAGCTTATTTTTACCTTAGTTTTTTTTTAGTTTCTTATTTTAATAATGGTGTTGCATTTTCCTACTCAATTATTGAGAATTTCTTGCATTATTTTGGTGCCTCTTGACTTGTTTGATATTAGTTAATATGCCTTAGCTTATATTGTTTTCTCACTCACATGTTGTAGCTACCATGTAGTGAGAATCCTACTCTTATTTGGCATTAGCCCCCGCCTATGTTCTAATTGCTTTGCTATATTTGTTGTAGGCTTAATTCTCTTTCTTTTTCCTTCCTTTTAGGATTGGCCGCCAAGAAGGAAAGGAATGGGAAGACTTCTAAATGGGGTAACAAACAAGTCCACCCGCACAACCTTTTGAAGGAGCTCATCAATTGTAGCAACCCGTCCACCTTTACTCTTCTTTGCATGCACCGAGGACGGTGCAAATTTCTAAGTGTGGGGAGGTCGTCCGACCGACCTCCATGGGTAACAATTTCCTTTTTCAACACCAATTTTTAATTTTTGTCTTTGTTAGTTAGTTGTTGCATTGCATGATAGGCTGCATGCTAGTTATAATTTGTACATATTTTACCACTTCTTTTTATGTTAGGACTACTTGGTTAGGGTGATGATTTCTTTTCCAAGAAAAATTGTTTTTTTAGGGCACCCTACCAATTTGAAAAAAAAATTTTCTTGTTGAACTTGCTTGAAGAATTTATTTTGGAACATGGTTTTTGAGCTAAGAACACAAGCATGTGAGTTTTGAGCCTAATTGTGTGGTTACATCTTATAACCACTTATTTTCATCCTTGTGTGCATTATTCTCTTTCTATGATTGTAATCTTTGATTTGTTTGATTCTTTATGTCCATTATTCCATGTATACATGCATTTATATGATTGAGGTCATCATTTCATTTAGCTCACTCACCCAAATAGCCTACCTTTCATCAACCATTGTTAGCCAATTTTGAGCCTATTGAATCCCTTTTGTTCTTAATTATAGCACATTACTACCCCTAAGTGAAAAACAATAAATGTCCTTAATTTGGATCTTTGATTAGCTTAGGCTAGTGAGAGTGTGTATCATTTTGGTATGGGAAACTTGGGACATTGGTTGAGGTAAAAGTGTATTTTGTATTTTTGTTGAAAATCATGGGATTGGGTACATGCTTATGCATTAAATATGTAAAACCATATGCATTGACATCTTTGTATATATTTTAGTTTGAAAAAAATATATATATATATGAGAAAACAAAAGAAATAAAAAGGGGACAAAAATGCCCCAAAGTAAAGTTCAATAAAAATCAATGCATATGGAATATGAATTAAAAAGAATGCATGAGTATGTGAAAAAGTGGGAATCATGGGTAGCTAGGCATTGTATTAGAATTGTATAGGTTGTTATATGTGTTTGGTGAGAGTTTAGGTTAATCAAAGATTCAAATTTCAAGCTCACTTGACCATATGCATCCTACCTTAACCCTAACCCCATTACAACCTATAAATAAGTCCTCATGATGAATGTATGCATGCATTGAATAATTGTTGATTGTTAGAAGAAAAACAAATCTTGGAAAGCATGATTAGAAGAGAATTGAGTGATCGACCCTATACACTAGAGTGACTAGAGCGGATACACTTCCGGTGAGGGTTCGATGCTCAATTCCTTGTTCCCAGCTTTCATGAGTGTTCTTCTTGCAAGTCTATTTGAACTTTATTCTGATATTGAATTGGTAGAGTTTGTGAGTCGTCATATGACCTTTGCTCTACTTGCTTATATATGTTCTTGGAGATTGATTTACTTTTAACCAAGTAGGTAGAAGCATTTTGCATTTAGTTGCATGCATGTAGATAGGTTTATATAGTTTCTTTGCATTGAATAAATGTTCATACCCCTTTTCTTGTCCTTCTTTATTCTTAGCATGAGGACATGCTTGGTTTAAGTGTGGGGATAGTGCTTCAAGTCCTCCCCCCTTGCAGTAAATCTATCTCCATTGGCTTCATCAAGGATCTCCACATGTTCTAGGGAGAGAACTCTGTTGATGGTAAAGACTTTAGGTAGCTGAGATGGGATGGTGGGGAGATTGGGGGGAATAGCTGGGAAGTAAGCTGAGATCACTTTATCTCCTGGAGAGAAATCTTCTGTAGGGATCTTCTTATTCCTGCATCTCCTTGGTACCTTCTTCTTTGCTGTTATCCTGCTCTTTGTGGTCTCTTTTCCTGTGGATATTTTGTTGCCGGTCTCATGTGATTCTGGTGGTTTTGGCTCCACTTGAGTTTCCTCTAGCTGTGATAGCTGTTGATTATCTTGTTTTTCAACCAAGGGGACTCCCAGATGTGCTGGTTGTGCTTCAGTGCTTGTTTCTTCTATTAGTATCTCACTATGATCTTTCCTTGGTTCTTGGTTCTCTTGATCTGTTTCTTGTGAGGATTTGAAAACATTGAATGTGAGTTATTCATCATGGATCCTCAAAATTAGCTCTCCTCACTCCACATCTATAAGTGCTCTAACTGTGGCTAGGAATGGTCTCCCCAATATGATTGGATGGAGATGACTTTCCTCCATTTCCAATATGACAAAATCTGTGGGAAGGAAGTAGTTTCCAACCTTCACCAGCACATTTTCAACCACTCCTACTGCTTATTTTTTAGTCTTGTTAGCCAGCCTGATGACTACATCTGTGGGCATTATCTCATTGATCTGCAGCCTCTTCATAAGGGATAAAGGCATCAAGTTGATGCTTGCTCCCAAATCGCAAAGTCCTTTATCAAACATGGTTTCTCCTTGATGCCAGGGCATTTTGGCCAGTTTCACTGACCTTTTCTTTACTGGTTTTAGGTTAGTTTCATGCATTTCTTTAGGAAATAAGGTAGTTTTGGATAAATATTCACTTATGCCTTGACTCAAGCATACATTGTGCATTTTACATAATTTCATGAGGATTTTGCATAAGTTTAGTGACAAATATTATGTTGCATTACTCATGACTTGGACTAGAGTTTTGATGCACTTTGTTGCTTGATTTCAGGACCAAAAGGAAGCAAGAAAAGGGGAGGTAACTTGCAAGATTAATGAGAAAAGTGATTGCCAATAACACTCTCAAAAAGCCATCAATGCCCACGTTAGAGAGTCACGTTAACCAAGTTAACATGAACTCTAACGTGGAGAAAAGAAGTTGAGCCAACGTTAGTGACACTCAACATTGTCACTAACGTTGGCAATTACTCATAAGTGGCCACGTTAGAAGCCATGTTAACCTAGTTAACGTGGCCTCTAACGTTAAAGGGGGGGAGAGAAGACAACGTTAGTGACACTCAACATTGTCACTAACGTTGGCCTATGGTGCAAAGTACCACGTTAACTCCCACGTTAACTTGGTTAAGGTGGGAACTAACGTAGAGGATGAAGAGTTGTCGACAACGTTAGTGACACTCAACATTGTCACTAACGTTGAAGCAACCACACAACCCCCAAGAGTCACGTTAACTTCCACGTTAACTTGGTTAACGTGGAAGCTAACGATGAGAAATGAAGGATGAGCCAACGTTAGTGACACTCAACATTGTCACTAACGTTGGGATGGCTAAAAGATGGCTACGTTAGAAGCCACGTTAACCTAGTTAACGTGGACTCCAACGTGAGACCTAGGGGCACATTGGAACGTTAGTGACAATGTTTAATGTCACTAACATTCTCGAAGGATGGCAAAGGCCACGTTAGAAGCCACGTTAACCTAGTTAACGTGAACTTTAACGTGAAGCAAGAAGGGGCACATTAGAACGTTAGTGACAATGTTGAGTGTCACTAACGTTCTCGAAGGTTGACAAGGCAACGTTAAAAGCCACGTTAACCTAGTTAACGTGGGTTTTAACGTGAGGAAAAGGGGTGCATTGGAATGTTAGTGACAATGTTAAGTGTCACTAACGTTCCCGAACTTAGACTTTCACTAAATGATTAACACTCCTTACGCCCTGAGCTTAAGTCTCTGCCCACTTCACACTTTCTCTCTGCAAGTAAAGCCAAGCCCAAATAAAGAAAGGAACTGCTTCAAACTCAAGATCCAAAGGCCCAAGACTTGAAGAGTAAACTAGAAGCTGAGAAAAGTAGTATATATAGGAGTAGCTTTGAATTGTAAAAAAGGTGGAAGCTGGGAAAAAGGAGAACTACTCTCTTTATTTTACTTTCTTTGCAATTTCTAGTTTTATGATGTATTCTCCATCTTTTTTCTCATTTTCAAGAGCTATGAACAACTAAACCCCTTTCATTGGGTTAGGGAGCTCTATTGTAATTTGATGGATCAATACTAATCTTCATTATTCTTCTTCTATCTTTCCTCTTGATTTTACTTGAAAGCTTTCGATCTTCATCCCATTGAGTAGTTATCTTGGAAGAGAAGCTATTCAAACTTGGATCTCTTTTGAACCTTGGAAGAGGAATGAAGAGATCAAGCTAGAAATGCTTTCTCATGCTGGACCAAATTGGGTTTGGATGGGTATATGACTATAACCTTCTCAATACTTGGTTTGGAAAATGCATGTGGTATAATCAGTGACCATACTTCATCTCTTCTCATGAGCAATTGACCAAGGAATTGGCTATTGATCAAGATTTGAGAGATTGAATTGCAAGAAATTGTAATTCAACCACTTAAGATTGCCAAGGAGATCAATGAGTGCATTGATTGAGGAAGAGATGAAAATGAACTTGATCCGGAGAATTGCAACATCTCCTAAGCCCAATGAACTCCCCATCTTTGATCTTACCCATTCTCTTTAATTTCTGCCATTTACTTTTATGAGCAAATCCCCCATTCCCATTTACAATTCTGCAATTTATTTTCAGTCATTTACTTCCAGTCCTTTAATTCTAGCATTTACTTTTCTATTATTTACATTCCCGCCATTTTATTTTCTGCAACTCTCAACCCAAATCCTGGATTCGCTCAACTAGAACATTCTTCTAATTAAAGTTGCTTGATCAATCAATCCCTGTGGGATTCGACCTCACTCTATTGTGAGTTTTTACTTGACGACAACTTCGGTACACTTGCCGAAGGGAGATTTGTTGAGAGACATGTTTTCCGTGCATCACTCCTATGGCACAGGGGATGTGAAAACTTCCTGGGTCCTTCCTTTTTATAGGCAACTCGGGTTGAATGAGGGCACTGCACTCCTTATTCATCACTATTGTTTGTCCTCTCTTGAGTGAGCTTTTCCTGGTCAGCAGCTCCTTCATATACTTAATGTATGAGGGCATTCGCTGAAGGGCCTTGATGAATGGTATGTTTACATGGAGGGATGCAAACATGTCAAGAAACCTTGAGTATATTCTCCTCTCTACACAGCCATTTAGTAATCGGGGAAAGGGTGCATAGAGTCTCAGCAGCTCCTTCTGTGTCAGCTCCTTCTGTGTAATTGTGGTTTCTTGATGATTCTCCCCTTGCTTTCCTGTGGAAGTATCTTCAGGTTGTTCTAATGGTTTGTTCAGCTCTTCCTCAGTCTCCTTATCACTTATAGTAACCATCTTACAATCTTCCCATCTGACTTTCTTTGCTTCACCTCTCATATTTTTCTCTGTGTCACTCGGGAAGCTATCAGTAGGTTTAGAAATCTTCTCAGATAAGTATCCCACTTGAAATTCCAGCCTCTTGATGGTGTCTCCCTGGTTCTTGATACTGGCTCGCACCTCCTCTTTGAACACCTTGTTATCTTGAATCTCTTTGCATATGCCTTCAAGTATAATCTCAATCCTTGAGAGTCTATCTTCAGATGATGGTGAGTTGAGGTTGGAGGGATGAGAAGGGCCATTTTGGCTTTGGTATGGATGTTGAGGTGTGTTGTTAGGTGGGTGTTGATATGATCTTTGTGTGGAATGTTGGTGGGCTGCATTGTTGTTGGGGTTGTGGCGTCTCTGATCTTGGTCTTGGTCTTGTTGATTTCCCCACCCAAAGTTTGGGTGGTTCCTCCAACCAGGATTGTAGGTCTTGGAGTATGGATCATGTGCTTTCCTAGGTGAGTTTTCAATGTAGTTGGCTTGTTCTTGCTCATCCTCTGCCTCTGCATTCACTCCCTCTTGGGTTGCTGATGAGGTGGTTATTACTGCTACTTGGTTCCTCTCCATCTTCTTGGTAAGATCAGCCAACTGCTTGGTGATAAGCTTGTTTTAGGCCAGCAGTGCATCCACATTGTTTAGCTCCATCACTCCTCTAGTGTTGCCTCTTTCAGAAGCATAGAAGTAGTCATTCTCAGCTACAGTCTCAATGACATCTATGGCTTCTTCAATGGTCTTCTTCTTGTTCAGAGATCCCCCGGATGAGTGGTCTACTGCCTTCTTCGATTCATAAGAAAGACCTTCATAGAAAATGTGCAGCTGCACCCATTCATTGAACATATCTAGTGGGAACCTTCTTGTCAGGTCCTTAAACCTCTCCCATGCTTCATATAGAGTCTCACCATCTTGCTGCCTGAAGGTTTGTACCTCAGCTCTCAACCTGTTGATCCGTTGAGGAGGATAGAATCTGGCCAAGAATTTGTTCACTACATCTTCCCAGGTTGCTAAACTCTCCTTTGGAAAGGATTCCAGCCATTTAGATGCCTTGTCCTTGAGTAAGAAAGGGAACAGAAGTAGTCTATAGGTGTCAGGATGAACACCATTAGACTTCACAGTATCACATATCCTCAGGAAGGTGGTTAAATGTTGATTGGGGTCTTCTTGGACACTCCCTCCGAATGAACAATTGTTCTGAACAAGGGTGATGAGCTGTGGCTTTAGTTCAAAGTTGTTCGCATGTATGGTTGGCCTTTGGATGCTACTTCCGTAATTTCCTGGGTTTGAATTGATGTACGAACCCAGAATCCTTCTCTCTTGCCCAGCCTGATGTGCTGGACCTTCTCTGCCATGGTTGTGAACCTCTTCTTCATGATGGTTCTCCATATTTTCATCCATGTTCGGTTCAAAATACTCCTCCTCTTTCTCAGCACCAACTACTCTCTTTCCTCTTGCTTCCCTCCTTAATCTAAGGAAGGTCCTCTCAGGTTCAGAATCAAAGGAATTTGAAGCCCCGCTTCTTCTCCCTGTCATACAACCAACAAGGCACAAGCAAGGAAATAGATGCAGAACGTATTTCTGTTAGAATTGCTGTTAGTGTGAGTGATGCAATATTTCAAACAGTTAGTGGGTTAGTGGATTGAATTGTAAACAACTAAAAAAAAGTAGGGGAAAGGGAAGAAAATAACTAAACTGAAAGTAAATAGCTCAAACAAAATTTTAAATCAAACAAAAGAAAAATGCTCAATCTAGTTATCCTCCAATTTAATCATTGTTGATACAAAATCAATCCCCGGCAACGGCGCCATAAAATTGATGCATGGAAACTTGTCTCTCAACAATTTTCCTTTGGCAAGTATACCGAATTGTCGTCAAGTAAAAACTCACAATAGAGTGAGGTCGAATCCCACAGGGATTGATTGGTCAAGCAACTTTAATTAGATGAATGTTTTAGTTGAATTAAGCAGAATTAGATTTGAGATTTGCAGAAATTAAATGGGGGGAAAGTAAATAGCAAAAAACGTAAATGCTGGAAATAAAGAGCTGAATGTAAATAGTGGAAAGTAAATTGCAGAATCTTAAATGGGAATGGGGAAGATGCTCATAAAAGTAGATTGCAGAATTTATAGAGAATGGGTAAGATTAGAAATGGGGAATTCATTGGGCTTAGGAGATGTTGCATTCTCCGGATCAAGTTCATTTTCATCTCTTCCTCAATCAATGCATTCATTGATCTCCTTGGCAATCTTAAGTGATCGAATTCCAATTTCTTGGTAATTCAATCTCTCAAATCTTGATCAATAGCCAATTCCTTGGTCAATTGCTCATGAGAAGAGATGAAGTATGGTCACTGATTATACCACATGTATTTCCAAATCAAAGTGTTGGTAGGATTATATGTCACTATATCCATCCAAACCCCAATTTGGTCCAACATGAGAAAGCATTTCTAGCATGATCTCTTCATTCCTCTTCCAAAGTTCCGAAGAGATCCAAGTATGAATAGCTTCTTTTCCAAGATAATTACCCAATTGAATGAAAATTGGAAGCTTTCTAGTAAAATCAAGAGAAAAGATAGAAGAAGAATAATGAAAACTTGAGTCATAGATTGGAGGTTGAGAAAAATCTACCTCCACATCGTCTTCGTATTCACTTGGGAAAGATTCTTCGATCTCAGAAAATTCACTTACGAATGCAAGTTCATTACTAAGAAAGCCAGACTTGTGACTATCATCATCAAGGAAATTTGTGTCATGGGTTATTCCGTCTGATTCTTCATAAACAACTTGCCTTGGGGATTGTGCACTATCCTCCTTAGCATCAACTGTAACGTCCTTGACGGAGTTCTCCTCAGTTCTGGATTCCCATGGAGGTTCAGCATCTCCTAGATCTTCAACCAACTCTTCTTCTTGAACAATGACAGCTTCTTCTACTTGTTCTAGTACGAATTCATTCTCTGTCTTGTCCACTGGAGTTTCTGGTATCTCCTTCATGCTACGCTCTTCGATAGACTGTTCACATGGGGCTGTGGCTGATCTTTGTGTATTTGAGCACCTAGAAACCCATTGAATTATTGTTTGCTCCAGTTGTTGAATGGTTGTTTGAAGTTTATTTACTGTTTCCTTTAGGCGAACCTCTGCTTCTCAGGTTGCCGGACTTGGGCATGATACATAGGAAAGTGGTGGTGATTGGGAGTGATTGGATTGGTACTGGGGTAAGGAAGGATCATATGGTGGTGAATGGTGAAGAGAAGCTTGTGAGTGTGGTGGTTCGAGGTTATATTGAAAGGATGTTCTATAGGCACGGGGTGGGGCTTGTTGGTAGTTACAAGGTTGTCCACCATATCTTTCAGCTGGGTATGCACGGTAGAATGGTCTTTGTCCAGGATATCTCGGAGGGTGTTGCTGCCTAAAGGGTTGATTAGATCCTCTTGGCTCCATCCATCCTTGATTGGTCTGACCTTGATGCACATTCCTGCTGTAACTTCTATTTCCTTCAATAAAGTTAGAACCAAACTCAAAGCGAGAGGGGTGAGAGTTCATGGTAGCAAATAAAGATAAAAAGGAAAAACAAAAATAAATAAACAAGCAAAAGAAAAATATTTACAATAACCAATAATAAGGCACACGTTAGCAGTTCCCCGGCAACGGCGCCATTTTGATGAGAGAAACTTTTGCGTGGTCTAGAAATTTGCAGATAAATCTTCGTTGCAAGTATAGTTTCTAAACCTTCAAAAGTCCTTTCATACAAACGTTTTTGGGTGTCACAAGTAACAAACCCCTTTAAAAATTGTTAACCGAGTATTCAAACCTCGGGTCGTCTTCTCAAGGAACTGCAAGGAAGTATGTTCTTATTATTGGCTATAAGGGTTGTAATCGGGGTTTAGAAGGTGAGAAGCAAGTGATTTAAATGACAATTAAAGTAGATGGCAATTAAAATAAATAAATACTATAAAGCAAACTTCTGGCAAGGTAAAAGAAATTGGAAGTCCAACTTGGTTATCTCCCTCAACAATAATGAAAGTTGAATCTAAATTCCACTTAGTTAACCTTTACTAAAGTAAAGAAAAGTCAAGGGACTAATTAGTTTGACCTTCGAATCCTATTTATTTCCTAAGAAAAAGTTGGGATTATTGAAGTTCAGTTCAATTAGCAAGATAACGATTATCAATTATGTTGAGTTTGATAACTGTTGAGTTACTGATTTCTTAACCAAGACCAAAAAGGGAAAAAGTAAATTGCTGGAATAGAATATCTTCATATTGGAAACAATGGTAACACAAATTAAAGAGAAAGCCATCAATAACTGAAATACCTCAAATATCATTAATTCAAATAACAATCTGTAACATGGAATAATTCATAAATTAAATTATAAAAGTAAATAATCAACTCAAGTGCTGGAATAAATAAATAAAAGTGAAAAGGGAAGCTTAAAACAAGAAACATAAAACCTGGATCGAGAGTCATGATGACAAGTCATCTTAGCCTAGTTTTACTAGCCTTTTTCTTTGTTTTTATTAGGTTTTATGCACTTTCTTGCATTCTAAGTAAGTAATTTGGAATGGAAATGCATGGTTTCTTTAAATCAATCAACCACCCTTTAATTGATGCAAAATCATGAAGTTTAAACTAAAATTAATTGGTTTTAAATGAATTTTAAGCTTTGTGAATTTTGTGATACTTTGATTGGTTGTTTTGATTACTTGTAGGTGAAGAAAAGAAAAAAAATAAGAAAAGCGTAGCCTAAGGAGCATCATCATAGCAAAGAAAGAAAGCGTGGCACAAGGAAGAGAAGCGTGGCTCAAAGAAGGAAAAGCGTGGGTGAAGTCAAGAAACAAGAGCACAAATCTCTTGCCAAGAGCTTTAAAGCTCTTGTGGAGAGCTTTCCTTTAAAGAATCAGAAGCCAAGCTCTTGCCAAGAGCTTTGAAGCTCTTGCCAAGAGCTTTATCAAGAACACATGGAAGAAGGAACCAAGAGCCAAGCTCTTGCTAAAGAACTTTGAAGCTCTTGCCAAAGAGCTTTTTCGGGCATGACTTGGAGTAAATCAAGAAGGAAAAGCTCAATAATGCACTCACCAAGACTTGAACCCATGACCAAGGGGAGGGGGCCAGCGCTACTTCACAAGGAAAAACAAGCCAAAATTGGCTTGTTTTCACTCACCAAGGTTCGAACTAAGCACCTCAAGGAAGCAATGCCTTGTGCGCCACTCATTTGCCAAGGAAAATGGCCAGTAACTTCCTTCACCAAGGATTGAACCGGGCACCTCAAGGAAGCAAGACTTTGGGGGCTTCTCTAGTGCCAAGGAAATTAGCTCCACAAGTGCTCCACCCAAGACATGAACCAAGGACCTCAAGGACAAGTAAAGCTCTTGCCAAGAGCTTTCAACCTCTTGCAAAGAGCTTTGTTCTCTTGTCACAAGGAACCGTGCGCAACACATTGGAAGGAAAGGGAACCAAAGCTCTTGGCCAAAGCTCTTGCCAAGAGCCAAACTCTTCCCTGGGAGGTGCACCATGGGCTGAAAATTGAACTAAAAATCCAAATTAATTCATTTCTTCACCAAATCAAAAGCCCATCCAAATTCCAAAATCCAAGAATAGAAAGTGTATAAATAGGAGCTAGTTTAATGTAATTAGTACCTCTAGACTTTACTTTGAATTTTTCCTTTGAACTTTCATTTTTATTTTGAGCTTTTACTTTTGAATTTAGATCTTAGAGAATTGGGAAGGAGAATTGATCTCTCTTCTTCCTTGTTCTTTCTTGAGCACTCTTTACTTTTCTTGCTTTTGATCTTGGGTGAAGAATTGAAGAACTTCTGTTTCAATCTCACCTTGAGATCTCTTGTTTACTTTCTCTGCATAATTGAATTTTCATTTCTGTTTACTTTACTGTTTCATCTTCTCTTTAATTCTACAATTTACTATTCTTTATTTCTTTTGCAATTGTTCTTGTTGGATCAAGGAAGGATTTGAGATCTAGACTTATTTTCTAGTCTCTTCCACTCCTGAGATCTTCAACTTCTTTTAATTTGCTGCAATTTAAGCACAAGTCAGTTTCTGTTTTAATTTCTCAAGCATTTCTACTTTTCTGTTTAGATCTACTTTACTTCAATCCACATTCTACTCTTCTGTTTTGTTGCAATTTACTTGTTCTCGTTTAAATTCTGCAATCCCAATTCCCAATTCCTTTTATAATTCAAGCAATTTACATTTCTTGCACTTTAAGATTCAGCCATTTACATCTCTTACAATCTAAGTTTCTGCAATCTATATTACTTGTTCTTCAAGATTCAGCTTATTTACTTTCTTTGCTCTTTAATTTCCTGTAATTTACCCCTCTCCCTTTACATTTCAAGCAATTTAGTTTCTGTCAAATACAAACCACTCAACCAATACTTGATTCGCTTGACTAAATCAACCACTAAACTAAAATTGCTCAATCTTTCAATCCCTGTGGGATCGACCTCACTCATGTGAGTTATTATTACTTGATGCGACCCGGTCCACTTGCCGGTGAGTTTTGTGTTGGATCGTTTTTCACACATCAAGTTTTTGGCGCCGTTGCCGGGGATTGAATTAGATTGACAATGATTAAGTGAAGTGGTAGTCTAGATTAAGCACTTTTTCTTTATTTTTCTTTTTTTTTACTAAGCATATTAACTATTTGACACATTGTGTCACCTAACCCCCTAACCACATTCTAGCTTTAGAATGTTCATGTTTCATTTGGTTTGTTTGTGATTTTTTTTTGCAAGTCATGGAGGCTGAGGTGCGTGAAGAGGGAGTGAGCAACAATGCTCAACCTGCAAGAAGGGTGTTGGCCTCTTACACTATTCCCAATCCCAGACATTATGGGAGCAGCATCTTCACCCCAAATGTTCAGGCAAATGACTTTGAGTTGAAGCCTCAACTAATCACCTTGGTGCAGAACAACTGTTCTTATGGAGGAGGCCCCTTGGAAGATCCAAACCAGCATCTATCCACCTTCTTGAGGATATGTAACACAGTAAAGACTAATGGTGTGCATCTTGACAGTTACAAATTGTTACTGTTTCCATTTTCCCTGAGGGACAAAGCTACTCAATGGTTGGAGTCATTTCCAAGAGAAAGCATCAACAATTGGGAGGATCTAGTGACCAAGTTCCTTGCCAAGTTTTACCCACCTCAAAGAGTTATTAGATTGAAGACTGAAGTACAAACATTCACACAAATGGATGCTGAACCCTTGTATGAGGCATGGGAACGATACAAAGCTCTAATAAGGAAGTGCCCACCTGGAATGTTCAGTGAGTGGGACAGATTGCAGAATTTCTATGAAGGCTTGACATTGAAATCTCAAGAGGCTTTGGATTATTCAGCAGGAGGCTCTTTGCAACTCATGAAAACTGCAGAGGAAGCCCAAAATCTCATTGATATGGTGGCCAACAACCAGTATTTCTTTGCTCACCAAAGGCAACGCCAACCATCACAAAGGAAAGGAGTGATGGAGTTGGAAGGAGTGGACTCAATCCTAGCTCAGAACAAAATGATGCAGCAGCAAATTCAACAACAATTTGAGCAAATGGCCAAGAGGATTGACAATCTCCAAGTTGCAGCAGTCAATACAAGCTAACCATAAACCACATGGGGACAAAATAAAGAAAACCAAGAAGATCAGCAGCAGGAACAACCTCAATATGTGCACAACCAAGGCTCAGGCCAAAATGAAGTCTATGATGACACCTACAATCCATCCTGGAAGAACCATCCAAATTTCAGATGGGGAGATAACTACACCCACAGCCAGCAACCGTGGCAGAAAAACTCAAACCAGAACAACTCAAGAAACACAACTTACTCAACCCACGACCAGCAAAATACTGACCACAATCCATACAGAAAACCCCAAAACAACCACCCAAATTCCAACTATTATCCACCCAATAACTCAGTCACTAACCGAAACAATCATCATCCACCTTCCACATCCACATTCCACCTACCAAATAACCCCGCAAATGGTTCAAATAACTTCTAGCAACAACCATCTCACTTTACACAACCACAACCAAACCCAGACTCCCAAAGAATCTCTAGTCTAGAGATAATGATGGAAAAACTCATGAAAAATCAAGAGATGGCAAGACAAGATCAGGAAGCAGCACGGAAGGACCAAGCCATAACAAGTAAAAACAAAGAGGCTTCAATCAAAAACCAAGAAGCTTCAATCAGAAATCTTGAGAGGCATATGGAACAAATGGCTAAACGAATTGCAGAGATGGGTGAGAAGCAATCAAATGCACCCCCTAGTGCCACTCAAGACCACCCAAGGGACAAAGGAAAAGCTACAAAGTGGGAGGAGTGCAAAGCAATCATAGTGGAAAGTGAGAAGGAAGCCATCAATGAAGAAAAACACAATAGAGAAGTTCCACAAGAAGAGACAAAAGAGAAAAGTGAAGAGGATAAAAAGATCAAGAATGCAAAAAGCTCAAAGAGAGACAAAAACATCCTTGAGCCACAGCTACAAGAGAAGAAGGAAGGGGTGAAGCCATATGTCCCCAAATTTCCATACCCTCAAAGGTTCAAAAAAGAAAATGAGGATAAGCAATACTCAAATTTCCTGAACATATTCAAGACACTCAGCATCAATATTCCTTTCTTAGAAGCACTTGAACAGATGCCATTATATGACAAATTTATGAAAGAAGTGCTAACAAAGAAAAGACCCTTGAAGGAAGGACAGATTGTTGAAATGACAATGGAGTGTAGTGCTATTCTCCAAAGAGGTCTACCAGAGAAGAAGGATGATCCTAGAAGGTTTTATATACCTTGTACCATAGGAAACATAACTATTGAGAAATCATTCTGTGACCTTGGTGCAAGCATAAACCTGATGCCTCTATCTCTTATGAGGAAGCTGCAAATTTTTGAGCTGAAACCCACTCGAATAGCTCTTCAAATGGCTGACAAGTCCATTCAGCAAGCACTTGGAGTTGTAGAGAATGTGCTGGTAAAAGTGGGAAAATTCCTTCTCCCAGCTGATTTTGTCATCCTGGATATGGAGGAAGACCCTAACACTCCCATCATCCTGGGGAGGCCTTTCCTAGCTACAGGCAGAGCATTGATAGATGTTGAAAAAGGGGAATTATTGCTGAGAGTGCATGATAAGCACCTAGCATTCCATGTTTTTAAAACCTTGCATGAGCCCATTCAGGAAGAAGATTTTATGAAGGATAAGGCCAGAGATCAAAGCTTGAAGGAGGCATTCAATGAGTTAACTCCAAGACTTCTAAATCCATGCTTGAAAGAAGTAGAGATGGTGCAACAGACCAAAGAAATCAAGGAGGAACTAAATCCAAAACCTCCAGATAAAGAACCACCAAGGCATGAATTATCACCTGAGAAAGAAGAGAAGAAGAAGAGGCCAAAAGGGTGGAGAAACAAGAAAATACCCACTGAAGGCTTCTCACCAGGGGATAAAGTGATGTTAAACACCCAACCAATGAAGGTGTCTCCACAATTATCTGAGTGCTATACTGTGAACCGGATTCTTTCACTTGAACACCTAGAGATCATCAAAGAGGAGACCGGAAGGAAGTTCACAGTAAGAGGAGAAAAGCTGAGGCACTATGATTTTCAACCCCCATGATCAAAGGATGAGATGTCAAGCTAGTGACAATAAAGAAGCGCTTGTTGGGAGGCAACCCAACCTGAGGTAGTTCACTTTTCATAGCTATTTCAATAAAAGGGTTAATTAGACTTATCTATATTGCAAGGAGCTAAGTTTGGTGTTGCACACCAAAATAAATTAAGGGAGAATGAAGGATTCTAAGTTTGGTGTTCCACCAAAATCTCATTTAAAAGTACATTCTCACCTTCTGCATACATGGCTGCTAGCTCCGAGCAATCAGATAAACCAATTAACCAATTGTTTACTTTTTAGTTTTTCTAGTTTTTATTGCCTTTAGCAAAGAAAAAGAAGTACTACATATGGTCAGTCTGATGCATGAGAACCATTGGCAAGGTACTAAGTTT
Source organism: Arachis hypogaea (assembly GCF_003086295.3). Lineage (NCBI taxonomy): Eukaryota > Viridiplantae > Streptophyta > Magnoliopsida > Fabales > Fabaceae > Arachis > Arachis hypogaea. The sequence goes on along the minus strand of NC_092047.1, from coordinate 73,731,075 downwards.
GGTGTTCCCACACCAAAGTAAGTTCAAAAGCCCACAAATAACTCATGCATGCTAACCATTTTTCAAGTGCTTGGGAACAAGCAACTTTCAATATCATTGCAGAGTATCATACAAGCTTTTGGAAGAATTAAGCATCGTCAACCAAAAAGAGGCTTGAGCAAGTAAATCATAAGGGGTGCTTCAACACCTAATACCTTAAAACCAACTGGTTTAGGAGTATTGATTGAAAGCTTATCTAAAGAGCCGCTTTGAGACATGACACTTAGAGTCAAGGCCAAAGCACAGAAACTATAAGCTGCTTCAAGGTGATTACCTATAGAGAGATCTCCATGATATTATTTGGATGAAAGTCCTAAGACCTAAGACTTCCAAGATGTAGGGACTAGTAAGCACTGAAGCCCTTGTATGAGCATATAATTTAGAGTTCACCCCACTGTCACTTAATCACTTCACTCACAGGACAATACAAGTTATTCTTCAATCCATTCTAATTGAAAAGAACCTTTGAGCATAACTCTTTTCTTGCTTGGGGACAAGCAAGTTTTAAGTTTGGTGTTGTGATGACAAGTCATCTTAGCCTAGTTTTACTAGCCTTTTTCTTTGTTTTTATTAGGTTTTATGCACTTTCTTGCATTCTAAGTAAGTAATTTAGAATGGAAATGCATGGTTTCTTTAAATCAATCAACCACCCTTTAATTGATGCAAAATCATGAAGTTTAAACTAAAATTAATTGGTTTTAAATGAATTTTAAGCTTTGTGAATTTTGTGATACTTTGATTGGTTGTTTTGATTACTTGTAGGTGAAGAAAAGAAAAAAAAATAAGAAAAGCGTAGCCTAAGGAGCATGATCATAGCAAAGAAAGAAAGCGTGGCACAAGGAAGTGAAGCGTGGCTCAAAGAAGGAAAAGCGTGGGTGAAGTCAAGAAACAAGGGCACAAAGCTCTTGCCAAGAGCTTTAAAGCTCTTGTGGAGAGCTTTCGTTTAAAGAATCAGAAGCCAAGCTCTTGCCAAGATCTTTATCAAGAACACATAGAAGAAGGAACCAAGAGCCAAGCTCTTGCTAAAGAACTTTGAAGCTCTTGCCAAAGAGCTTTTTCGGGCATGCCTTGGAGAAAATCAAGAAGGAAAAGCTCAATAATGCACTCACCAAGACTTGAACCCATGACCAAGGGAAGGGGGCCAGCGCTACTCCACAAGGAAAAACAAGCCAAAATTGGCTTGTTTTCACTCACCAAGGTTCGAACTAAGCACCTCAAGGAAGCAAGGCCTTGTGCACCACTCATTTGCCAAGGAAAATGGCCAGTAACTTCCTTCACCAAGGATTGAACCGGGCACCTCAAGGAAGCAAGACTTTGGGGGCTTCTCTAGTGCCAAGGAAATTAGCTCCACAAGTGCTCCACCCAAGACTTGAACCAAGGACCTCAAGGACAAGTAAAGCTCTTGCCAAGAGCTTTCAAGCTCTTGCAAAGAGCTTTGTTCTCTTGTCACAAGGAACCGTGCGCAACACATTGGAAGGAAAGGGAACCAAAGCTCTTGGCCAAAGCTCTTCAAGAGCCGAACTCTTCCCTGGGAGGTGCACCATGGGCTGAAAATTGAACTAAAAATCCAAATTAATTCATTTCTTCACCAAATCAAAAGCCCATCCAAATTCCAAAATCCAACAATAGAAAGTGTATAAATAGGAGCTAGTTTAATGTAATTAGTACCTCTAGACTTTACTTTGAATTTTTCCTTTGAACTTTCATTTTCATTTTGAGCTTTTACTTTTGAATTTAGATCTTAGAGAATTGGGAAGGAGGATTGATCTCCCTTCTTCCTTGTTCTTGCTTGAGCACTCTTTACTTTTCTTGCTTTTGATCTTGGGTGAAGAATTGAAGAACTTCTGTTTCAATCTCACCTTGAGATCTCTTGTTTACTTTCTCTGCATAATTGAATTTCCATTTCTGTTTACTTTACTGCTTCATCTTCTCTTTAATTCTACAATTTACTTTTCTTTATTTGTTTTGCAATTGTTCTTGTTGGATCAAGGAAGGATTTGAGATCTAGACTTGTTTTCTAGTTTCTTCCACTCCTGAGATCTTCAACTTCTTTTAATTTGCTGCAATTTAAGCACAAGTCAGTTTCTGTTTTAATTTCTCAAGCATTTCTACTTTTCTGTTTAGATCTACTTTACTTCAATCCACATTCTACTCTTCTGTTTTGTTGCAATTTACTTGTTCTCGTTTAAATTCTGCAATCCCAATTCTCAATTCCTTTTATAATTCAAGCAATTTACATTTCTTGCACTTTAAGATTCAGCCATTTACATCTCTTACAATCTAAGTTTCTGCAATCTATATTACTTGTTCTTCAAGATTCAGCTTATTTACTTTCTTTGCTCTTTAATTTCCTGCAATTTACCCCTCTCCCTTTACATTTCAAGCAATTTAGTTTCTGTCAAATACAAACCACTCAACCAATACTTGATTCGCTTGACTAAATCAACCACTAAACTAAAATTGCTCAATCCTTCAATCCTTGTGGGATCGACCTCACTCATGTGAGTTATTATTACTTGATGCGACCCGGTCCACTTGCCGGTGAGTTTTGTGTTGGATCGTTTTCCACACATCAAGTCACTCTTAAAAACTAAGAGAAGTCCTAAATCCTAATCCTAAGAGAGAGAGGAGAGTACCTCTCTCAAACTAAATCTAAATCATGGAAAGTAGTAAAAATGCGAGCTCTCTCTTGAATGGATGCATTCCCCCACTTTATAGCCTCTAGTCTGTGTGTTCTGCACCTGGATTTGGGCCAAAAGGGCTTCAGAAATCGCTGGGGGTGTATTCTGTAAATTTTGATACGTGGCCTCTATCACGCGTCCGCGTGGGTCACGCGTCCGCATCGAGTGCGCTATGCTCAAGTCGCGCGGCCGCGTCAGTCCTGCGGCTGCGTCGCTGCTTCTTCGCGCCTGGCACGCGATCGTGCCGTCCATGTGATCGCATGAATGCCAGTTTCTTCAAAACTCCGTTTTACACTTTCCTTCCATTTTTGTACGTTTCCTTTTCCATCCTTTAAGTCATTCTGCCTTAGAAAATCTGAAACTACTCAACACACTAATCACAGCATCAAATGAAAATAAAGGTAATTAAAATGATTAATTTTAAAGCTTAGAAAACATGTTTTTCACATACATCACATAATAAGGAAGGGAAAGTAAAACCATGCAATTAATATGAATAAGTGGGTGAAGGATTGAATAAATCACTCAAACTAAGCACAAAATAACTCATGAAATATGGGTTTATCAACCTCCCCACACTTAAACAATAGCATGTCCTCATGCTATATCCAAGGTAAAGAATAAGGTAAGGTTAAAGTGGTGGAATGTTATGCAATGCAACCTATTCTAAATGCATCTACCTAAATGAGTCATGCAATTCCAATTTATCTACTCATATATAAAGCTTACATGTAATCAAATTAATTCACATTCTCAAGGAGTCATATATATATATATATATATATATATATATATATATAGCCAACCCTTAAATAATAAAGCATTTTAGCAAATGAGATGGGAAATAAAAATATTGTACAAACTTGCAAAACAATTAGTAAATTAAGCACAGATATATATTGATGAGTTATTGAACCCTCACTGGATTTTGTGTTTACCCTCTAGTCACTCAGTGTTTATTGGGTTTATTCACTCTACTTTTCCTTTTATTCTTACTTTCTATAACTTTGTTCTTCACCTAACCAATCAACAATTATAGAGTACAGTCATACCAAAAGTCATGAGGTCTTTAATTAAGGTTGTAATGGGGCCAAGGTAAAGGTAAGGATATATGTATAAGGCTAAGTGAGCTAATAAGTGAATCCTTAATTAGACTAAGATCTCACCTAACATACATATTTAGTAGAACAAAACTTTCTTTACCAATTTTCCCATATTATCCCACTTGTTGTTACATGCTCATGTTTCAATTTTATTTTTATCCCATGTGCATTGCTTTTATTTTGCATTGGGGAATTCTTTTGTATCCCTTTTTATTAAATGCTGAAAAATAACTTCTTTTTTTTTTTTAATGCACATGGTAATTGAATTACTTTGATTTCTCATGAGAATGCTTCCCAAATTTTATTTTATTTCTTTCAACTTTTCTACCTTTTGTTTCTATCATCCATGTTCCCAATAGGTTTCCCATATTTTAATCTATTTATAATTTTCTATCTTAAGCTAACCAAGGATTCAACTTGGGATTTTATTTTGTTTTTCTGCTTAAGGCTAGTAGTGTGGCTAAATAGAATAAAAGGGATTTTAAAGGCTCAAGGGGGTTAACAAGGGTGATGTGAAAGGTAGGTTATTTTGGGGTAAGTGAGCTAAAAATCAAATGATGGCCTCAATCATTCTTTTGATATGTATCTATATTCTATATTCTATATTCTATATTCTATATTCTATAATTGGACATATAGATTAAAGCAAAGTAAAGAACATCAGAATAAAAAGAAGTGAAACACACAGGAATGAAATTATGGTTTGAATGCAACCATACAATTAAGCTCAAGACTCACAGGCTGTGTGTTCTCTAACTCAAACATCATATATCATTCATATATGTTATGCAGGTTTAGTTAAAAATTCCCATTATTCTCATAAAAAAATTATTTAGGGTAGCCTTTAAAGTTTTAATGTTCCTCCTTGATGAAATGTTGTCAACTTAACTATATGATGTAATGCTATATATACAAGGTTTATGGATTTAAATCTGTTATGTTCAATTTCCTAGCTTACTTCCTTTTTATTTTTCAATTTAAACTATGCTATCTTGTGCTAAAAAGGGTAAACTATACTAATTAATCCACTAATAAGTCAGAATTGCAAACTAAACTAAACAACTAAAAATATGAACTAAAAATGCAAAATGCGGAAATAGAGTAAAAATACATAAAAGTAGCAATGTATAAGTACTCAGAAAATAATAGTAAAAAGAAAAATACAAAAAAATATCCAAAATAAGAGAAAAAAAAGAGATGTAGTGGTTCGCCAAAATAAAACCCCAGAGATGGCGACCTCCCCACACTTAAAATGAAGCATCGTCCCTGATGCTCAGTCAAGCCGGGTGTGAAGGGGTGTCATCACTGGTAGGGATGGTAGCTGGAGGCTCTGTGGTGGTGGTGGGCTGAGGGTCTGGCTGCTGTATAGGCGGTGCTGACTGGATCGGGATCTCCGGATCTGCAGCCTCGATCTGATGCGAAGCCTCCTGATGTGGTGCAGCCTGCTCTGTGCCTGCCTGCGGATGGGTCTCCTCCTGGGGCTCATCCTCCTCCTCATCTGATGGCTCTGATGGTGTGTCGGGCTCGGAGGGGATGTCAGCACCCTGTCGGAACATCAGCTTCATATGTGAATAGCGTCGCTGGCTGCGACGCTCCAATCTCTCATACCGGCGCCGGTTACGGCGCTCCATCTGATCAAGCTGTCGGAATAGGCGGTGCACGAGGCGGTATACGGGCTCAGAGGCAGGTGGAGGTGCAGTGGTGGCAGCAGGGGCAGCAGGTGCAGCCGTGGATGAAGAGGGTCCAGCAGACGGTGGGGATGTCTCATCAGTAGCAGGGAAGGGTGGTGGTCTGGAGCCCAAAGCTAGGAAGTTCCTGCTGTGAGGAATGATCTTCCTGCAGTCCACCGCTGGTGGTCTCTCATCGGCATCCTCCCATGGCACGTCAGCTCGACGGCCTAGCTATGTAACTAGATACGGAAAAGGGAGGTTGCCTCGGACGTGGACCCTGGCCATATAATGCCGGATAAAGCGTGGCAGATAAAGGTCCTTACCCTCCATCACACACCGTAGGAGGGTGATCATAGCAGCCGGGATCTCTGTCTCATGAGTACTCGGCATCACATAGTTGCTTAAGATCTGGTGCCATAACCGAGCCTCATCATTTAAGTACGCCCTCTTGATCCCTCTAGGCATGGTAGTGTCCTGACCCATCTCCCAAGGAACCGTCGGGTCGAGAGCTATCCGTGCCTTCACAGCATCCCAATCAAACTGCATCAGGCGCATGTCCTCCTCAGCCTTTGTATAACCATTAGGCTGATCGGACTTGGCTGGGAGCCGAAGAATGTCCTCTATGGCCTCCTCAGTGACCAAAATCTGCTTTCCTCTCAGGTTCACTGCATCGAGGGTGGTGATGTAGTAGTTGCAGTAGAATTCTCGGACCCAAGATGCATTGACCTCTGTCAGTGCTCTCTCCAGAAAGAACCAGCCTCTTTGCTTGATTTGCTCAGTGGTGTACTGCTGGAGTGCTTCTGGAATCCTCAGAGTTATCTCCAGGTATAGATTCCTGGAGTTTGCAAATGTCGGATACTTCAGCTCACAGTACCGGTTTGCAAATTTTATTGGATCATTTGCAGGGAGCAGCTGGTCAGCTTTTTCCTGCTGTGTAAAGTTCTTCTCCTGCCATGAGGAATCATGCATTAGGTCAATGATGGACTAGGAGGAATTTCCTCTCTTGCGCTTGCCAGTAGCCTTGCCTTTTCCTTTCCTCTGTGAGACAGACATCCTGAAATATGGGAAACCAGGATATGGATAAAATAGGGAAGCAAATAGGCAATTAAACAAAGAAAACTCAAAGCGGCAAAGGAGAATTAGAATGAGGTAAATGAGTCAAGTAAATGTGCATTGAGGATTGTTTAGTAGTTTAAAATTTGGAAAGGAAGAATTTACAATCCAAAATGTATCAAAATTCAAGTTAAATAGAAAAATAGTCATTATGCCATGGTTAGAAAGTTAGAGGAAAGTGAAAAATCAGAAAAGAGACTTGGAAAGGTTAGTATGGTTAGAATTTGAAAAAGAAGTTAGTAAATTAAAATTAGTGAGTCAGTAAGTGGCATAAAGAAAATAGTCCATGTAACAAGGATTCACAATTATGACTAGAAATAACTCATAACCGAACAAGGAAAACAGGGTGATGTTGATTCAAATAGATATAAAGAAAGCAAGAATTGGAATCAGAATATCACAAATGCAGTTTATAAACTAGGAAATCAAAGAGGATAAGAGAGTCTGCCATAGCATTCATGAAATGGTTTGGGTAAAGCAGAGGACAACAGAGTTCAGATTGCCAAACCAAAACATGAATGAAAACAATTCACAAAAAATTTGGGCAGCATTCCGGCTAAAATTGGATTGTTCCGGAAAATAAACAGCAAACAAGGCAGTTCATATGAATTAAAAAACTTGCTGCAGTTACCTATAATTAATAGAAACATGAAAATTCAGAGTAACAGGCAGCAAATACAGGAAATCACAGCATATGAACAAGATTACAGCAACAACAGATTTGCAAATATGATAAAACAGAAGCAAGAACAGTGCAAATAAACAGACCTAGAGCCACTAACCACAGCCTAATCTACCTAAAAACCTGAAATCCACTACAACATGCAAGACTATCTATCTGAATTATGAACAGAAACGGAAAAACAATTAAGAAGAACTACGGACGGATAAAAGGGATTGCGTGTTGCGGAACCTGGAAGGCTGAATAAGGAGAGTAGGCAGGAAGGTGGTTGGGTGGTGGTTGAGAGAAGAAGAGGAAGAGAGGGAGGAGAGGGTAGGGGGGCTGCGCGACTGATAGGGTTCACGTGGCTGGGGGGTTATATTTTCAAATCCACGCGATCGCGTGGGGGACGCGGTCGCGTGGTGGGGGTGATAGTGGGGTGACGCGATCGCGTGGGTCGCGCGATCGCGTCGCTGGAATTTGTGCTAAACGCACGACTCCAGCACCATTTCAGCACAACTCTCTGTCTCCTTCTGGGGTGATGTGCAATCCATGCGACGCGATCGCGTCGCTCACGCGGTCGCGTGGGATTGGTATTGTGCAAGTGACGCGATCGCATGGGGCATGCGATCACGTGGGCCAATTTGTGCAAAACGCACAAGGGCCGCACGATTCCAGCCTAACTTTCTGGACGTTGGATATTTACGCCGATCTCCAGGGCACGCGATTGCGTGGATGACGCAGTCGCGTGGGAAGTGTAGTTCGCCATTTGACGCGATCGCATGGATGATGCGGTCGCGTCGCGCATCCCCTTTTTTTATATTTGTAAAATAAATACAGAATGCAATGATTAATATGAATGCTATGCATGATTCCAGGTTCAATGAAGTAAAATGAAAAGAAAATAAAAAAATGAAAGCAATTAACAAGGATTAAATTGAAAAAGAAGCGACCATACCATGGTGGGTTGTCTCCCACCTAGCACTTTTAGTTAAAGTCCTTAAGTTGGACATTGGAGGAGCTTCTTGCTAGGGCGGCTTATGTTTAACTTCGTCTAAAAATCTCCACCAGTGCTTGGAATGCCAATAGCCTCCGGGGTCCCATACTAGGCATGTAAAGCTTCTGAGCAGCTTCAGACAAATTTTCAGGCTCCCGGGGTGACGAATGTCAGAATAGATTCCAGGATCCCAAGCTTTGCTATTAAATCCGCCCCCGTCTTGATCTATATGTTTCCATCCGGGCGGTTTAAAAAGTAGAATCTCACCATGGTGACCAAACGTTCTCCGTGATCCATGCAATTGAGCATGATACCAATCTATGTACTTCGAGGTGAAGCGTGGAACCTTATTGAACCTTGTGCACCAGCTCTGAGTACGAGCTATTTCCCTCTTACTCTGAAAGCCACAAAGAGCTCTAAGCTGGCCATCTGTTTCAAGCAAACCATATTCAAGTGAATAAGTAAAGTTATAGGTTAAGGATTGTACCCACTTGAAGCTTGTATTAGGTGGTAATGGCCTTGGGATAGGTGTTTCCGGTGGTTATGTAAGTTCTACTCCGTTGTGCTCTTCTGTGAATTCCTCCACTTCCTTGCAAGGCTCTACAATTGTATCTGTGTCCTGGTCAAAGTCTTCTATGTCTTCCACATCACTTGAGTCATAGATTGGAGGTTGAGAAAAATCTACCTCCACATCGTCTTCGTATTTACATGGGGAAGATTCTTCGATCTCAGAAAATTCACTTGCGGATGCAAGTTCATTACTAAGAAAGCCAGACTTGTGACTATCATCATCAAGGGAATTTGTGTCATGGGTTATTCTGTCTGATTCTTCATAAACGAATTGCCTTGGGGATTGTGCACTATCCTCCTTAGCATCAACTGTAAAGTCCTTGACGGAGTTCTCCTCAGTTCTGGATTTCCATGGAGGTTCAGCATCTCCTAGATCTTCAACCAACTCTTCTTGAACAATGACAGCTTCTTCTACTTGTTCTAGTACGAATTCATTCTCTGTCTTGTCCACTGGAGTTTCTGGTATCTCCTTCATGCTACGCTCTTCGTTAGACTGTTCACATGGGGCTGTGGCTGATCTTTGTGTATTTGAGCGCCTAGAAACCCATTGAATTATTGTTTGCTCCAGTTGTCGAATGGTTGTTTGAAGTTTATTTACTGTTTCCTTTAGGCGAACCTCTGCTTCTCAGGTTGCCGGACTTGGGCATGATACATAGGAAAGTGGTGGTGATTGGGAGTGATTGGATTGGTACTGGGGTAAGGAAGGATCATATGGTGGTGAATGGTGAAGAGAAGCTTGTGAGTGTGGTGGTTCGAGGTTATGTTGAAAGGATGGTCTATAGGCACGGGGTGGGGCTTGTTGGTAGTTACAAGGTTGTCCACCATATCTTTCAGCTGGGTATGCACGGTAGAATGGTCTTTGTCCAGGATATCTCGGAGGGTGTTGCTGCCTAAAGGGTTGATTAGATCCTCTTGGCTCCATCCATCCTTGATTGGTCTGACCTTGATGCACATTCCTGCTGTAACTTCTATTTCCTTCAATAAAGTTAGAACCAAACTCAAAGCGAGAGGGGTGAGAGTTCATGGTAGCAAATAAAGATAAAAAGGAAAAACAAAAATAAATAAACAAGCAAAAGAAAAATATTTACAATAACCAATAATAAGGCACACGTTAGCAGTTCCCCGGCAACGGCGCCATTTTGATGAGAGAAACTTTTGCGTGGTCTAGAAATTTGCAGATAAATCCTCGTTGCAAGTATAGTTTCAAAACCTTCAAAAGTCCTTTCATACAAACGTTTTTGGGTGTCACAAGTAACAAACCCCTTTAAAAATTGTTAACCGAGTATTCAAACCTCGGGTCGTCTTCTCAAGGAACTGCAAGGAAGTATGTTCTTATTATTGGCTATAAGGGTTGTAATCGGGGTTTAGAAGGTGAGAAGCAAGTGATTTAAATGACAATTAAAGTAGATGGCAATTAAAATAAATAAATACTATAAAGCAAACTTCTGGCAAGGTAAAAGGAATTGGAAGTCCAACTTGGTTATCTCCCTCAACAATAATGAAAGTTGAATCTAAATTCCACTTAGTTAACCTTTACTAAAGTAAAGGAAAGTCAAGGGACTAATTAGTTTGACCTTCGAATCCTATTTATTTCCTAAGAAAAAGTTGGGATTATTGAAGTTCAGTTCAATTAGCAAGATAACGATTATCAATTATGTTGAGTTTGATAACTGTTGAGTTACTGATTTCTTAACCAAGACCAAAAAGGGAAAAAGTAAATTGCTGGAATAGAATATCTTCATATTGGAAACAATGGTAACACAAATTAAAGAGAAAGCCATCAATAACTGAAATACCTCAAATATCATTAATTCAAATAACAATCTGTAACATGGAATAATTCATAAATTAAATTATAAAAGTAAATAATCAACTCAAGTGCTGGAATAAATAAATAAAAGTGAAAAGGGAAGCTTAAAACAAGAAACATAAAACCTGGATCGAGAGTCACTCTTAAAAACTAAGAGAATTCCTAAATCCTAATCCTAAGAGAGAGAGGAGAGAACCTCTCTCAAACTAAATCTAAATCATGGAAAGTAGTAAAAATGTGAGCTCTCTCTTGAATGGATGCATTCCTCCACTTTATAGCCTCTAGTTTGTGTGTTCTGCACCTGGATTTGGGCCAAAAGGGCTTCAGAAATCGCTGGGGGCGTATTCTGTAAATTTTGATACGTGGCCTCTGTCACGCGTCCGCGTGGGTCACGCGGTCGCGTCATCTGGAGTTTTCCTTGTGGCGCGGTCGCATCGGTCACGCGTCCGCATCGAATGCGCTATGCTCAAGTCGCACGGCCGCGTCAGTCATGCGGCCGCGTCGCTGGTTCTTTGCGCCTAGCACGCGATCGCGTCGTCCATGCGATCGCGTGGATGCCAGTTTCTTCAAAACTCCGTTTCGCACTTTCCTTCCATTTTTGTACGTTTCCTTTTCCATCCTTTAAGTCATTCTGCCTTAGAAAATCTGAAACTACTCAACACACTAATCACGGCAACGGCGCCATAAACTTGATGCATGGAAACTTGTCTCTCAATAATTTTCCTTCGGCAAGTATACCGAATTATCGTCAAGTAAAAACTCACAATAGAGTGAGGTCGAATCCCACAGGGATTGATTGGTCAAGCAACTTTAATTAGAGGAATGTTCTAGTTGAACTAAGCAGAATTAGATTTGAGATTTGCAGAAAATTAAATGGGGGGAAAGTAAATAGCAGAAAACGTAAATGCTGGAAATAAAGAGCTAAATGTAAATAGCGGAAAGTAAATTACAGAATCTTAAATGGGAATGGGGAAGATGCTCATAAAAGTAGATTGCAGAATTTATAGAGAATGGGTAAGATTAGAAATGGGAAATTCATTGGGCTTAGGAGATGTTGCATTCTCCGGATCAAGTTCATTTTCATCTCTTCCTCAATCAATGCATTCATTGATCTCCTTGGCAATCTTAAGTGATCGAATTCCAATTTCTTGGTAATTCAATCTCTCAAATCTTGATCAATAGCCAATTCCTTGGTCAATTGCTCATGAGAAGAGATGAAGTATGGTCACTGATTATACCACATGTATTTCCAAATCAAAGTGTTGGTAGGATTATATGTCACTCTATCCATCCAAACCCCAATTTGGTCTAACATGAGAAAGCATTTCTAGCATGATCTCTTCATTCCTCTTCCAAAGTTCTGAAGAGATCCAAGTACGAATAGCTTCTTTTCCAAGATAACTACCCAATTGAATGAAGATTAAAAGCTTTCTAGTAAAATCAAGAGAAAAGATAGAAGAAGAATAATGAAAACTAATATTGATCCATCAAATTACAACAGAGCTCCCTAACCCAATGAAAGGGGTTTAGTTGTTCATAGCTCTGGGAATGAAAATTTTAGATGGAGGGTACATTCTGAGAATTAAACTACAAGTTGCAGAGAAAGTAAAATACAGAGAGTAGTTCTTCAATTTTCCAACCCCCTATTTGATTCAAAACTACCCCTATATATACTACTCTTCTGATCTTCTAGTTAGTTCTTCAAATATTGGATATGGGCCTTTGGATCTTGAGTTTGAAGCAGTTATCCTCTTCAGTGGGCTTAGCTTTACTTGCAGAGAGAAAGTATGAAGTAGGCAGGGACTTTTAGCTTAGGACGTTAGTGGCATTAACGTTAAGTGAAAGTGTGGGTTCGAGAACGTTAGTGGCAGTCACCTTTTTCACTAACGTTCCTAACCCAAGGGTGATCCACGTTAACTTCAACGTTAGTGGCACCAACGTGACCAGTAACGTTGCCTCTTGATCCTTCGCACACGTTATTGGGACTTATCTTTTCCAATAACGTTGAGAATCCTCCCTTCCCTACGTTAGAGTTCACGTTAGTGTGGCTAACGTGACCTTTAACGTAGGCTTGCCAAATCTTCGAAAACGTTAGTGACACTTACCTTTGTCACTAACGTTTCAAAACGCCCCTACTTCCTATGTTAGAGTTCACGTTAACTAGGTTAACGTGGCTTCTAATGTGGTGGTGATAGCCATCTCCAATGTTAGTGACAAAGGTGAGTGTCACTAACGTTGGTTCATCATTCTTTCATCCACGTTAGCTTCCACGTTAACTAAGTTAACGTTGGACTTAACGTTGCTCATAATGGCTCATCCCAACGTTAGTGACAAAGGTGAGTGTCACTAACGTTGGCGATTCTTGCTCCCTTCACGTTAGCTTCCACGTTAACTAAGTTAACGTGGTAACTAACGTGGCTCAAAGTGGCTTAGTCCAACGTTAGTGACAAAGGTGAGTGTCACTAACGTTGGCCATTCTTTTGCTTCCCCACGTTAGAGTCCATGTTAACTGAGTTAACGTGGCTCTTAACGTGGCCAATATGAGCTTGGTCCAACGTTAGTAACAAAGGTGAGTGTCACTAACGTTGGCTTCATTTCCTTCTTCCACGTTAGAGTTCACGTTAACTTAGTTAACGTGACTCTTAACGTGGGCTATGATGGCTTCGAGGACGTTATTGGCGATTACTTTTCTCATTAACGTTACAAGCTAGCTCCCATCCCACGTTAGTGGTTACGTTAGTTAAACTAACGTGGCTGCTAACGTGGTTCTTCCTTGCTTCCTTTATCCTGAAATCAAGCAATAGAGTGCATCAAAGTTCTAATTCAAATCATGAGACATGCATCATCCAGTTTGTTATACAATTCTTGCATAATTCTCATGAAATCATGTAAAGTGCACAATGTTTGCTTGAATCAAGATGTAAGTGAAATTCTACCCAAAACTTGCTTATTTTCTAAGAAAATGCATGAAACTACCTTAAAACAGTAAAGAAAAGGTCAGTGAAATTGGCCAAAATGCCCTGGTATCACAACACTAAACTTAAAGCTTGCTTGTCCCTAAGCAAGTACTGGAACAAGAGAATGATGAATGAAATGAAAAGATGAATGAATCATTATTGTGGAAGTCATGTTCTTGGTTTTATGGGGTTTCATGCATAGCAACTTAGGTTCATTCCTTCACTGGCTTTCAGACCTTTATCATGTCCTGGAATACTCACTTGATTGCACCTTATGAAACTTTTATTCATTGATCCTTTTTGTCATTTCAGGGCTTATTTGTATTCTTAGACTAGGTGCTCTGTGAGGGGGCGACTCTTTAAGATAAGCTTTCAGCCAGCACTCCCGAACCAGTTGGTTCAAGGTGCTAGGTGTTAAAACACCCCTAAGGACTTACTCCCTCAAGTCTCTTTCCCCCATACATACACACCACAGGCACATGGTTTGTTATTTCCTTTTCTTGAGACCTTGATGTCCAGCACCTCTTTGGGTTACTAAGTGCTCTGTAGCAAGGGTTACTCTTGATAGTGGACTTTCAGCTGATAATCCCGGGTTAGTTAACCCAAGTTACCAAGTGATAAGGCACCCCTGAGAGCTTATTCATCCAAGTAAATCCCTTACACAGGAGCACCACAGACACATGCCTCAAGATTCAAACCCTTGGTGCCTAGCCTTATTTCTTACTCTTTTCCTTTTATTTTTCAACTTTCATTTTCTCTTTCCCTTTTTCTTATTAGGATCTTGTTATTTAGCTAGTCTCATGGGGTGTGTTTCAAGCATATGATTCCGGATAGATAGTTTCCTTCCCACCTTATTGGTGAACCAACTTAGCTAATCTATTACCATACCACAAACTTAGGAACTTACTCCACAATATGAACTCCACTCTAGTTTTTCATAACATCTCTTTTTATTTGATTCAAAAGGAGACAAGCAACACAATAACCAAGATGGAATTGAAAACAGGCAATTTAACTAGTAATCATAGACCTAAGCAAGGAAAATACTAAAAACAGAATTGAAAATCCTAAACTACCATGGAAGCATGTTCTATTTCATACATGATATTTCCTTATTTAAAAACTTGAAAAAGAGATGGGACAATAAGGGAACTCCACCACCTTTTACTCTTGGGGTTGCTCCTGCTCTCCTTCCTGTTTGTTCTCTTTGTGTTTTTCTTGAGTGCTTGCACTCCCACTTCCCTTGCTTTTTCCAATCAACTTCTTCCAGAAGCCAGCATCTTCCATCTTCTTCTTCAATGTTTCCTTCTGCTGTTTCACCTTCCTTTCCTCTTGTTCTGTAAAATCTTTTTAGACCTCATCATACTTGGGGATTGTAGAGTGTAGATTATGCATATGACTAGACATGTAGTTCAACTTGGCTTGAGTATTTATGTTGAACTCCTCCCTATGTAGTTGCCGTCCTTCATTCAGTACGCTAAACTCATTGAATGCCTTTGCCTAAGCTAGCTGTCTTTGATTGAGTTCTTGAAGGTGCTTGTCTTGTCGCTCTTGTCTTTCAGTCACTTGATTTATGGCTTGAGTAAGCTGGGAATAGTATTCCATTTGCTATTTTTGCCATTCTCCTTGTTGATTCATCCAATTAGAAAGGAGCTCTTTTTGACGATCCATCCTTTGAGCTTGAATGTGCAGTTGTTATTCTTGTCCCTCTATATAACTCCTTGCTAGCTCCTGATGCCAAGGCATCTTAGGCTAGTGTCACTAGCCTTTTTCTTTTATTTTTAGTTGTTTTATGCATTTTCTTGAGCCTTAAGTAATCATTTGGGCCAAATAGTCATGCTTGTCTTAAATCATTCAACATGAAGATTTTGATGCAAATTCCATGAGTTTTTAGTTATATTACTTGAATGCTATGAATGGAAGATTTCTCATGAAATTTTGCAAGACTTTGATGCAATTGTTTGGATGATTTCAGGGAAGAAGAGGCTAGGCAAGGAAGCAACAAAATCAATAAAGGAAGCTTGAATATCACATGTGGAGTTTAAGTTCCAGTTTAAGCTTAAACTGGAACTTAAACTACCAAGCCATATAATGCTGGAATTGAAGTTTAACCTCCAGTTTAACCTTAAACTGGAGGTTAAACGCCAGAAGTGAGAATCTCACCAGGGGAGCATTTCCACGTTTAACCTCCAGTTTAACCTTAAACTGGAGGTTAAACGCCAGAAGTAAGAAAGGCACCAGGAGCATTCCACGTTTAAGCTCCAGTTTAACCTTAAACTGGAGCTTAAACGTGTTCGACTATTTTTCTCCTCCAGGGTTGCTTTCTCATTTCCACGTTTAAGCTTCAGTTTAACCTTAAACTGAAGCTTAAACGTGCTCGAGCTTGTGCCTCCAGGGAGTGCCAGCGTTTAAGCTCCAGTTTAAGCTTAAACTGGAGCTTAAACGTGTTATATGGAACAGCTTGACCATGCCTTCTTCAAACATAAATAACTTGAGCTACAAAACTCCAAATGAGGTGATTCAAAATGCATTGGAAAGAAGACATCTAGAGCTTTCCAAGAATATATGGCATGCATGGTGGATACTAAAAATTGAGGGAGAAAACAGCCCCGTAATGTGCATAGAAGAGCATAGTACCAACATGCAATCAGGCCAGCTGACCTCTTCACCTTCCATGGAGTATAACTCGAGTTGTAGAAATCCAATTGAGGTGCTTCCAGTTGCGTTAGAAAGCTGACATCCATAGCTTTCCAACGAGGTATAATAGTCTATATTTGGCATCAAATTGGCAAGGTTGACAAGAGAACAAAGTGACGACTCAAGAAAGGGGGGGTGCAACGTTTGAGTGTAGTTTAATGGATCATTATCCTTTTTGGATCAATTATGTCACTCTACCCTTCAAGCAAGCAAGGCACATCAACAACACCAAATCAAGGCCACAAGAATCATCTAGAATAGTTTATTTTCATTTGATTGTAATTTGCTTTGAATTTCATTTTCATTTTGTAATTTAGGGAGCCTATTTAAAGGCCTTAGTTTCTGCATATGAAACACACTGGGGGGATTGGAGGGGGAATCCAGCCCCTGATCGGGGAAAGAACTTGAGAAATTTCTTTTAGTTTTGTAATTGAATTCAGAGCTATGACTCACTAAACCCCTTTCATTGGGTTAGGGAGCTCTATTGTAATTCAATGAATCAATAATAGTTTTATCTTCTTCTTCAATCTTTTCTCTTGAATTTTGTTAGAAAGCTTCTCGATCTAATTCCATTGGGTAGTTGTCTTGGGAAAGAAACTACCCATAATTGGAATCCTTTGGAACCTTGGGAAAGGAATGGAGGATTCATGCTAGAGAAGCTTTCTCACAGTGAATTGGATTGGGGTTTGGATGGATATTGTGACATGTAATCCTACCAAATTGTGGTTCATGAAACTGTGTGGTATAATCAGTGATCGAGCATCATCTCTTCTTATGAACATTTAAACCAAGGGATTGGGAATTTGTTCGTTTTTAGAGAGAATTGGTGAGCCAAGGGATTGGGATCCAATCATATAAGATTGCCAAGCAAAATTCAATGAATGCATTGGTTGAGGAAGAAATAAAAATGTTTTGATTCGGAGATCTCAATATCTCCTAACACCCAATGAATCCCCCATTTCTGATCTACCACTTTCTCTTTACATTCTGCAATTTAATTCATGCAATCACCCCCATCCCTTTTAATTTCAGCAATTTAGTTTCTCGCTCTTTAATTCATGCAATTTTACATTCCGCAAATTCTCATCTAAATCTTGATTCCGCTCAACTAGAACATACTTCTAAGCCGAATTGCTCACTCAACCAATCCTTGTGGGATTCGACCTCACTCTATTGTGAGTTTTTACTTGACGATAACCGGTGCACTTGCCGGAAGGAATTTTGCCGATCGTGCAATTTCCTAAATCGTAGCATAACAAGTTTATGCAGCATCAAGTTTATGGCGCCGTTGCCGGGGATTGGTTTTCGATTGACAATTCTCCAATTGGAAGTTAACTAGATTGAGCAATTTTTCTTTTCTTTTGTTAATAGTTTTTGTTTTAGTTTATTACTGCTAATTTCTGCAAATTTTAATTTGTTTTCTTTGCTTATTCACTTGTTAGCATACTAACCACTAGCTGTTTGTGATATTGCCTCACTATGGAATTTCCACTATCTTTGGATGAGTATTGTTTGAGACTGAGCACATTGCAAAAAAGAAAGGAGTATCCATCATCTTTTGGTCAATCAAAATTCATGAGAAACTCTCCACCACCACAGAATGATTCATGTTATTATGCTCATGGTGGGTGGGAGTATCAGGAACAGGAAACGGGGTACTTCCCAGAGCCACAAAATGGTCCATGTTTTGGTGAATTTGATCACTACTCAAGTTGTGGCTGGGAAGATCAAAACCAAAGAGATTTCACTTATTCACACCCCATTCATCAAGAGCCATCACCTCTGAATTATCCAACCTCACCTCCTAGTTTTACATATCCAAATTCTTCATCACTTGAGCATTTCTCAACACAAAATTCCTTCTCAAATTCATACAATTCATTTCACTATCCACAAGACTCATTCCACTACACACAAGAGTCATACCACTACCAACACTCCAACCAAAGACTCTATCAGCCCACACAAAACACATACTCCCAGCCACCATATCACAGCCAAGATAATCAACCTCACCAACCTAATCTGAGCCAACAATTTCAAGATCAATTAAACAGGATAGAAGGAATGATTGCAACCATGGGCAGAGATGTGGCCGATTTGAAAGGCTTTAAGGAAGAAGTGATATCCAACTTACAAAATCAAGGTGCTGCTATTCAAAAGCTAGAAGCACAAATTGGATATCTATCAAAGCAAATCCCTACCCACAATTCTTCTAGTGATACCATGGCAAACCCAAGGGAGGAATCAGAAGAACAAGAAATGGAGAAAGTCAATCAAGGGAGATCACACTCCAATGAAACAGAGAGTTGCAAAGAGGAAGGGTTCATTGAACCACAAATTCAGGAAGCTTTTGATGAACAGGATACTCCAACTGTCCAACAACAACCAAGTTCTGAGATCAAGGATGTGAAGGCAGTAGAAACAAGCACCAAAATGAGGATTGTGACCGAGAAACAAAGGACCATATCCATGAAGAAGAGAAGGTCGAAGAACAATCCAACTCCTGAGCCAACAAGCAAGTTCACTCAAGCCAATCACAAGGGAAAGCTTGCTGGAAAGAGGCATTCACAACAAGGGGCACTAACTAGCTCCTTTATCCACTTGAAGTCATTCCTCTTAACAAACTGGAGGAAGAGGAAGAAAGTCAGGAACAGCATGTCAAGCTAATGACAGTAAACAAGCGTTTGTTGGGAGGCAACCCAACCAAAGGTAGTTTTTCTTTTCTAGTTATTTCAATAAAAGAGTTAAGTAGATTTATCTGTATTGCAAGGAGCTAAGTTTGGTGTTGCACACCAAAACAATTCAAGGGTGAATGTGAGATTCTAAGTTTGGTGTTCCACCAAAAACTTCATTAAAAGCACATTTCTACCTCAGCATGACTAGTCACTAGCTCGAACCAATCAGGGAAACTACTTAAACAATAGTTTAATTTCTAGTTCATAGTTATTTTCTTAATAAAAGCACATGAGGTTTTCTGCATATGATCCAAATTGCTGCATATGGCAAGGAACTAAGTTTGGTGTTCACACACCAATCTAAGTTCAGAGGCCTACAAACATACATGCATGCTAACCAATTCTCAAAGTGCTTGGGGAACAAGCAACTTCTAATAGCTTTGCAGGAAGACAATCAATCTCATGGAAGGAATATACATCATCATCAAAGAGAACACCAAGGCTAGGAAGGATGATGAACAACAAAGAAGATGCTAAAAGGTTGTATTGTCACTTAATTGCTTGTACTTTGAATTGCTGATATTGGAAGTTTGCATGCACCCCTGCTTTAAGTTTGAGTCATTGCAGTTTTTGTTTGTCTGTTTGTTTAATTTCCAAATAAGTGATAGTCTAAGTGTCTGGATAAACTTCACTTGCTTAAATGTATGCTTGCCATGCTTGTTCTGTTTCCAAAAATAAAAGAAAAGTTTGAACAAAAGTAACTCAATTCCATTTAGTAAGAAATCAAATAAGATTAAGTGGTGGTATGCATGTTTGATTGAATAGTCAGCTCACTAAGAAATAAAGTTAGAATTGTCACTTTTAGTGGAATTTAGGATGCTGTCTATGGATCTTGATGAATAAATGTCTTTGGCCATGAAAAAGAAAGAAGAAGAAGAAGAAAAAGCCACTGAAAAGGGGCAACCAAAAAGCAAAAAAAAAAAATTAAGAAAATAAGCTAGGCACCAATGGTTTGAACTTCTGAGACAAATGCCTGTGGTGTTTATGTATTAAGGATATGCTTGGATGAATAGGTTCTGAGGAGTGTTTCAACACTTGGTAACTTGGGTTAACTAACCCGGGATTATCAACCAAAAGTCCATTATCAAGAGCAACCTAAATACAAAACATTTAGTACACAAAGAGGTGCTGGGTACCAATGTCTCAAGAAGAAATGTGAACTAAAATGCCTGTAGTGGATATGTGTAGTGCACTGATAAGAAAAAGAAAATGCCAAAGGCTTGTGCAACACATGACACTGAGCAACAAGGAGCAAATAAGCTCAAAGAAAAAGAAAAACAAAGAAAAGAAACTTGCCAAGGATATGTGAATAACAAGAGGCCATAGCAGTGTTTTAGTGGAAACATAAGAAGTGACATTCTTACCTAAGAAACAATAAAGTGATGCTGCAACAACTTTCTACATGAACACGCCATTAATCAATGTCAATTACTTACTGATATGGCTAATGAATTTACTTTCTGTTTCATTCTTTCTTCTCAATAATTCAGAACTTGCTTGGGGACAAGCAAGGATTAAGTTTGGTGTTGTGATGCCAAGGCATCTTAGGCTAGTGTCACTAGCCTTTTTCTTTTATTTTTAGTTGTTTTATGCATTTTCTTGAGCCTTAAGTAATCATTTGGGCCAAATAGTCATGCTTGTCTTAAATCATTCAACATGAAGATTTTGATGCAAATTCCATGAGTTTTTAGTTATATTACTTGAATGCTATGAATGGAAGATTTCTCATGAAATTTTGCAAGACTTTGATGCAATTGTTTGGATGATTTCAGGGAAGAAGAGGCTAGGCAAGGAAGCAAAAAAATCAATAAAGGAAGCTTGAATATCACATGTGGAGTTTAAGTTCCAGTTTAAGCTTAAACTGGAACTTAAACTACCAAGCCATATAATGCTGGAATTGAAGTTTAACCTCCAGTTTAACCTTAAACTGGAGGTTAAACGCCAGAAGTGAGAATCTCACCAGGGGAGCATTTCCACGTTTAACCTCCAGTTTAACCTTAAACTGGAGGTTAAACGCCAGAAGTAAGAAAGGCACCAGGAGCATTCCACGTTTAAGCTCCAGTTTAACCTTAAACTGGAGCTTAAACGTGTTCGACTATTTTTCTCCTCCAGGGTTGCTTTCTCATTTCCACGTTTAAGCTTCAGTTTAACCTTAAACTGAAGCTTAAACGTGCTCGAGCTTGTGCCTCCAGGGAGTGCCAGCGTTTAAGCTCCAGTTTAAGCTTAAACTGGAGCTTAAACGTGTTATATGGAACAGCTTGACCATGCCTTCTTCAAACATAAATAACTTGAGCTACAAAACTCCAAATGAGGTGATTCAAAATGCATTGGAAAGAAGACATCTAGAGCTTTCCAAGCATATATGGCATGCATAGTGGATACTAAAAATTGAGGGAGAAAACAGCCTCGTAATGTGCATAGAAGAGCATAGTACCAACATGCAATCAGTCCAGCTGACCTCTTCACCTTCCATGGAGTATAACTCGAGTTGTAGAAATCCAATTGAGGTGCTTCCGGTTGCGTTAGAAAGCTGACATCCATAGCTTTCCAACGAGGTATAATAGTCTATATTTGGCATCAAATTGGCAAGGTTGACAAGAGAACAAAGTGACGACTCAAGAAAGGGGGGGTGCAACGTTTGAGTGTAGTTTAATGGATCATTATCCTTTTTGGATCAATTATGTCACTCTACCCTTCAAGCAAGCAAGGCACATCAACAACACCAAATCAAGGCCACAAGAATCATCTAGAATAGTTTATTTTCATTTGATTGTAATTTGCTTTGAATTTCATTTTCATTTTGTAATTTAGGGAGCCTATTTAAAGGCCTTAGTTTCTGCATATGAAACACACTGGGGGGATTGGAGGGGGAATCCAGCCCCTGATCGGGGAAAGAACTTGAGAAATTTCTTTTAGTTTTGTAATTGAATTCAGAGCTATGACTCACTAAACCCCTTTCATTGGGTTAGGGAGCTCTATTGTAATTCAATGAATCAATAATAGTTTTATCTTCTTCTTCAATCTTTTCTCTTGAATTTTGTTAGAAAGCTTCTCGATCTAATTCCATTGGGTAGTTGTCTTGGGAAAGAAACTACCCATAATTGGAATCCTTCGGAACCTTGGGAAAGGAATGGAGGATTCATGCTAGAGAAGCTTTCTCACAGTGAATTGGATTGGGGTTTGGATGGATATTGTGACATGTAATCCTACCAAATTGTGGTTCATGAAACTGTGTGGTATAATCAGTGATCGAGCATCATCTCTTCTTATGAACATTTAAACCAAGGGATTGGGAATTTGTTCGTTTTTAGAGAGAATTGGTGAGCCAAGGGATTGGGATCCAATCATATAAGATTGCCAAGCAAAATTCAATGAATGCATTGGTTGAGGAAGAAATAAAAATGTTTTGATTCAGAGATCTCAATATCTCCTAACACCCAATGAATCCCCCATTTCTGATCTACCACTTTCTCTTTACATTCTGCAATTTAATTCATGCAATCACCCCCATCCCTTTTAATTTCAGCAATTTAGTTTCTCGCTCTTTAATTCATGCAATTTTACATTCCGCAAATTCTCATCTAAATCTTGATTCCGCTCAACTAGAACATACTTCTAATCCTAATTGCTCACTCAACCAATCCTTGTGGGATTCGACCTCACTCTATTGTGAGTTTTTACTTGACGATAACCGGTGCACTTGCCGGAAGGAATTTTGCCGATCGTGCAATTTCCTAAATCGTAGCATAACAAGTTTATGCAGCATCAGCTCCTCAATGGCTCTGTGAATGTGATTCAGGTTTATGTTGGTTGGGTCATAATATTCTCTTTGTTGGTGTTTTTCCTGATGAGGCTCTTTTTGGTGAGGTCCTTCTTTTGGCTTTCGCTTCCCTATTTGAGGTCTTCTTTGTTGTTGAGTAGGTGTCGTATAAGTCAGACGCTGGAGCGTAATTAGCCTCCCAGGGTTCACCCAATTTGGATTGCTATCCTCGAAGACTACCTTGGCCTTTGTACACAGTTTGAGGATGGTGCTGGGGTACCAAAGCCTGGCACCCGAATCAATCTTCTCAGCTGACTCTTGAATCCCCTCAGCTATAAGTTCATGCACATTGATTTCTCCACCCTGTACTAAGCAATGTACCATGGTAGCTCGAGTAACGTTGACCTCAGAATTGTTTGCGGCTGGGAGGATAAACCTCCTCACGAGTTCAAACCATCCCTTGGCTTCCGGGCTGAGGTCTCCTCTCTTGATGAACTGGGGTCTCCTATCCGCATACCTTTCCCAATCAGCTCCTATAACACATATGTCAGTCACAATTTCTTTGAGTTCATCATTATTAGGGCTCTTACTTATTCTTGCATGATAACTAGGCTAATCAAAATGTGGTAATTTCAGCTGAAGAGTTCTTGTTATAGCATTGGGGATGAAATCCACCTCTCTCCCTCTTACGTAACTTTTGAAGGTGGGGACCTTAGTTTTGTCTTCTCTGACCACATTTGGATAGAACTCTTTGATGAGGTTTGCATTTATCTTCCCCTCTGGGTTCGTAAGCCTTTGCCAACCCCTTTGTTCAATCTTCTCTCGAATCTATGGGCACTCATCCTCGTCAATTTATCAGGGTGGTTGGTAGTGCTTCAAGTCCTCCCCCCTTGTAGTAAATCTATCTCCATTGGCTTCATCAAGGATCTCCACATGTTCTAGGGAGAGAACTCTGTTGATGGTAAAGACTTTAGGTAGCTGAAATGGGATGGTGGGGAGATTGGGGGGAATAGCGGGGAAGTAAGCTGAGATCACTTTATCTCCTGGAGAGAAATCTTCTGTAGGGATCTTCTTGTTCCTGCATCTCCTTAGTACCTTCTTCTTTACTGTTATCCTGCTCTTTGTGGTCTCTTTTCCTGTGGAGATTTTGTTGTCGGTCTCATGTGATTCTGGTAGTTTTGGCTCCACTTGAGTTTCCTCTAGCTGTGACAGCTGTTGATTATCTTGTTTTTCAATCAAGGGGACTCCCAGATGTGCTGGTTGTGCTTCAGTGCTTGTTTCTTCTATCAGTATCTCACTATGATCTTTCCTTGGTTCTTGGTTCTCTTGATCTGTTTCTTGTGAGGGTTTGAAAATATTGAATGTGAGTTGTTCATCATGGATCCTCAAAATTAGCTCTCCTCACTCCATAATCTATAAGTGCTCTGGCTATGGCTAGGAATGGTCTCCCCAATATGATTGGATGGAGATGACTTTCCTCCATTTCTAATATGACAAAATCTGTGGGAAGGAAGTAGTTTCCAACCTTCACCAGCACATTTTCAGCCACTCCTACTGCTTGTTTTTGAGTCTTGTTAGCCAGCCTGATGACTACATCTTTGGGCATTATCTCATTGATCTGCAGCCTCTTCATAAGGGATAAAGGCATCAAGTTGATGCTTGCTCCCAAATCGCAAAGTCCTTTATCAAACATGGTTTCTCCTATGGCACAGGGGATGTGAAAACTTCCTGGGTCCTTCCTTTTTGTAGGCAACTCGGGTTGAATGAGGGCACTGCACTCCTTATTCATCACTATTGTTTGTCCTCTCTTGAGTGAGCTTTTCCTGGTCAGCAGCTCCTTCATATACTTAATGTATGAGGGCATTCGCTGAAGGGCCTTGATGAATGGTATGTTTACATGGAGGGATGCAAACATGTCAAGAAACCTTGAGTATATTCTCCTCTCTACACAGCCATTTAGTAATCGGGGAAAGGGTGCATAGAGTCTCAGCAGCTCCTTCTGTGTCAGCTCCTTCTGTGTAATTGTGGTTTCTTGATGATTCTCCCCTTGCTTTCCTGTGGAAGTATCTTCAGGTTGTTCTAATGGGTTGTTCAGCTCTTCCTCAGTCTCCTTATCACTTATAGTAACCATCTTACAATCTTCCCATCTGACTTTCTTTGCTTCACCTCTCATATTTTTCTCTGTGTCACTCGGGAAGCTATCAGTAGGTTTAGAAATATTCTCAGATAAGTATCCCACTTGAAATTCCAGCCTCTTGATGGTGTCTCCCTGGTTCTTGATACTGGCTCGCACCTCCTCTTTGAACACCTTGTTATCTTGAATCTCTTTGCATATGCCTTCAAGTATAATCTCAATCCTTGAGAGTCTATCTTCAGATGATGGTGAGTTGAGGTTGGAGGGATGAGAAGGGCCATTTTGGCTTTGGTATGGATGTTGAGGTGTGTTGTTAGGTGGGTGTTGATATGATCTTTGTGTGGAATGTTGGTGGGCTGCATTGTTGTTGGGGTTGTGGCGTCTCTGATCTTTGTCTTGGTCTTGTTGATTTCCCCACCCAAAGTTTGGGTGGTTCCTCCAACCAGGATTGTAGGTCTTGGAGTATGGATCATGTGCTTTCCTAGGTGAGTTTTCAATGTAGTTGGCTTGTTCTTGCTCATCCTCTGCCTCTGCATTCACTCCCTCTTGGGTTGCTGATGAGGTGGTTATTACTACTACTTGGTTCCTCTCCATCTTCTTGATAAGATCAGCCAACTGCTTGGTGATAAGCTTGTTTTAGGCCAGCAGTGCATCCACATTGTTTAGCTCCATCACTCCTCTAGTGTTGCCTCTTTCAGAAGCATAGAAGTAGTCATTCTCAGCTACAGCCTCAATGACATCTATGGCTTCTTCAATGGTCTTCTTCTTGTTCAGAGATCCCCCGGATGAGTGGTCTACTGCCTTCTTCGATTCATAAGAAAGACCTTCATAGAAAATGTGCAGCTGCACCCATTCATTGAACATATCTGGTGGGCACCTTCTTGTCAGGTCCTTAAACCTCTCCCATGCTTCATATAGAGTCTCACCATCTTCCTGCCTGAGGGTTTGTACCTCAGCTCTCAACTTGTTGATTCGTTGAAGAGGATAGAATCTGGCCAAGAATTTATTCACCACATCTTCCTAGGTTGCTAAACTCTCCTTTGGGAAGGATTCCAGCCATTTAGATGCCTTGTCCTTGAGTGAGAAAGGAAACAGTAGTCTATAGGTGTCAGGATGAACACCATTAGACTTCACAGTATCACATATCCTCAGGAAGGTGGTTAGATGTTGATTGGGGTCTTCTTGGACACTCCCTCCGATGAACAATTGTTCTGAACAAGGGTGATGAGTTGTGGCTTTAGTTCAAAGTTGTTGGCATGTATGGTTGGCCTTTGGATGCTACTTCCACAATTTCCTGGGTTTGGATTGATGTACGAACCCAGAACCCTTCTCTCTTGCCTAGCCTGATGTGCTGGACCTTCTCTGCCATGGTTGTGAGCCTCTTCTTTATGATGGTTCTCCATAT
This sequence comes from Arachis hypogaea, assembly GCF_003086295.3. Lineage (NCBI taxonomy): Eukaryota > Viridiplantae > Streptophyta > Magnoliopsida > Fabales > Fabaceae > Arachis > Arachis hypogaea. Next base: position 73,704,740 of record NC_092047.1, on the reverse strand, counting down.
TTTCATCCATGTTTGGTTCAAAATACTCCTCCTCTTCCTCAGCACCAACTACTCTCTTTCCTCTTGCTTCCCTCCTTAATCTAAGGAAGGTCCTCTCAGGTTCAGAATCAAAGGAATTTGAAGCCCCGCTTCTTCTCCCTGTCATACAACCAACAAGGCACAAGCAAGGAAATAGATGCAGAACGTATTTCTGTTAGAATTGCTGTTAGTGTGAGTGATGCAATATTTCAAACAGTTAGTGGGTTAGTGGACTGAATTGTAAACAACTAAAAAAAAGTAGGGGAAAGGGAAGAAAATAACTAAACTGAAAGTAAATAGCTCAAACAGAATTTTAAATCAAACAAAAGAAAAATGCTCAATCTAGTTATCCTCCAATTTAATCATTGTTGATACAAAATCAATCTCCGGCAACGGCACCATAAACTTGATGCATGGAAACTTGTCTCTCAACAATTTTCCTTCGGCAAGTATACCGAATTGTCGTCAAGTAAAAACTTACAATAGAGTGAGGTCGAATCCCACAGGGATTGATTGGTCAAGCAACTTTAATTAGAGGAATGTTCTAGTTGAACTAAGCAGAATTAGATCTGAGATTTGCAGAAAATTAAATGAGGGGAAAGTAAATAGTAGAAAACATAAATGCTGGAAATAAAGAGCTGAATGTAAATAGCGAAAAGTAAATTGCAGAATCTTAAATGGGAATGGGGAAGATGCTCATAAAAGTAGATTGCAAAATTTATAGAGAATGGGTAAGATTAGAAATGGGGAATTCATTGGGCTTAGGAGATGTTGCATTCTCCGGATCAAGTTCATTTTCATCTCTTCCTCAATCAATGCATTCATTGATCTCCTTGGCAATCTTAAGTGATCGAATTCCAATTTCTTGGTAATTCAATCTCTCAAATCTTGATCAATAGCCAATTCCTTGGTCAATTGCTCATGAGAAGAGATGAAGTATGGTCACTGATTATACCACATGTATTTCCAAATCAAAGTGTTGGTAGGATTATATGTCACTATATCCATCCAAACCCCAATTTGGTCCAACATGAGAAAGCATTTCTAGCATGATCTCTTCATTCCTCTTCCAAAGTTCCGAAGAGATCCAAGTATGAATAGCTTCTTTTCCAAGATAACTACCCAATTGAATGAAGATTGAAAGCTTTCTAGTAAAATTAAGAGAAAAGATAGAAAAAGAATAATGAAAATTAATATTGATCCATCAAATTACAACAGAGCTCCCTAACCCAATGAAAGGGGTTTAGTTGTTCATAGCTCTGGGAATGAAAAGTATAGATGGAGAGTACATTCTAAGAATTAAACTACAAGTTGTAGAGAAAGTAAAATACAGAGAGTAGTTCTTCAATTTTCCAACCCCCTATTTGATTCAAAACTACCCCTATATATACTACTCTTCTGATCTTCTAGTTGGTTCTTCAAATCTTGGATATGGGCCTTTGGATCTTGAGTTTGAAGTAGTTATCCTCTTCAGTGGGCTTAGCTTTACTTGCAGAGAGAAAGTATGAAGTAGGCAGGGACTTTTAGCTTAGGACGTTAGTGGCGTTAACGTTAAGTGAAAGTGTGGGTTCGAGAACGTTAGTGGCAGTCACCTTTTTCATTAACGTTCCTAACCCAAGGGTGATCCACGTTAACTTCAACGTTAGTGGCACCAACGTGACCACTAACGTTGCCTCTTGATCCTTCGCACACGTTATTGGGACTTACCTTTTCCAATAACGTTGAGAATCCTCCCTTCCCTACGTTAGAGTTCACGTTAGTGTGGCTAACGTGACCTTTAACGTAGGCTTGCCAAATCTTCGAAAACGTTAGTGACACTTACCTTTGTCACTAACGTTTCAAAACACCCCTACTTCCTATGTTAGAGTTCACGTTAACTAGGTTAACGTGGCTTCTAATGTGGTGGTGATAGCCATCTCCAACGTTAGTGCCAAAGGTGAGTGTCACTAACGTTGGCTCATCATTCCTTCATCCATGTTAGCTTCCACGTTAACTAAGTTAACGTGGGAGTTAACGTTGCTCATAATGGCTCATCCCAACGTTAGTGACAAAGGTGAGTGTCACTAACGTTGGCAATTCTTGCTCCCTTCACGTTAGCTTCCACCTTAACTTTAGCTTCCACGTTAACTAAGTTAACGTGGTAACTAACGTGGCTCAAAGTAGCTTAGTCCAACGTTAGTGACAAAGGTGAGTGTCACTAACGTTGGCCATTCTTTTGCTTTCCCACGTTAGAGTCCACGTTAACTGAGTTAACGTGGCTTTTAACGTGGCCAATATGAGCTTGGTCCAACGTTAGTGACAAAGGAGAGTGTCACTAACGTTGGCTTCATTTCCTTCTTCCACGTTAGAGTTCACGTTAACTTAGTTAACGTGACTCTTAACGTGGGCTGTGATGGCTTCGAGGACGTTATTGGCGATTACTTTTCTCATTAACGTTACAAGCTAGCTCCCATCCTACGTTAGTGGTTATGTTAGTTAGACTAACGTGGCTGCTAACGTGGTTCTTCCTTGCTTCCTTTGTCCTGAAATCAAGCAATAGAGTGCATCAAAGTTCTAATTCAAATCATGAGACATGCATCATCCAGTTTGTTATACAATTCTTGCATAATTCTCATGAAATCATGTAAAGTGCACAATGTTTGCTTGAATCAATATGTAAGTGAAATTCTACCCAAATCTTGCTTATTTCCTAAGAAAATGCATGAAACTACCCTAAAACGGTAAAGAAAAGGTCAGTGAAACTGGCCAAAATGCCCTGGCATCAAGTGGTGATAACATCGACCTTGGCCGGGTCTACAGAAATGCCTTCATGAGATACTACATGCCCTAACACTATGCCTTGTCTTACCATAAAGTGACATTTTTCAAAATTCAAGACAAGGTTAGTGTCAACACCTCTAGCTAAGACCTTGGCCAAGTTTTCTAAGCAACAATCAAATGAAGTTCCATAAACACTGAAGTCATCCATAAAGACTTCCAGAAAATTCTCCATTAGATCGGAAAAGACACTGGTCATACACTGCTGAAAAGTAGCAGGTGCATTACATAGTCCAAATGGCATCCTTTTGTAGGCAAAGGTGCCAAAAGGGCAAGTAAATGTTGTCCTTTCCTGATCTTCAGGAGTAATGTGAATCTGGAAGTAACCAGTGAATCCATCAAGAAAGCAATAATGGGATTTACCTGCCAAACGGTCCAACATCTGATCGATAAAGGGCAAAGGGTAGTGGTCCTTTCTTGTAGCGGCATTCAATCTTCTATAATCGATGCATACTCTCCATGCATTTTGTAGTCTCTTGGTGACCACTTCACCATCATCCTTTTTTACCGCAGTGATGTCCGATTTCTTGGGAACAACTTGGACCGAGCTCACCCATGCACTGTCAGAAATTGGGTATATGATACCTGCATCAAGTAGCCTAGTGACCTCATTCTTTACCACATCAAGGTTGGTCGGGTTGAGCCTCCTTTGCGGTAGCCTAACCGGCCTAGCTCCCTCTTGAAGAAATATACGATGCATGCACTTGCGAGGGTCAATCCCCACAATATCAGCTAGGCTCCAACCAATTGCCTTCTCGTACCTTCTTAGGACATCTAGGAGCTTTTCTTCTTCCTCACTAGAAAGCTCACTAGCAATAATGACTGGAAACTTTTGGTTGTCCTCTAAGAAAACATACTTCAAGTGAGATGGAAGAGGCTTCAATTCACTCTTTGCCTCAAGCTGAGGTTCTTTTTCATCAAGCTCACGGAGTTCACTCTCAACAACTTTCTCTTCAACAATAGGATAGCATAGCTTGTTGTGGTCTTCTTCTTGCACTTCCGCTACCACTTCATCGATTACATCACATCAGAGAACGGAATGCTCTTCGAGAAGATGCTTCATGGCTTCTTCCAAGTTGAACTTGATAGTCTTGTCTCCAACCTCAAAGGAATATGTGCCTGTGAAGGAATCTAACTTGAATTTAGAGGTCTTAAGGAAGGGTCTACCAAGTAGAACGGAGGATGAGCTTCTATTTTCCGTTGGAGGCATTTCAAGGATGTAAAAGTCAACCGAAAAGACCAAGTCCTTGATCGCCACAAGTACATCTTCTGCTATTCCCATCACAGTGATCACACTCTTATCGGCTAAGGCAAACTTCGCCGCCGACTTCTTTAATGGAGATAAATTCAACCGCACAAAGATAGAAAGGGGCATGATGCTTACACAAGCTCCTAGGTCACACAAACAGTCATGAAAAGTGTGCCCACCAATACAACAAGACACCAAACAAGGTCCAGGGTCACCACATTTCTTTGGAATAGGTTCTATCAAGGAGGAAATTGAACTACCCAAGGATAATGTCTCCAACTCTCCTATCCTATCCTTGTGTGTACACAAGTCTTTTAGAAATTTTACGTACTTCAGAATTTGTTGGATAGCATCAAAAAGTGGTATGGTTACCTCCACTTTCTTGAACACTTGAAGCATGTTCAAATTAAATTCAGGGGTCTTCTTTGCTTTCTTCACCAAGGAAGGGAATGGGATAGGAATGGACTCATCCACTATAGCTTTCCTCTTGGGTTCCTTAAGGCTTACTCCTTCTTCATCATGCCTTTTGTCTACCTCCTCTTCTTCATGTGGAGCTTGAACAACCACTTCTTCCTCATGAATATCTTCCATGACCCTAGGAGGTATCTCCTCTAATGTAGTCCCTGACTGTAGAGTGATAGCATTGAGACCGCCCTTGGGATTTGGTTGGGGTTTGGATGGAAGGCTAGAAGAGCTTGAGGGTAGGTTGGTGTTGTTGGAGGAGGATATGGACATCTTCGAAATCATGTCGGTAAGATTGGCCAATTGAGCGCCCATGGTATCGAATTAAGCCTTGTAGCTCTCGTCCCGTTTCTCCATAGCGGCTCTAAGCTCATCATATTGATTGGTGGAAGATGAAGAGGATTGGTTGGATGTTGTCTATGGTGTGGTGCTTGGTATTTGGTGTAGTTGTTTTGGTTTTGGTTGTGGTGATTTTGGTTGGCTTGGTGGTTGTTGTTGTTGTGGTAGTATTGAGATGAAGATTGGTTGTTGTTGTAATGAGAAGAAGAGTTGTTCCATCTTTGGTTTTGATTGCTCCCTTGTGCATTATCTCTCCACCCTTGATTTTGATTACTACCATGAGAGTAGTTGTTTTGACCTTGAGAAGGATAGGACGGATGGTTGTTATAGTTCACATTGGCAACGACAAGGGCATGCTCCTCTTGAATTTGATGGCATTGATCGGTGTAATGTGTGGTGCTAGAGCACAAACCACAAATTCTAGGAGGGCCTTCAAGTTGAGCAACTTGAGGTGGGGCTTGGATGGCTTGAATGGAGTAGTATTCCTTTTGATCTTTTTGTATTTGCGTGAGGATAGTGGTCATGTCCCCAAGCGCCTTGGTTAAGCTTGCTTCGGAAGGGGATGGTTCTACCACACCCTTGAGAGGATTACTTCTCACCCTTACATGTTGTGTAGCCTCGGCGACATCATTTATCAATTTCCAACCTTCTTCCTCTGTCTTATTCTTTGAAAGGGAACCGCCACTAGAAGCGGTGAGCAATCTTCTATCTTCCGCACAAAGACCTCCGGTGAAGTAACTAATGAGCAAGTGAGTGTTCAATCCATGGTGTGGACAAGATTCCAATAGCTTCTTGAACCGAGTCCAATACTCATACAAACTCTCTTGGTCCTTTTGCATTATACCCGAAATCTCCTTCCGGATGTAGTTGGTCTTCTCCGGTTGGAAGAATTTATCTAGAAACTCTCTTCTCAAGAAATCCTAATTGGTCACAATCTCATCCGGTTATGAATAAAACCACATCTTTGCTTGCCCTTCAAAAGAGAAAGGGAAGGCAAAAACCATAATAGCTAACTCATCAGCTCCATGCCTTCGAGCCGTAGAACAAGCAACTTAAAAATCTCTTAGATGTCGGATGGGGTCTTGACCCGGCAACCCATGATACTTAGGAAGCAGATTTATCAAGCTACTCTTCAACTCAAAGTTTGGATCAAGGTTGGGATACCTTGCTTGCAAAGGTTGAAGTATGATATCCAGAGCTCCTTGGTCATGCAAAGTGATCCGTCGTGGCTCCGCCATGTATGGCTCACCTATAGGATGCAAAGATGTATTAGTGGTGCCAACAGAAGAATAGGAAGTAGCGGACTCCAAGTCACTCTCGGTACCGTCTAGTGATTCGGTATGTTCCTCAAGAGAGGCCGAAGTACTAGCCGTATAGTCCAACCGCCGTCTAGCTTGCCAAGTGTGTAACAAGGTTCTTTCATTCTCAGGATCAAACTCGGGTAAGCTAGAATTTGGTTGAGACCGAGTCATCAAACTTAGGAGTCATAGCACACATACAAAAGAAATCTAAACTATAGCTAAGTATTAAAAGAAAGTAAACTATCTACAATATTCACATATTCACATAACTAATATCAAAGCATATGTTGCAACCATTCTCCGGCAACGGCACCAAAAATTTGATGTGCCTTGTGGACTATGTTGGTATAGAATTTCTCAATAAAATCCCGTTGCAAGTATAGCTCTACCCAACAACAATCCTCGAGTATCAAATTTAGAAGGGGATTTGGTTGTCACAAGTTCAACCCTAATAAAAGTAACCGAAGTATTCAAATCTCGGGTCGTCTCACAAGGAATGGGCAAACATGTGCTTCAACATTGGTTAGAAATCCGGGGTTGCAAGTCATCAGCAAGAAATTAAACTAGGAATCTTAACAAGCAAGTAATCTTGGAATGCAAGAAACTAATTCAAACAATTAGAGCAAAATGTAAATAATTCTAAACTAAGCAAGTAACTATAACTAAGACAAAGCAATCAAGATTTTTGGGTTTTCAAATATGAATGATAAAAGCAACTCTTGGCTAGACATGGGAATTGGGGTCACTATCCTTGTCTAATAACCATATCTTGACAATTATGAGGAACCAAACTCATTAAGTTTACTTCTATACTTGAAGTATGTTAAAGGGTTTGGTCAACATTAACCCATAAGGTCCAACCTAACTACCAATTAACTTGATAGTAGGCTAGTGTTAGTGGCTATCAAATTGACCACTAAGGGTTCCCAAATTATCAAATCCATTAGACCCAATGACTCAAGCTTACCCAATTCCCTTAGCCTAGGCCAAGAGTAAAAAAGACTACTCCATAATCAAAGGAAACATTTCATCAAACACATGGTAAGCATTAATAAAAGACCTATTTAAATTGCAATTAAATTGGAACTAACAAGTACCCACTAACAATTATCAACATACAATCACTCAAACAATACAATTAATCATGGAAATCATTAATGCAACAATAACAAATCAAGATCCACAAGATTCATGGAATGGGTATAAAATGACAAACAACAAGGAAACATAAAACTAACATAAGATCTAAACAAAATTATACTAGAGAATTTAAATTAAACAATTAAAACTAGTAATTAACAAAATCCAATTCAGAATTCAACAAGGGAAGATCAAATTAAAGCTAGATCTAGAGAGGAACAAGGGTTTCTCTCTCTAGAAGAATAAAGAACCAAAACTAGCTAAAAATTGTGTCTTAGTGTAAAATGATTGATCCCCCCCTTTCCCCCTAGCATCCTTGGGTCTTTTCCATGCAGAAACAGCTTGAATTTGGGCCTGATGAGCCTCAGAAATCGCCAGGCACGATTTTCTTTAATGAGGTCACGTGCAGGTTTCCGCGCATGCACGCCATGCGTGCGTGCGCGCCGATTGCTTTTGTGATCCATGCGTGCGCGCTAGGTACGCGTGCGTGTCAGTGGGATTTCTCTGATCCGCGCGGATGCATCCATCCTTGCACGCTGCTTCCAGCTATCCTCATCCACGCGTGCGCGTGAGGTGCGCGTGCGCGCCTATTCTGAAGTTCCCAAAATCCAAGTCTTCATGTTCCTTCATTTTGTGCATTCTTTCTTTCTCTCTTCTAGGCCATCGTTGCCCTATAATTTCTAAAATCACTCAACAAACATATCACGGCATCGAATGACAATAAAAGAGGATCAAAATATAACAATTCTAAGGCAAAATAAGCATGTTTTTCATCATGGAGAAATATTAGGAAGGGAACACAAAAGCATGCAATTCATGTGAATAAGTGTGAAAAATTTTGACAAAACCCCCGAATTCTACACAATATAAACCACAAAATTGGGGTTTATCACTCCCAGTTATCATTGCAAGGGAACTCACTTCCCAATAGGAGGAGCAGTTGCTCAGTGTGCTAAGAAGACACAAGAAAGCAATTAGGTGGAGCTTAGCAGATATAGTAGGCATCAGCCCTCAGGTTTGTGAGCATAGGATATTTTTAGAAGAGGGAGCAAGGCCTGTCCGTCAACCCCAAAGAAGACTGAATCCCACCATCTTAGAAGTTGTCAAGAAAGAAGTGACCAGGCTACTTGAAGCAAATATCATCTACTTCATCTCAGATAGTGAATGGGTCAGTCCAGTACAAGTGGTGTCCAAAAAGTCTGGAGTCACAATAGTAAAGAGTGAGCATGGAGAGCTCTTGACAACTAGAGTGCAGAATTCATGGAGAGTCTGCATTGATTACAGGAATCTCAACCAGGCTACTTGCAAGGATCATTACCCCTTGCCATTTATTGATCAGATGCTTGATCACCTGTCAGGTAAATCACATTACTGCTTTTTAGATGGTTATACAGGCTATTTTCAAATTCATATAGCTCCTGAAGATCAGGAGAAGACTACTTTTACATGTCCCTTTGGAACGTAGGCATACAAAAGGATGCCTTTTGGCTTAGGTAATGCACCGGCTACTTTCTAAAGATGCATGATGAGTATCTTCTCAGATCTTATTGAGAACTATATGGAAGTTTTCATTGATGATTTTAGCGTATATGGTGATTCATTTAGCCTTTGCTTGGATAGTTTAGCTAGAGTATTAGACAGGTGTGTTAGTTTAAATCTTGTTTTAAATTTTGAGAAATGCCACTTTATGGTAAAACAAGGTATTGTACTAGGACATGTTGTATCTAACACTGGTATTTCTGTAGATCCAGCAAAGGTAGATGTCATTTCTAGTTTACCTTACCCCTCCTCCGTGAGGGAAGTCCGTTCGTTCCTTGGCCATGCAGGTTTCTACAGGAGATTTATCAAGGACTTCAGTAAGGTAGCATTGCCTTTATCCAGACTGCTGCAGAAAGATGTTGAGTTCGAACTGAGTATGGACTGCATGAATGCATTTGATCAGCTGAAGATTGCCTTAACTCAAGCTCTGATGTGAGAGGACCAGACTGGAGCCAGCCATTTGAGATTATGTGTGATGCAGTAGGAGCGGCGCTGGCTCAGCGCGAAGGTAAGGATCCTTTCGTAATTGCTTATGCTTCTAAGACCTTAGACGCTGCTCAGTCTAATTACACCACCATTGAAAAAGAGCTTTTGGCTATTGTTTTTGCTCTGGATAAATTCCGAGCCTATTTACTAGGTACTAAGGTGGTAGTGTACTCAGACCACGCAACTCTAAAATATTTATTAGCTAAAAAGGAGTCCAAACCAAGGTTAATACGTTGGATACTGTTGCTACAAGAATTTGATTTAGAAATTAAGGATAGGAGTGGTAACCAGAATTTAGTGGCAGACCACTTAAGTCACCTTGAGCACATTAAGACTTACTCCACTCCTATCAATGATGCTTTTCCATTTGATAGCTTACACGCAGTATCTGAAGTAGTTCCTTGGTATGCACCTGTAGCTAATTATCTAGTTAGCCATACTTTCCCTCCTAATTTTACTAAGCATCAAAGAGACAAGCTGAAAAGTGAGTCTAAATATTATATATGGGATGACCCATATTTATGGAGGTGTGGTGCTGACTAGGTAATTAGAAGGTGTGTTTCCCAATCAGAATTCCAGTCCATATTAGAAGCCTGCCACTCTTCTGAGAGTGGAGGACATTTTGGCCCTCAAAGAATAGCTAGAAAAATTTTAGACTGTGGATTCTGGTGGCCTACTCTTTTAAAAGATGCTACTACCTTCTGTAAATCTTGTCCCTTATGCCAAAGGTTTGGTAATATATCCAAGAGGGATGAGATGCTCCAACAGATTATGCTTTTCTGTGAAATTTTTTATGTTTGAGGCATTGACTTCATGGGTCTATTTCCAAACTCTAGTGGTTATCTTTATATATTGTTAGCTGTAGATTATGTTTCTAAATGGGTGGAAGCAATTCCTACCCGCACTGATGATGCTAACACTGTTATCTCCTTTGTTAGAAACCATATAATCTGTCGCTTTGGATCACCACGAGCAATCGTGAGTGATCAAGGCACTCACTTTTGTAACAGGAGACTAGCAGAACTACTGAAGAAGCATGGGATCATTCACAAAGTGGCAACAGCATACCATCCCTAGACCAATGGGCAAGCAGAGGTGTCTAATAGAGAAATAAAGGGCATTCTGGAGAAGATAGTAAAGCCTCATAGGAAGGGCTGGAGCACCAGACTTGTTGATGCGCTCTGGGCATATCAGACAGCGTACAAGACACCCATTGGGATGAGTCCCTTCTGCTTAGTGTACGGAAAGGCTTGCCACCTCCCAGTGGAGGTGGAATATAAGGCTTTCTGGGATGTACGGGAATGCAACATGGGATTTGAGAAAGCTGGTGCTGAAAGGAAGCTGCAACTGGCAAAACTGGAGACCCTTCGACTCGAAGCATATGACAATTCCAGATTATACAAAGAGAAGGTGAAGGCTGTGCATGACAAGCATATCAAGAGAAGAGGGTTCAAACCTGGAGATCTGGTTCTCCTTTACAACTCCAGGCTGAGACTCATGCCAGGAAAGCTGAGATCCAGATGGAAAGGTCCCTACAGAGTGGAGAAAGCAGAGCCATATGGAGTCTTCCACCTGCGTCATCCTTCAAGTTCCAATTGCATCAAGGTCAATGGACATCGCTTAAAGCTTTATCATGGTGAAAAGATGAAGGAACACAAAGAGCTAGAGGTCTTCTTCTTGGAGGACCCACCAACAAAAGCAGAATGAGCTTGAAGACCGTCCAACTTAAGGACGTAAATGCAAAGTGCTAGGTAGGAGACAACCTACCATGGTATGATTGTTCCCTTTTTATTCTCAGTCTTATTTTATTTTATTTTCTTTTTATTAGTATTCATCCATAATTTCTGCATATTCATCTGCATGCTGCATTCTATATTCTGCATAAAAAAAGTGGCAGAAAGTTGCGTGGGAGCAATGCAGAAAGTGTGCCAATCGCACAAGCATCATCACGCGCACGCGTCCTTCACGCATGCGCGTCATTTGAATATTTGGCACATCACGCGTACGCGTCAATGACGCGCACGCGTGATCTAGGAAAATCGACGTAAACAGGTGTCAGGCCGAAAGTTGTGATGGCCTAGTGCGGGTACTGTGCCCAAGGCACTAAGTCACTCACGCGTACACGTGTGCATTATTTTCGAATTCTGAGCACTCACGCGTACGCGTCAATGACGCGCACGCGTCAATGACGCGCACGCGTCAATGACGCGCACGCGTCAATGACGCGCACGCGTCGTCTACCATTTTGGCACACACCCCAAGACAAACAGAGAGTTGTGCGCGTGCAAGGCTGCCTTCGCACGAGTAGCACAAGCACGGTCTCTCGTATGCATGACCGACGCTTACGCATCGCCTTCCAAATTGTGCGACCCACGCGTACGCATGGAGTATGATGCCAAGGCATCTTAGGCTAGTTTCACTAGCATTTTTCTGTTAGTTTTAGTAGTTTTATGCATTTTCTTGAGCTTTAAGTAACCAAGAATGGTTAAATGAATAACAAAGCAATGAACCATCCAAACAGTATGATTTTAATGCAAATTCCATGAGTTTTAGTTATATTACTTGAATGCTATGAATGGAAGATTTCATGAAATTTTGCAAGACTTTGATGCAATTATTTGGATGATTTCAGGGAAGAAGAGGCTAAGCAAGGAAGCAACAAAATCAATAAAGGAAGCTTGAATATCACATGTGGAGTTTAAGTTCCAGTTTAAGCCTAAACTGGAGCTTAAACGCCAGAATCATGAAGGCTAAGAAATGCTGGAATTGAAGTTTAACCTCCAGTTTAACCTTAAACTGGAGGTTAAACGCCAGAATGAAAGTCTCACCAAAGAAGCATTTCCACGTTTAACCTCCAGTTTAACCTTAAACTGGAGGTTAAACGCCAGAATGAGAATGCCACTCAGGAAGAGTTCCACGTTTAACCTCCAGTTTAACCTTAAACTGGAGGTTAAACGCCAGAAATGGGAAAAGCACCAGGGAGCCATTTCCACGTTTAAGCTCCAGTTTAACCTTAAACTGGAGCTTAAACGTGTTCGACCAAGTTTTCTCCTCCAGGGTTGCTCTCTCCATTTCCACGTTTAAGCTCCAGTTTAACCTCAAACTGGAGCTTAAACGTGTTCGACACCTCCAGGGCTACCTTTCTCCTCTTCCACGTTTAAGCTCCAGTTTAACCTTAAACTGGAGCTTAAACGTGTTCGACCTCCAGGATGGCTTTCTCCTCTTCCACGTTTAAGCTCCAGTTTAACCTTAAACTGGAGCTTAAACGTGTTCGACCTCCAGGGCTGCCCTTCCTATCTCCACGTTTAAGCTTCAGTTTAACCTTAAACTGAAGCTTAAACGTGTTCGACTACATGACTCTCCAGGGCTGCCATCTTCCATTTCCACGTTTAAGCTTCAGTTTAACCTTAAACTGAAGCTTAAACGTGCTTCTACAAAAGGCTTCACTGGAAGTGTCTGGCGTTTAAGCTGCAGTTTAAGCTTAAACTGCAACTTAAACGCCACTCTTGGAAAAGGTTTCTGGGCCAAAAATATTGCGGTTTAAGTTAATCTTTGAGCACAAACATTAACTTAAACTTACTCTGGTATGAAACCCAATTGAATATCATGGTTTATGGGATTGGGCCTGAAGGATTGATGAGTCTGAAATTTCAATTTGTTGAGTCATGTATTATTATTTGATTATCACTAAGTTGGCTCAATGAATGTTACAGAATTTGGATCAGCAGCCTCATCAAGATTATGGATCATAAACCCAAAGCAAAAGGAAAGCAGGGAGAGGCCTCAAAGCCCAAGAAACACAACAGAAGCTCAATATAGAAAGTGTATAAATAGGATAGAATTTAAGTTAGGGGGGACTTTTACCTTCTCATTTTGCTAGTTTTCATATCTTTGTAATTGAATTCAGAGCTATGACTCACTAAACCCCCTTTCATTGGGTTAGGGAGCTCTATTGTAATTCAATGAATCAATAATAGTTTATCTTCTTCTTCAATCTTTTCTCTTGAATTTTGTTAGAAAGCTTCTCGATCTAATTCCATTGGGTAGTTGTCTTGGGAAAGAAACTACCCATAATTGGAATCCTTCGGAACCTTGGGAAAGGAATGGAGGATTCATGCTAGAGAAGCTTTCTCACAGTGAATTGGATTGGGGTTTGGATGGATATTGTGACATGTAATCCTACCAAATTGTGGTTCATGAAACTGTGTGGTATAATCAGTGATCGAGCATCATCTCTTCTTATGAACATTTAAACCAAGGGATTGGGAATTTGTTTGTTTTTAGAGAGAATTGGTGAGCCAAGGGATTGGGATCCAATCATATAAGATTGCCAAGCAAAATTCAATGAACGCATTGGTTGAGAAAGAGATAAACATGTTTTGATTCGGAGATCTCAATATCTCCTATAACCCAATGAATTCCCCATTTCTGATTTCCACTTCTTTTTACATTCTGCAAATCAATTCATGCAATCACCCCCATTCCCTTTTAATTTTCAGCAATTTAGCTTCTGCTCTTTAATTCATGCAATTTAAGATTCCGCCATTTAAATTCCTTGTCATTTCAATTTCTTGTCATTTACGTTTCCCGCCAATTTTACATTCCGCAATTCTCATCTAAATCTTGATTCCGCTCAACTAGAACACATTTCTAATCCGAATTGCTCACTCAACCAATCCTTGTGGGATTCGACCTCACTCTATTGTGAGTTTTTACTTGACGATAACCGGTGCACTTGCCGGAAGGAATTTTGCCGATCGTGCAATTTCCTAAATCGTGGCATAACTAGTTTATGCATGCATCAAGTTTATGGCGCCGTTGCCGGGGATTGGTTTTCGATTGACAATTCTCAAATTGGAAGTTAACTAGATTGAGCATTTTTCTTGCTTTTTTTTTTTTAATTCAGTTCAAGTTACTTGTTGAATTTTAATTTCTGCACTCTGTTACATGCTTTCTTTCTTTATGCCTTTAAATTCAAGCAACTAACTCACTGACTCACTAACTGTTTGAATTAATTCCTCAATTGCTCTAACCATACTCTTCCATTAACCAAGATTATTTCACTTGTTTGTTGCCTGTGCTGTGTTCTTGCATGACAGGTAGGAGAGGAGAGACATCAACTCCTCCATATACCGAACCAGAGAGGACCCTTCATAGACTTAGAAGGGAAGCAAGAGGGAAGAGAGTACTGGGAGAAGAAGAATCTGAAGGAGAATCTGAGGACAATTTTGAGGAAGCTCTAGACCTCAACATGGAGAGAGAAGTTCACAACCATGAGAGAGCTGATGGAAACAATGCTATTCCTGAGAGGAGGGTTCTTAGTTCATACATAAACCCAACCTCTGGGAATTGTGGTAGCAGCATTCAGAAACCACCCATTCAGGCCAACAATTTTGAGCTCAAACCACAGCTAATATCACTTGTGGAGAATCATTGTTCATTTGGTGGGAGTGCTAATGAAGATCCAAACCAACATCTCACAAAATTCCTGAGAATTTGCGACACTGTGAAGTCCAATGGAGTCCAGGAAGATGCCTATAAACTGCTTTTGTTCCCATTTTCACTTAGGGACAAGGCAGCTAAGTGGCTGGAATCATTCCCAAGGGGGAGTCTAACAACATGGGATGAGGTGGAAAGCAAGTTTCTGGCACGTTTCTACCCCCCACAAAAGGTCAATAGGCTTCGATCTGAGGTTCAGACTTTTAGACAACAAGATGGTGAAACTCTCTACGAGGCATGGGAGAGGTTCAAGGATTTGACAAGGAAATGCCCACCAGACATGTTCCATGACTGGGTGCAATTGCATATTTTCTATGATGGACTTTCTTATGAATCAAGGAAGGCGGTAGACCATTCATCGGGAGGTTCATTGAACAGGAAAAAGACTGTGGAAGAAGCCATTGAAGTGATTGAGACAGTGGCTGAGAATGAGTACTACTATGCTTCAGAGAGACACAACACTAAGGGAGTCATGGAGCTGAACCATGTTGATACAATTTTAGCCCAAAACAAGGTGTTTGCCAAGCAACTAGCAGAGCTTACCAGGCAATTAGAAACAAAGCAAGTGGCTGCAATACACACACAAGATCAAGAGGAAGTAAGCATTGAAGGAAGTGATTGGGAAGAGGCCAACTATGTGGGAAACCAACAAAGGCAATCATATGATCCACATTCCAACACTTACAACCCAGGATGGAAAAACCACCCAAACTTTGGGTGGGGAACCAACAAACCCAACCACAAAACCACAAACCTTACAACCACAACCAACATAACAATTCCACATACCAAAACTCCAACCAAAGATCATACCAAGCCACACAAAACACTTACTCCCAACCATCATATCATGGCCAAAATAATCAACCTACCCAACCTGATCCGAACCAATAATTTCAAGATCAATTAAACCGGATAGAAGGAATGATGGCAACCATGGGTCAGGACATAATTAAGTTGAAAAGCTTCAGGGATGATGTGAGAGCTACCTTAAGAAACCATGGTGAAAAAATCAAGAGGATGGAGTCTCAAATAGGAGAGTTATCTCAACAGGCCCCCAAATCAACTGCAGTGTTCCCTAGTGACACAGAAAAGAATCCTAAAGGGGAACAAAAGAGAGTGAGATGGGAAGAATGCAAGGCCATCACCATATTGAAGGAAGTCGCAGAAGAAGAAGGAATCAGACCCTCAAAACAGGAGCCAGAAAGCTTGAAGGAAGGTGTGGAAGAAGCTAAGCAGGAAAGTGAAACTGAGCAAGCCAAAGAACTGCAAAAAGGCATGACGGAAGCATATCAACCAAAAGCACCATTTCCTCAGAGGTTAGGAGGAGGTGAAAAAGGGAAAACCTATTCAAGGTTTTTAGAGACATTTAAGTCTCTCCATATCAATATTCCCTTTCTTGAGACTCTCCAGCAGATGGCTACACATATCAAGTATTTAAAGGAATTGCTGAGCAAGAAAAGAGTTTTAAAGGGAGGACAAACTGTAATAATGAACAAAGAATGCAGTGCCCTCATCAAGAAGGATATAATCTCTAAGAAAATAGACCCAGGAAGTTTTCATATCCCCTGCATCATAGGGGAAACAAAAATTGACAGAGGACTCTGTGATCTAGGAGCTAGCATAAATGTGATGCCTCTGACTCTTATGAAGAGACTACAACTGAATGAGGTGAGATCCACTGATGTAATCATACAACTGGCTGACAAAACTCAGAAGCAAGCTGAAGGGGTAGTTGAGAATGTGCTGGTGAAAGTGGGAAATTATTTTTTCCCCACAGATTTTGTCATTTTGGACATGGAGGAAAACTACCTACACCCCATCATTCTGGGAAGGCCATTTCTAGCCACTGCCAGAGCACTCATAGATGTAGAACAAGGAGAGCTAATCTTGAGAATACATGATGAACAGCTCATTTTCAATGTTTTCAAACCTGCATCTGAGCCTGAACCAGAACATGAAAAGCCTAAGGATGAGAGTAGCCATCTGAGTTTGGAAGAAAGCAATCCAGCAGCTGAAATTCTGAAACAGTCCTTGGAAAGCAAACAAGAATTGCAAGAGTTAAAGCCACAAGAATCAAAAGAAACAGATCAGAAGGATCCTCCTAGCATAAGGGTCAATGAAGAAAGCTTCAAGAGAAAAGGAAGAATTGTAAAGAAATTGCCAAGAGGGTGGAGAAACAAGAAAATTCCCACTGAAGGTTTTTCTCCGGGAGATAAAGTGATATCAAGTCATTATCTGCCAATCCCACCTGGCCTCAAAACCATTCCTTCCCAGCTCCCTCAAGTGTTCACAATCAGGAAAGTTCTTTCTATGGAACATTTAGAGGTCATGAAGGAATCAAGTGGGGACGTTTGCATAGTGAGAGGAGAAGACGTCAAGCACTACAATCCACCCTAACAAGGGACAACCGTCAAGCTAGTGACGTTAAAGAAGCGCTTCATGGGAGGCAACCCATGTTTTTAATATCCTTACTTTTTTTTTTGTTTTGTTTTGCATCTAATAAAGCATGGTTTCTTATGCATGAACTTGAATCCTCAGGACAACTGCTGAAAGAGTGCACTAAACATTGCATATAAAATACAATTTGTCTCTAAGTTTGGTGTGCCTGAGGGCACCCCAAACTCTATTCAAAATGCATTCAATTTTTCATGCAAAGAGCACAACCAAACATTAAGTTTGGTGTTCCTCTTTGAACACGGTTCATGAAAAGCAAGAAGTTCCTCTGGATTTCGAAATTCATGACAAGTAGACCATTCACATGTTTTAATACTTTGGTTTCAATTACTTAGGGTAGTAAATTTGTTTAGAATCAAGGAGCCAAAGTGACTATGATTTATTAGAATTATGCACATTCATTAAGGACAACCAATATGGATTTCATTTCATCAGGAGACTTTACCAAACACTAAGTTTGGTGTCCAATAATAAGTGTGCATACATACAAAAGTCACGGCTATAAGCTCATGAAGTTAATCATTGATTTACATGTGCAAGTACTATTCATCATTCACATGGACCGAAAAATGATAGCAACTTGTTTGTTTGTGCAGGTACAAAAGAAAAGACAAAAATGGAGGAAAAAGACAAAGGGAGGTACGGTGCTTGGTCAAAAAGAAAGTTCACAAGTCTTTGAAGCTAACACATGGGAAAAGGAAGTTCTGCAAGAAAAGATTGCTACATGTAGAACCTAATGCACCCAGAATACTTCCAAGAAAATGAAAAGCAATTTGTCCTTCTCCCTAATTCATATATTTACCATCAAGCCACCCTTCACAAACCACCCCAGCCGTCCATTTTTCACTTACAGGAATCCTTCAGCCACATATGCCAACACCAAGATGCCAATGTCTTGGCAATCAAGGAAGCCACCACTTTACAGAATGCAAGATACTCAGTCCAAGCTGATTACAACATCAGTTCGCAAATCAAGCTTAATTACATAGGGGAACATCTACACAAGATGGACCCAGCATTCCCAGCTTTTGATGAGTATTTCAAAGGGAGGAAAGAAGGAGAAATAAACAAGGCAATGATCCTTGAAAAAGGAGTGGAAGAAACGATGAAAAAGGCTGGATTCTGGAAAAAGCTCATAAGAAAAGACAAAGGAAGCACAAGTGGTCAAAAAGAGGCAGGAAGCAAGAAGAAGCAGGATCCCAAGAATTAAGAAGAACCAAGCAATAAATAAGAGGTGGTCTCGTTCCTTAATAATCAAATGATAATTGGTGAATTGTCTTTATGAGCTTTCTTTCATCATAAGTCATTTAAGTGTTATGTGGAGTTTTTTTTTTTTAGTATGAGTGTCTGTTTATTGCTTTGAATAAAGTAAATGCCTAGATGTTTGGATATAACTTCACCTTCTTAAACAAGTGCTTGCCATGCTTGTTCTGTTTCCTAAAATAAAAGAAAAGTTTGAACAAAAGTAACTTGGCTCAATTAGTGACAAATCAAGTAGAATTAAGTGGTGGTATGCATGCTTGATTGTTTAGTCAGATCACTGGAAATAGAGTGTAGAATTATCAATTTTTGTGAAGAAATTGAAAACTGTCTATGGATCTTGATGAATAAATGTCTTTGGCCATGAAAAAGAAAGAAAAAGAAGAAGAAAAAGCCACTGAAAAAGGCAACCAAAAAGCAAAAAAATTTGAGAAAATAAGCTAGGCACCAATGGTTTGAACTTCTGAGACAAATGCCTGTGGTGTTTATGTATTAAGGATATGCTTGGATGAATAGGTTCTGAGGAGTGTTTCAACACTTGGTAACTTGGGTTAACTAACCCGGGATTATCAACCAAAAGTCCATTATCAAGAGCAACCTAAATACAAAACATTTAGTCACACAAAGAGGTGCTGGGCACCAATGTCTCAAGAAGAAATGTGAACTAAAATGCCTGGAGTGGATATGTGTAGTGCACTGATAAGAAAAAGAAAATGCCAAAGGCTTGCACAACACATGACACCAAGCAAACAAGGAGCTCTAAGAAAAAGAAAGGAAAAACAAAGAAGAGAAAAGTGCCAAAGACATAAGAATAACAAGAGGCCATAGCAGTGTTTGATGGATGCAATGAAAAAGTGATAATCTTACCTGATAAGAATGAAAAAGTGATGCTGCAACTTTCTGCATAAAACCCTTCTGATGAACTTCAAATGCTTGCTAATATAGCCAATGTAATTGCTTTCTGTTTCATACTTTCTTCTCAAATAACTCATGACTTGCTTAGGGACAAGCAAGTATTAAGTTTGGTGTTGTGATGCCAAGGCATCTTAGGCTAGTTTCACTAGCATTTTTCTGTTAGTTTTAGTAGTTTTATGCATTTTCTTGAGCTTTAAGTAACCAAGAATGGTTAAATGAATAACAAAGCAATGAACCATCCAAACAGTATGATTTTGATGCAAATTCCATGAGTTTTAGTTATATTACTTGAATGCTATGAATGGAAGATTTCTCATGAAATTTTGCAAGACTTTGATGCAATTGTTTGGATGATTTCAGGGAAGAAGAGGCTAAGCAAGGAAGCAACAAAATCAATAAAGGAAGCTTGAATATCACATGTGGAGTTTAAGTTCCAGTTTAAGCCTAAACTGGAGCTTAAACGCCAGAATCATGAAGGCTAAGAAATGCTGGAATTGAAGTTTAACCTCCAGTTTAACCTTAAACTGGAGGTTAAACGCCAGAATGAAAGTCTCACCAAAGAAGCATTTCCACGTTTAACCTCCAGTTTAACCTTAAACTGGAGGTTAAACGCCAGAATGAGAATGCCACTCAGGAAGAGTTCCACGTTTAACCTTAAACTGGAGGTTTAACGCCAGAAATGGGAAAAGCACCAGGGAGCCATTTCCACGTTTAAGCTCCAGTTTAACCTTAAACTGGAGCTTAAACGTGTTCGACCAAGTTTTCTCCTCCAGGGTTGCTCTCTCCATTTCCACGTTTAAGCTCCAGTTTAACCTCAAACTGGAGCTTAAACGTGTTCGACACCTCCAGGGCTACCTTTCTCCTCTTCCACGTTTAAGCTCCAGTTTAACCTTAAACTGGAGCTTAAACGTGTTCGACCTCCAGGATGGCTTTCTCCTCTTCCACGTTTAAGCTCCAGTTTAACCTTAAACTGGAGCTTAAACGTGTTCGACCTCCAGGGCTGCCCTTCCTATCTCCACGTTTAAGCTTCAGTTTAACCTTAAACTGAAGCTTAAACGTGTTCGACTACATGACTCTCCAGGGCTGCCATCTTCCATTTCCACGTTTAAGCTTCAGTTTAACCTTAAACTGAAGCTTAAACGTGCTTCTACAAAAGGCTTCACTGGAAGTGTCTGGCGTTTAAGCTGCAGTTTAAGCTTAAACTGCAACTTAAACGCCACTCTTGGAAAAGGTTTCTGGGCCAAAAATATTGCGGTTTAAGTTAATCTTTGAGCACAAACATTAACTTAAACTTACTCTGGTATGAAACCCAATTGAATATCATGGTTTATGGGATTGGGCCTGAAGGATTGATGAGTCTGAAATTTCAATTTGTTGAGCCATGTATTATTATTTGATTATCACTAAGTTGGCTCAATGAATGTTACAGAATTTGGATCAGCAGCCTCATCAAGATTATGGATCATAAACCCAAAGCAAAAGGAAAGCAGGGAGAGGCCTCAAAGCCCAAGAAACACAACAGAAGCTCAATATAGAAAGTGTATAAATAGGATAGAATTTAAGTTAGGGGGGACTTTTACCTTCTCATTTTGCTAGTTTTCATATCTTTGTAATTGAATTCAGAGCTATGACTCACTAAACCCCCTTTCATTGGGTTAGGGAGCTCTATTGTAATTCAATGAATCAATAATAGTTTATCTTCTTCTTCAATCTTTTCTCTTGAATTTTGTTAGAAAGCTTCTCGATCTAATTCCATTGGGTAGTTGTCTTGGGAAAGAAACTACCCATAATTGGAATCCTTCGGAACCTTGGGAAAGGAATGGAGGATTCATGCTAGAGAAGCTTTCTCACAGTGAATTGGATTGGGGTTTGGATGGATATTGTGACATGTAATCCTACCAAATTGTGGTTCATGAAACTGTGTGGTATAATCAGTGATCGAGCATCATCTCTTCTTATGAACATTTAAACCAAGGGATTGGGAATTTGTTTGTTTTTAGAGAGAATTGGTGAGCCAAGGGATTGGGATCCAATCATATAAGATTGCCAAGCAAAATTCAATGAACGCATTGGTTGAGGAAGAGATAAACATGTTTTGATTCGGAGATCTCAATATCTCCTATAACCCAATGAATTCCCCATTTCTGATTTCCACTTCTTTTTACATTCTGCAAATCAATTCATGCAATCACCCCCATTCCCTTTTAATTTTCAGCAATTTAGCTTCTGCTCTTTAATTCATGCAATTTAAGATTCCGCCATTTAAATTCCTTGTCATTTCAATTTCTTGTCATTTACGTTTCCCGCCAATTTTACATTCCGCAATTCTCATCTAAATCTTGATTCCGCTCAACTAGAACACACTTCTAATCCGAATTGCTCACTCAACCAATCCTTGTGGGATTCGACCTCACTCTATTGTGAGTTTTTACTTGACGATAACCGGTGCACTTGCCGGAAGGAATTTTGCCGATCGTGCAATTTCCTAAATCGTGGCATAACTAGTTTATGCATGCATCAGAGTACACGTGCGCGTCACTCGTGCAACACCATCAGATCCCTGCGCCGCCACTTTTCTTATCTTTTCTTTTCCAATTCTAATTTCTTTCTTCTTTCTTCTTTCTTTCTCTTCTTTCTTCTTTATTCTCCATTCTTTTTCTCCTCATTCTTTCTTTACTCTTTTCTTCTTCCCCCCCTTCCATCATATTTTTTTCACCTCACCCCATCCATTACATCTCTTTGTCACCTTCTTCTCAAGGTTCTTTCTTTCTATTTTCTTTCTTCTCTCCTTATTATTTATTTATTTTTGCATTATTTTACTTGGTGTTAAAAATCTAATTGGGTGATTATTTTCTTCTATAATTGCTTGTAGATTATTAAGGAGTTGTTTGACAATTATCACTAATTATTTTTGGATTGTTTGCATTTTCAAATTTAATACTTTCAATAACACATTTAACATGCATACTAAGTGTTTGTGAAAAAGCCCGTATAGCATTGTGCATTCTTAATCATTCTATCCTTCTACTCTAATGCATGTTTTTCACAAAACCCTTTCCATATTTAATTAATTGAATATAAATGTCAATACAAACGTGATTGTTAGTTTGATACGAGTGATAATACATTTTAGCTATTGATGCTTGACCTATGCTACTCATGCCTTTACCGGCATGCTAATAAACATATTGCATCTACTTGCTAAAATATGCACTTGCTATATTTCCATTGATGAACTGATCACATGTAGTCGCGACCATGTGTTAACGACATCCTTCTTTACCTTGGCATTGATTATCACTTGTACTATCCTCCTTCTTGCTTTAACCCATGGCTTTACATGTCACTTTCCTTTTCCCTTTTCAGGATTGCCACCAAGAAGGGTAAAGAGAAAGCTGTTCCATAACCACAAGCAAGGAGAGGAACAAAAAGAGCGCTAGCTGTGGAACCATCCTCAAGAGGATCATCAAGGTCAATGAAACAGAGAAAGCCTTTCCAGCAAGGGACACTGCGCGGTTCACTAACTACTACTGTGAGCAGATGTTCCCCATCCTGGCTGACCGGAACTACAACAATGAGCACCTACTCATCCTCCCTACCCACATTGTTGAGTTTGTAGAGCCCCGCATTGAGCACAGACAATGGAGATTCTTACGGAGACAGCCACGACAGGTTAACCTTTCATGGGTAGTTGAATTCTACTCCAATTTTCACATGCCAACCCTGCAGTCTGTCTATGTTCGTCAGAAGCAAGTCCCTACTTCCGAAGAGGCCATTCAGCGAGCTTTAGATCTCCCCCCTGCTCCAGAAGGATTGGACGCATACCAAGAAGCATTTTTCAAATGCTAGACATACCAATTTGACTGGGACGCCGTCCTCAGAGTTATAGCACAACTTGGCAGCAGATGGATATATGGATACCATCGATCCCGACCTAAGGGCATATTGGCTTTAGCACTTACCCTGGAGGCTCGAGTGTGGACACAGATTAGGTCCCACTACGTCTTTCCGAGGACTCACGAGTCCTCCTTCACTGTAGATATGGCTGTTCTCCTCTGGTGTATCCTTACAGACCAGCCTCTCAACTTACCAAGACACCTCCGGCATGCCATGGGACACGGACAGATTGCGGGCAACCTAACCTTTCCTGCCTTGGTTTCAGATCTAGTCTCGGCAGCCGGAGTCTCCTATAGGGCTGGGGATACCAAGACCACACTTCCACGGGATGATCAAATTGTCCCCAACGGGAAGTACATCAGACCTCCAGTAGCCACTATTAACCAGACCGCAGACCCGGCCGGAGATATTCCTTCTCCTTCCACATCACAAGCACCTTCAACAAATCAGTTGCTCTTACAAATACTTCAGAGGTTGGACTGGCTTGATCGGCAGGCAAAGCAAATAGAGCGCCGTAATAAGCGCCAATTTACATACCACAATGAGCTGATTGTTGGCAACCACCAACCTGAAGAAGAACCAGACACTCCGAACTCCACCTCACCTACCAGCACCGGGAGCCATGACAATCCCGATGATGGAGATGCTATCACAAGCCCCCTTTGTTCCTAACTGATGGCACCGAAGACGGTGCCAAGCTTTAAGTGTGGGAAGGTCAGTCAGTACCTGACTTACGAAGGTAAGTGCTTCTTCTTAACACCAATATTTTAGTTTTTCTTTTGTTAGATAGAATAGATTGCATGATAATAAGTGTTTACATGTATGTTTGCTGGGTTTAAGTAATAAATTTCTTTTCAAGACTCTATTTTATAATATTTCACTAATTTAAATTGAAAAATTTATGTTAAACTTGTTTGAAGACTGTAAATTGGAACATGAATTATAGCTAAGAACACACAACCTGTGAGACTTTTGAGCCTAATTGTATGGTTACACTATTTAACCATGATATTTTATTCTTGTGTGTTTTCTTCTCTATGATTGTAATTTTTATTTTGTTCCACTCTATATGTCCAATGTTTAATGTGTTTATATGTATGCATATGTGATGAGTATTTTGGTGAAAAATAAATTTCTCCCAAAACACACAAATCTAACCGGCAAGTGTACCGGGTCGTATCAAGTAATAAAAACTCACGGGAGTGAGGTCGATCCCACAGGGATTGATGGATCAAGCAATTTTAGTGGGTGATTAGTTTAGTCAAGCTGACATTTAGTGAATTGTGTGAAATGTAGCCAACAGAAAGTAAATTGCAATGAATCTTAAAGATGCAGAAAGTAAAATTGCAAGTAAGTTAAAGAACAAGAAAGTAAAGTAGCTGAAACTTAAATTGCAAGAAAAGTAAATTGCATGAAAAGTAAAGGGGTTGGGGTGTTGGAAATTAAAAAGAGCAATAGATCACGCAACTGGAATTTTAAATTGCAGGAAGAATAAAGGAAATTGGATGCTGGGAATCAAAACAGAATTGAAATTTTGAAGTGCAGTGAATTAAAAGCAGCAAGAAAAACAAAGAGAAATCTCAGAGGGAGAATGAAACAGAACACCTTCAATTCTCCACCCAAGATTCAAAACAAAGAAAATTAAAGAGAGAGCTCTCAAATTCTAGTGCTCCCTAGTGGAGCCAGCCTCCTCACAAATATGAAAATGATGCCTTATATAGGCTTTACAAAATGGAAATGAAAATGAAATTAAAAAAAAATTACAATTAAATGAAATTCCTATTTTATCTATTTCTTGTGCCTTTGAGTGATGATCATTTGGGCCCTTGCTCTTGATGGAATTGGGTTGATAAAGGCCTTGGTTGATTGCTCTTGGAGTTTGAAGAGGAACCGAATTGAACCGGGTTGAGTTTGCAAAAGTTAGACCAAAAGTTGGAGCTAAAGTTAGGGGTCTAACTTTGGCTCCAACTTTTCATAGCAGCCCACAAAACTTGCTGGTATGAACGTTGGTGCCAACGTTAGGGGTCTAACTTTGACCCTAACGTTGGCCTCCCTTATGCACATTTATGGCGCCAACTTTGTCCTCTTGTCATGTTGCCAATTTTATGCCCAATATAGACTATCATATATGGTTGGAAAGCTCTGAATGTCAGCTTTCTAACCCACTTGGAATCACTTCAATTGGACATCTACAACTCAAGTTATGATCATTTGAAGAGGGCATGGTCGCTGGCTTTGGTGTGCAGCGTTTGAGGTAACGTTTGCCTCAAACGTTGGCGAAAACGTTAGTTCTGGAGGCTCAAACGTATTGTCCACCCCATACTATTATACATTGTTGGAAATCCCTGGATGTCTACTTTCCAATGCCGTTGGGAGCACATCAATTGGAGCTCTACAGCTCGAGTTATACTCCATCGAAGGTGCAGAGGTCAAGTGGCCTCACTGCATGTTGCCACCATGTTCATTTATGCACATTGCGGGGCAGTTTTCTCCCTCAATTTTAGTGTCCATCATGCAGTGCCATATATGCTTGGAAATCTCTTGATTCCTACTTTCCAATGCTTCTTGAATCACCTCATTTGGAGCTCTGTAGCTCAAGTTATTCTTGTTGGAAGTATACCCCTTCAAGTTGTTGTGGTGTGTGGCGCCAACGTTAGCCTCAAAGTTAGGGGGCTAACGTTGGCGCAAACTTTTGCTCCTCCCCTTGTGAATTTCATGTGCCAACGTTAGCCACCAAGTTAGGGGGCTAACGTTGGCGCAAACTTTTGGTGCCCAGGGAGGTTCTCTTCATGCCAACGTTAGCCTCAAAGTTAGGGGGCTAACGTTGGCGCAAACTTTTGGTGCCCAGGGGTGAATTTCATGTGCCAACGTTAGCCTCCAAGTTAGGGGTCTAACTTTGAGGCTAACTTTTCACCCAAAAGTTTTTGCTTCCTGGTTCAACTTATTCCATTGTCCTCTCTTTACTCCTAGCCATTCCTTCTTGCTTCACCCTTTCTCCAAGCCTTCTTCACCTATCATTAATCAACCAAACACATCAAAGCTATGCTCAAAATCATGAGATATTCATTCTTTCATAATATGTGACAATTTTAGCATAAAACCTCATGAGATAGCATGAATTCATACATGGTTGATTAAATAAAAGGAAACATGAAAATCTACCCAATTGGCTTGCTTATGGATCAAGAAAGTGCATAAAACCTATTGAAACCAAAGGAAAAAGACATAGAAAAACATGACATGATGACATGTCATCAATATGATTGAGGCCATTATTTGTTATCAGCTCACTTATCCTAAATAGCCTACCCTTTTAATTACCTTTGTTAGTCACCTTGAGCTTATTAATCCCCATTTGTTCTATATTTTACCACATCACTAGCCTTAAGCGGAAAAATAATTAATTACCCCAATTGAATCTTTGGTTAGCTTAAGATAGAGATTGTGTAACTGAGTGTGGGAAAACTGTGGAAACATGGGTTAATATGGAATGTGTTATGATAAAATATTAAGAATTTGGGTACCTACTCATGTGAGACCAAAAAATTTAAAAAAATCTATGTGCATTGATATGTTATGTCTACTTAAAAAAAAAACCCAAAAAAATATCCAATTAAATAAATAAATAAGGGGACAAAATTACCCCAATGTTAAGCTAATGAAAAAAAAATTCAATACATATGTGATACTAATTAAAAGAAAAGTTGATGCATGAGTATGAGATGAAAAAGTGGGAATTTTGAGTAGCTAGGCATGATTTAAGAAGTATATGGAGTGTGTATAGGTGAGAGCTTAGGTTAGTCAAGGATTCAATTTATTGCTCACTTAGCCATATATATACCCTCACCTTTACCTTACCCCCATCATAACCTTGAAAAGACCTCATGATGCTTGCATTGGTATATTAAATATTTGTTGATTGGTTAGGTGAAGAACAAAGTTTAGAAAGCATGACTAGAGAAGACTAGAGTGGACTACTGATGAGCGGATATTTTATACGCTTTTTGGGGTTAATTTCATATAGTTTTTAGTATATTTTTATTAGTTTCTACGCAAAATTCATATTTCTGGACTTTACTATGAGTTTGTGTGTTTTTCTGTGATTTCAGGTATTTTCTGGCTGAAATTGAGGGAGCTGAGCAAAAATCTGATTCAGGCTGAAAAAGGACTGCAGATATTGTTGGATTCTGACCTCCCTGCACTCGAAATGGATTTTCTGGAGCTACAGGAGTCCAATTGGTGCGCTCTCAATTGCGTTGGAAAGTAGACATCCAGGGATTTCCAGAAATATATAATAGTCCATACTTTGTTCAAGGATAGATGATGTAAACTGGCGTTCAACGCCAGTTCCATGTTGCATTTTGGCATTAAACGCTAGAAACAGGTTACAAGTTGGAGTTAAACGCCAGAAACAGGTTACAACCTGGCGTTCAACTCTAGAAATAGCCTAGGCACGTGTAAAGCTCAAGTCTTGGCCCCAGCACACACCAAGTGGGCCCTATAAATGGATTTCTGCACTATCTATCTTAGTTTACTCATTTTCTGTATACCTAGGTTACTAGTTTAGTATTTAAACAACTTTTAGAGATTTATTTTGTATCTCATGACATTTTAGATCTAAACTTTGTACTCTTTGACGACATGAGTCTCTAAACTCCATTGTTGGGGGTAAAGAGCTCTGCTGTGTCTCGATGAATTAATGCAATTATTTC
Source organism: Arachis hypogaea (assembly GCF_003086295.3). NCBI lineage: Eukaryota > Viridiplantae > Streptophyta > Magnoliopsida > Fabales > Fabaceae > Arachis > Arachis hypogaea. Next base: position 73,676,649 of record NC_092047.1, on the reverse strand, counting down.
TGTTTCCTATTCAAACACGCTTGTTTCTATCTAAGATGTTCATTCACACTTCAATATGATGGATGTGATGATCCGTGACATTCATCACCATTCTCAACCTATGAATGCATGACTGATAACCACCTCCGTTCCACCTTCGATTGAATGAGTATCTCTTGGATTCCTTAATCAGAATCTCCGTGGTATAAGCTAGAATCCGTTGGTAGCATTCTTGAGAATCCGGAAAGTCTAAACCTTGTCTGTGGTATTCCGAGTAGGATTCCGGGATTGAATGACTGTGACGAGCTTCAAACTCACAAGAGTTGGGCGTAGTGACAGACGCAAAAAGGATCAATGGATCCTATTCCAGCATGAGTGAGAACCGACAGATGATTAGCCGTGCGGTGACAGCGCACCTGGACCATTTTCACTGAGAGGACGAATGGTAGCCATTGACAACGGTGATCCACCAACACACAGCTTGCCATAGGAGGAACCTTGTGTGCGTGAAGAAGAAGACAGGGGGAAAGCAGAGATTCAGAAGACAAAGCATCTCCAAAACTCCAACATATTCTCCATTACTGCATAACAAGTATTTAATTCATGCTCTTTTATTTTTCGCAATCCAAACTGATAATTATAATTGATATCCTGACTAAGAATTACAAGATAGCCGTAGATTGCTTCAAGCCAACAATTTCCGTGGGATTCGACCCTTACTCACGTAAGGTATTACTTGGACGACCTAGTGCACTTGCTGGTTAGTTGTGCGGAGTTGCAAAAGTGTGATTGTAATTTTGTGCACCAAGTTTTTGGCGCCGTTGCCGGAGATTGTTCGAGTTTGGACAACTGACGGTTTATTTTGTTGCTTAGATTAGGAAAAAATTTTCTCTTTGGTTTAGAGTCTTCTATTATTGTTTTTGGTTGAAATTTCTTTTTTTTTTTTAAAAAGCCTTATTTTCTCTTTTTAAATTTTTCGAAAATTTTATAAACTGATAATTGAACTTTTCTGTTTGAGTTTAGTTTCATATTTTAAGTTCGGTGTCAATTGTATGTTTTTAATTTCTTTTAAATTTTTGAATTTGTGTTCATTGTTCGTTCTTAATCTTCAAGTTGTTCTTGTTTATTTTACTTGTTTGATCTTTGGTTTGTCTTGTTTTGTGTCTTTTCTTGTTTTTCTTGTGCTTTTTCAAATTTTTAGTTTTCCAAAAAAATTTTTATTTATTAAATACCTTAGTAAAACACGTTAAATTTATAGCTCAATTGGTGAGCGTTGCGCTTATGTTCTTGGTGATTGAGTATCCTCCTTTTAAAACTTTTCCAAAAATAATTTTTCTTTGATTAAATCTTGTGTCAAGTTTTAAGTTTGGTGTTTTCTTGTTAGTTCTTATTTAATTTTCGAAAATTTGTTTTTGGTTTTCTAAAAATTTTAAGTTTGGTGGTCTTTTTTATGTTCTTGAGTCCTTTGAGTCCTTGACTTTTTGTTCTTCGTGTTTTTGTGAATATTCAAGGTGTTCTTGAGTCTTTCTTGTGTTTTGATCTTAAAATTTTTAAGTTTGGTGTTCCTTAGTGTTTTTCCTCCAAATTTTCGAAAATAAGGAGCATTAGATCTAAAAATTTTAAGTCTTGTGTCATTTTATTATTTTTCTCTTTCCTCATTAAATTCAAAAATATCTTTTCTCTTTATTTTAAATCTAATTTTCGAAAATTACTTTTAAAAATTCAAATTTTTATTTTAAAATCAAATCCTTTCAAAATTCAAAATCTTTTTCAAAAATCATATCCAAAGTTTTTCAAATATTCTCAATTAAGCAATTATTCTCATTTTCAAATTTATTTTTCGCTTGGTTTTTGAAATTTACGTTTTAATTTCTAATTATTTTATTTTATTTTATCTTATTATTTTTATTTATCTTAATAATTTGGTTTGTTCTACTTCAATAAAATAAAAACAAAAATATATCTTCTTTGCAATTCACATCAATTTCATTTTATCCATCATGGATCGAAGTGGAAATGAACAATCCAGAAGGACTCTGGGATCATATGCTAATCCCACTACTGCTGCATATGGGAGTAGTATCTGTATACCCCCCATCAAAGCAGGCAGTTTTGAGCTAAATCCTCAGCTCATTGTCATGGTGCAGCAAAACTGCCAGTATTCTGGTCTTCCACAGGAAGAACCTACTGAGTTTCTGGCACAATTCTTGTGAATTGCTGACACAATACGTAACAAAGAGGTAGATCAGGATGTATACAAACTGTTACTATTTTCGTTTGTTGTAAAAGATCAATCTAAAAGGTGGTTAAATAACCAAGCCACAGCAAGCATAAGGACATGGAAACAGTTATCAGACAAATTCCTGAACCAATATTTCCCTCCAAAAAGGATGACACAGCTAAGGCTGGACATCCAAGGCTTTAAACAAGAGGATGACGAATCCCTTTATAATGCCTAGGAGAGGTACAGAGGGATGCTAAGGAAATGCCCCTCTGAAATGTTTTCAAAGTGGGTGCAATTAGACATCTTTTACTATGGGCTTACAGAAGGAGCTCAGATGTCCTTAGACCACTTAGCTGGTAGATCTATACACATGAGGAAAACTATTGAAGAGGCTCAAGAGCTTATTGATATAGTTGCCAGAAATCAGCATCTGTACATAAGCAGTGAGTCCTCCATAAAAGAAGAAGCCAAAGCAGTGTCTACTGAACTTGGTCCTCCAGAACAAGTTGCTGAACTTAATCAACAATTGTGTTTTCTAACAAAACAGCTAGCAGAATTCAAGGAGATGCTACAAGACACTAAAAATGCTAATAAAAATATGGAAGCACAATTGAATCAGACAAAACAGCAGTTATCAAAGCAGATAACAGAAGAGTGCCAGGCAGTTCAATTAAGAAGTGGGAAAACATTAAATACCTCACTTCAGAGCAGCAGAAAGCCAAAAAAAGAACAACTGACAGAGGATGAGAAAAAAATTATCCAAAATCCCTCTGAGGATAGTATGGGCCCAGAGAGTAACAACTCTGACGTTCAAACGCCAGAAGAGGATGCAAGGTTGGCGTTAAACGCCCAACCCACGCGCAGTTCTGGCGTTCAAACGCCAGGAACAGGTAAGGAGCTGGCGTCAAACGCCGAATGGAAGCTCAGTTCTGGTGTTCAAATGCCAAAAACAGGTAGGAAGTTGGCGTCCAACGCCAATCAAGCTTCCAACCCTGGCATTCAAATGCCAATGAGGGATCAGACACACACAAGTGCTGATAACAACCCCTCTAAAAAGGCTTCTCAAACCACTTCTATAGGAAATAAACCTGCAGCAACCAAGGTTGAGGAATACAAAGCCAAGATGCCTTATCCTCAAAAACTCCGCCAAGAGGAGCAGGATAAGCAATTTGCTCGCTTTGCAGACTACCTCTGGACTCTTGAAATAAAGATTCCGTTTGCAGAGGCACTTGAGCAAATACCCTCCTATGCCAAGTTCATGAAAGAGATCTTGACTCATAAGAAGGATTGGAGAGAAACTGAAAGAGTTCTCCTCACTGAGAAATGCAGTGCAGTCATTCTGAAAAGCTTCCCAGAAAAGCTTAAAGATCCCGGGAGCTTTATGATACCATGCATATTAGAGGGTGATTGCACCAAGACAGCTTTATGTGATCTTGAGGCAAGCATCAACCTAATACCTGCATCCACTATCAGAAAGCTTGGTTTAACTGAAGAAGTCAAACCAACCAGGATATGTCTCCAACATGCTGATGGCTCCATTAAATACCCATCAGGCGTGATTGAAGACATGATTGTCAGGGTTGGGCCATTCGCCTTTCCCACCGACTTTGTAGTACTGGAAATGGAGGAGCACAAGAGTGCTACTCTCATTCTAGGAAGACCCTTCCTAGCAACTGGACGAACTCTCATTGATGTCCAAAAGGGGGAAGTAACCCTGAGGGTCAATAAGGATGAGTTCAAGTTAAATGCTGCCCAAGCCAGGCAGCATCCAGACACACCAAAAGACTACATAGAAGTTGATCTTATTGACTCTTTGGTAGAGGAGATCAACATGGTTGAGGGTCTCGAATCAGAGCTGGAAGATATCTTTAAAGATGTTCAGCCTGATCTGGGGGATTCATAGGAATTGAAAGAGCCTCTGGAAATTCCTCAGGAAGAGGAAAAACCTCCTAAACCCGAGCTCAAACCATTACCACCATCCCTGAAATATGCATTTCTGGGAGAAGGTGACACTTTTCCAGTGATCATAAGCTCTGCTTTAAATCCACAGGAAGAGGAAGCACTACTTCAAGTGCTAAGGACACACAAGACAGCTCTTGGGTGGTCCATAAGTGACCTTAAGGGCATAAGCCCAGCTAGATGCATGCACAAGATCCTATTGGAGGATGATGCTAAGCCAGTGGTTCAACCACAGAGGCGGTTAAATCCAGCCATGAAGGAAGTAGTGCAGAAAGAGGTCACCAAGTTACTGGAGGCTGGGATTATTTATCCTATTTCTGATAGCCCCTGGGTGAGCCCTGTCCAAGTTGTCCCCAAAAAGGGAGGCATGACAGTGGTTCATAATGAAAAAAATGAACTGGTTCCTACAAGAACAGTTACAGGGTGGCGCATGTGTATTGACTATAGAAGGCTCAATACAGCCACCAGAAAGGATCATTTTCCTTTACCATTCATAGACTAGATGATGCCAGGGCATTTTGGCCAATTTCACTGACCTTTTCTTTACTGTTTTTAGGTTAGTTTCATGCATTTCTTTAGGAAATAAGCTAGTTTTGGGCAAATATTCACTTATGCCTTGACTCAAGCATACATTGTGCATTTTACATGATTTCATGAGGATTTTGCATAAGTTTAGTGACAAATATTATGTTGCATTACTCATGACTTGGACTAGAGGTTTGATGCACTTTGTTGCTTGATTTCAGGACCAAAAAGAAGCAAGAAAAGGGGAGGTAACTTGCAAAGATTAATGAGAAAAGTGATTGCCAATAACACTCTCAAAAAGCCATCAATGCCCATGTTAGAGAGTCACGTTAACCGAGTTAACGTGAACTCTAACGTGGAGAAAAGAAGTTGAGCCAACGTTAGTGACACTCAACATTGTCACTAACGTTGGCAATTACTCATAAGTGGCCACGTTAGAAAATGTGGCCTCTAACGTTAAGGGGGAGGGAGAGAAGCCAACGTTAGTGACACTTAACATTGTCACTAACGGTGGCCTATGGTGCTAAGTACCACGTTAACTCCCACGTTAACTTGGTTAATGTGGGAACTAACGTGGAGGATGAAGAGTTGTCGACAACGTTAGTGACACTCAACATTGTCACTAACGTTGAAGCAACCACACAACCCCCAAGAGTCACGTTAACTTCCATGTTAACTTGGTTAACGTGGAAGCTAACGATGAGAAATGAAGGATGAGCCATCGTTAGTGACACTCAACATTGTCACTAACGTTGGGATGGCTAAAAGATGGCCATGTTAGAAGCCACGTTAACCTAGTTAACGTGGACTCTAACGTGAGACCTAGGGGCACATTGGAACGTTAGTGACAATGTTGAATGTCACTAACATTCTCGAAGGATGGCAAAGGCCACGTTAGAAGCCACGTTAACCTAGTTAACGTGAGCTTTAACGTGAAGCAAGAAGGGGCACACTGGAACGTTAGTGACAATGTTGAGTGTCACTAACGTTCTCGAAGGTTGACAAGGCAACGTTAAAAGCCACGTTAACCTAGTTAATGTGGGTTTTAACGTAAGGCAAAAGGGGATGCATTGGAACGTTAGTGACAATGTTAAGTGTCACTAACGTTCCCGAACTTGAACTTTCACTAAATGATTAACACTCCTTACGCCCTGAGCTTAAGTCTCTGCCCACTCCGCACTTTCTCTCTGCAAGTAAAGCCAAGCCCAAATAAAGAAAGGAACTGCTTCAAACTCAAGATCCAAAGGCCCAAGACTTGAAGAGTGAACTAGAAGCTGAGAAGAGTAGTATATATAGGAGTAACTTTGAATTGTAAAATAGTTCTGGAGGCTGAAAAACCACTCTCTGTATTTACTTTCTTTGCAATTTCTAGTTTTATGATGTATTCTCCATCTTTGTTTTCATTTTCAAGAGCTATGAACAACTAAACCCCTTTCATTGGGTTAGGGAGCTCTGTTGTAATTTGATGGATCAATACTAATTTTCATTGTTCTTCTTCTATCTTTCCTCTTGATTTTACTTGAAAGCTTTCGATCTTCATCCAATTGAGTAGTTATCTTAGAAGAGAAGCTATTCAAACTTGGATCTCTTTTGAACCTTGGAAGAGGAATGAAGAGATCAAGCTAGAAATGCTTTCTCATGCTGGACCAAATTGGGTTTGGATGGGTATGTGACTGTAACCCTCTCAATACTTGGTTTGAGAAATGCATGTAGTATAATCAGTGACCACACTTCATCTCTTCTCATGAGCAATTGACGAAGGAATTGGCTATTGATCAAAATTTGAGAGATTGAATTTCAAGTAATTGCAATTCAATCACTTAAGATTGCCAAGGAGATCAATGAGTGCATTGATTGAGGAAGAGATGAAAATGAACTTGATCCAGAGAATTGCAACATCTCCTAAGCCCAATGAACTCCCCATCTCTAATCTTACCCATTCTCTTTAATTTCTGCGATTTACTTTTATGAGCAAATCCCCCATTCCCATTTATAATTCTACAATTTATTTTCAGTCATTTACTTCCAGTACTTTAATTCTAGCATTTACTTTTCTGTTATTTACATTTCCGCTATTTTATTTTCTGCAACTCTCAACCCAATTTCTGGATTCGCTCAACTAGAACATTCTTCTAATTAAAGTTGCTTGATTAATCAATCCCTGTGGGATTCGACCTCACTCTATTGTGAGTTTTTACTTGACGACAACTTCGGTACACTTGCCGAAGAAAGATTTATTGAGAGAAAAGTTTTCCCCGCATGAAGTTTATGGCGCCGTTGCCAGGGATTGATTGTGCATCAACAATGATTAGATTGGAAGATCACTAGATTGAGCATTTTATTTTGTGAATTTCATTTTTCTGTTTGAGTGATTTACTTTTTGTTTTAGTGAAACTTCTTCCCTTCTCCCTCCACCCGTTTGTTTTTCTTTGTTATTTTCAATTCTGTTTGCTAACCCACTAACTATTTGATATATTGCATCACCCACAACTAACAATAACTCTGACACAATTACTGTCTGCACCTATTTTCTCTGCTTGTACTTGTTGGTTGTATGACAGGGAGAAGAAGCGGGGCTTCAACTTCCTTTGATTCTGAACCAGAGAGAACCTTCCTTAGACTAAAGAGGGAGGCAAGAGGAAAACGAGTAGTTGGTGCTGAAGAAGAAGAGGAACAGTTTAAGGAATACTTTGAACCAAACATGGAAGAAAACATGGAAAATCATCATAAAGAAGAGACTCACAACCATGGCAGAGGAGGTGGAGCAAATCATGCTGGGGTGGATAGAAGAGTTTTGGGCTCTTACATTAATCCAAACCCAGGCAATTGTGGAAGCAGCATCCAAAAGACAACAATCCATGCCAACAACTTTGAACTTAAACCACAGCTCATCACCCTTGTTCAGAACAACTGTTCGTTTGGAGGAGGTGTTCAAGAAGATCCCAACCAACATTTGACCACCTTCCTGAGAATATGTGACATAGTGAAATCTAATGGCGTTCATCCTGACGCCTATAGATTGCTCTTATTTCCCTTCTCACTCAGAGACAAGGCAGCCAAGTGGCTGGAATCCTTCCCAAAGGAGAGCTTGACAACTTGGGAGGATGTGGTGAACAAATTCTTAGCAAGATTCTACCCTCCTCAACGAATCAATAGGCTGAGAGCTGAGGTTCAAACCTTCAGGCAACAGGATGGTGAGACTCTGTATGAAGCATGTGAGAGGTTCAAAGACTTAACAAGGAGGTGTCCACCTGACATGTTCAACGAATGGGTCCAGCTGCACATTTTCTATGAAGGGCTCTCTTATGAGTCAAAGAAGGCAGTAGACCATTCATCTGGAGGGTCTTTGAACAAGAAGAAGACCATTGAGGAAGCCATAGATGTTATTGAAATAGTAGTAGAAAACGACTACTTCTATGCTTCCGAAAGAGGGAACACAAGAGGAGTGATGGAGCTAAACAATGTAGACGCTCTGTTGGCTCAAAACAAGCTCATTACCCAGCAGTTGGCTGACCTCACCAAGAAGATGGAGATGAACCAAGTAGCAGCAATCTCCACTTCATCAACAACACAAGAAGGAGTAAACCAAGAAGCAGAAGGGAATCAGGAGCAAGCCAACTACATTGGGAATTCACCAAGGAAAAACTATGATCCATACTCCAAGACTTACAATCCTGGATGGAGAAATCACCCAAACTTTGGGTGGGGAAGTGAGCAAGATCAAAACCAAGACCAGAGACGTTACAACTCTAACAACAATGCAGCTCACCAACAATTCACCCAGAGGACATCTCAACACCCCCACAACAACACTTCTCCATATACTTATCAAAACCAAAACAGCACATCTGCTCCGAATCACTCATCAATTGATGACAAGCTCTCTAAGATTGAAACCTTCATTGAAGGAATATGCAGAGACATTCAAGACAGTAAAGCATTCAGAGAGGAAGTGCAGTCAAACATGCAAAATCAAAATGCTGCCATCACAAAACTGGAGACACAAATCAGCTATCTTTTTAAGCAGCTTCCGAACCACAATTTTTGCTATGATACCCATTCAAGTTAAAGGGAGGAGTGTCAAGCTATCACACTTAGGAGTGGGAAGGAAATGAAGGAACATCCCCAAAAACCACTAGAAGAAAGCTCAATTGAAAAGGAAGAGGAGCAAGATGGAATGCAACCCCCCACGCCAAGTTTGCAGAAAAAGAAAAAGATACCCCAACTCAACGTCTCAAGAGCTCCATACCCCCAGCTATTGAAGGAAAAGGAAGATGACAACCAGTTCTTGAGATTTTTGGAAATCTTCAAGAAGCTACAAATTAACATACCATTTGCTGAAGCCATAGAACAAATGCCACTTTATGCCAAGTTTTTGAAGGAGCTAATGACTAAGAAGAGAAGCTGGAAGAACAATGAGACTGTGATACTAACTGAAGAGTGCAGTGCTATCATTCAGCATAAACTACCTCAGAAACTAAAGGATCCTGGGAGTTTTCAGATCCCTTGCATTATAGGAGAAATCACAGTAGAAAAGGCTCTTTGTGACTTAGGGGCCAGCATCAATTTGATGTCAGTAGCTATGATGAGAAAGATGAAAATTGAGAAGGCTAAACCAACAAAAATGGCTCTACAACTGGCAGACCGATCGTTCAAATTCCCTCACGGGATAGTGGAGGATTTGCTAGTAAAGGTAGGAGATTTCATATTCCCAGCAGATTTTGTGGTGCTGGACATGCAGGAAGACGCCATTACCTCCATCATTTTGGGAAGGCATTCTTGGCTACTGCTGGAGCTGTCATTGATGTTCAAAAGGGTGACCTCACCCTTAGATTACAGAATGAAAAGATGACATTCAATGTGTTCAAGGCCATGAGTTATCCACCGGAACAATTGGGGGAATGCATGAGGTTAGATGCACTTGAGGATGAAGTGCAGGAGAATTTTGAAGAAGATGACCCTGAAGAGAACGAGAGATTGGTGGAGGAAGAATCTGAATCAAGTGAAGAGGTCGCTACAACAGAAACAAATATACCAGATGCACCAAAGGAAGGGAGCGAAAAATCAGAAGCACCCAAACTTGAACTCAAAGCATTGCCACCCACTCTCAAATATGCATATCTAGGAGAAAATAAAAACTACCCAGTGATAATAAATTCATCCTTCAGTCAAGATCAAGAGGACGAGCTACTCAAGGTGCTGCGGGAGCATAAGAATGCCATTGGATGGACCCTTGCTGACTTGAAGGGAATCAGTTCAGCCATATGCATGCATAAAATACTGTTGGAAGATGACGCCAAGCCATCCATTCAATCCCAAAGAAGGCTGAACCCAATCATGAAGGAAGTGGTACAGAAAGAGGTTATGAAGCTTTGGCAAGGAGGAGTCATATACCCAATTTCGGACAGCCCTTGGGTTAGCCCCATACATGTTGTACCAAAGAAGGGAGGGATCATTGTGGTTACCAATGAGAAGAACGAGCTCATACCTACAAGGACTGTCACAGGATGGCGGATGTCCATAGACTACAGGAAGCTCAATGAGGCTACACGAAAGGACCATTTTCCCCTTCCATTCATGGATTAGATGTTGGAAAGACTTGCAGGGCACGCTTATTATTGTTTTCTCGACGGTTATTCAGGATAAAACCAAATAGTGGTTGATCCAAGAGACCAAGAGAAAACCTCATTTACCTGTCCGTATGGAGTGTTTGCCTATAGGCGCATGCCATTTGGGTTGTGTAATGCCCCTGCAACTTTCCAACGCTGCATGCTTTCTATCTTTTCAGATATGATAGAAAAATTCATTGAAGTTTTTATGGATGATTTCTCGGTATTCGGAGATTCTTTTCCTAGTTGCCTACATCACCTCGCCTTGGTATTGAAAAGGTGCCAAGAGACCAATTTGGTCTTGAACTGGGAAAAATGCCACTTCATGGTGACAGGGGGAATAGTCCTTGGTCACAAAGTCTCTCGCCAAGGCATTGAGGTTGATAGAGCTAAAGTGGAACTTATTGAAAAACTACCCCCACCCATTGATGTCAAGGCAATTAGAAGTTTTTTAGGGCATGCTGGTTTTTACAGAAGATTTATTAAAGATTTTTCAAAGATAGCCAAGCCCTTAAGCAATCTCCTTGTGTCTGATACACCATTCATCTTTGATGAAACCTGCATGCTAGCATTTACACATTTGAAAATGAGGTTATCCTCTGCTCCTATCATTTCCCCACCTGATTGGAACTTACCATTTGAATTGATGTGCGATACATCTGATTTTATAGTTGGGGCAGTGTTAGGACAAAGGAAAGATAACCTAGTTCATGTGATATACTATGCTAGCAAAGTCCTTAATGAAACTCAAAAAAATTATACCACTACTGAAAAGGAGTTGCTTGCAATAGTTTTTGCATTTGACAAATTTAGATCATACCTCATTGGTGCTAAAGTGATCATTTTTACAGATCACACAGCACTTAAATATTTGTTTGCCAAGTAAGAATCGAAGCCAAGACTAATAAGGTGGATCTTACTGTTGCAGGAATTCGATATTGAAATCAGAGACAAGAAGGGAGTGGAGAACAAGGTGGCAGATCACTTATCTAGAATCCCTCATGATCAAGGTGGAGAAAATGATACAAGTGTTAACGAGCTCTTCCCTGATGAGCAGTTGATGACAGTTCATAAAGCACCATGGTTCGCAGATATTGCAAATTTCAAGGCAACTGGAGCATTACCCCCAGGGATCAATAAACATCAAAAGAGGAAGCTCATGAATGATGCAAAATACTTTGTTTGGGATGAGCCATATCTCTTCAAGAAATGTTCAGATGGAATTCTTAGAAGATGTGTCTCGGAAGAGGAAGGGAGAGAAGTCCTGTGGAACTGCCACGGTTCATGCTATGGCAGACACTTTGGAGGGGACAGAACTGCAGCAAAGGTGTTACAAAGTGGATTCTTTTGGCCCACTCTTTTCAAGGATGCCAAAGAGCTAGTAAAAAGTTGCAATGAATGCCAAAGATCTGGAAACCTGTCCAAAATAAACGCCATGCCACAAAATTTCATCTTGGAACTTGAACTGTTTGATGTGTGGGGAATTGATTTCATGGGACCATTCCCAACCTCATATGCAAACAATTACATCCTGGTAGCAGTAGATTATGTTTCCAAGTGGGTAGAGGCTATTGCAACCCCAACTAATGATAACAAGGTAGTCATGAACTTCCTCAGGAAGAATATCTTTAGCCGGTTTGGAGTCCCAAGAGCCCTCATCAGTGATGGAGGGAGCCACTTTTGTAACAAACCACTAGAAGCTCTCCTCTTATAATATGGGGTAAAGCACAAAGTAGCCACACCTTACCATCCTCAAACAAGTGGGCAAACTGAGATATCCAACAGAGAGCTGAAGAGGATCCTGGAAAAGACTGTGGGCGCATCTAGAAAGGATTGGTCGAAGAAGTTGGATGATGCTCTGTGGGCATACAGAACAGCATTCAAAACCCCACTTGGAATGTCTCCATATCAATTAGTCTATAGGAAAGCTTGTCATTTACCACTGGAGCTAGAACATAAAGCTCTTTGGGCTATCAAGATACTAAATTTTGACAGCATTGCTACTGGTGCAAAAAGAATCTTGCAGCTGCAAGAGATGGAGGAATTCAGGTCACAAGCCTATGAAAACACTAAGATGTATAAAGAGAAGGAAAAAAGAAAACATGACATGCACTTGGCACCCAGGAGTTTCAAAAAAGGGCAGCAAGTACTCCTTTACAATTCTAAATTAAGGATGTTCCCAGGGAAACTCAAGTCAAGGTGGTCCGGACCTTTCTTGGTTACAAAAGTGTCACCATATGGCCATATCGAAATCACGGATGAAGGTTCAAAGAGGACTTTTACAGTGAATGGACAAAGACTCAAGCATTATCTGGGCAAATGGGGGAAGACCCCAGAGTAAAGTACCATCTCAAATAATTAAGAACTCGTCGAGCTAGCGACGATAAAAGAGCGCTCTGTTGGGAGGCAACCCAACCTCAGGTTGTTTCAATTTCATCCTTATTTTAATAAAAGTCACAAGTGGTTTCCCCTGTATTGAAAGGAGCTAAGTTTGGTGTTCCACACCAGAACAATCTAAGAGTGATGGTGTAATTCTAAGTTTGGTGTTCCACCAAAAGGACATTGGTTAGAATTACACCCCACTCCCAAAAGAACATTGCTAGCTCCATCCAACCAAGAGAAACCACTTAGATGTAGTTAGACTATAGGTGATCATTGCTTTGTTGATAACAAGATATGAGGGTCTCTGCATATATGCAATGTTGTGTACTGGGCAAAGAACTAAGTTTGGTGTTCACACACCAAACTGAGTTTAAGAGGCACAAGCATACATATAAGCTAACTATGTCTCAAGTGCTTTGGGAACAAGCAACTTCCAGTGACCTTGTAGGAATCTTATAAGGAAATGGTGCACCTTCACCCAAAGAAGCGAGGCAACAAAAAACTAGGAGGATGACAAAGAGAGAGGGGGACCAGAGATCATCAGCCGAAGGTTGTATTGTTACCTGATTCCATTGTACTTAGAATTGTTGAAAGTTGGAGGTCCGAATTGCACTTTTGATTTGTAGTTACTTGCAGTTGAACTTTTTTTTTTAAAAATTCTGTCTTTTAAGTTTCCTTCTGAATAGGTCCATGATTTCTGGTTTAAATGTCACTGCATCATTCCCTTATTTACTTGTAAGCTTGTCCCTTTTTATCAAATGAAGAAGAGAATGTTTATGTTCTTAAAAGACCAGAGTAGGGTTCCTATTGTGGAAGTGCATTCATGAATCTTTGGGGTAGTCATAAGTTAGCTAAGTTGGTTCAACCACAAGGCTAGGAGGACAACTATCTATCATGAATACTTTGCTTTGGAGACACTCATGAGACTAAGTTAATAACAGGATCCTAATAAGAGAAAAGGGAAAGAATAATGGAAGTGAAAAACAAAAGAAAAAGAGTAAGCAATAAGGCTAGGCATCAAGGGTTTTAATCTTGAGGCAAGTGTCTGTGGTGCTCCTGTGTGAGGGATCTACTTGGATGAATAAGCTCTTAGGGGTGCTTTATCACTTGGTAACTTGGGTTAACTAACCCGGGATTATCAGCTGAAAATCCACTATCAAGAGTAACCCTCACTACAGAGCATTTAGTAACCCAAAGAGGTGCTGGACACCAAGGTCTCAAGAAAAGAAAATAAATAAACTATATGCCTGTGGTGTGTATGTATGGGGGAGAGACTTGAGGGAGTAAGTCCTTAGGGGTGCTTCAACACCTAGCACCTTGAACCAACTGGTTCGGGAGTGTTGGCTGAAAGCTTATCTTAAAGAGTTGCCCCCTTACAGAGCACTTAGCCTAAATAACACAAATAACCCTTGAAATAACAATAAAAGGATCAATGAATAAAAGTCTCATGAGATATAAACAAAGTAAGTGTTTAGGGACATGATAAAGGTCTGAAAGCCAGTAATGGAATGAACCTAAGTTGCTATGCATGAAACCACCATAAAATCAGTAATATGACTTCCACAAGAATGACTCATTCCTCTGGATATTCCATTCATCATTTTCTTGTTCCAGTACTTGCTTAGGGACAAGCAAGCTTTAAGTTTGGTGTTGTGATGCCAGGGCATCTTGGCCAGTTTCACTGACCTTTTCTTTACTGTTTTTAGGTTAGTTTCACGCATTTCTTTAGGAAATAAGCTAGTTTTGGGCAAATATTCACTTATGCCTTGACTCAAGCATACATTGTGCATTTTACATGATTTCATAAGGATTTTGCATAAGTTTAGTGACAAATATTATGTTGCATTACTCATGACTTGGACTAGAGCTTTGATGCACTTTGTTGCTTGATTTCAGGACCAAAAAGAAGCAAGAAAAGGGGAGGTAACTTACAAAGATTAATGAGAAAAGTGATTGCCAATAACACTCTCAAAAAGCCATCAATGCCCACGTTAGAGAGTCACGTTAACCGAGTTAACGTGAACTCTAACGTGGAGAAAAGAAGTTGAGCCAACGTTAGTGACACTCAACATTGTCACTAACGTTGGCAATTACTCATAAGTGGCCACGTTAGAAGCCACGTTAACCTAGTTAACGTGGCCTCTAACGTTAAGGGGGAGGGAGAGAAGCCAACGTTAGTGACACTCAACATTGTCACTAACGTTGGCCTATGGTGCTAAGTACCACGTTAACTCCCACGTTAACTTGGTTAACGTGGGAACTAACGTGAAGGATGAAGAGTTGTCGACAACGTTAGTGACACTCAACATTGTCACTAACGTTGAAGCAACCACACAACCCCCAAGAGTCACGTTAACTTGGTTAACGTGGAAGCTAACGATGAGAAATGAAGGATGAGCCAACGTTAGTGACACTCAATATTGTCACTAACGTTGGGATGGCTAAAAGATGAACACGTTAGAAGCCACGTTAACCTAGTTAACGTGGAGTCTAACGTGAGACCTAGGGGCACATTGGAACGTTAGTGACAATGTTGAATGTCACTAACGTTCTCGAAGGATGGCAAAGGCCACGTTAGAAGCCACGTTAACCTAGTTAACGTGAGCTTTAACGTGAAGCAAGAAGGGGCACACTGGAATGTTAGTGACAATGTTGAGTGTCACTAACGTTCTCGAAGGTTGACAAGGCAACGTTAAAAGCCACGTTAACCTAGTTAACGTGGGTTTTAACGTAAGGCAAAAGAGGGTGCATTGGAACGTTAGTGACAATGTTAAGTGTCACTAACGTTCCCGAACTTGACCTTTCACTAAATGATTAACACTCCTTACGCCCTGAGCTTAAGTCTCTGCCCACTCCGCACTTTCTCTCTGCAAGTAAAGCCAAGCCCAAATAAAGAAAGGAACTGCTTCAAACTCAAGATCCAAAGGCCCAAGACTTGAAGAGTGAACTAGAAGCTGAGAAGAGTAGTATATATAGGAGTAACTTTGAATTGTAAAATAGTTCTGGAGGCTGAAGAACCACTCTCTATATTTACTTTCTTTGCAATTTCTAGTTTTATGATGTATTTTCTATCTTTGTTTTCATTTTCAAGAGCTATGAACAACTAAACCCCTTTCATTGGGTTAGGGAGCTCTGTTGTAATTTGATGGATCAATACTAATTTTCATTGTTATTCTTCTATCTTTCCTCTTGATTTTACTTGAAATCTTTCGATCTTCATCCAATTGAGTAGTTATCTTGGAAGAGAAGCTATTCAAACTTGGATCTCTTTTGAACCTTGGAAGAGGAATGAAGAGATCAAGCTAGAAATGCTTTCTCATGCTGGACCAAATTGGGTTTGGATGGGTATGTGACTGTAACCCTCTCAATACTTGGTTTGGGAAATGCATGTGGTATAATCAGTGACCACACTTCATCTCTTCTCATGAGCAATTGTCCAAGGAATTGGCTATTGATCAAGATTTGAGAGATTGAATTGCAAGGAATTGCAATTCAATCACTTAAGATTGCCAAGGAGATCAATGAGTGCATTGATTGAGGAAGAGATGAAAATGAACTTGATCCGGAGAATTGCAACATCTCCTAAGCCCAATGAACTCCCCATCTCTAATCTTACCCATTCTCTTTAATTTCTGCGATTTACTTTTATGAGCAAATCCCCCATTCCCATTTATAATTCTGCAATTTATTTTCAGTCATTTACTTCCAGTACTTTAATTCTAGCATTTACTTTTCTGTTATTTACATTCCCGTCATTTTATTTTCTGCAACTTTCAACCCAATTTCTGGATTTGCTCAACTAGAACATTCTTCTAATTAAAGTTGCTTGATCAATCAATCCCTGTGGGATTTGAGCTCACTCTATTGTGAGTTTTTACTTGACGACAACTTCGGTACACTTGCCGAAGGAAGATTTGTTGAGAGACAAGTTTTCCCCGCATCACTAGATGCTAGAAAGACTAACAGGTCATGATCATTACTGCTTTTTGGATGGCTATTCAGGCTACAACCAAATTGTAGTAGATCTCCAGGATCAAGAGAAAACAGCATTCACATGTCCATCTGGAGTATTTGCCTACAGAAGGATGCCATTTGGGCTGTGTAATACACCTGCAACCTTTCAGAGATGCATGCTCTCTATTTTCTCTGATATGGTGGAAAAATTTCTGGAAGTCTTCAGGGATGACTTCTCAGTATATGGAGACTCATTCAGCTCCTGTCTTGATCACCTGACACTGGTTCTGAAAAGATGCCAAGAGACTAACCTGGTTTTAAACTGGGAAAAATGTCACTTTATGGTGATTGAAGAGATTGTCCTTGGGCACAAGATTTCGAACAAGGGAATAGAGGTGGATCAAGCTAAGGTAGAGGTAATTGAAAAATTACCACCACCTGCCAATGTTAAGGCAATCAGAAGCTTTCTGGGGCATGCAGGATTCTATAGGAGGTTTATAAAGGATTTTTCAAAAATTGCAAAACCTCTGAGCAACCTGCTAGCTACTGACACGCCATTTGTGTTTGACACAGAGTTCCTGCAGGCGTTTGAAACCCTGAAAGCTAAGCTGGTCACAGCACCAGCTATTTCTGCACCAGACTGGACATTACCATTCGAATTAATGTGTGATGCCAGTGACCATGCCATTGGTGCAGTATTGGGGCAGAGGCATGACAAGCTTCTGCATGTCATTTATTATGCTAGCCGTGTTTTAAATGATGCCCAGAAAAATTACACAACCACAGAAAAAGAATTGCTTGCAGTGGTCTATGCCATTGACAAGTTTAGATCATACTTGGTAGGATCAAAAGTGATTGTGTACACTGACCATGATGCTCTTAAATATCTACTCACAAAGCAGGATTCAAAACCCCGGCTCATAAGATGGGTGTTGCTTCTGCAAGAGTTTGATATAGAAATAAGAGACAAAAAAGGGACAGAAAACCAAGTGGCTGACCATCTGTCCCGGATAGAGCCAGTAGAAGGGGCGTCCTTTCCCTCTATTGATATCTCTGAAACCTTTCCTGATGAGCATTTGTTGCCATTCAGGAAACGCCATGGTTTGCAGACATTGCAAACTATAAAGCTACAAGGTTCATACCCAAGGAGTACAGCAGGCAACAAAAGAAAAAACTAATTAATGATGCAAAGTACTACTTGTGGGATGAACCCTATCTCTTTAAGAGATGTGCAGACGGAATAATCCGAAGGTGTGTGCCTAGAGAAGAAGAACAGAAGATCTTATGGCATTGCCATGGGTCACAATATGGAGGCCATTTCGGAGGTGAGCGAACAGCCACCAAGGTCCTTCAATGTGGCTTCTACTGGCTTACCCTCTATAGAGATTCCCGAGAGTTTGTATGTAACTGTGACAGTTGCCAGAGAGCTGGTAATCTGCCTCATGGTTACGCCATGCCTCAACAAGAAATCTTGGAGATTGAGTTCTTTGATGTATGGGGTATTGACTTCATGGGGCCTTTCCCACCATTATACTCAAACACTTATATTCTGGTTGCAGTCGACTATGTATCCAAATGGGTAGAGGCCATTGCCACACCCACTAATGATACTAAGACAGTGCTGAAGTTCCTCCAGAAACATATCTTCAGCAGGTTTGGTGTTCCTAGAGCACTGATTAGTGATGGGGGCACTCACTTCTACAACAAACAGCTTTACTCTGCTATGGTCCGGTATGGAATTAGCCACAAGGTGGCAACTCCATATCATCCACAGACAAATGGGCAAGCTGAAGTCTCTAATAGAGAACTAAAAAGAATCTTGGAACGAACTGTAAGTACCCGTAGAAAGGATTGGGCGAGAAGCTTGCATGATGCTCTGTGGGCTTACAGAACAGCATTCAAGACTCCTATAGGGACCTCTCCAAACCAGCTTGTGTATGGTAAGGCCTGTCATCTGCCTGTGGAACTGGAACATAAGGTCTACTGCGCAACCAGATTCCTAAACTTTGATGCCAATTTAGCAAGAGAAAAAAGATTGCTCTAGCTGAATGAGCTAGAGGAATTCAGACTCACTGCTTTCGAAAATGCCAAGATCTACAAAGAGAAAGCAAAGAGGTGGCATGACAGAAAGCTATCATCTAGAGTCTTTGAACCAGAACAGAAGGGTCTGCTGTTTAACTCTAGGCTCAGGCTATTCCCCGGGAAACTGAAATCCCGGTGGAGGGGACCATATGTGATTACGAGTGTGTCACCATATGGCTATGTGGAACTTTAAGACATTGATTCTAATAAGAAGTTCATTGTTAATAGACAGAGAATCAAGCATTATCTTGAAGGCAATGTTGAGCAAGAATGCTCAAGGCTAAGGCTAGATTAAAAGCTCAGCAAGGTCCAGCTAAAGACAATAAAGAAGCGTTTGCTGGGAGGCAACCCAGCCATTAGCAAAACTTTTTCTTATTAATCTTTTCTTTATTTATTATACAGGTTTAATACAAATAATCTTCAAGGTAAAAGAATCAATTGCATAAGTTCACAGGCTTGCAGAAGGATTCAGAATACAAGACAGCAAAAAGAAGCTCACTGGTGCGAAAAAGCCAGTAAGAGCTGTTTTGGGCGTTAAATGCCCAAAAGGAGCTTCTACTGGGCATTTAACGCCAGTAGAGATAGCCATCTGGGCGTTAAATGCGAGAAAGAAGAAGCTTCTGGGCGTTTAACGCCAGATTTACAGCATCCTGGGCGTTCAGAAAAACGCCCAGTGACAAAGGAGTTTCTGGCGTTTAACGCCAGCTAGAAGCAACAGCTGGGCGTTAAACGCCCAGATCAAGCACCAACTGGGCGTTAAACGCCCAAAACATGCAGCAGTTGGGCGTTTAACTCCAGGATTGTGGGGAGTAGGTAATTTCGTTTTCACTTCAAATTTTTTTCACTTTTCATGTTTCAATTCATGATTTCTTGCATAAACATATTACAAATCCTAACTTTTCAAATCTTTTTTCAAAGATATCAAATGTATCTTAATTCTAAACATAAACCTTTTTTTTAAAAACCCTCTTCAACTTCTTTTCAAATCTTTTTCAAAACAAATCTATCTCCTTTCCTATCTTTTTCAACTCATCAATATCTTTTTCAAATCTTCACAATATCTTTTTCAAAACAAAGCTATCTTTTTCAAATATCTTTCATATTATTCATATCTTTTAAATTTTAAAGTGCATCCTTTTCCTATCATACTTATCTTTTACAAATCATATCTTCTATTATATCTTCTTCAAAATTTTCGAAACCCACCCCCTTCCCTTTAAATCCTAGTTCGGCCTCCCCCCACCTTCACCATTCGGACTTGGCTCTCCTCATCTCCCTCTTTTTTCCTTTCTTTTGCTTGAGGACAAGCAAACCTCTAAGTTTGGTGTGTTTATCCGTGATCACTAAGCCAATACCCACTAAGATCATGGCTCCCAAGGGAAAACAAACCAACTCAAGAGGCAAGAAAGAGAATATTCTAAAACCACTTTGGAATCAAGGGATGTTCTTAACCAAAGAACATTCAGACCATTACTACAAAATAATGGGTCTAAGGTCAGTGATCCCGGAAGTTAAATTCGATCTGAAAGAAGATGAATATCTAGAGATCCAAGAGCAAATTTGAAACAGGAGCTGGGAAGTCCTAGCTAATCCTGAAACAAAGGTGGGAAGAAACATGGTTCAGAAATTCTACGCTAATCTGTGCAGACAGATAGGCTGATAATAGCTGGAACCACATTCTATGACTATAGAACTCTGGTCAGAGGGAAGATTGTTCACACCCACCCTGACAAAATAAGGGAGATCTTCAAGCTGCCTCAACTGCAAGATGACCCAGACTCCTTTAATAGGAGAATGATGAGATCAAACCTGAGCTTGGACAAAATCCTAGAGGATATATGCCTCCATGGAGCCAAATGGACAACCAACACAAAGGGTGCCCCAAACCAACTCAAAAGAGGAGATCTCAAACCAGTCGCTAGAGGCTGGCTGGACTTCATTGGGCACTCTATACTGCCCACTAGCAACCGCTCTGAGGTCACCATCAGAAGAGCAGTGATGATTCATTGCATTATGCTGGAAAAAGAAGTGGAAGTTCAGCAGCTGATTGCTTGTGAGCTTTACAAAATTGCAAACAAGAACTCCAAAGATGCCAGATTGGCTTATCCAAGCTTGGTCTCTCTGTTATGTAAAGATGCTGGGGTAAAAATGGGAGTAGATGAGTATATCTCAGTTGAGCAACCAATCACCAAAAAGTCTATGGAAGGATAACAAGTGCAGGATGACCCCATCAAGAGGAAAGCACAGGAATTCCTCCCGAAAATCCCTCAAATTGAATACTGGGAGCGCCTAGAAGCATCTATCACCAAGTTGCAAGAAGCTGTGGATCAACTGAAAGAAGAACAGCAAAATCAAAACAGCATGATCTACAAACTGCTTAGAGAACAAGAAGAGCAAGGGCGTGAACTGAAGGAATTGAAGCGCCAAAAGCTATCTCTTGAAGGGCCAAGCACTCCACAGACTAAAGAGGCATCCACATCCCAAATTCAAGGTTATTGAGTTCTAATCTTAGCCTTAACTCTGTGATAATTATTCTTATTAGAAATTTACCTTAGAAGTCATATTTGAGCGGTAGTAATTAGTATCTCAATTTTGATTTTATCTCCAATTAAGTTATAATTTATTTTTCTCATCATCATCAAACATGAATAAAATAGCAGATTTTTAGAATAAGGAGGCAAAATTTTTTTTCTTTGAGTTTTTAATAAGGAAAATTCTAATTATCTAAATGTGGTGGCAATGCTTTTTGTCTTCTGAATGAATGCCTGAACAGTGCATGTTTTTTATATTGAATTTTATGAATGTTAAAACTGTTGGCTCCTGAAAGAATGATGAATAAGAGAAATGTTATTTATAATCTGAAAAATCATAAAATTGATTCTTGAAGCAAGAAAAAGCAGTGAATACAAAAGCTTGCGAAAAAAAAAGAGAGAGAAAGAGAAAAAGCATGTAGAAAAAGCCAATAGCCCTTAAAACCAAAAGGCAAGGGTAGTAAAAAGGATCCAAGGCTTTGAGCATCAGTAGATAGGAGGGCCTAAAGGAATAAAATCCTGGCCTAAGCGGCTAAACCAAGCTGTCCCTAACCATGTGCTTATGGCGTAAAGGTGTCAAGTGAAAACTTGAGACTGGGCGGTTAAAGTCAAGATCCAAAGCAAAAACAGAGTGTGCTTAAGAACCCTGGACACCTCTAATTGGGGACTTTAGCAGAACTGAGTCACAATCTGAGAAGGTTCACCCAACTATATGTCTGTGGCATTTATGTATCCGGTGGTAATACTGGAAAACAAGGTGCTTAGGGCCACGGCCAAGACTCATAAAGTAGCTGTGTTCAAGAATCAACATACTAAACTAGGAAAATCAATAATACTATCTGAATTATGAGTTCGTATGGATGCCAATCATTCTGAATTTCAAAGGATAAAGTGAGATGCCAAAACTGTTCAGAAGTAAAAAGCTACTAGTCCCGCTCATCTAATTAGAATCTGAGCTTCACTCAAAACTCTAAGATATTATTACTTCTTAATTCCTTTTTATCCTATTTTATTTTTCTGGTTGCTTGGGGACAAGCAACAGTTTAAGTTTGGTGTTGTGATGAGCGGATATTTTATACGCTTTTTGGGGTTAATTTCATGTAGTTTTTAGTATGTTTTAGTTAGTTTTTAGTATATTTTTATTAGTTTCTAGGCAAACTTTATATTTCTGGACTTTACTATGAGTTTGTATGTTTTTCTGAGATTTCAGGTATTTTCTGGCTGAAATTGAGGGAGCTGATCAAAAATATGATTCAGGCTGAAAAAGGACTGCA
Source organism: Arachis hypogaea (assembly GCF_003086295.3). NCBI lineage: Eukaryota > Viridiplantae > Streptophyta > Magnoliopsida > Fabales > Fabaceae > Arachis > Arachis hypogaea. The sequence continues at coordinate 73,654,130 of NC_092047.1, read as the reverse complement.
GATGCTGTTGGATTCTGACCTCCCTGTACTCAAAATGGATTTTCTGGAGCTACAGAAGTCCAATTGACGTGCTCTCAATTGCGTTGGAAAGTAGACATCCAGGGCTTTCCAGAAATATATAATAGTCTATACTTTGTTCAAGGATAGATGACGTAAACTGGCGTTCAATGTCAGTTCCATGTTGCATTCTGGCGTTAAACGCCAGAAACAGGTTACAAGTTGGAGTTAAACGCCAGAAATAGGTTACAACCTGACGTTCAACTCTGGAAATAGCCTAGGCATGTGTAAAGCTCAAGTCTCGGCCCCAGCACATACCAAGTGGGCCCCAGAAGTGGATTTCCGCACTATCTATCTTAGTTTACTCATTTTCTGTAAACTTAGGTTACTAGTTTAGTATTTAAACAACTTTTAGAGATTTATTTTGTATCTCATGACATTTTAGATCTGAACTTTGTACTCTTTGACGGCATGAGTCTCTAAACTCCATTGTTGGGGGTGAGGAGCTCTGCTGTGTCTCGATGAATTAATGCAATTATTTCTGTTTTCTATTCAAACACGCTTGTTTCTATCTAAGATGTTCATTCGCACTTCAATATGATGGATGTGATGATCTGTGACATTCATCATCATTCTCAACCTATGAACACGTGACTGACAACCACCTCCGTTCTACCTTCGATTGAATAAGTATCTCTTGGATTCCTTAATCAGAATCTTCGTGGTATAAGCTAGAATCCATTGGCAGCATTCTTGAGAATCTGGAAAGTCTAAACCTTGTCTGTGGTATTCCGAGTAGGATTTAGGGATTGAATGACTGTGACGAGCTTCAAACTCACAAGAATTGGGCGTAGTGACAGACGCAAAAAGGATCAATGGATCCTATTCCAGCATGAGTGAGAACCGACAGATGATTAGCCGTGCGGTGACAGCGCACCTGGACCATTTTCACTGAGAGGACGGATGGTAGCCATTGACAACAGTGATCCACCAACACACAGCTTGCCATAGGAGGAACCTTGCGTGCGTGAAGAAGAAGACAGGGGGAAAGCAGAGATTCAGAAGACAAAGCATCTCCAAAACTCCAACATATTCTCCATTACTGCATAACAAGTATTTAATTCATGCTCTTTTATTTTTCGCAATCCAAACTGATAATTATAATTGATATCCTGACTAAGAATTACAAGATAACCATAGATTGCTTCGAGCCAACAATCTCCGTGGGATTCGACCCTTACTCACGTAAGGTATTACTTGGACGACCCAGTGCACTTGCTGGTTAGTTGTGCGGAGTTGCAAAAGTGTGATTGTAATTTTGTGCACCAACTACCTTATACACTTAAGACATTAGAGTGTACATACACTACCAGTGAGAGTTCAATGCTTAATTCTATGTTCTCTGCTTTCATGAGCTGTCTACTTACAAGTCTATTTTTCTTTACTGTATGATTTTTATTAGTGATATCTGATTTCTGTTTGTCTTGAAGAACTTATTTACTTTTAACCAAGTAGACAGAATCATCTTAGCAAATAGTTGCATTCATAGGTTGCAATTTATGAGTCTTACTTTTCCCCATTTATTCTTTATATCTCCTTGAGCTTAGCATGAGGACATGCTAATGTTTAAGTGTGGGGAGTGATAGCATGAAAACTTGTCTCTCAACAAATCTTCCTTCGGCAAGTGTACCGAATTGTCGTCAAGTAATAACTCACAAAAGAGTGAGGTCGAATCCCACAGAGATTAACGGATTAAGCAATCAATGGTTAATTGATTATCCTAGTTAGACGAATCATTAAAGAGTGATAAGTAACAAGGGAATGTAAATGGCATAAAAATAAAGAAAGCAATAAAGTGAAGAAAAGTAAAATGGCAAGAAAAGTAAATGTAAGAACTAAAAATAAAATGAACATTGGGATCAAGAGATATTACAATCCTCCGGATCAAGTTCATTCTCATCTCTTTCTCAATCAATGCATTCATTGATCTCCTTGGCAATCTTAAGTGATCGAATTACAATTCCTTGTAATTCAATCTCTCAAATCTTGATCAATAGCCAATTCCTTGGTCAATTGATCATGAGAAGAGATGAAGTATGGTCACTGATTATACCACATGCATTCCCAAATCAGGTGTTGGTAGGATTATAGTCACCATACCCATCCAACCCCAATTTGGTCCAACATGAGAAAGTATTTCTAGCATGATCTCCTCATTCCTCTTCCAAGGTTCAGAGGAAATCCAAGTATGAGCAATTTCTCTTCCGAGATAACTACCCAATTGGATAAAGATCGAAAGCTCTCTAGTAAAATCAAGAGAAAAGAAAGAAGAAGAAGAATAAGAACTACAATTGATCCATCAAATTACAATAGAGCTCTCTAACCCAATGAAAAGAGTTAGTTGGTCATTGCTCTACAAAAAAAATAGAAAAGAAAGAAAGTGCAGAAAAGTAAATATGAAGATTCAAACTAAAATTGAAACTTCAAAATTCATAAATGAAAAGTACAAAGAAAAGAAAGAAAAGGAAAAGTGTGTGAGGGGAGGGAGTCCGAAGACCCCTCTCTAATCCCCCCTTTCCCAAATCTCAGTCCCCTCCTTGAATGTAACAGCTAAGGCCCTTATATAGGCTCTCCTAAATTACAAAATGAAATTAAAAGCAAATTACAACTAAATGAAAATTCCTATTCTAGATACTTCTTGTGGCCTTGATTGGTTGACACTTGTGGGCTTGCTTCCTTGAGGTTGGGTGGTCCTTGAAAGAGAATCAAGTTGAGGTCCAGGTGCTAATGTCAGTGCTAACGTTAGCCACACTAACGCTACAAGTGTGGCATTAGTGCTGAAGTTAGTGTGGCTAACGTCACACTTGCTACCCAGTTGGTGTTGTTGGGGCTTAAAAGATGCCTCTGGTTTGTGCTCTAATTTCATGCCCAGTATATAGTATTATATATCGTTAGAAAGCTCTGAATGTCATCTTTCTAATGCAACTAGAATCACCTCAATTGGACCTCTGTAACTCAAGTTATGCTCCTTTGAAGGGGACAGAGTTGCTGGCATAGTGGCTGGTGTTATTGGCAAACGTGAGTGCCAATAACGTCCGCAATCAGGGCCGAAAATTGCCAGGTTTTGGAGCTTAAACTTAACACTCACCCCATACTATCATATATTGTTGGAAAGCCCTGGATGTCTACTTTCCAACACCTTTAGAAGCACATCATTTGGAGCTCTACAGCTCAAGTTACACTTCTTGGAAGGTGAAGAGGTCAGCTGGCCTTACTACAGGTTGATACCATGTTCATCTTTGCACTTTCAAGGCAGGTTTTCTCCCTCAAATTCAGTGTCCACCATGTAGTGCCATATATGCTTGGAAAGCTCTGGAATCCTACTTTCCAATGCCACTGGAATCACCTCATTTGGAGCTTTGTGGCTCAAGTTATTCTTGTTTGAAGAAGGCATGGTCAGGCTGCCGGGTGAGATTTTTGCCTACGTTAATGTCCACGTTAGTGTAACTAACGTGTTCATTAATGTGGGTCTTCCTTTGCTTCGCCAACGTTAGTGGAGATCACTTTTTCCATTAACTTTGGCCTCTCCCTTTCCTTCCACGTTAGTTCCCACGTTAATATAGTTAACGTGGAAGCTAATGTGGGTCTTTTTGCTTCACAAACGTTAGTGGAGATCACCTTTTCCACAAACGTTGGCCTCTCCTTTCCTTCCACGTTAGTTCCCACGTTAATGTAACTAACATGGAGACTAACGTGGGTCTTCTTGCACCTTCACTAATGTTATTGGCACTCACTTTTGCCACTAACGCTGCTCCTTCTTCAAAGTTGATGCCATTAACGTTCCCACTAACGTTCCAACTTTTCTTCCTTCCATGTTAGTGGCCAAGTTAGTGGTACTAACGTAGCCACTAACGTGGCTCTTCTCTGCTTCTTGTTACCTGAAATCAATCAAACAAAGTACATCAAAGTCTTGCTCTTAATCATGAGATCACGCATCATCCATTTTATCATTCAATGCATGCATAATTCTCATGAAATCATTCAAAATTCATAATGTTTGCTTGAATCATGGTATGAATGCATTTTCAACCAAATACTTGCTTATTTCTTAAGAAAATGCATGAAACCAACCTAAAGCATACAAAAAATGGCTAGTAAAACTAGCCAAGATGTCCTGGCATCACAACACCAAACTTAAATCTTGCTTGTCCCCAAGCAAGAAAAGAACTATGCACAAAGAATTCTCTTAATTGGAATGCATTGAAGAATTACTTATGATGCCTTAGTGGGTGAAGTGAATAAGTGACAGTGGGGTTATCTCTAATTTGTATGCTTATGCAAGGATTCCAGTGCTCATTAGTCCTTACATTTTGGAAGTCTTAGATCTTAGGACTTTTATTCAAATGATATTATGGAATCCTCTTTATAGATTGTCACCTTTGAAGCAGCACTTATTTTCTAGCATTTTTCTTTTCTTTTTGTATCTTGGCCTCGACTCTAGGTATCATGTCTCAAAGTGGCTTTTTAAGATAAGCTTTCAATCAATACTCCCAAACCAGTTGGTCTAAGGTATTAGGTGTTTGAAGCACCCCTTAGGATATACTTGCTCAAGCCTCTCTCTTTGACACAAATTCACCACAAGCATGTAACTAGGACAATAACTCTTTGAGTTCTTGTTTCTTTCTTCTTCTTCCTAGTAATTGATGCTCAGAGCCTTAGGCTTGTTCTTTGTTTTTCTTTTTCTTTTGTTTTCTTTTGTTACTGCTTCTTGGATCAATAGATGTTTGAGAAATTCCATAATACTTCTCTAAATTTCATTTCCTGTCTATGAGCTCCCATGCAAGTTTTTACAAACATGCAACCTCAAGACACAATCATACAATCAGAACCTCCACTCCTCTTAATCTTTTGCTTGCCCCAAGATTTATAAAATTCTTCAACATTTTCCTTTCAAAAGAATGATTTCTTTGTGCATTCTTAGAGATATTGGGTGCAAGTAAAATTCAAGATGATAATCATGATATCATAGCAACATGTTACAAATCAAATATCAAATTATGCTTATTCACAAGGAGTAATCACACATGCATACAAAGAAAATAGAAGACAATCATGCAATTTAAAGTGCTGGAAATAAGTAAGAGGAAAAAGGAACTTTACCACCTTGTAGTTCATCTTCATTGTTGTTGCCCTTTTCCTCCTATTCTTCCCCTTCCCACACCAAACTTAGAATGATTGCTTATACTCAAGCAACAATTAAAACAGTGGTGATGGGGTCTATGATGGATCATGAGTGTCTTAGAAAGAAGTGTGAGTATGCATGTGTTTCAGCAAGCAAGATTAAGGATACAATAAAGGCACAAGAGATACAAATAGAGACATTTTGATTGCATTAATAAGTGGTGTTGGCATGGTACTTTGCATGAAAGTTAAGTGGCAACACCAAACTTAGTGTGACACTTTCAATTTAGAATGTTGCAAGTACCCAGTGAAGATTGAAAATCAAATTGTTGCATGGCAACACCAAACTTAGAATGCAATCATATGCCAAATTATTGAAAGTGAACTAAGCAAAGCAAGGAAATGTTACCTACGGTTGGGTTGCCTCCCAACAAGCGCTCTTTTAATGTCATTAGCTTGACATGTTGTTCATAACTTTCTTCCTCTTCTTCCAGTTTGTTAAGAGGAATGACCTCAAGAGGAAAGAGGAGCCAGTTAATGCCCCTTGTTTTGAGTGCCTCTCCCCAGCAAGCTTTCTTTTGTTGTTAGCTTGTGTAAACTTGCTTGTTGGGGGTAGGGGTGGGATGGCTTTTAGTTGACCTTTTCATTTTCCTGGATATTGTCCTTCTTTTCTTGGTCACCATCCTCTTTTTAGTGCTCATGTTGATTGCCTTCACCACCTTGATTTCAGTACTTGGGTGTTGTATGATGGTTGGAGCATCCTCTTTATCAAGATCTTCTTGAATTGGTGGTTCAATGAACTCACCATCTATGCAACTCTCTGTTTCATTGGAGTGTGGGTTCCCTTGATTGACTTCCTCCCTTATTCTTGACCTTTGAATGAACTCCTCTGTTTCTGGAGAGAGTGAAGTGGTCTCTCTTTGTGATCTCAGCTCTTCAATAAATTGTTCTTCAGAATAGAGTTGTGCATTCTGGCTCAATTTTTCTTCATGGTCCCTTTTTGCTATTTTCTCCTCTTCGTTTGTCTTTATTATTTCTTCAAGGAGAAGTTCTATCCTAGCGAGTCTCTCTTCTTCTCTACTTTTTTTGAGTTCTTCAATGATGAGTTCCATCCTAGCAAGTCTATCTAAAGGAGGTTGGGTAGGTTGTAATGGTTGGTCGGGGTTGGCTTGTGAATGGAATTGGTTGTTTTGTGGTTGTGTGTTCTGAAAGTGGTATGATTCTTGTGGGTAGTGGATTGTGTTTTGTGGATGGTGAAATGAATTGTATGGATTTGGGATAGACTTTTGTGCTGAGGCATACTCAAATGATGAAGAATTTAGGCATGTAAAACTTGGAGGTGAGGTTGGATAATTGAGAGGTGATGGCTCTTGTTGAATGGGGTATGAATGAGTGAAATCTCTTTGATTTTGATCTTCCCAGCCACAACTTGAGTAGTGATCAATTTCACCAAAATATGGACCATTTTGTGGCTGGGAAAAGTACCCCATTTCATGTTCTTGATACTTCCACCCACCATGAGCATAGTAAAGTGAATCATTATGTGGTGGTGGAGCGTTTCCCATGAAGTTTGATTGACTAAAATATGATGGATGCTCCTTTCTTTCCTGCAGAAAGCTTTGTCTCAAACAATAATCACCAAAAGAAATTGGAATCTCCATTGTCACAGATGAGAAAATTCCCAGTGAGGCAATATTACAAACAGTTAGTTAGCAAAAGAAAATAAAGTAACAAAAGAAAACAAAGACAAATGGAAAGTGTCTAATCTAGTAAATCAATCAACCGGTAGTTTGTTAATCATAATTAATCCCCGGCAACGGCGCCATAAACTTGATGCGGACGAAAACTTGTCTCTCAACAAATCTTCCTTCGGCAAGTGTACCGAATTGTCGTCAAGTAATAACTCACAAAAGAGTGAGGTCGAATCCCACAGAGATTAACGGATTAAGCAATCAATGGTTAATTGATTATCCTAGTTAGACGAATCATTAAAGAGTGATAAGTAACAAGGGAATGTAAATGGCATAAAAATAAAGAAAGCAATAAAGTGCAGAAAAGTAAAATGGCAAGAAAAGTAAATGTAAGAACTAAAAATAAAATGAACATTGGGATCAAGAGATATTGCAATCCTCCGGATCAAGTTCATTCTCATCTCTTCCTCAATCAATGCATTCATTGATCTCTTTGGTAATCTTAAGTGATCGAATTACAATTCCTTGTAATTCAATCTCTCAAATCTTGATTAATAGCCAATTCCTTGGTCAATTGCTCATGAGAAGAGATAAAGTATGGTCACTGATTATACCACATGCATTCCCAAATCAGGTGTTGGTAGGATTATAGTCACCATACCCATCCAACCCCAATTTGGTCCAACATGAGAAAGCATTTCTAGCATGATCTCCTCATTCCTCTTCCAAGGTTCAGAGAAAATCCAAGTATGAGCAATTTCTCTTCCGAGACAACTACCCAATTGGATGAAGATCGAAAGCTCTCTAGTAAAATCATGAGAAAAGAAAGAAGAAGAAGAATAAGAACTACAATTGATCCAACAAATTACAATAGAGCTTGATGAGTATTTTGGTGAAAAATAAATTTCTCCCAAAACACACCAATCTAACCGGCAAGTGTACCGGGTCGCATCAAGTAATAAAAACTCACGGGAGTGAGGTCGATCCCACAGGGATTGAAGGATTGAGCAATTTTAGTTTAGTGGTTGATTTAGTCAAGCGAATCGAGTGTTGGTTGGGTGATTTGTGATTTACAGAATGTAAATTGCATGAAAGTAAAGAGAGTAGGAAATTAAATTGCTAAATCTTAGGGAACAAGAAATTAAATGGCAGAAACTTAGAGTGCAAGAAATGTAAATTGCAGAATCTTAAAGTGCAAGGAATGTAAATTGCTTGAAATGTAAAGGGGATTGGGACGTGGATTTGCAGAAATTAAACAAGGAAAAGTTAAATTGCATCAAACAGAAGAGTAAAAGGGAATTGGGATTGGATCGGATCTTATAGCAGAAAAGTAAATGAACATGGAAAGCAAGAAACAGAATGTAAATTGGAGATTTGGATCTCAGGACCCAGAGACTAGAAAACTAAGTCTAGATCTCAATGCCTTCCTAGATCCAATAAAAACAATTGCAAGGGAATTGTAAATTGCAAAGAGAATAGATGAAGAGCAATTAACCGGAAATGAAATTCAATTAACAGTAAAGAAACAGAGAGATCCAAGATTGAGATTGAAACAGAATTTCTTCAATTCTCCAATCCAAGATCCAAGACAAGTGTAATTGAAATTGAAAGCAATGAAAACAAAGAAATTAAAGATCACTCTATGCCAAAAGCTATGAAAATTCAAAAGAAAAACTCTTCCGGAAAAAGCTCCACGAGTAACTTGAATTCTATCCTATTTATACACTTTCTTCCAATGATCTTCAAGCCTTGAGTTGGGCCTTTGCTCTTGGTGGAATTGGGTTGAAAGAGGCCTTGGTTGATTGCTTTTGGAGTTTGAAGAAGAACCAAAGTGAACCAATTGAACCGGGTTGGAGTTTTGCAAAAGTTGGAGTAAAAGTTTGAGCCAAAGTTAGGGGCTTTTCATATCAGCTAGCACAATTTGCTGATACCAACGTTGGTGCCAAAGTTAGGGGTCTAACTTTGGCTCCAACATTGGCCCTTTCTAGTGCACTCATGGCGCCAACGTTAGCCTCCAAGTTAGGGGTCTAACGTTGGCGCAAACTTTTGCTCCTCTCCCTTGTATTTTCATGTGCCAACGTTAGCCTCCAAGTTAGGGGTCTAACGTTGGCGCAAACGTTAGGTGGCCAGGGAGGAGTTTCTCATGCCAACGTTAGCCTCAAAGTTAGGGGGCTAACGTTGGCGCAAACTTTTGGAGCCCAGGGGAGAATTTTCAAGTTCCAACGTTAGCCTCCAAGTTAGGGGGCTAACGTTGGGGCTAACTTTTCAACCAAAAGTTTGTGCAAAAGTTTGGTGCTAACTTTATGTCCAGCTTCTTGCTTCCTGGTTCAATTTCACTTATTCCATTGTCTTCTCTTTACTCCTAGCTATTCCTTCTTGCTTCAACCTTTCTCCAAGCTTTCTTCACCTATCATTAATCAACCAAACACATCAAAGCTATGCTCATAATCATGAGATATTCATTCTATCATAGTATGTAACAATTATAGTATAAAACCTCATGAAATGGCATGAATTCATACATGGTTGATTCAATCAAGGGAAACATGAAATTCTACCTAATTGGCTTGCTTGTAGCCCAAGAAAGTGCATAATTCTAGTGAAAACAAAAGAAAAAGACTAGTGAAACTAGGCTAAGATGACTTGTCATCACAACACCAAACTTAAAGCTTGCTTGTCCCCAAGCAAGGAATGATTTATTGAGAAGAAAAGATGAAATGGAAGAGGATGTTCATGCTAGCAGAGTATTATTGATAGTTCATGGGGTTTTGTGTGGATATGCAAATACTCACTTCTTACTGACTCCTAGGCCTAGAAAGTCTCCTTCAAGCTTCAAGTGACATACTGCTATGACCTCTCATTATTCCTTTATCCTTGGCTATTACTTTGTTTATAAGCTTTATTTGAGTGTCATGTGTAGCAAGTTCATTTTCTTTATTTTATACTTGACACATTATTCACCATAGACACTTGGCTCACATTCCTTCTTAAAACATTGATGCCTAGCACCTCTTTGGGTTACTAAATGCCTTGTAGTTAGGTTGCTCTTGATAGTGGACTTTCAGCTGATGATCCCGGATTAGTTAACCCAAGTCACCGAGTGTTGAGGCACTCCTAAGAGCTTACTAATCCAAGCAGATCCTAGTACAAAGACATCACAGGCATATATTTTAAAGTTCAAGCTATTGGTGTCCAGCTTTGTTTCTTTTTGTTTCCTTTTGTTCTGCCACTTTTTGGCTATCTCTTTTTTTTTTTCCTTCTTTTTGTTTTTCTTTCTAACCAAGGAAATTTTTTTTTATTTACTTGAGATTCATAGACAGTAGGCCACTCTTTACTTAGAATGAGATATCCTAGCTCTTTATTCACTAAAAGTGAGCTATTATACAATCACACACATACCACCACTTACTTTTATTCTACTTCTATCTAACAGAGACCATCTTACTTCATATTCAAGCATTTCTTTTATTGAAATTAAAGATGCAGAGGACAACACATGCTTCTTGTCAAGTGAAAATGAACACACAAGCACACACATAAACTAGCCTACTTATTTTAAAAGAAACAAACATAATGCAAAGACTTTTAATTAAAAAGGACTACTTAGAAATGCAAAGACAACTTAGAACAGATAGAATGCATGCTTTTTTTTTTGTAGTGATGAACAAGGAGCAAGTCCACCTTTCATTTGTCATGCCTTTTCTTTCTCCTTTCATACACTTGGCTGCCAGTGTTCCCACCATCCTTGTTTGGTGCCTGTTGATCTTGCCAAAAGCCAGCCTTATTCATAGCCTCCTCCACTCTATCTTCAAGTCTCATAGCCCTGATTACTTCTACCTCACTTCTCTTTTTGAAGAATTCATCAAAAGTTGGGAACGCCGGATCCATGTTGTGCAAATGTTCTCCAATATAGTTCAGTTTGATTTGGCAATTGATGTTGTAATCGGCTTGTACTTCATACCTTGCAACTTGGATTGTTGTGAACTCTTTAAGAGCCTTCAAATTTTCAGCTTGCATTTGTTCCAACTTCCCAAAAGATTCATGAGATTGAAAGGCATGTTCTTCTTGCATCACAAGGAATCTTGACTCAAATTCATTTTGTTTGTTCATTATTCTTAGCTCCCTTTCTTCTTGTGCTTGTTGGTTTTTCATGTATAGAGAATGGTATTCCTCTTGCCTTTCTTGGATTCTCGTGTACTGTTGAGACAATCTCCCTATTGCTTCTTGCATTTGAGTCATATCCATATTGCCATGTGGGAAAAAGTGTGGCTGTTCCTCCTCCTCTTGTGGCTCTTCTTCTATGTGTGGCTCATCCTCTTCCATTGGTTCTTCTCTTTCCCTTCCTCCATGTGGTCTTCGGCCTTAATGTGCTTCAAGGGGCATCATCATTCGTTCAATGGTTATGGGCATGCCTTGGCTTAACCACATTGGATTCTCCTCTTCCAATGGAACCTTAGCCTTTGCACACAACCTCCAAATGGTACTCGGATAGTACAACCAAGATCCGGCCGAATTCTTTTCAGCTAGCTTTTGAATGTCTTTTGCAAGGATTTCATGAACTCTTATCTCTCCTCCCACAATGATGCAATGCAGCATCACGGCTCTCTCCCGTTAACTTCTGAGGTGTTCACTGTGCGCAGAATTGATCTTTTCATCAACTCATACCATCCTTTTGCTTCCGGAGTGAGGTTACATCTCTTCAGGAACTTGTATCTATTCTTGTTATCTCCTTCCCACTCTGAGTTCTCAAAACAAATGTCTCTCGCAATCTCCTCATAATCCTGATCCTCATTCAATCTTTGTTGGTATCCCGGTTCATCAAAGCGGACTGACTTTAGTTTCAAGACTTTCTTGATTGCATCTGGGCTAAAGTCTACTTCCACCCCCCGCACATAGCTCTTGTACGTTGGGGGCTCACGCATGTCAAGCCTTGGGACATTTGCATAGAACTCTCTTATGATATTGGCATTGATTCGGGTGGCTGGTGATGCAAGTTCCTCCTACCTCCTCTTCCGAATTTTGTCCTTCATTCCTTGACATCCATCATCCGGCAACAAGAATGGAATTTCAGGATAGATTCTTTTCTCGTTCATCCATTGAATTTGCATTTGATGAAACCAAGACTTGAATCTCCGTTGGTCATATTCATGTGTGTCTTCCTCCACTATGGGATCTTTTCCTTTTCTTCGTTTGGTTCTTGAGGAGGAGGCCATGGTCACTTGGTTGGTTGAGAAGGAGTGTGAAGAATGTTGGAGAGTTTGATGTGTGTTTGGGGCAAAAAGAAATTGAGACCGGATTTGCTATGACAAGAAATGATGAAGAGAAGTTTAAATGGTTGGAGTTTAAAGTAGGCGAAATGTTGAGCCGAGCTTGTTATGTTGAGGAGTGATGAAGAGAATGAAGTTTCTAAGGTTGGAGTGATTCGGTCATGTGCATGGCTTGAAGGTGGTATGTTTTTAAATGAGCAATGAAGGGCTAGGATGCAATTAGACACTATGGGGATCAAAGGTGTGCATGTAAGGATGAATGAAGACAAAATTTGCTCCTTCCCTTGCCTTTGCCGTGATCATTCTCAAGGAGTGGCAGATTTCTTTCTTGAAGCATGTGATGGGATTTTGTCCTTATGCTATGCTTTCCTTTGTCTTGTCTTTTTCATTGAAGATTCTTTGAACTCCTAGTCATCGCAACAAGACAACATAAATTAGTCTTATCCAACCGTAGCAAGAGTGTTCTTTTTAGTAACATTATGTGAAACATCAATTTTTATCTCATTTGAACTGTGACACTCTCTTTGGAGGACACCAAACTTAATGTTTGGTAATGTATAAAGAAAATGAGTCTCTTCCTCCAATTAGTGAAGTTCAAATGTTAAATGTTCATAAGAATTGTTTTCATTACACTTTCTTTTTCTCTCTTTTTTTTTTCCATGAAGGATCAATTGTATCCTTAAATTGGTGCATCAAGGTTTGATGAACACCAAACTTGTTTCTTGTCAAAGGGTACATCACAATTAATGCCTTCATTACCGAATAAGAATTTTTCTATTTATAAGGTTTTGGAAAATAACAATTGTATGATTATTGATGCGTGGGTTTCAAATTTTCATGAAGCTATATGGACACCAACTTAGTGTTTGGCCATATGCTTTATCAAGACATTTTAAGCATGTGAAACGAAATTCTTTGTAACATTGGTTTAGTGTGCTTGGAGGCACACCAAACTTAGTATATCTTTCATAACAGTGCATGCAGTCAATGGACATGTTCATGAAAAGAGAAAAGAATTCATGCTCAAATGATCATAACTTATTGAATTTAAAATGACATGAATCTTAAAGCATGGGTTGCCTCCGATGGAGCGCTCTTTTATTGTCACTAGCTTGACATTGAGGCTTTCTTTTATGGTGGTTGGTGCTTGGTGCTTGTAGGGCCTCAATTTGTCTCCCCTGACCGTGATCCTCTTCTTTGTTCTCTGGTGTTCAATTTCGGCATGTTCTAATGATAGTATGTTGCTGACAGTGTAGTAATCCTCGGTTTGTTGATTTGCCCCCAGCTGTTGATATATCAGTTGCACTTTGTCACCTTTGGAAAGCCCCTCTGTTGGAATCTTTATGTTCTTCCAACCCCTTTTTGCTTTGTTTCTGCGCTTCATCTTTCCTTTTGTTGATCTTTCTTTTCTGGCTGTAGGCTTTCCTTGGGGACCTCTCTTCTCAGTGGCCAGTACTCTAATATCCTCTTGGGCTTCTTCATCAGTCTGCACAATCCTTAGTATTGGGAAGTTGCTGTGACCTTCCTGGTCATTTTTCATATAGTCTTTCTTCTCCTTGCTAACTTGTGCCTCTGGTAACACCTTCAGAGTGACACTCCGGTCATGCATCCTGAGAGTTAATTCCCCTTCCTCTACGTCTATGATAGCTCTAGCAGTGGCCAAAAATGGCCTTCCCAGTATAACAGGGTCACCATCATCATCGTTTGATTCTAGAACCACAAAATCAGCAGGGTATATAAAACTGTCCACCTTGACCAAAAGATTTTCAATTACACCCCTGGGGTATACCATTGACTTGTCTACCAGCTCCAGAGACATTTGTACTGGTTTGACCTCCTCTATATGCAGCTTTTTCACCAAGGAGGATGATATTAAGTTGATACTTGCTCCGAGATCGCACATTGCTTTAGTGATTGTCAATTCCCCAATGGTGCAAGGCAACAGGAAGCTCCCTGGGTCCTCAAGCTTGGGAGGAAGCCCCTTTTGAATCAAGGCCCTGCATTCCTCAGTAATCATTATGGTTTCTTTCTCATTCCAGCTTCTTTTCTTGTTGATAAGATCCTTCAGAAACTTGGAATATAGAGGCATTTGCTCAAGTGCTTCAGCCAAGGGGATATTAATTTCTAGCTTCTTGAAAATCTCAAGGAATTTGTGAAAATGCTGGTCTTTGACCTCTTTGTTGAACCTCTGGGGATATGGCAGTGGAGGTGTGATGCTTTTTCCTATTTGTTGCTGTCCCTGAGCTACTTCCTTTGAGCTATGTGGCTGGTTGTCCTTCTCTTTAAGTTTCTCAGTGCTTTTGTTTGGCATCACAACTTGCTCCTTAGCCTCATCTGCCTTTGTTTGCTTCTCATCCTCCGTTGGTTCTTTGATGTTTTCTGCTTGCTTCCTTGTAGTGTCATTGTTGCTTATCAATGTTCTCCCACTCCTTAATTGTATTGCCTTGCATTCCTCCTTGGAATTTGGAATTGTGTCACTGGGCAGTGAGTTTGAAGGTCTCTCAACAGATACTTGCTTGGAAAGTTGCCCCATCTGTCTCTCTAGGCTCTTTAGGGAGGCTTCCTGATTCTTGGTTACCATTTCCTGGTGTTTCAACATTTTGTCTATCATGGCCTCCAAGTGAGTGATTCTTTGGGCTTCAGGTGATACTTGAGGTGGGTTATGAGATGTGGGTGGTGGATGGTAGGCATTTTGGTTGGTGGGTTGGTTATTAGATTGGTATTGGTTGAGGTTGGGGTAGTTATTTTGAGGTTTTCTGTAGGGGTTTTGGTTAGTCTGTTGCTGGTTGTGATTTTGGTTGCTTCTTGGGTTGTGTTGGTTTGAGTTCCTCTGCCATGGTTGTTGGTTTTGGGTATGGTTATCTCCCCATCTGAGGTTTGGGTGGTTCTTCCAGGATGGATTGTATGTATCACCATACACTTCATTTGGTCCTTGGTTGTGCATATACTGTACTTGCTCTTGTTGTTGTTCTTCTTGAGTTTCTTCACTCTGTCCCCATGTGGTTGATGGTTGGCTAGTATTGACTGCTGCAACTTGGAGACTATCAATCCTCTTGGCCATTTGCTCAAATTGTTGCTGAATTTGCTGTTGCATCATCTTGTTTTGAGCTAGGATCGAATCCACTCCTTCTAGCTCCATCACTCCTCTCCATTGTGATGGTTGGAGGCCTCTTTGATGAGCAAAGAAATATTGGTTGTTGGACACCATATCAATGAGTTCTTGAGCCTCCTCTGCAGTTTTCATGAGTTGCAAGGAACCTCCAGCTGAATGATCCAAAGCTTCCTGGGATTTCAGTGTTAAGCCTTCATAGAAGTTTTGAAGCTTCTCCCACTCATTAAACATGGCAGGGGGACATTTCCTGATCAGAGCCTTGTACCTCTCCCATGCCTCATAGATGGGTTCGGCCTCCATTTGTGTAAATGTTTGTACCTCAGCCTTTAACCTTATAATCCTCTGAGGTGGATAAAACTTGGCAAGAAACTTGGTTACCAAATCATCCCAGTTGTTGATGCTGTCCCTTGGAAAGGATTCCAACCATTGAGTGGCCTTGTCCCTGAGAGAAAATGGGAATAGCATCAGCTTGTAACTGTCAGGGGGCACTCCATTAGTTTTGACAGTGTTGCATATCCTCAAGAAAGTGGATAAATGTTGGTGTGGGTCCTCAAGTGGTCCTCCACCAAAAGAGCAATTGTTCTGAACCAAGGTGATGAGTTGTGGCTTGAGTTCAAAATTGTTAGCATTGACATTTGGAGCCAAGATGCTGCTCCCACAATGTCTAGGATTTGCAAAGGTATAGGAAGCCAAAACTCTCCTCTGGGGTGGGTTGCCATTGTTGTTGTCTTCTCCACCTGGTGGATTGGTCAAATGTTCCTCCATCTCTTGGAATTCTTCGTCTGATTCCTCTTCTCCAACAATATTTTTCCCTCTTTCAGCTCTTCTTAACCTCCTGAGAGTTCTTTTGTCTTGTTCATGAAAATTGGGTATGGCTCTTCTTGTACCTGACATACAAGTAGAACATAAGAACGCACAAACCAGTGACACTTCAATCTACTGCTAAAATGAAGTTTTAGTTAGCTTAAGCAAAAATTCAAACAGTTAGTGGGTTAGTCAAAATTAGAGAAAAATAAAGAAAAAGTGCTTGATCTAGATCACCACCTCGCTTAATCATTGTCAATCTGATCAATCCCCGGCAACGGCGCCAAAAACTTGATGAGTATTTTGGTGAAAAATAAATTTCTCCCAAAACACACCAATCTAACCGACAAGTGTACCGGGTCGCATCAAGTAATAAAAACTCACGGGAGTGAGGTCGATCCCACAGGGATTGAAGGATTTAGCAATTTTAGTTTAGTGGTTGATTTAGTCAAGCGAATCGAGTGTTGGTTGGGTGATTTGTGATTTGCAGAATGTAAATTGCATGAAAGTAAAGAGAGCAGGAAATTAAATTGCTAAATCTTAGGGAACAAGAAATTAAATGGCAGAAACTTAGAGTGCAAGAAATGTAAATTGCAGAATCCTAAAGTGCAAGGAATGTAAATTGCTTGAAATGTAAAGGGGATTGGGACGTGGATTTGCAGAAATTAAACAAGAAAAAGTTAAATTGCATCAAACAGAAGAGTAAAAGGGAATTGGGATTGGATCGGATCTTATAGCAGAAAAGTAAATGAACATGGAAAGCAAGAAACAGAATGTAAATTGGAGATTTGGATCTCAGGACCCAGAGACTAGAAAACTAAGTCTAGATCTCAATGCCTTCCTAGATCCAATAAAAACAATTGCAAGGGAATTGTAAATTGCAAAGAGAATAGATGAAGAGCAATTAACCGGAAATGAAATTCAATTAACAGTAAAGAAACAGAGAGATCCAAGATTGAGATTGAAACAGAATTTCTTCAATTCTCCAATCCAAGATCCAAGACAAGTGTAATTGAAATTGAAAGCAATGAAAACAAAGAAATTAAAGATCACTCTATGCCAAAAGCTATGAAAATTCAAAAGAAAAACTCTTCCGGAAAAAGCTCCCCGAGTAACTTGAATTCTATCCTATTTATACACTTTCTTCCAATGATCTTCAAGCCTTGAGTTGGGCCTTTGCTCTTGGTGGAATTGGGTTGAAAGAGGCCTTGGTTGATTGCTTTTGGAGTTTGAAGAAGAACCAAAGTGAACCAATTGAACCGGGTTGGAGTTTTGCAAAAGTTGGAGTAAAAGTTTGAGCCAAAGTTAGGGGCTTTTCATATCAGCTAGCACAATTTGCTGATACCAACGTTGGTGCCAAAGTTAGGGGTCTAACTTTGGCTCCAACGTTGGCCCTTTCTAGTGCACTCATGGCGCCAACGTTAGCCTCCAAGTTAGGGGTCTAACGTTGGCGCAAACTTTTGCTCCTCTCCCTTGTATTTTCATGTGCCAACGTTAGCCTCCAAGTTAGGGGTCTAACGTTGGCGCAAACGTTAGGTGGCCAGGGAGGAGTTTCTCATGCCAACGTTAGCCTCAAAGTTAGGGGGCTAACGTTGGCGCAAACTTTTGGTGCCCAGGGGAGAAATTCATGTGCCAACGTTAGCCTCAAAGTTAGGGGGCTAACGTTGGCGCAAACTTTTGGAGCCCAGGGGAGAATTTTCAAGTTCCAACGTTAGCCTCCAAGTTAGGGGGCTAACGTTGGGGCTAACTTTTCAACCAAAAGTTTGTGCAAAAGTTTGGTGCTAACTTTAGGTCCAGCTTCTTGCTTCCTGGTTCAATTTCACTTATTCCATTGTCTTCTCTTTACTCCTAGCTATTCCTTCTTACTTCAACCTTTCTCCAAGCTTTCTTCACCTATCATTAATCAACCAAACACATCAAAGCTATGCTCATAATCATGAGATATTCATTCTATCATAGTATGTAACAATTATAGCATAAAACCTCATGAAATGGCATGAATTCATACATGGTTGATTCAATCAAGGGAAACATAAAATTCTACCTAATTGGCTTGCTTGTAGCCCAAGAAAGTGCATAATTCTAGTGAAAACAAAAGAAAAAGACTAGTGAAACTAGGCTAAGATGACTTGTCATCAGAGCTCTCTAACCCAATGAAAAGAGTTAGTTGGTCATTGCTCTACAAAAAAAATAGAAAAGAAAGAAAGTGCAGAAAAGTTAAGATGAGAATTAAAACTAAAATTGAAACTTCAAAATTCATAAATGAAAAGTACAAAGAAAAGAAAGAAAAGGAAAAGTGTGTGAGGGGAGGGAGTCCGAAGACCCCTCTCTAATCCCCCCTTTCCCGAATCTCAGTCGAAAACAGCCCAGAAATCGCTGAAGAAGAATTCAAACACGCTGATTTCCATCACTGCGACGCGGCCGCATGGAGCATGCGGTCGTGTCGCCTAGCGTCAGGGAAACTATAGCATATTATATAGCAAATCGAAGCCCCGGACGTTAGCTTTCCAACACAACTGGAACCGCGTCATTTGGACCTATGTAGCTAAAGTTATAGCCGTTTGAGTGCGAAGAGGTCAAGCTGGACAGCTTAGCAATTTCTCCAACCTCTTGTATTCCTTCCACTTTTGCATGCTTCCTTTCTATCCTCCAAGCCATTCCTGCCCTATAATCTCTGAAAACACTTAACACACATATCGAGGCATCTAATGGTAATAAGAAAGGATTAATAATAAGCAAATATAAGATCAAAGAAGCATGTTTTCAATCAAAACACATAATTAGGAAGGAAATATAAAACCATGCAAATAATATGAATAAGTAGGTAAAGAGTTAATAAAAACCACTCAATTGAGTACAAGATAAACCATAAAATAGTGGTTTATCAACCTTCCCACACTTAAACAATAGCATGTCCTCATGCTAAGCTCAAGAGAAGCTATAAAGAAAGGAAGAGTAAGGTAAGAATGTATGAAATGCAACCTATCTATATGAATGCCACTACATGCAAAATGTTTCTACCTACTTAGTTAAAAGTAAACAAATCTTTCAAGAGGAAATATGAACTGGATTTCACTAATTCAAATCATGAAAATGAAGTACAAAGAGACTTGCAAGAAGAAAATAGCTCATGAAAGCAGGGAACAAGGAATTGAGCATCGAACCCTCACTGGTAGTGTATACACTCTAATCACTCAAGTGTCTTTAGGTTCGATCTCTCAATTCTCTACTAACCTTGCTTTCTAAGGCTTGCTCTTCATCTAACAATCAACATAAATTTAATGCACAAATACACAAATCAAGAGGTCTTTTAAGGGTTGTAATGGGATTAGGGTCAAGGTAGGATTGTATTTGGTCAAGTGGACTAAAATCTGAATCCTTAATTAACTTAAACTTTTCCCACCTAACTTAAACAATCCATGTAATCATAATACAACATCTAACTATCCATTAACCATGTTTTCCACATATTCATGCATTCTATTTTAAAGTACAGTACATATACATTACTTTCACCACTTACTTTGGGGCATTTTGTCCCCTTTTTGCTTGATTGCTCTTCTTTCTTTTCTTTTCTTTTTTTTTTTTTTTGCATATGATTAAGATATTGAATGCATGAATCATGTTCTAAACATTTCTTTCACATTTTCATAAAGATATATAACACCCAATTCTTAAACCAAACATTTCCAAACCCACTTTTCCCCACACTTAATTCATGAGCATTCTCACTAGTCTAAGCTAACCAAGGATTCAAATTAAGGACATTATTGTTTTCCGCTTAGAGTTAATGATGTGCTAAAGTAAAGAACAAAGGGGTAAAATAGGCTCAAATTGGTTTGCAAAGGATAATGAAAGGTAAGGCCATATGGGTATGTAAGCTTAGTGAAACAAAGGCCTCAATCATGTAAGTGCATGCATACATCAAACCATGGAAATATAGAATTAAGCAAGACAAAGATCACAATTTTAAAGAGAAAAATACACACTAAAAAAAATAAAATATTGGTTGGTAAAATGCAACCAATTCAAATAGGCTCAAAAATCTCACAGGTTTTGTGTGTTCGAGCTCTAAACCATGTTCCAAAATAATATCTCTTCAAACAAGTGTAACATTAAATTTTATTCAAATTAGTGAAATGCTCTAAAAGGTTTCTTGAAAAAGAAAATATTACTTTAACCAAGTGGTAAAATATGCACAAAATTAAACAAATATGCAATCAAACATGCAAATGCCATAATGAACAAACAAATAAAATAAAAAATTTGGTGTTGAGATAGAAGAGTAACTAACCCATGGAGATCGGTATCGACCTCCCCACACTTAAAGATTGCACCGTCCTCGGTGCATGCTAAGATGTGCAAGTGGACGGGTGGCTTAAACTGATGCTTTTCTCTATAGATTGTGCAGATTGACTTGTCTGTCTCCCCATGTAAACGTCTTCCGGTTCTTTTCCGGGTGGCCATCTTGAAAGAAAAAGGGAAGAAGAGTAACCCAAAAATAATGATAGGAAAATAAATACAGTATGGATGGGTTAATGCCAAATAATAAGGGTCTCAATTACATGGTAGCTACAACATGCAAGTGAGAAAACAATAGAAGCCATGGCATGCTAGTGGTACAAAATTTGTAACATAGGAGAGGAGTGTGGGTAATGGAAGTATCAATACAAGCTCATGTCAATGCAAATGGAGTGCAAGTATCATAAAAGATTGGCATTGGCAGATAATTAATATCAGCCCACAGTGTAAAACAAGTTACCAAAATAAATTCAAGAAAAGATGCAACAGTTGAAAAAAAATTTTTAACACCAATAGAAAAATAAAAAATTCAGAAAAGAAAATAAAAATATGCACAAATTTAAAATGCAATGAGTGAAAATATGTAAATAAAATAAAATAGAATGGAGGTGAAAGAAAATAAGAAAGGAAGAAGAAAGAAATAAGAAAAGATAAGAAAAATAAGGATTAGAGAAGAAAAGATAAGAAAAATTGGCTGATCTGGATATTCTGTGCGCCGCTTGTGACGCGGACGCGTGAGTGACGCGGTCGCGTGGTGCGTGACAAGGTCAGATGACGCGAACGCATGGGTCATATGATCGCGTGGCCTGTTTTGTGCGATTGGCGCGAGTGCAGCCTCGCGGTGGCGCAACTCTTTGTTTGAAACTCTTTTTGCCAAAAATCTGGGTGACGCGATCGCGTGGGGCATGCGATCGCGTGAATGGCCATCTTTTAAAAATGACGCGGACGCGTGGGGCACACGTTCGCATCGTGAGGCTTAGGCTTCCAGCACGAGTCCAGCCCAACTCCAGCTCAACTTTCGGCCGTGCACCCTTTGACGTCGAAATCCAGGTCACGCGGCCGCGTGGGGCACGCGGTCGCGTGGGAGGCCATTATTCCCCTGCGACGCGGACGCGTTAGCGACGCGGTCGCGTGGGACGAATTGTGCCACTGGCACGCCTCCAGCCTCACTCCAGCGTGACTCTCTGTTCGTTTTTATTTTTTCTTCTCTCCTTGCGACGCGGACGCGTCGCTGATGCGGTCGCGTCGCGTGGCACTTTTTTTGTTTTTTTGTTTTTTTTGATAATCTGAAAAAAATATGCAGAATGCAGTGTTAATATGAATGTGATGCAAAACTCCAGGTTCAATATAATAAAATAAAATAAAACTCGAAAACAAATAAAACTAAATAAAAAAAATGAAAAAGGAACGATTATACCATGGTGGGTTGTCTCCCACCTAGCACTTTTAGTTAAAGTCCTTAAGTTGGACATTTGAGGAGCTTCCTGTTATGGTGGCTTATGCTTGAACTCATCCAGGAATCTCCACCAATGTTTGTGATTCCAGTAACCTCTGGGGTCCCAAACTAGGTGTAGAAAGCCTTCAAGTAAGTTAAAGCAAGTGATCAGGCCCCAAGAGTGGTGGTTGATAGAATGGATTCCGGGGTTCCAGACCTTGCCCTTGCACCCGTCTTTTGGTTGAGCAATATTGTTCCATCCGGGTGGCAAGCAGTCTGAATTCTCACTAAAGGGGCCAAACAACTTCCTAGACCCATTCAGTTGAGCTTTACACCAACCTTTGCATTTAAACTTTGAGCACACAACCATGTTGAACCTTGCTTGACAATTCTTACCACTGGCCATCTTTCTCTTACTCTTAATGCCACAAAGAGCTCTAAGTTGACCATCCGTCTCCAGTAGCCCATATTCAAGTGGAATTAGAAAGCTAAGGGATATGAATTTTACCCACTTGAATGTTGTGAAGGATGATGGTAACTTAGGGGGAGGTATTTCTAATGAAATTGCAAGCTCCACTCCCTTGTGCTCTTCTCTGACAACTTCCACCTCCTTGTAAGCTTCTTCAATTTTAACCTCTTCCAAGTCTTCAACCAGGGTATGCCTTGGAGGTTGTACACCCTCCTCAACATCAAATGCAACCGTCTTGGAAGGAGGCTCTATGTCTTGACTTTCCCATGGAGGTTCAGCATCTCGCAAGTCTTCAACCACTTTTTCCTCTTTAATAATTACTGCTTTGTCCAGCAGTTTTAATATAAAATCGTACTCATCCTTGATGATTTGCTTTCCATGACAACTCCTTTCAATTGTTCTTTCATCTTCAAGGGTATTTACTACCTTCTCCTTTAGGGCCTCCTCTAGCTCCTTATGAAGTATGGATTCGTGAAGATGATCCCTTCTCTCTTGTTCCATGTCAATAGCATCATTGGGATCATATTGCTCTTGGATTGATGGATGTGGGTGCTCTTCCATGGATGGTGGTGATGGGATGGAGAGATCATTCTGTGGTTGAAAAAGAAGTGCACTAGAGCTTGAGGGTTGATTGTTGAAGGTATTTGGTGGTCTGATTTGGTCGACGAGAGCTTGTATAGTAGAGTTTAGATTGGCAAGTTCTTTCTCCATGGAGGTTTGGGGTGGATTTATGTATGGTTCATTTGGTTCATAAGGTGGTTGGTATGGTGGTTGAGGGTTAGGGTCATATGGAGGTGAATGGCGCAAAGGGGCTTGTGAGTTTGGTGGTCCAAAGTTATGTTGAGGAGGGGGTTCATAGGCGTATGGAGGTGGTTGTTGCCATGAGGGTTGATCAAATCCTTGTGGCTCCTCCCATCTTTGATTGTTCCAACCTTGATGCCTGTTCTCATTGTAATTTCTTCTTCCTGCAACATAATTGTAACCAGACTCATAGCCAAAGGGGTGAGAGTTCATAGTAGCAAAATAAAAATTAAAAATGAAAATAAAAATAAATTTAAATTAAAAGGTTATTTAAATTTTGAATTTGAAAATTAAATTTTGAAATTTTAAATTTGAAATTTTGAAATTTGAAATTTTGAAATTTGAATTTTGAATTTTGAATTTTAAAATTTTGAAATTTGAATTTTTGAAATTTGAAATTTGAAATTTGAAAATTTTTAAATTTAAATTTTGAAAATTTTTAAATTTGAATTTTGAAATTTTGATTTTTGAAATAAGATAAGATAAGATAAAAATTTTAAAAATAAAAATCTGAAATTTTTTTTCTTTTTTTTTTCGAAAAAATTAATTAAAAATATTTTTTAATTTAATGAGGAAAGAGAAAAACAATAAAATGACACCCAAATTTCAAATTTTTAGATCAAAACGAAGAAAACAACTAAGAACAGCTTGAAGGTCAAGATGAACGTGAAGAACAACTTGAAGATCAAGATGAACACTAAGAACAAATTTTTGAAAAAATTTTTTAATAACTAAATAAAAACCAATAACCTCTTAATTTATGGAAAAGTAAAAATAAAAAAAAAAAACAAATAAACAAGCAAAAAGCAAATATTTACAATAACCAATAATAAGGCACACGTTTGCAATTCCCCGGCAACGGCGCCATTTTGATGAGAGAACTTTTGCGTGATCTAGAAAATTGCGGATAAATCCTCGTTGCAAGTATAGTTTCTAAACCTTCAAAAGTCCTTTCATACAAACGTTTTGGGTGTCACAAATAACAAACCCCTTTAAAATTGATAACCGAGTATTTAAACCTCGGGTCGTCTTCTCAAGGAATTGCAGGGAGGTATGTTCTTATTATTGGTTATGAGTTGTAAATTGGGGTTTAGGAGGTAAGGAGGGAATATGTTGAGTGACAAGTAAAATAAAATAAAATAATAACAATAAAATCCCTTGACAAGGTATAAGAAATTGGAAGTCCAGACCGAATTATCCTTATCAATGATAATAAAAATTGAGTCTTAATTTCACTTAGTTAACCCTTACTTAAAGCAGAGGAAGGTCAAGTGACTAATTAGTTGATCTTCAAGTCCGAATTAATTCCTAAGAAAAGGTTGGGATTATTGAAGTTCAATTCAATTAGAGGAGATAACAATTACCAATTATGCTGTTGAGTTGGATAAATTCCTGAGTTACTGATTTCTTAACCAAAACCAAAAGGAAAGGAAATTAAAGCTACTGGAATACCTCAAATAAAATACATTCAAAGTAGTAAAATCTAACATGAAAAAGTTCATAAGCCAATTAGACAACATAAATCAAATACAAATAAAAGCATTAGAGTCAATAAAAATAGAAGCGGAAGTAAATAGAATGGGATATTGAACCTGGGATCGAGAGTTACTCCTAAAACTAAGAGAAGTCCTAAATCCTAATCCTAAGAGAGAGGAGAGAACCTCTCTCTCTAAAAACTACATCTACTCCTAAAATTGTGAATGTGAGAGTCTTTTTGATAAATGGATGTATTCCCCCACTTTATAGCCTCTAATCTGTGTTTTATGGGACGAGAACTGGGTCAAAAACAGCCCAGAAATCCCTGGAGAAGAATTCAAACACGCTGATTTCTGTCACTGCGACGTGGCCGCATGGAGCACGCGGTCGCGTTACCTAGCATCAGGGAAACTATAGCATATTATATATCAAATCGAAGCCCCGGATGTTAGCTTTCCAACGCAACTGGAACCGTGTCATTTGGACCTCTGTAGCTAAAGTTATAGCCGTTTGAGTGCGAAGAGGTCAGGCTGGACAGCTTAGCAATTTCTCTAACTTCTTGTATTCCTTCCACTTTTGCATGCTTCCTTTCTATCCTCCAAGCCATTCCTGCCCTATAATCTCTGAAAACACTTAACACACATATCAAGGCATCTAATGGTAATAAGAGAGGATTAATAATAAGCAAATATAAGATCAAAGAAGCATGTTTTCAATCAAA
The DNA here is from genome assembly GCF_003086295.3 of Arachis hypogaea. Lineage (NCBI taxonomy): Eukaryota > Viridiplantae > Streptophyta > Magnoliopsida > Fabales > Fabaceae > Arachis > Arachis hypogaea. The sequence continues at coordinate 73,628,874 of NC_092047.1, read as the reverse complement.
ACACATAATTAGGAAGGAAATATAAAACCATGCAAATAGTATGAATAAGTGGGTAAAGAGTTAATAAAAACCACTCAATTGAGTACAAGATAAACCATAAAATAGTGGTTTATCAGTTACCTACGGTTGGGTTGCCTCCCAACAAGCGCTCTTTTAATGTCATTAGCTTGACATGTTGTTCATGACTTTCTTCCTCTTCTTCCAGTTTGTTAAGAGGAATGACCTCAAGAGGAAAGAGGAGCCAGTTAATGCCCCTCGTTTTGAGTGCCTCTCCCCAGCAAGCTTTATTTTGTTGTTAGCTTGTGTAAACTTGCTTGTTGGGGTAGGGGTGGGATGACTTTTAGTTGACCTTTTCATTTTCCTGGATATTGTCCTTCTTTTCTTGGTCACCATCCTCTTTTTAGTGCTCATGTTGATTGCCTTCACCACCTTGATTTCAGTACTTGGGTGTTGTATGATGGTTGGAGCATCCTCTTCATCAAGATCTTCTTGAATTGGTGGTTCAATGAACTCACCCTCTATGCAACTCTCTGTTTCATTGGAGTGTGGGTTCCCTTGATTGACTTCCTCCCTTATTCTTGACCTTTGAATGAACTCCTCTGTTTCTGGAGAGAGTGAAGTGGTCTCTCTTTGTGATCTCAGCTCTTCAATGAATTGTTCTTCAGAATAGAGTTGTGCATTTCGGCTCAATTTTTCTTCATGGTCCCTTTTTGCTATTTTCTCCTCTTCGTTTGTCTTTATTATTTCTTCAAGGAGAAGTTCTATCCTAGCGAGTCTCTCTTCTTCTCTACTTTTTTTGAGTTCTTCAATGATGAGTTCCATCCTAGCAAGTCTATCTAAAGGAGGTTGGGTAGGTTGTAATGGTTGGTCGGGGTTGGCTTGTGAATGGAATTGGTTGTTTTGTGGTTGTGTGTTCTGAAAGTGGTATGATTCTTGTGGGTAGTGGATTGAGTTTTGTGGATGGTGAAATGAATTGTATGGATTTGGGATAGACTTTTGTGCTGAGGCATACTCAAATGATGAAGAATTTAGGCATGTAAAACTTGGAGGTGAGGTTGGATAATTGAGAGGTGATGGCTCTTGTTGAATGGGGTATGAATGAGTGAAATCTCTTTGATTTTAATCTTTCCAGCCACAACTTGAGTAGTGATCAATTTCACCAAAATATGGACCATTTTGTGACTGGGAAAAGTACCCCATTTCATGTTCTTGATACTTCCACCCACCATGAGCATAGTAAAGTGAATCATTCTGTGGTGGTGGAGAGTTTCCCATGAAGTTTGATTGACTAAAATATGATGGATGCTCCTTTCTTTCCTGCAAAAAGCTTTGTCTCAAACAATAATTACCAAAAGAAATTGGAATCTCCATTGTCAAAGATGAGAAAATTCCCAGTGAGGCAATATCACAAATAGTTAGTTAGCAAAAGAAAACAAAGACAAAAGAAAAGTGTCTAATCTAGTAAATCAATCAACCGGTAGTTTGTTAATCACAATTAATCCCCGGCAACGGCACCATAAACTTGATGCGGACGGAAACTTATCTCTCAACAAATCTTCCTTCGGCAAGTGTACCGAATTGTCGTCAAGTAATAACTCACAAAAGAGTGAGGTCGAATCCCACAGAGATTAACGGATTAAGCAAACAATGGTTAATTGATTATCCTAGTTAGACGAATCATTAAAGAGTGATAAGTAACAAGGGAATGTAAATAGCATAAAAATAAAGAAAGCAATAAAGTGCAGAAAAGTAAAATGGCAAGAAAAGTAAATGTAAGAACTAAAAATAAAATAAACATTGGGATCAAGAGATATTGCAATCCTCCGGATCAAGTTCATTCTCATCTCTTCCTCAATCAATGCATTCATTGATCTCCTTGGCAATCTTGAGTGATCGAATCTCTCAAATATTGATCAATAGCCAATTCCTTGGTCAATTTCTCATGAGAAGAGATGAAGTATGGTCACTGATTATACCACATGCATTCCCAAATCAGGTGTTGGTAGGATTATAGTCACCATACCCATCCAACCCCAATTTGGTCCAACATGAGAAAGCATTTCTAGCATGATCTCCTCATTCCTCTTCCAAGGTTCAGAGGAAATCCAAGTATGAGCAATTTCTCTTCCGAGACAACTACCCAATTGGATGAAGATCGAAAGCTCTCTAGTAAAATCAAGAGAAAAGAAAGAAGAAGAAGAATAAGAACTACAATTGATCCATCAAATTACAATAGAGCTCTCTAACCCAATGAAAAGAGTTAGTTGGTCATTGCTCTATAAAAAAAATAGAAAAGAAAGAAAGTGCAGAAAAGTAAAGATGAAGATTAAAACTAAAATTGAAACTTCAAAATTCATAAATGAAAAGTACAAAGAAAAGAAAGAAAAGGAAAAGTGTGTGATGGGAGGGAGTCCGAAGACCCCTCTCTAATCCCCCCTTTCCCGAATCTCAGTCTCCTCCTTGAATGTAAAAACTAAGGCCCTTATATAGGCTCTCCTAAATTACAAAATGAAATTAAAAGCAAATTACAATTAAATGAAAATTCCTATTCTAGATGCTTCTTGTGGCCTTGATTGGTTGACACTTGTGGGCTTGCTTCCTTGAGGTTGGGTGGTCCTTGAAAGAGAATCAAGTTGAGGTCCAGGAGCTAATGTCAGTGCTAACGTTAGCCACACTAACGCTACAAATGTGGCGTTAGTGCTGAAGTTAGTGTGGCTAACGTCACAATTGCTACCCAGTTAGTGTTTTGGGGGCTTAAAAGATGCCTCTAGTTTGTGATCCAATTTCATGCCCACTATAAAGTATTATATATCATTCGAAATCTCTGAATGTCAGCTTTCTAACGCAACTGGAATCATCTCAATTGGACCTCTGTAACTCAAGTTATGCTCCTTTGAAGAGGATAGGGTTGCTGGCATAGTGGCTGGCGTTATTGGCAAACGTGAGTGCCAATAACGTCCGCGATCAGGGCCGAAAATTACCAGGTTTTGGAGCTCATACTTAATGCCCACCTCATACTATTATATATTTTTGGAAAGCCCTAGATGTCTACTTTCCAACGCCTTTGGAAGCGCATCATTTGGAGCTCTACAACTCGAGTTACACTTCTTGGAAGGTGAAGAGGTCAGCTGGCCTTACTACAGGTTGATACCATGTTCATCTTTGCACTTTCAAGGCAGGTTTTCTCCCTCAAATTCAGTGGCCACCATGTAGTGCCATATATGCTTGGAAAGCTCTGGAATCCTACTTTCCAATGCCACTGGAATCACCTCATTTGGAGCTTTGTGGCTCAAGTTATTCTTGTTTGAAGAAGGCATGGTCAGGCTGCCGGTTGAGATTTTTGCCTACGTTAATGTCCACGTTAGTGTAACTAATGTAGCCATTAACGTGGGTCTTCCTTTGCTTCACCAACGTTAGTGGAGATCACCTTTTCTACTAACTTTGGCCTCTCCCTTTCCTTCCACGTTAGTTCCCACGTTAATGTAGTTAACGTGGAAGCTAACGTGGGTCTTTTTGCTTCGCAAACGTTAGTGAAGATCACCTTTTCCACTAACGTTGGCCTCTCCCTTTCCTTCCACGTTAGTTCCCACGTTAATGTAATTAACGTGGAGACTAACGTGGGTCTTCTTGCACCTTCGCTAGCGTTATTGGCACTCACTTTTGCCACTAACGCTGCTCCTTCTTCAAAGTTGATGCCATTAACGTTCCCACTAACGTTCTAACTTTCCTTCCTTCCACGTTAGTGGCCAAGTTAGTGGTACTAACGTAGCCACTAGCGTGGCTCTTCTCTGCTTCTTGTTACTTGAAATCAATCAAACAAAGTACATCAAAGTCTTGCTCTTAATCATGAGATCACGCATCATCCATTTTATCATTCAATGCATGCATAATTCTCATGAAATCATTCAAAATTCACAATGTTTTCTTGAATCATGGTATGAATGCATTTTCAACCAAATACTTGCTTATTTCTTAAGAAAATGCATGAAACCAACCTAAAGCATACAAAAAATGGCTAGTAAAACTAGCCAAGATGCCCTGGCATCAGGGAGTTTGATAAGCCACTATTTTATGGTTTATCTTGTGATCAATTGAGTCGTTTCATCAAGTCTTTGCACACTTATTCATACGAATTGCATGGTTTTACAATTTCTTCCTAGTTTTGTTTTATGGTTGAAAACTTTCTTCCTAAGCCTTTAATTTGTGTATTTTAATCCTTCTTTATACCATTCGATGCCGTGATCCGTGTGTTCAGTGTTTTCAGGCCTTATAGGGCAGGAATGGCTTAGAGGATGGAGAGAAAACTTGCAAAAATAGAAGGAGCACAAGAAATAAAGGATCTGCGCGTACCTGACGCGTGCGTGTGGATTGGAATTCTGCAAGATGACGCATGCGCATGCCTGACGCGCACGCGTGAAATGCAAAGATGACCAGCGACGCGTACGCGTGACTGACGCGTACCCGTGACATGCGCGATCTGCCGTACCTGACGCATGCACGTGGATTGGAATTCTGCAAGATGACGCGTGCGCATGCCTGACGCGCACGCGTGAAATGCAAAGATGATCAGCGACGCGTACGCGTGACTGACGCGTACCCGTGACATGCGCGATCTGCAGAAAATACAGAAAATGCTGGGGGCAATTTTGAGCTAAGTTTTGACGCAGTTTTCGGCCCAGAAACACAGACTAGAGCCAGGGGATATGCAGAGACTCAACACACATTTTCATTAGCATAGTTTTAGATTTTTAGATCAGAATCTTAGAGAGAAATTGCTCTTCCCCTAGGTTTTCTACACATTCATAGTTTTAGTTTATGCTTTTGCTTTGGATATTGAGAAGAGTCATTACCTCCGTTGAAGTTGTTATTCTAGTTTGTTTTCTTATTCCCTTACTCTTCCATATCCTTAATCTTTATTCAAAGTTACAATTGGATTATTTTTAGAATTTATTAATGCAAAGGATTACTTTTACTTTTAATTAATTTTCAGTTATTGTTTATCATGTCTTCCTTTTATTCCCTTTTTAATTCTGTGCAAGTAATTTTCATGTCAATGGAGTAGACTCCCAGCTTGATCTAGGGGTTGATTAAATGGAGACCCTAGAATTGGAATGCTCAAGTGATTAGTTAAATTGGAAGTTGTTGGCTAATTCTCTATTTACTAACGCTAGACCTTCCCAAGGTAGAGGACTAGGATTTGCGAATAAGAGTTAGCTCAATCACTTGACTTTCCTTTATTTAGTAAGGGTTAACTAAGTGAAAACAACAACCTCTTTATACTACACTTGAGAGAATTCCAACAAGGATAGAACTTCCAATTAATCATTCCCCCAGTCAAGGCTTTTTATTTTGAATATATAAATATCTTCTAATTTTCATTGCATTAATTTACAATTATTTATTTTCTATCATTCAACTTTCAAAATTTCTCGAAAAACTCCTGATTAATAAGATAGCACCCTTTTGTCAACTCGTTGGGAGACGACCCGGGATTCATACTCCCAGTATTTTTATTCTAATTTTGTGACAACCTTTCAAAATTGATAGGCGGATTTTTGCTGGTTAAGAACTGTACTTACAACGCTATTCTTATATTATAATTTTTTAATCGGCCAATTAATACCTCCATTAGTAACCATACAATTAGGCTCAAAAATCTCACTGGGTTGTGTGTTCTTAGCTATAATTCATGTTCTAATTTACAGTCTTCAAACATGTTTAACAAAAAAGTTTTAATTTAAATTAGTGAAATATTATAAAATAAAGTCTTTGAAAAGAAATTTATTACTTTAACCAAGAAAACATACATGCAAACAATTATTATCATGCAATCTATTCTATCTAACAAAAGAAAAACTAAAATGTTGGTGTTAAGAAGAAGCACTTACCTCCGGAAGTCAGGTACTGACCGACCTCCCCACACTTAAAGCTTGGCACCGTCCTCGGTGCCATCAGTTAGGAACAAAGGGGGGCTTGTAACAGCATCTCCACCGTCAGGATTGTCATGGCTCCCGGTGCTAGTAGGTGAGGTGGAGTCCAGAGTGTCTGGTTCTTCTTCAGGTGGGTGGTTGCCAACAATCAGCTCCTTGAGGTATGTAAATTGGCGCTTGTTACAGCGCTCCATTCGCTTTGCCTACCGGTCAAGCCGGTCTAACCTCTGGAGTATCTGTAGGAGCAGCTGATTTGGTGAAGGTGCTTGTGGTATGGAAGGAGAAGGAATATCTCCGGTCGGGTCTGCAGTTTGGCTGGTAGTGGCTGCTGGAGGTCTAATGTACTTCCCATTGGGGATAATCTGATCATCCCGCGGAAGTATGGTCTTGGTGTCCCCAGCTCTGTAGGAGACTCCGGTTTCCGAGACTAGATCTGAAACCAAGGCGGGAAAGGGTAGGTTGTCCGTAATCTGTACGTGTCCCCTGGCATGCCAGAGGTGTCTTGGTAAGTTGAGGGGCTGGTCTGTAAGGATACACCAGAGGAGAACAGCCATATCTACAGTGAAGGAGGACTCGTGAGTGCTCGGAAAGACATAGTGGGACATAATCTGTGCCCAAACTCGAGCCTCCAGGGTAAGTGCTGAAGCCAATATGCCCTTAAGTCCGGATCGATGGTATCCATAGATCCATCTGCTGCCAGGTTATGCTATAACTCTGAGGACAGCGTCCTAGTCAAATTGGTATGTCTGGTGTTTGAAAGAGGCTTCTTGGTATGCGTCCAATCCTTCTAGGGCAGGGGGAAGATCTAAAGCTTGCTGAATAGCCTCTTCAGAAATAGGGACTTGCTTCTGACAGATATAGACAGACTGCAGGGTTGGCATGTGAAAATTGGAGTAGAATTCAACTACCCATGAAAGGTTAATCTGCCGTTGCTGTCTCCGTAAGAATCCCCATTGTTTGCGCTCAATGCAGGGCTCAACAAACTCAATAATGTGGGTAGGGAGGATGAGTAGGTGCTCATTGTTGTAGTTCCGCTCAGCCAGGATGGGGAACATCTGCTCACAGTAGCGGTTAGTGAACCACGTAGTGTCCCTTGCTGGAAAAACTTTCTCGGTTTCATCAACCTTGATGATCCTCTTGACCCGTTTTGTTGTCAGTTTGACTGATGTTGAAGATGGTTCCGCAGCTAGCGCTCTTTTTGTTCCTCTCCTTGCTGGTGGTTTGGGAGCAGCTTTCTCTTTACCCTTCTTAGTGGCCATCCTGAAAAGGGAAAAAGAAAGTAACATGTAAAGCCAAGGGTTAAAGCAAGGAAGAGGACAGTACAAGTGATAATCAATGCCAAGGTAAAGAAGGATATCGTTAACACATGGTCGCGACTAGATGTGATCAGTTCAGCAATGAAAATATAGCAAGTGCATATTCTGGCAAGTAGATACAATATGTTTATTAGCATGCCGGCAAAGGCATGAGTAGCATAGATCAAGCATCGATAGCTAAAATGTATTATCACTCATAACAAACTAACAATCACGTTTGTATTGACAATTTTATTCAATTAATAAAATATTGAAAGGGTTTTGTGAAAAACAGGCATTAGAGTAGAAGGATAGAATAATTAAAAATGCAAAATACCATACGGGCCTTTTCACAAATACTTAGTAAGCATGGTAAATATGTTATTGAAAGTATTAAATTTGAACATACAAGCAACCCAAAAATAATTAGTGATAATTGTCAAACAACTCCTTAATAATCCACAAGCAATTATGGAAAAAAATAATCACCTATATAGATTTCTAACACCAACATAAAATAATGCAAAAATAAATAAATAATAAGGAGCGAAGAAAGAAAATAGAAAGGAAGAACCTTGAGAAGAAGGTGACAAGGAGAGGTAATGGAGAATGTGAGGTGAAGAAAATTTGATGGAAGGGGGGAGAAGAAAAAGAGTAAAAAAGGAAGAAGGAGAATAAAGAAGAGAGAATAAAGAATAAAGAAGAGAAAGAAAGAAGAAAGAAATTAGGATTGAAAAAGAAAAGATAAGAAAAGTGGCGGCGCAGGGATCTGATGGTGTTGCGCGAGTGATGCGCACGCGTACTCCACGCGTACGCGTGGGTCGGGCAAATGGGAAGGCGACGCGTAGGCGTCGGTCATGCATACGCGTGACCGTGCTTGTGCCACTCGCGCGAAGGCAGCCTTGTGCGTGCACAACTCTCTGTTTGTCTTGGGGTGTGTGCCAAAATGGTATACGACGCGTGCGCGTCATTGACGCATACGCGTGAGTGTGCAGAATTTGAAAATGATGCGCATGCGTCAGGGACGCGTACGCGTGAGTGACTTAGTGCCTTAGGCACAGTTCCCACACCAGGCCATCACAACTTTCTGCCTGACACCTTTTTACGTCGATTTTCCTAGGTCATGTGTGTGCGACGCGTATGTGTGAGGTGCCAAATTTTTAAATGGCGCGCACGCGTGAGGGACGCGTGCGCATGGTGATGCTTGTGCGATTGGCACACTTTCTGCATTGCTCCCACGCAACTTTCTGCCACTTTTTTTAAAGTAAAAGTAGACATAACATATCAATGCACATAGATTTTTAATTTTTTTCTGGTCTCACATGAGCATGCACCCAAATTCTAAAAAATTTGTCAATTCAATACTTTCTTATCAACCCAAGTTTCCACGGTTCTCCACACTTAATTGATACACAATATCTATCTTAAGCTAACCAAAGATTCAATTTAGGGTAATTAATTTGTTTTTCTGCTTAAGGCTAGGGATGTAGTAAAATGCAGAATAAATGGGGATTAAAAGGCTCAAAGTGGCAAACAAAAGTGATTAAAAGGGCAGGCTGTTTGAGATAAGTAAGCTTTTAAAGAAACATGGCCTCAATCATTTGCATTCATATAAACACATTAAACATTGGACATATAGAGTGGAACAAAGTAAAAACTACAATCATAGAGAAGGAAATGCACAAGAATAAAATATCATAATTAAATAGTGTAACCATACAATCAGGCTCAAAAATCTCACTGGGTTGTGTGTTCTTAGCTATACTTCATGTTACAATTTACAGTCTTCAAACAAGTTTAACAAAAAAGTTTTAATTTAAATTAGTGAAATATTATAAAATAAAGTCTTTGAAAAGAAATTTATTACTTTAACCAAGCAAACATACATGCAAACAATTATTATCATGCAATCTATTCTATCTAACAAAAGAAAAACTAAAATGTTGGTGTTAAGAGAGAGAGATTACCTCCGGAAGTCAGGTACTGACCGACACCCCTGCATCTTGCTCCATGTGCCTCTCTTCTACTTCCTCCTGGTGAACTGCAGCTATCGTCTCATCAATGATGTCGCACTGGAAGATGGAATAATCTTTAGGAGGATGCTTCATAGCTTCATCCAGATTGAAGCTCACTGCTCTGCCATCTATCTCAAAAGAGTAAGTTCTTGAGAAGGCATCCAGCTTGAATTTTGAAGTCTTCAGGAATGGCCTTCCAAGCAGGATGGATGATGGTCTTCCTGAGTCATTAGGGGGCATTTCCAAAATATAGAAGTCAATAGGAAATGTGAGCCCCTTAATGCTCACCAGCACGTCCTCAGCAATTTCAACCACAGCGATAATGCTTTTATCTGCTAAAACAAAACGAGCTGCCGACCTTTTTAAGGGAAGGAGCCCCAAAGCATCATATGCAAACAATGGCATTATACTAACACACGCTCCTAAATCACACATGCAGTCAGGAAATTTCACACCATCTATAGTAATAGTAACCATGCATGGACCTGGGTCACTACATTTTTCAGGTATATCACCTACCAATGTAGAAATGGAACTACATAGAGGAATAGTTTCTAAATTCTGTAATTTATCTTTATGCATGCACAAATCCTTTAGAAATTTAGCATATTTAGGTACCCGCTGAATGGCATAAAAAAGTGGAATGGTTACCTCAACCTTTTTGAATATTTCTACCATTTTAGGGTCTAGTTCCATTTGCTTTCTGGACTTCCTAGCAAGGTGCGGAAATGGGATAGGAATAGTGCCACTTGCAGCTTCTGCATCCCTTGGTGCTCCATTCCCTGGCTAAGCTGCTTCTTCTTCAACCATGTTTCGTACTACATCCTCTTCTTCAGCATCCTCTACCTCCACAACGCCTTCAACTTGTATGTTTTCCTCTGAGCTTGGCTCCTCATGATTCCTCTCTTGTAGTATGGTTCTGGACCTCAAAGTGATGGCATTGATGCCACCTTTGGGGTTGGGTATAGGTTGGGAAGGAATTGTACTAGAGCTTGAAGGTTGAGTGTTGGAGGTGCTCGACGATCCCATATGAGAGACGAGAGCTTGTATAGCAGAAGTCAGACCAGTAAGTGTATTTTCCATGGTCGTTTGTCTTTGTGCGAGAGAGTGAAGCAACTCGTAATTGGGAGAGGAAGATGGGAAAGTGATTTGAGGGACCTGCTGTTGGTTGTTCTGAGGCGCTTGGGACTGCCTTTGGTGAGGTGCTCTGTAAGGCTGGTTTTGGTTCTGCTGTCTGTTGTTGTTGTTCCACCTCTGATTTCCTTGGTTGGAATTATCTCTCTATCCCTGGTTGGAATTATCTCTCCATCCCTGGTTGGAGTTGTCTTGCCAACCTTGATTGTGGTTTCCACCTTGGTTGTAACTGCCGCCTTGTTGATTCTATCCTTGATTTGGGCGGTCATAGAAATTATGAGTAGCCGCCAAGGTGTTGTCTTCTTGTTGTAGCTGCGGACACTCATCAGTGTAATGAGTGTAATCAGCACATATTCCGCATACTCTTTGAGGAACTAACTATTGACTTTGTTGTGGTGAGGGAGGCTGAGGTTGTTGTTGATTTAGTTGTATCTGCTTCAGTAGGTTGGTCATCTCACATATAGCCTGTGTGAAAGCAATAGTCTCACTGCTAGAGGAAACCTCTGCAATGGCCTTGGGATGGTTGTTCCTGTGTCTGTGATTCTGAGTGGATTTAGCTAGGTCGCTGATCAGTTGCCATGCCTCATCTGCAGTCTTGTACTTTTTCAGAGAACCATTACTTGCACCATCCAATGTAGTCTTATCTCGAGGCTTCATGCCTTGAGTGAAGTAGCTGATCAACACCAACCTGTCAATTATGCGGTGGGGGTATGCGTCCAGAAGATTCTTGAAGCGTTCCCAATACTCATAGAGAGTTTCTGATTCGCCTTGAACAATGCAGGAAATCTCCTTCCTCAGTCTATCTGTAACTTTAGTTGGAAAGTATTTTTCCAAGAATTCTCTTATGAGCGTATCCGAGTTAGTAACAGTCGCTTCAGGTTGGTGATGACATGTCACCATGTCATGTTTTTCTATGCTTTTTCATAGAAGAAATTGATGATTTGTGCTTAAATATTGAATTACTTAATTGGCATATTTTCTTGATCTTTTGATTTGATAAATTTTTTAGGAAATAAGAAGAAAAAGAAGCGAAAGAGCACAAAAAAAAAGCTAAAAAGAAGAAAAGAAGAATTTTGGGCACGCTTTGAAGATTGAGCACGCTTTGGAACCTTAGGCCACGCTTTTAAAAGCGTGGCCCATGACCATGAAGCCTTGGCACATGCATCAATGCCATATGCATGCGTGCATGAAATGTTTAATGCAATTGGCAAATAACGTTTGCACCAACGTTTGCTGGAAACGTTGCTCCCCACAGCCTGAAGGGGTATACTTCCAACAAGAATAACTTGAGCTACAGAGCTCCAAATGAGGTGATTCAAAAAGCAATGGAAAGTAGGGATTGAGAGCTTTCCAAGAATATATGGCACTACATGGTGGACACTAAAATTGAGGGAGAAAACTACCCCAAAAAGTGCGTAAACGAATATGGCACCAACCTGTAGTAAAGCCAGCTGACCTCTGCACCTTCGACGGAGTATAAATCGAGCTGTAGAGCTCCAAATGATGCGCTCCCAATGGCATTAGAAAGTAGACATTCAGGGATTTCCAACAATATATAATTGTATGGGATGGACAATGCGTTTGAGCCTCCAGAATCTGGCGTTTTCGTCCACGTTTGAGTGCTAACGTTACCTCCAATTGAGGTGATTCTAGTTGCATTGGAAAGATGACATTCAGAGCTTTCCAACCATATATAATAGTCCTTAGTGGGCATGAAATTGGTAACGTTGACAAGAGGAGAAAGAAGCATCCCAAGACTTGAACTCAAAATTATACCCTGGAGAAGCCCAAGTTTGCGCCAACGTTTGCCTCAAACTTGATGTCAAACGTTGGTGCAACAACTAACCCTGGAGGAGGCCAACGTTTGCGCCCAAGTTTGCCTCAAACTTAAGTGCAAATGTTGGTGCAACTTATATACCCAGGGGAGGCCAACGTTTGCGCCCAAGTTTGCCTCAAACTTAAGCGCAAAAGATGGTGCAACATATATACCAGGGAAGGCCAATGTTTGCGCCAACTTTTGCCTCAAACTTGAGGTCAAACATTTTTGCCAAAATGTTCTTGGAGGGAGCACGTTTGAGTTCACGTTTGATCTCAAATGTGAACTCAAACGTGAGTGACAGATAATTGCCATTCTGCATAATTTTAACTCTCCAACGTTTGAGTTAAAGTTTGCCTCAAACTTTGACTCAAACTTAAAGGCTCCAAAGTCCAAATTGCAAAACGGATTTCTTCCTCAAATCCAAAGCAAGCTAGGCCCATTACCATCACTCAAAGGCACAAGAGATAGTTAAAATAGGAATTTCATTTAATTGTAATTTGTTTTTAATTTCAATTTCATTTTTCATTTTTATTTTGTAAAGCCTATATAAGGCATCATTTTCATCTTTGTTAGGGAGGTTGGCTCTAATAGAGAGCATTAGAGGCTGGCTCTACTAGGGAGCATTAGGATCAGAGAGCTCTCTCTTAGTTTTCATTTTTGTTTTGAATCTTGGGTTGAGAATTGAAGAAATTCTATTTCAATCTCACCTTGAAAATTCTCTCTGTTTGCTTGTCTGCATAATTTTAGTGAATTGTATTTTGAATCAAATCTCTCTTTACTGCTTCTATCTTTCTTTCTTCTGCAAATTGTTTTCTGCTGAATCAAGGAAGGGGTTGAGATCTAGACTTGTTTCCTAGTCTCTTTGATCCCCTGAGATCTTCAGCTTCATTTTGCAATTAAGCTGAGTTTCAACTCTGTTTTGCTTCTTCAAGTAATTTTGCTTTTCTGTTTGAGATTTGCTACAATTTCCTTTTGCTGCAAGTTAAAATTCAATTTACATTGAGTTTGCTTTTGATCTTTGGTTCCCATTGCTTTCTGTTCTCATTGTTTTCAATTTACTTTCATGCAATTTAATTCTCCTTGTTCCTCTGCACTTTACATTTGATGCTTGCTGTGAGCTTGATTTACATTTCCTGCAACTTTACATTTACTGCAATTTTCCTTTTCTGTTTACATTGCTCCCAATTCACTTTCCTGCAATTTAAGCTTGCTGCAAGAGTTTTGAGTTCTAATCTATTGCTCTCTTTAATTTCCAGCACCCAAGCACCCTTTACATTTCATGCAATTTATATTTCTTGTCATTTAAGATTCTGTCAATTTACATTTCTTGCTCTTTAAGATTTTGCTCATTTACTTTCTGCAATTTTTAATGCACTACCATTTACTTTCTGTTGGCTACATTTCACTCAATTCACTTCAATGTTAGCTTGACTAAACTAATCACCCACTAAAGTTGCTTGATCCATCAATCCCTGTGGGATCGACCTCACTCTAAGTGAGTTTTACTACTTGATGCGACCCGGTATACTTGCCGGTTGATTTGTGTGTTTGGAATTCGTTTTCCAAAAATACACATCAGTTGGGAGTAGTACCACTCCCTCGCCTTTCCCTCAAGAGAAAATGGGAAGGCAGTTAGCAGAATAGAAGTTTCATCTGCACCATGATGCCTAACAGTAGAACAGGCTATCTGAAAATCCCTGAGGTGCTTGATAGGCTCCTGAGCAGGTAAGCCATGAAACTTAGGCATCAAGTTGATTAGCGCAGTCTTCAGTTCAAAATATGCAGCCAGATTTGGATGACGCACTTGATATGGTTGCAGAGTAAAGTCTGGAGCTCCAGCTTCCTGGAGAGTGATCCTCAAGGGCTCCGCCATATTACCTGCACACAAATTAACCGAATTAGTAGAAAAGGAGCTTGTTTCTTCCTCAAATGGCGCTTCAGATTCGCCTTCAGAAGAGACTGGCGAATTGGTAGTAACTAGTTCACCACCCTCAGAGGCTAACCTACGCCGAGCTCGCCTAATACTTGAAAGAGTTCGTTCAATTTCAAGATCAAATGCAGCTAAGCTCGGATCAGGCAGCGAATGCGTCACCCAATGGAAGAAACATACAGCTCATGGTAATAAAATAAAATAAAATACGCGAAAATTAAAAATATGTACACTAACTAATAATTTATCACACAATTGCAACTCTCCGGCAACGGCGTCAAAAATTCATAGAGGCGAAAATTGGCCGATTAAGAATTTTTAATATAAGAACAGCATTGTAAGTACAGTTCTTAACCAGCAAAAATCCGCCTATCTATTTAGGAAAGTTGTCACAAAATTAGAATAAAAATACTGGGAGTGTAAATCCCAGGTCATCTCCCAACGAGTTGACAAAAGGGTGCTATCTTATTAATCAGGAGTTTTCTGAAAAATTTTGAGAGTTGAATGACAGAAAATAAATAATTGTAAATTAACGCAATGAAAATTAGAAGAGATTTATATATTCAAAATAAAAAGCCTTGACTAGGGGAATGATTATTTGGAAGTTCTATCATTGTTGGAATTCTCCCAAGTGTAGTATAAAGAGGTTGTTGTTTTCACTTAGTTAACCCTTACTAAATAAAGGAAAGTCAAGTGATTGAGCTAACTCTTATTCGCAAATCCTAATCCTCTCCCTTAAGAAGGACTAGCATTAGTAAATAGAGAATTAGCCAACAACTTCCAATTTAACTAATCACTTGAGCATTCCAACTCTAGGGTCTCCATTTAATCAACCCCCAAGTCAAGTTGGGAGTCTACTCCATTGACATGAAAACTACTTGCACAGAATTAAAAAGGGAATAAAAGGAAGACATGATAAACAATAACTGAGAATTAATTAAAAGTAAAAGTAATCCTTTGCATTAATAAATTCTAAAAAATAATCCAATTGTAACTCTGAACAAAGATTAAGGATATGGAAGAGTAAGGGAATAAGAAAACAAACTAGGATAACAACTTCAACGGAGGTAATGACTCTTCTCAATATCCAAAGCAAAAGCATAAACTATAAAACTATGAATGTGTAGAAAACTTAGAGGAAGAGTGATTCTTCTCTAAGATTCCAATTTAAAAACCTAAACTATGCTAATGAGAATGTGTCTTGAGTCTCTGCATGTCCCCTGGCTCTAGTCTGTGTTTCTGGGCCAGAAACTGGGTCCAAACTCGGCCCAAAATCGCCCCCCAGCGTTTTCCGTGATTTCTGCAGATCGCGCATGTCACGGGTACGCATCAGTCACGCCCACGCGTCATCGTGCAAAACTCCAATCCACGCGCACGCGTCAGGTACGCGCGCGCGTCGCTGTGCAGATCTTCAAATCACATGCACGCGTGATCCATGCGTGCGCGTCGATGCTCGCTGGTTATCTCCTTTGTTTCTTGTGCTCCTTCCATTTTTGCAAGCTTCCTCTCCACCCTCTAAGCCATTCCTGCCCTATAAGGCCTGAAAACACTGAACACACAGATCACGGCATCGAATGGTATAAAGAAGGATTAAAATATACAAATTAAAGGCTTAGGAAGCAAGTTTTCAACCATAAAACAAAACTAGGAAGGAATTGTTAAACCATGCAATTTGTATGAATAAGTGTGCAAAGACTTGAAGCAACTACTCAATTGAGCACAAGATAAACCATAAAATAGTGGTTTATCAGACGCGCAGGCGGCAGGAGCCCCTACGCGTCAGTGGAGGTTGTGCCCCCAGCATGGTGTAGGCTCAGTGTAGGCGCAACTCTTTGGAAAATGTACCAGGATTGCAAGTGGGGAGAACGGCGCGAACACGGCATGTGCGCTCGCACGTCGATTCGCAAAGCAACATAAGGGAGCGTACGTGCCAGGTTCGCGCACGCGTAAGTCGGGTTAGGCCTGGGGCTCAGTGTTGGCTCAATGCGCGCATAACCCTCTGGAAAATGTACCAGGAGCTGCGAGTGGCCTATGGACGTGTACGCGCCTAGTGCGCGCATGCGCGCCCCATCTTTTTTTTTAGACATGAAGAATGCATATTTATCATGAATTCAGTGGGCAAACACCCCAAAGGGGTCAAAAACACCCAAAATTCCATGCAATACCTAAAGATGGGGTGTTTTCTACCACACAATCAATCCATCTATTGAAAAATCAATGCAATTCTTTATGAACAATTTATCCAAGGCAGCCACAATCAAATCTAACCAAATAATTCTATAGCTAAGCAATCACAAAATAATGAAGAATTCAAGAACTATATACAAAAGGGGTAAAAGGATAGATCTCACCATGCTGGGGTGTCTCCCACCTAGCACTTTTGTTTACTGTCCTTAAGTTGGACTTTCACTAGCTCATTTCTCATTGCCAAGAGGTGCATCTTCCAAAAGAAATACCTCAATCTCCTTGTTGCTTTTCATTTGCTCACCATGATACAACTTGAGACGGTGCCCATTGACCTTGAGGATATCAGAGCTTAAAGGATGGCACAAATGATAGACTCCATATGGCTCTGCCTTCTCGACCTTATAAGGTCCTTCCCATCTTGACCTAAGCTTTCTGGGCATCATCCTCAATCTTGAATTGTAGAGGAGGACTAGGTCGCCGGCTCTAAATTACCTCTTATGTTCTTATCATGCACGGCTTTCATCCTTTCCTTGTAAAGTCTAGAGTTCTCATAAGCTTCAAGCCTCAAACATTCCAACTCCGCTAGTTGTAGCTTCCTCTCTATTCCGGCCCCTCCCAAACTTGAATTGCACTCCTTGATGGCCCAATATGATTTGTGCTCTATCTCCACCAGTAAGTGGCAAGCTTTGCCATAGACCAACCGAAAGGGGCTCATCCCAATTGGCATTTTGTATGCCGTTCGGTAGTCCCATAATGCATCGGTGAGCTTAGCACTCCAATCCTTTCGATGAGGCTTCACAATTTTTTCCAATATACGTTTAATCTCCCGATTGGAAACCTCGGCTTGGCCGTCTGTCTGTGGGTGGTAGGCCATAGCTACTTTATGCATTATGCCATATTTCTTCATTAGCCCTTCCATTCTCTTATTGCAAAAATGTGAGCCTTAGTCACTCACGATTGCTCGTGGTGACCCAAATCTACAAATTATGTTATTTCTCACAAAGAAAAGGACCACATTAGTATCGTCCGTCCGGGTGGGTATCACTTCCACCCATTTGGACACATAATCAACGGCTAGTAGAATGTAGAGAAAACCATTAGAATTTGGGAATGGACCTATGAAGTCTATACCCCACACATAAAAAGTCTCACAAAATAGCATGGTTTGTTGGGAGATTTCATCCTTCTTGGAGATATTACCAAATCTAAGACATTGAGAACAAGATTTACAAAAGATAGAAGAGTCCTTGAAAAGAGTTGGCCACCAAAATCCACAATCTAAGATTTTCCTTGCCGTTCTTTGCGGTCCATAATGGCCTCCCCTTTCGGAGGAGTGGCAAGCTTCCAAGATTGAGTGAAAATCGGTTTGTAGAATGCACCTCCGAATTACTTGATCTGCTCCACATCTCCAAAGGTATGGGTCGTCCCATACATAGTATTTGAATTCGCTTTTTAGCTTATCCCTTTGATGTTTGGAGAGATTAGGAGGGAAGGAGCGAGATACCAAGTAATTTGCAATTGGTGCATACCAAGGAATAGCTTCTAAGATTGCTTGCATGCCCTCAAAGGGTAAAGAATCATTAATAGGAGTGGTATCACCTTTGGTGTTTTCAAGGCGACTTAAGTGATCCGCCACTAGGTTTTGCGAACCACTCCTATCTTGAATTTCCAAGTCAAATTCTTGCAATAATAAAACGCATCTAATCAATCTTGGTTTGGATTCCTTCTTAGCCAACAAATACTTTAACGCCGCATGATCCGAGTACACTACCACCTTGGAACCAAGTAGATATGCTCGGAATTTATCCAAGGCAAAAACTATTGCCAAGAGTTTTTTCTCGGTGGTAGTGTAGTTGGATTGGGCTCTATCCAATGTTTTTGATGCATCGGCTATGACATACGGATTCTTACCCTCGCATTGTGCTAACGCGGCTCCCACGGCGAAGTTTGAAGCATCACACATTATTTCGAATGGCCGACTCCAATCCGGCCCTCGCACGATGGGAGCTTGGGTCAATGCTACCTTGAGCTTGTCAAAAGCCTCCATGCATTTCTTGCTTAGATTAAATTCAACATCTTTTTGCAACAATCTTGATAGAGGCAAAGCTACCTTACTAAAGTCCTTTATAAATCTTCGATAAAATCCTGCATGTCCAAGGAAGGAACGGACTTCCCTCTCGGAAGAGGGGTAAGGCAAGCTAGATATAACATTGATCCTTGTTGGATCTACAGAAATACGATCTTTGGAAACAATATGTTCTAAAATGATACCTTGCTTAACCATAAAATGACACTTTTCAAAATTTAGGACAAGGTTCGATTTAGTGCATCTCTCCAACACGTTTACAAGATTATCCAAGCATTGATTAAAAGAGTCCCCATATACCGTGAAGTCATCCATGAATACCTCCATGCATTGCTCTAGAAAATCCGCAAATATGCTCATCATGCACCTTTGGAAAGTTGCCGGTGCATTGCATAGGCCAAATGGCATACGCTTGTAGGCATAAGTTCCAAAAGAGCATGTGAATGTTGTTTTTTCTTGATCCTCTAAAGCAATGTGGATTTGAAAATACCCCGAATAACCATCTAGAAAAGAATAATAAGGTTTACCGGATAGCCGATCAAGCATTTGATCGATAAACGGTAGCGGAAAGTGATCCTTTCTAGTGGCCGTGTTCAAATGCCGGTAGTCGATACATACCCTCCAAGAGTTTTGCACCCGTGTAGCTATGAGCTCCCCGCTCTCATTCTTGATGGTGGTCACCCCGAACTTCTTTGGCACAACTTGAACGGGACTTACACATTCACTATCCGAAATGGGGTTAATGATGTCCGTCTTAGTAACCGGGTTACCTCTTTCTTTACAACCTCTAGAATTGTAGGATTCAATCGCCTTTGAGGTTGTCGGACGGGTCTAGCTCCTTCTTGTAAGAAGATCTGGTGCTCACACACTTGGGGGCTTATGCCCACTAAGTCCGCCAAGCTCCATCCTATAGCTCTTTTGTTCCTCCTCAAAACATCAAGTAACTTCTCTTCTTGTGGAGGAGTGAGTTCCCTTGCAACAATTACTGGAAACTTGTGAGCTTCATCAAGATATGCATATTTTAGATGGGGCGGTAGTGGTTTCAACTCCACTTGTGGTTCTTGACTTGGCATTTGAACTTTCGGGGGTGTGATGTCTTCTTCACAATCGTGGGGGCTCCCCACACTTGATTCTTCAATCTTCTCATCGATATTTGCACAATGCACTTCGGCCACAACATTGTCAATTAAGTCACACTGGAATATGGAGTGGTTCTCCGGTGGGTGTCTCATGGCTTCGTCAAGACTAAAGCTAACAACTCTTCCGTCGATTTCAAAAGAATAAGTTCCCGAATAGACATCCAATTTGAACCTAGAGGTCCTCAAGAATGGCCTCCCAAGTAGGATAGATGATGTTCTTTCGGATTCACTAGGTGGCATCTCAAGGATATGAAAATTAATTGGAAATACCAAACCCTTTATGTTTACCAACACATCTTTCGCAATACCCGTCACGGTTATTATGCTCTTGTCTGCCAAGACAAACCTAGCCGCCGACCGCTTCAACGGTGGGAGCTTCAATATATGATAAACGGAAAGAGGCATAATGCTAACGCATGCACCAAGATCGCACATACAATCAATGAATTGAACTCCTTCAATGATACAAGAGACTAAGGGCCCGGATCAACACACTTCTCCGGGATTGCTCCCATCAAAGCCGAAATAGAACTCCCCAATGGAATAGTTTCTAGCTCATGGATTCTATCTTTGTTCATACACAAATCCTTAAAAAACTTTGCATATTTAGGCACTTGATGGATAGCATCAAAAAGAGGGATAATTACCTCAACTTTCTTAAACATTTCCACCATTTTGGGATCAAGTTCTACATGCTTCTTAGTCTTTCTTGCCAATGTAGGAAATGGAATTGGTTGAGCCACTTCCTCCAAGACTTGCTCATTTCTAGAGGCTTCACTCCTTAGTTGAGGGACTTCATCTTCAACTACCTCATGTGCTTCATCCTCCTCTTTAATTTCTTCTATCTCAACTACATCCTCCTCTTGAGTAACTATCATTGGGCTAGGTGCCTTTGGACTCCTCTCTTTCAATTGAGTTCTGGACCTCAAGGTTATGGCATTGATGCCACCCTTGGGGTTGGGTAGAGGATGAGAGGGTATGACACTAGAACTTGGAGCTTGAGAAGTGGAGGTAGAAGGTGGCTCCATGCGACCAATGAGAGATTAGAGGGTAGAAGTAAGGCCATTGAAGCTTGAGTTGAGTGTATTTTAGAGTTCTTTTTGCCCTTGGAGTATGGACCGGAGTGTCTCATCTTGATTTGAATAAGGGAAATGATAGGTGATTTGTGGTGCTTGTGATTGGTTAGGTTGAGGTGGTTGTCTATGAGGTGGTATGTAGGTTTGGTAGTTCCTTCCTTGGTTTGGTTGTTGATGTGGAGGGTTTTGTGAGTATCAATTTTGTGGATTGTTGGTGTTCCATCATTGGTTGCCTCCATTGTCCCTACCTCATTGTTGATAATTGTCCCGCCAACCTTGATTAAAGTTGTTACTCCCTTGGTTATAATTGCTGATGCCAAGGCATCTTAGGCTAGTTTCACTAGCATTTTTCTGTTAGTTTTAGTAGTTTTATGCATTTTCTTGAGCTTTAAGTAACCAAGAATGGTTAAATGAATAACAAAGCAATGAACCATCCAAACAGTATGATTTTGATGCAAAATTCCATGAGTTTTAGTTATATTACTTGAATGCTATGAATGGAAGATTTCTCATGAAATTTTGCAAGACTTTGATGCAATTGTTTGGATGATTTCAGGGAAGAAGAGGCTAAGCAAGGAAGCAACAAAATCAATAAAGGAAGCTTGAATATCACATGTGGAGTTTAAGTTCCAGTTTAAGCCTAAACTGGGGCTTAAACGCCAGAATCATGAAGGCTAAGAAATGCTGGAATTGAAGTTTAACCTCCAGTTTAACCTTAAACTGGAGGTTAAACGCCAGAATGAGAATGCCACTCAGGAAGAGTTCCACGTTTAACCTCCAGTTTAACCTTAAACTGGAGGTTAAACGCCAGAAATGGGAAAAGCACCAGGGAGCCATTTCCACGTTTAAGCTCCAGTTTAACCTTAAACTGGAGCTTAAACGTGTTCGACCAAGTTTTCTCCTCCAGGGTTGCTCTCTCCATTTCCACGTTTAAGCTCCAGTTTAACCTCAAACTGGAGCTTAAACGTGTTCGACACCTCCAGGATGGCTTTCTCCTCTTCCACGTTTAAGCTCCAGTTTAACCTTAAACTGGAGCTTAAACGTGTTCGACCTCCAGGATGGCTTTCTCCTCTTCCACGTTTAAGCTCCAGTTTAACCTTAAACTGGAGCTTAAACGTGTTCGACCTCCAGGGCTGCCCTTCCTATCTCCACGTTTAAGCTTCAGTTTAACCTTAAACTGAAGCTTAAACGTGTTCGACTACAAGACTCTCCAGGGCTGCCATCTTCCATTTCCACGTTTAAGCTTCAGTTTAACCTTAAACTGAAGCTTAAACGTGCTTCTACAAAAGGCTTCACTGGAAGTGTCTGGCGTTTAAGCTGCAGTTTAAGCTTAAACTGCAACTTAAACGCCACTCTTGGAAAAGGTTTCTGGGCCAAAAATATTGCGGTTTAAGTTAGTCTTTGAGCACAAACATTAACTTAAACTTACTCTGGTATGAAACCCAATTGAATATCATGGTTTATGGGATTGGGCCTGAAGGATTGATGAGTCTGAAATTTCAATTTGTTGAGTCATGTATTATTATTTGATTATCACTAAGTTGGCTCAATGAATGTTACAGAATTTGGATCAGCAGCCTCATCAAGATTATGGATCATAAACCCAAAGCAAAAGGAAAGCAGGGAGAGGCCTCAAAGCCCAAGAAACACAACAGAAGCTCAATATAGAAAGTGTATAAATAGGATAGAATTTAAGTTAGGGGGGACTTTTACCTTCTCATTTTGCTAGTTTTCATATCTTTGTAATTGAATTCAGAGCTATGACTCACTAAACCCCCTTTCATTGGGTTAGGGAGCTCTATTGTAATTCAATGAATCAATAATAGTTTATCTTCTTCTTCAATCTTTTCTCTTGAATTTTGTTAGAAAGCTTCTCGATCTAATTCCATTGGGTAGTTGTCTTGGGAAAGAAACTACCCATAATTGGAATCCTTCGGAACCTTGGGAAAGGAATGGAGGATTCATGCTAGAGAAGCTTTCTCACAGTGAATTGGATTGGGGTTTGGATGGATATTGTGACATGTAATCCTACCAAATTGTGGTTCATGAAACTGTGTGGTATAATCAGTGATCGAGCATCATCTCTTCTTATGAACATTTAAACCAAGGGATTGGGAATTTGTTTGTTTTTAGAGAGAATTGGTGAGCCAAGGGATTGGGATCCAATCATATAAGATTGCCAAGCAAAATTCAATGAACGCATTGGTTGAGGAAGAGATAAACATGTTTTGATTCGGAGATCTCAATATCTCCTATAACCCAATGAATTCCCCATTTCTGATTTCCACTTCTTTTTACATTCTGCAAATCAATTCATGCAATCACCCCCATTCCCTTTTAATTTTCAGCAATTTAGCTTCTGCTCTTTAATTCATGCAATTTAAGATTCCGCCATTTAAATTCCTTGTCATTTCAATTTCTTGTCATTTACGTTTCCCGCCAATTTTACATTCCGCAATTCTCATCTAAATCTTGATTCCGCTCAACTAGAACACACTTCTAATCCGAATTGCTCACTCAACCAATCCTTGTGGGATTCGACCTCACTCTATCGTGAGTTTTTACTTGACGATAACCGGTGCACTTGCCGGAAGGAATTTTGCCGATCGTGCAATTTCCTAAATCGTGGCATAACTAGTTTATGCATGCATCAAGTTTATGGCGCCGTTGCCGGGGATTGGTTTTCGATTGACAATTCTCAAATTGGAAGTTAACTAGATTGAGCATTTTTCTTGCTTTTTTTTTTTTTTAATTCAGTTCAAGTTACTTATTGAATTTTAATTTCTGCACTCTGTTACATGCTTTCTTTCTTTATGCCTTTAAATTCAAGCAACTAACTCACTGACTCACTAACTGTTTGAATTAATTCCTCAATTGCTCTAACCATACTCTTCCATTAACCAAGAGTATTTCACTTGTTTGTTGCCTGTCCTGTGTTCTTGCATGACAGGTAGGAGAGGAGAGACATCAACTCCTCCATATACCGAACCAGAGAGGACCCTTCATAGACTTAGAAGGGAAGCAAGAGGGAAGAGAGTACTGGGAGAAGAAGAATCTGAAGGAGAATCTGAGGACAATTTTGAGGAAGCTCTAGACCTCAACATGGAGAGAGAAGTTCACAACCATGAGAGAGCTGATGGAAACAATGCTATTCCTGAGAGGAGGGTTCTTAGTTCATACATAAACCCAACCTCTGGGAATTGTGGTAGCAGCATTCAGAAACCACCCATTCAGGCCAACAATTTTGAGCTCAAACCACAGCTAATATCACTTGTGGAGAATCATTGTTCATTTGGTGGGAGTGCTAATGAAGATCCAAACCAACATCTCACAAAATTCCTGAGAATTTGCGACACTGTGAAGTCCAATGGAGTCTAGGAAGATGCCTATAAACTGCTTTTGTTCCCATTTTCACTTAGGGACAAGGCAGCTAAGTGGCTGGAATCATTCCCAAGGGGGAGTCTAACAACATGGGATGAGGTGGAAAGCAAGTTTCTGGCACGTTTCTACCCCCCACAAAAGGTCAATAGGCTTCGATCTGAGGTTCAGACTTTTAGACAACAAGATGGTGAAACTCTCTACGAGGCATGGGAGAGGTTCAAGGATTTGACAAGGAAATGCCCACCAGACATGTTCCATGACTGGGTGCAATTGCATATTTTCTATGATGGACTTTCTTATGAATCAAGGAAGGCGGTAGACCATTCATCGGGAGGTTCATTGAACAGGAAAAAGACTGTGGAAGAAGCCATTGAAGTGATTGAGACAGTGGCTGAGAATGAGTACTACTATGCTTCAGAGAGACACAACACTAAGGGAGTCATGGAGCTGAACCATGTTGATACAATTTTAGCCCAAAACAAGGTGTTTGCCAAGCAACTAGCAGAGCTTACCAGGCAATTAGAAACAAAGCAAGTGGCTGCAATACACACACAAGATCAAGAGGAAGTAAGCATTGAAGGAAGTGATTGGGAAGAGGCCAACTATGTGGGAAACCAACAAAGGCAATCATATGATCCACATTCCAACACTTACAACCCAGGATGGAAAAACCACCCAAACTTTGGGTGGGGAACCAACAAACCCAACCACAAAACCACAAACCTTACAACCACAACCAACATAACAATTCCACATACCAAAACTCCAACCAAAGATCATACCAAGCCACACAAAACACTTACTCCCAACCATCATATCATGGCCAAAATAATCAACCTACCCAACCTGATCCGAACCAACAATTTCAAGATCAATTAAACCGGATAGAAGGAATGATGGAAACCATGGGTCAGGACATAATTGAGTTGAAAAGCTTCAGGGATGATGTGAGAGCTACCTTAAGAAACCATGGTGAAAAACTCAAGAGGATGGAGTCTCAAATAGGAGAGTTATCTCAACAGGCCCCCAAATCAACTGCAGTGTTCCCTAGTGACACAGAAAAGAATCCTAAAGGGGAACAAAAGAGAGTGAGATGGGAAGAATGCAAGGCCATCACCATATTGAAGGAAGTCGCAGAAGAAGAAGGAATCAGACCCTCAAAACAGGAGCCAGAAAGCTTGAAGGAAGGTGTGGAAGAAGCTAAGCAGGAAAGTGAAACTGAGCAAGCCAAAGAACTGCAAAAAGGCATGATGGAAGCATATCAACCAAAAGCACCATTTCCTCAGAGGTTAGGAGGAGGTGAAAAAGGGAAAACCTATTCAAGGTTTTTAGAGACATTTAAGTCTCTCCATATCAATATTCCCTTTCTTGAGACTCTCCAGCAGATGCCTACACATATCAAGTATTTAAAGGAATTGCTGAGCAAGAAAAGAGTTTTAAAGGGAGGACAAACTGTAATAATGAACAAAGAATGCAGTGCCCTCATCAAGAAGGATATAATCTCTAAGAAAACAGACCCAGGAAGTTTTCATATCCCCTGCATCATAGGGGAAACAAAAATTGACAGAGGACTCTGTGATCTAGGAGCTAGCATAAATGTGATGCCTCTGACTCTTATGAAGAGACTACAACTGAATGAGGTGAGATCCACTGATGTAATCATACAACTGGCTGACAAAACTCAGAAGCAAGCTGAAGGGGTAGTTGAGAATGTGCTGGTGAAAGTGGGAAATTATTTTTTCCCCACAGATTTTGTCATTTTGGACATGGAGGAAAACTACCTACACCCCATCATTCTGGGAAGGCCATTTCTAGCCACTGCCAGAGCACTCATAGATGTAGAACAAGGAGAGCTAATCTTGAGAATACATGATGAACAGCTCATTTTCAATGTTTTCAAACCTGCATCTGAGCCTGAACCAGAACATGAAAAGCCTAAGGATGAGAGTAGCCATCTGAGTTTGGAAGAAAGCAATCCAGCAGCTGAAATTCTGAAACAGTCCTTGGAAAGCAAACAAGAATTGCAAGAGTTAAAGCCACAAGAATCAAAAGAAACAGATCAGAAGGATCCTCCTAGCATAAGGGTCAATGAAGAAAGCTTCAAGAGAAAAGGAAGAATTGTAAAGAAATTGCCAAGAGGGTGGAGAAACAAGAAAATTCCCACTGAAGGTTTTTCTCCGGGAGATAAAGTGATATCAAGTCATTATCTGCCAATCCCACCTGGCCTCAAAACCATTCCTTCCCAGCTCCCTCAAGTGTTCACAATCAGGAAAGTTCTTTCTATGGAACATTTAGAGGTCATGAAGGAATCAAGTGGGGACGTTTGCATAGTGAGAGGAGAAGACGTCAAGCACTACAATCCACCCTAACAAGGGACAACCGTCAAGCTAGTGACGTTAAAGAAGCGCTTCATGGGAGGCAACCCATGTTTTTAATATCCTTACTTTTTTTTTTGTTTTGTTTTGCATCTAATAAAGCATGGTTTCTTATGCATGAACTTGAATCCTCAGGACAACTGCTGAAAGAGTGCACTAAACATTGCATATAAAATACAATTTGTCTCTAAGTTTGGTGTGCCTGAGGGCACCCCAAACTCTATTCAAAATGCATTCAATTTTTCATGCAAAGAGCACAACCAAACATTAAGTTTGGTGTTCCTCTTTGAACACGGTTCATGAAAAGCAAGAAGTTCCTCTGGATTTCGAAATTCATGACAAGTAGACCATTCACATGTTTTAATACTTTGGTTTCAATTACTTAGGGTAGTAAATTTGTTTAGAATCAAGGAGCCAAAGTGACTATGATTTATTAGAATTATGCACATTCATTAAGGACAACCAATATGGATTTCATTTCATCAGGAGACTTTACCAAACACTAAGTTTGGTGTCCAATAATAAGTGTGCATACATACAAAAGTCACGGCTATAAGCTCATGAAGTTAATCATTGATTTACATGTGCAAGTACTATTCATCATTCACATGGACCGAAAAATGATAGCAACTTGTTTGTTTGTGCAAGCTCATAAGAAAAGACAAAGGAAGCACAAGTGGTCAAAAAGAGGCAGGAAGCAAGAAGAAGCAGGATCCCAAGAATTAAGAAGAACCAAGCAATAAATAAGAGGTGGTCTCGTTCCTTAATAATCAAATGATAATTGGTGAATTGTCTTTATGAGCTTTCTTTCATCATAAGTCATTTAAGTGTTATGTGGAGTTTTTTTTTTTAGTATGAGTGTCTGTTTATTGCTTTGAATAAAGTAAATGCCTAGATGTTTGGATATAACTTCACCTTCTTAAACAAGTGCTTGCCATGCTTGTTCTGTTTCCTAAAATAAAAGAAAAGTTTGAACAAAAGTAACTTGGCTCAATTAGTGACAAATCAAGTAGAATTAAGTGGTGGTATGCATGCTTGATTGTTTAGTCAGATCACTGGAAATAGAGTGTAGAATTATCAATTTTTGTGAAGAAATTGAAAACTGTCTATGGATCTTGATGAATAAATGTCTTTGGCCATGAAAAAGAAAGAAAAAGAAGAAGAAAAAGCCACTGAAAAAGGCAACCAAAAAGCAAAAAAATTTGAGAAAATAAGCTAGGCACCAATGGTTTGAACTTCTGAGACAAATGCCTGTGGTGTTTATGTATTAAGGATATGCTTGGATGAATAGGTTCTGAGGAGTGTTTCAACACTTGGTAACTTGGGTTAACTAACCCGGGATTATCAACCAAAAGTCCATTATCAAGAGCAACCTAAATACAAAACATTTAGTCACACAAAGAGGTGCTGGGCACCAATGTCTCAAGAAGAAATGTGAACTAAAATGCCTGGAGTGGATATGTGTAGTGCACTGATAAGAAAAAGAAAATGCCAAAGGCTTGCACAACACATGACACCAAGCAAACAAGGAGCTCTAAGAAAAAGAAAGGAAAAACAAAGAAGAGAAAAGTGCCAAAGACATAAGAATAACAAGAGGCCATAGCAGTGTTTGATGGATGCAATGAAAAAGTGATAATCTTACCTGATAAGAATGAAAAAGTGATGCTGCAACTTTCTGCATAAAACCCTTCTGATGAACTTCAAATGCTTGCTAATATAGCCAATGTAATTGCTTTCTGTTTCATACTTTCTTCTCAAATAACTCAGGACTTGCTTAGGGACAAGCAAGTATTAAGTTTGGTGTTGTGATGCCAAGGCATCTTAGGCTAGTTTCACTAGCATTTTTCTGTTAGTTTTAGTAGTTTTATGCATTTTCTTGAGCTTTAAGTAACCAAGAATGGTTAAATGAATAACAAAGCAATGAACCATCCAAACAGTATGATTTTGATGCAAATTCCATGAGTTTTAATTATATTACTTGAATGCTATGAATGGAAGATTTCTCATGAAATTTTGCAAGACTTTGATGCAATTGTTTGGATGATTTCAGGGAAGAAGAGGCTAAGCAAGGAAGCAACAAAATCAATAAAGGAAGCTTGAATATCACATGTGGAGTTTAAGTTCCAGTTTAAGCCTAAACTGGAGCTTAAACGCCAGAATCATGAAGGCTAAGAAATGCTGGAATTGAAGTTTAACCTCCAGTTTAACCTTAAACTGGAGGTTAAACGCCAGAATGAGAATGCCACTCAGGAAGAGTTCCACGTTTAACCTCCAGTTTAACCTTAAACTGGAGGTTAAACGCCAGAAATGGGAAAAGCACCAGGGAGCCATTTCCACGTTTAAGCTCCAGTTTAACCTTAAACTGGAGCTTAAACGTGTTCGACCAAGTTTTCTCCTCCAGGGTTGCTCTCTCCATTTCCACGTTTAAGCTCCAGTTTAACCTCAAACTGGAGCTTAAACGTGTTCGACACCTCCAGGGCTACCTTTCTCCTCTTCCACGTTTAAGCTCCAGTTTAACCTTAAACTGGAGCTTAAACGTGTTCGACCTCCAGGATGGCTTTCTCCTCTTCCACGTTTAAGCTCCAGTTTAACCTTAAACTGGAGCTTAAACGTGTTCGACCTCCAGGGCTGCCCTTCCTATCTCCACGTTTAAGCTTCAGTTTAACCTTAAACTGAAGCTTAAACGTGTTCGACTACATGACTCTCCAGGGCTGCCATCTTCCATTTCCACGTTTAAGCTTCAGTTTAACCTTAAACTGAAGCTTAAACGTGCTTCTACAAAAGGCTTCACTGGAAGTGTCTGGCGTTTAAGCTGCAGTTTAAGCTTAAACTGCAACTTAAACGCCACTCTTGGAAAAGGTTTCTGGGCCAAAAATATTGCGGTTTAAGTTAGTCTTTGAGCACAAACATTAACTTAAACTTACTCTGGTATGAAACCCAATTGAATATCATGGTTTATGGGATTGGGCCTGAAGGATTGATGAGTCTGAAATTTTAATTTGTTGAGTCATGTATTATTATTTGATTATCACTAAGTTGGCTCAATGAATGTTACAGAATTTGGATCAGCAGCCTCATCAAGATTATGGATCATAAACCCAAAGCAAAAGGAAAGCAGGGAGAGGCCTCAAAGCCCAAGAAACACAACAGAAGCTCAATATAGAAAGTGTATAAATAGGATAGAATTTAAGTTAGGGGGGACTTTTACCTTCTCATTTTGCTAGTTTTCATATCTTTGTAATTGAATTCAGAGCTATGACTCACTAAACCCCCTTTCATTGGGTTAGGGAGCTCTATTGTAATTCAATGAATCAATAATAGTTTATCTTCTTCTTCAATCTTTTCTCTTGAATTTTGTTAGAAAGCTTCTCGATCTAATTCCATTGGGTAGTTGTCTTGGGAAAGAAACTACCCATAATTGGAATCCTTCGGAACCTTGGGAAAGGAATGGAGGATTCATGCTAGAGAAGCTTTCTCACAGTGAATTGGATTGGGGTTTGGATGGATATTGTGACATGTAATCCTACCAAATTGTGGTTCATGAAACTGTGTGGTATAATCAGTGATCGAGCATCATCTCTTCTTATGAACATTTAAACCAAGGGATTGGGAATTTGTTTGTTTTTAGAGAGAATTGGTGAGCCAAGGGATTGGGATCCAATCATATAAGATTGCCAAGCAAAATTCAATGAACGCATTGGTTGAGGAAGAGATAAACATGTTTTGATTCGGAGATCTCAATATCTCCTATAACCCAATGAATTCCCCATTTCTGATTTCCACTTCTTTTTACATTCTGCAAATCAATTCATGCAATCACCCCCATTCCCTTTTAATTTTCAGCAATTTAGCTTCTGCTCTTTAATTCATGCAATTTAAGATTCCGCCATTTAAATTCCTTGTCATTTCAATTTCTTGTCATTTACGTTTCCCG
This sequence comes from Arachis hypogaea, assembly GCF_003086295.3. Classification (NCBI taxonomy): domain Eukaryota; kingdom Viridiplantae; phylum Streptophyta; class Magnoliopsida; order Fabales; family Fabaceae; genus Arachis; species Arachis hypogaea. The sequence goes on along the minus strand of NC_092047.1, from coordinate 73,598,573 downwards.
CCAATTTTACATTCCGCAATTCTCATCTAAATCTTGATTCCGCTCAACTAGAACACACTTCTAATCCGAATTGCTCACTCAACCAATCCTTGTGGGATTCGACCTCACTCTATTGTGAGTTTTTACTTGACGATAACCGGTGCACTTGCCGGAAGGAATTTTGCCGATCGTGCAATTTCCTAAATCGTGGCATAACTAGTTTATGCATGCATCAATTGCCTTCTTGTTAGGGGTACCCTTGGTTAAAATTGTCCCCTTGTGAATGGTATCCTTGATTATGCCGCTCATAGAAGGAGTGATCATAGAAGTTATGAGTAGCCACTAGAGTGTTATCTTCTTGGAGGTTCAGACATTCATCCGTATAGTGGGAGTAGCATGAGCAAATACTGCATACTCTTTGGGGACCAATTATTGGCATTGTTGGTTTTGAGGAGGTGGTGGTTGTTGTTGGAATAGAGGTTTTTGTTGATTCACTTGGAGTTGCTTTAGAAGACTTGTCATCTCACACAAGGTTTTGGTAAGGGTGGCGGTCTCACCACTAGAAGAGACTTCATTAACGGTTCTAGGGTGATTGCTCCTTTGTCTAGCATGCAAGGTGGATTCGGCCAAGTCGGAGATCAATTACCAAGCCTCTTCCGCCGTTCTATATTTTGTCAACAAACCATTGCTTGAAGAATCTAGGAGGATATTGTCTTATAGTTTCATCCCTTGACAAAAATAGCTTATTAACACTAGAGTGTCAATCATGTGGTTGGGGCATGAGTCGAGAAGCTTTCGGAACCGCTCCAAATATTCATATAAAGTTTCCAATTCACCTTGGATAATGCATGAGATTTCTTTCCGCAACTTATCGGTCACCGCCGCGAAAAGAATTTGTCTAAGAATTCTCTTCGAAGCAAGTCTCAATCACCGACAATCTCACTTGGCAAAGAGTAGAACCACTCCTTAGCTCTTCCTTCAAGAGAGAAAGGAAAAGCATACAACCAAACCGCAACATCATTAGAGCCTTCCCGCCTAGTAGTAGAGCATACACCTTGGAAGTCCTTGAGGTGTCTAATAGGATCTTGAGCGGGAAGTCCTTGATACTTGGGAAGAAGATTGATTAAAGCCGTTTTAAGCTCAAAATTAGCATTTAAGTCCAGATGCCGGATGTGAGTCGGTTGAAGAACAAAATTCAGAGCACCAGCTTCCTTGAGAGTTTCGCCTTCGGGTAGCCACGGTGTCCATACCTAGATCAATAGAAGAGTTATTAGTGGTGTCTATGGAAGAGTAAACGGTGCCTTCTTCGAATGACGATTCGGAATCCACTTCGGATATGGTAGGTGAATTGGTAGGAACCTTTTCACCACCTCCAAAGGCTAACCGTCTCCGAGCTTGTCTAAGATGAAGTAAAGTTCTTTCTATTTCCGGATCAAATCTAGCTAAGCTCAGATCGGGTAAAGAACGCATCATTCAATGAAGGAGATAAGAAGCTCATGACATCAAGTGGTACTAAGCAAAGGTTAATAACTAACAATCAAACAAACAAACAATCAAGAGAGAAATGCAAGAATCCATGATAAACCACTATTTTATGGTTTATCTCGTGATCAATTGAGTGGTTTTTATCAAGTCTTTGCACACTTATTCATACTGATTGCATGGTTTTACATTTTCCTTCCCAATCTTGTGCTATGATTGAAAACATGTTTCTTTGGTCTTAATTTAGTTAATTTTAATTCCCCTTTATACCATTCGATGCTGTGATATGTGTGTTAAGTGATTTCAGGATTTATAAGGCAGGAATGGCTTAGAGGATGGAAAGGAAGCATGCAAAAGTGGAAGGAATATAAGAAATTGAAGGAACTGCTAAGCTGTCTAGCCTGAGGATGGGATATTTTCGTGGAAAAATGAATTTCTCCAAAACACCCAAACTTAACCGGCAAGTGCACCGGGTCGCATCAAGTAATAATAACTCACGGGAGTGAGGTCGATCCCACAGGGATTGAAGGATTGAGCAATTTTAGTTTAGTGGTTGATTTAGTCAAGCGAATCAAGATTTGGTTGAGAGATTTGTGATTTGCAGAATTTAAATTGCATAGAAAGTAAAGGGAATGGGTAATTGGCATGAAATTAAAGATAGCTGAAGTTTAAAGTGCTGAATCTTAAAGAGCAAGAAATTAAATGGCAGAAACTTAGAACGCAAGAAATGTAAATTGCAGAATCTTAAAGTGCAAGAAATGTAAATGGCTTGAATTGTAAAGGGAATTGGGAATTGGGTTTGCAGAAATTAAACAAGGAAAAGTAAAATTTCAACAAACGCAGAAGTAAAGGATGACTTGGATTGAATCGGATCTAAAACAGAAAAGTAAATGAGCATGGAAAGCAGTAAACAGAGGATGTAAAATTGGAATTCAGATCTCAGGACCCAAGAGACTAGAAAACCAAGTCTAAATCTCAATGCCTTCCTAGATTCAACCAGAACAATTGCAAAGGAAATTGTAAATTGCAAAGAAAGTAGATGAAGAAGCAAGTAACCGAAACTGAAATTCAATTAAGCAGAAAATTAAACAAGATCCCAAGGTGAGATTGAAATAGAATTTCTTCAATTCTCCACCCAAAATCTAAGACAAGAAAAGTAAAGAGTGCTGGGCAAGAACACGGAAGAAGAGAGATCAATTCTCCTCCCAAATTCTCTTGAATTAAAACAGCAATGCGAAGAAAAATAAAAGTGAGCTCTAAGCAATCCGAAAAGAAAGCTATTCTGAAAAACTAAAAGGGAAGCTCTCCGAAAAACTTAAATCCTATGCTATTTATACACTTTCTTCAAATGGTCTTCAAGCCTTCAATTGGGCCTTTGCTCTTGATGGAATTGGGTTGAGAGAGGCCTTGGTTGATTGCTCTTGGAGTTTGGAGAAGAACCGAATTGAACCGGGTTTGAAATCATGAAAGCTTGAGTAAAAGTTGGAGTAAAAGTTAGGGGCTAACTTTTGCTCCAACTTTTCACATCAGCACCCTTCCTTGTTGATACCAATGTTGGGGCAAAAGTTAGGGATCTAACTTTTGCTCCAACGTTGGCCTACCCTTGCTTATTCATGGCGCCAACGTTAGCCAAAAAGTTAGGGGCTAACGTTGGCGCAAACTTTTGCTAGTCCAGGGAGTGTTTTTCATGCGCCAACGTTAGCCAAAAAGTTAGGGGCTAACGTTGGCGCAAACTTTTGCTCATCCAGGGAGTGTTTTTCATGCCAAAAGTTAGCCAAAAAGTTAGGGGCTAACTTTTGCTCCAGCTTTTGCCCAAAAGTTAGCCAAAAAGTTTGAGGCTAACTTTTGGTCCAGCTTTTTGCTTCCTGGTTCATTTTCAATTAATCCAAAAGTTTGAGCTAAAGTTTGAGGCAAACTTTTGCTCAAACTTTTTGTCCTCTCTTCCTCCTAGCCATTCCTCCTTGCTTCAACCTTTCTCCAAGCTTTCTTCACCTATCATTAATCAACCAAACACATCAAAGCTATGCTCAAAATCATGAGATATTCATTCTTTCATAATATGTGACAATTATAGCATAAAACCTCATGAAATAGCATGAATTCATACATGGTTGATTAAATCAAAGGAAACATGAAAATCTACCCAATTGGCTTGCTTATGGCTCAAGAAAGTGCATAATTCAGTTGAAAACAAAAGAAAAAGACTAGTGAAACTAGGCTAAGATGACTTGTCATCACCTGACCTCTACACACTCAAATGGTTATAACTTGAGCTACAGAGGTCTAAATGACGCGGTTCGACTTGCGTTGAAAAGCTAACGTTCGGGGCTTCACAACGATATATAATTTGTCATAGCTGCATGATACGCAGAAAACTTGTCTCGCAATAAATTTCCTTCGGCAAGTGTACCGAATTCGTCGTCATGTAAAAACTCACAATAGAGTGAGGTTGAATCCCACAGAGATTGATTGATCAAGCAACTTTAATTAAAGGAATGTTCTAGTTGAGCAAACCAAAATTTGAGTTGAAAATTGCAGAAAATTAAATGGCGGGAAAGTAAATAGTGAAAACAGTAAATGCTAGGAATAAAGAGCTGAATGTAAATGGCAAAAAGTAAATTGCAGAATCTTAAATGGGAATGGGGCAATTGCTCATAAAAGTAAATGGCAGAAATTAAAGAGAATGGGTAAGATCAGAAATGGGGAATTCATTGGGCTCAGGAGATGTTGCATTCTCCGGATCAAGTTCATTTTCATCTCTTCCTCAATCAATGCATTCATTGATCTCCTTGGCAATCTTAAGTGATCGAATTACAATTCCTTGTAATTCAATCTCTCAAATCTTGATCAATAGCCAATTGCTTGGCCAATTGCTCATGAGAAGAGATGAAGTATGGTCACTGATTATACCACATGCATTTCCCAAATCAAGTGTTGGAAGGATTATAGTCACATATCCATCCAAACCCAATTTGGTCCAGCATGAGAAACCATTTCTAGCATGATCCCTTCATTCCTCTTTCAAGGTTCAGAAGAGATCCAAGTATGAATAGCTTCTTTTCCAAGATAACTACCCAATTGGATGAAGATCGAAAGCTTTCTAGTAAAATCAAGAGAAAAGATAGAAGAAGGAGAATGAAAATGATGAGCGGATATTTTATACGCTTTTTGGGGTTAATTTCATATAGTTTTTAGTATGTTTTAGTTAGTTTTTAGTTTATTTTCATTAGTTTCTAGGCAAAATTCATATTTCTGGACTTTACTCTGAGTTTGTGTGTTTTTATGTAATTTTAGGTATTTTCTGGCTGAAATTGAGGGAGCTGAGCAAAAATCTGATTCAGGCTGAAAAAGGACTGCTGATGCTGTTGGATCCTGACCTCTCTGCACTCGGAATGGAATTTCTGGAGCTATAGAAGTCCAATTGATGCGCTTCCAATTGAGTTGGAAAGTAGACATCCAGGGCTTTCCAGAAATATATAATATTCCATACTTTGCTCAAGGATAGATGACGTAAACTGGCGTTCAACGCCAGTTCCATGTTGCAGTCTGGCGTCCAGCGCCAGAAACACGTTACAAGTTGGAGTTCAACGCCAGAAACAGGTTACAGCCTGGCGTTGAATGCCCAAAATAGCCCAGGCACGTGAGAAGCTTTAGTCTCAGCCTCAGCACACACCAAGTGGGCCCCAGAAGTGGATTTCTGCACTATCTATCATAGTTTACTCATTTTCTGTAAACCTAGGTTACTAGTTTAGTATTTAAACAACTATTAGAGATTTATTTTGTATCTCATAACATTTTAGATCTGAACTTTGTAATCTCTGATGGCATGAGTCTCTAAACTCCATTGTTGGGGGTGAGGAGCTCTGCTGTGTTTTGATGAATTGATGCAACTATTTCTGTTTTCCATTCACATATGCGTGTTCCTATCTAAGATATTCATTCGCGCTTAATTATAGAGAAGGTGATGATCCGTGACACTCATCACCTTCCTCAATCCATGAACGTGTGTCTGACAACCACCTCCGTTTTACATCAGATTGAATGAGTATCTCCTAAATTCCTTAATCAGAATCTCCGTGGTATAAGCTAGAATCCATTGGCAGCACCCTTGAGAATCCGGAAAGTCTAAACCTTGTCTGTGGTATTCCGAGTAGGATTCTGGGATTGGATGACTGTGACGAGCTTCAAACTCGCGAGTGCTGGGCGTAGTGACAGACACAAAAGGATAGTAAATCCTATTCCGGTATGATCGAGAACCTACAGATGATTAGCCGTGCGGTGACAGTGCACCTAGACCATTTTCACTGAGAGGAAGGATGGTAGCCATTGACAACGGTAATCCACCAACACACAGCTTGCCATAGGAGGGACGTGCGTGCGTGAAGAATAAAATAGGGAGAAAGCAGAGATTCAAAAGACAAAGCATCTCCAAAACTCCAACATATTCTCATTTACTGCATACCAAGTAACCTTTAATTCATGCTCCCTTGTTCATTTGCAAGTCAATTGATAACCACAAATTAATATCCTGACTAAGAGTTGCAAGATAACCATAGCTTGATTCAAATCAACAATCTCCGTGGGATCGACCCTTACTCACGTAAGGTATTACTTGGACGACCCAGTGCACTTGCTGGTTAGTTGTGCGGAATTACATAGTGTAAAGTAATTTTTGTGCACAAAGTTTTTGGTGCCGTTGCCGGGGATTGTTCGAGTTTGGACAACTGACGGTTTATTTTGTTGCTTAGATTAGGAAAAATTTTTTCTTTTTGGTTTAGAGTCTTCTATTATTGTTTTTGGTTGAAATTTTCTTTTTAAAATCCTTATTTTCTTTTTTTTAATTTTAATTTTTCAAAAAAAAAATATTTCATTCTTAGTTATAAAAAAAAATTTACTTCTTCAAAACAAGTGTTACATTTACAGCTCAATTGGCTAGAGCATTGGTTTATGTTCTTGATGATTGGGCACCGGTTCTATTAAAAATCTTTTTCAAAAATAATTTTTCTTGATTTAATCTTGTCCCAAACTTTAAGTTTGGTGTTTTCTTGTTAATCTTTCTATAATTTTCGAAAATTTTAGTTTGGTTTTCTAAAAATTTTAAGTTTGGTGTTCTTTCTTCATGTTCTTGTGTTCTTGTGAGTCTTCAAAGTGTTCTTGAGTTTTCCTTGTGTCTTGATCTTAAAATTTTTAAGTTTGGTGTTCCTTGGTGTTTTTCCTCCAAAATTTTCGAAAACAAGGAGCATTAGATCTAAAAATTTTAAATCTTGTGATATCTTATTGTTTTTCTCTTTCCTCTTTAAATTCAAAAATATCTTTTCTCTCTATTTTAAAGCAAATTTTCGAAATTTACTTTTAAAATTCAGATTTTTTTTTCAAAATTTAAAATCTTTTTTCAAATCATATCTTTTCCAATCAACTCCTTTCAATCTTATCTTTTTCAAAACTTCCTAACTATTTTTTTTCTCTCTCTCCATTTTTCGAAAATCTTCACCCATTTTTATTTATTTTATTTTAATTTATTTTAGTTTCGAAATAAATAAATAAATAAATAAATAAAAATATATATTTTTATTTTTTTTACATCATCTCCCTTTCTCCATCATGGATCTAAGTGGAAATGAACAGTCCAGAAGGACTCTGGGGTCATATGCTAACCCCACTACTGCTTCATATGGGAGTAGTATCAGTATACCCTCCATTGGAGTCAGTAGCTTTGAGTTGAATCCTCAGCTCATTATCATGGTGCAGCAAAGTTGCCAGTATTCCGGTCTTCCACAGGAAGAACCTACAGAGTTTTTGGCACAATTTTTACAAATTGCTGACACAATACATGATAAGAAAGTAGACCAGGATGTTTACAGATTATTACTGTTCCCATTTGCTGTAAAAGACCAAGCTAAGAGGTGGTTAAATAACCAACCTAAGGCTAGCATAAAGACATGGAAACAGCTGACAGAAAAATTCCTGAATCAATACTTTCCTCCAAAACGGATGACACAGCTAAGGCTGGACATCCAAGGCTTTAAACAAGGAGATAATGAATCTCTTTATGATGCCTGGGAGAGATACAGAGAGATGCTAAGAAAATGCCCCTCTGAAATGTTTTCAGAGTGGGTTCAGCTAGACATCTTCTATTATAGGCTTACAGAAAGGGCTCAGCTTTCTCTAGATTACTCAGCTGGTTGATCTATCCACATGAGAAAGACAATTGAAGAAGCTCAAGAGCTCATTGATACAGTTGCCAGAAATCAGCATCTGTACCTAAGCAGTGACCCTTCCATGAAAGAAGAGGCTAAAACAGTGACTACTGAACTCAGTCCTGCTGAACAAGCTACTGAATTCAATCAGCAATTGGATTTTCTAATAAAACAGTTAGCCGAATTCAAGGAGAGACTACAAGAGACAAGGATGGCTAATATAAATATGGAAGAACAATTAAAGCAAACAAAGTAGCAGCAATCAAAACAAATAACAGAAGAATGCCAAGCAGTTCAATTAAGAAGTGGGAAAACATTAAATACCCCACCTCAAGGCAGTAGAAAGCCAAGAAATGAGCAAACTACCCAAATTCTATCTGAGGACAATAAGAGCCTGGAGAGAAATAATTCTGGCGCTAAAACGCCAGAGATTGGGTGGAAGACTGGCACTGAACGCCCAAACCATGCTCAAGACTGGCGTTCAACGCCAGAAACAAGCAAGGAAATGGCGTTGAACGCCCAAAGGAAGCACAGTTCTGGCGTTCAGACGCCAGGAGCAGATGAGGAGTTGGCGTCTAACGTCACTCCAGCTTCCAACCCTGGCACTCAAATGCCATTGAGGGATCAGACACACACAAGTGCTGATGACAACCCCTCCAAAAAGGCTTCTTCAACCACTTTTGTAGAAAATAAACCTGCAGCAACCAAGGTTGAGGAATATAAAGCCAAGATACCTTATCCTCAAAAACTCCGCCAAGAGGAGCAGGATAAGCAATTTGCTCGCTTTGCAGATTATCTCAGGACTCTTTAAATAAAGATTCCGTTTGCAGAGGCACTTGAGCAAATACCTTCTTATGCCAAGTTCATGAAAGAAATCTTAAGTCATAAGAAGGATTGTAGAGAAACTGAAAGAGTTCTCCTCACTGAAGAATGCAGTACAGTCATTCTGAAAAGCTTTCCTGAAAAGCTTAAAGATCCCGGAAGCTTTCTGATACCATGCATATTAGAGGGTAACTGCACCAAGACAGCCTTATGTGATCTTGGGGCAAGCATCAACCTAATACCTGCATCCACCATCAGAAAGCTTGGTTTAACTGAAGAAGTTAAATCAACCTGGATATGTCTCCAACTTGCTGATGGCTCCATTAAATACCCATCAGGCGTGATTGAGGACATGATTGTCAGGGTTGGGCCATTCGCCTTTCCCGCTGACTTTGTTATGCTGGAAATGGAGGAGCACAAGAGTGCTACTCTCATTCTAGGAAGACCTTTCCTAGCAACAAGATGAACTCTCATTGACGTCCAACATGGGGAAATAACCCTGAGAGTCAATGAGGATGAGTTTAAGTTGAATGCTGTCAATGCCATGCAGCATTCAGACACACCAAAGGACTGCATGAAAGTCGATCTTATTGACTCTCTGGTGGAGGAGATCAACATGGCTGAGAGTCTCGAATCAGAGCTGGAAAACATTTTTAAAGATGTTCTGCCTGATCTAGAGGATTCAGAGGAATTGAAAGAGCCTCTGAAATTTCCTCAGGGAAAGGAAAAATCTCCTAAACCCGAGCTCAAACCATTACCACCATCCATGAAATATGTATTTCTGGGAGGCTAAGGACACACAAGACAGCTCTTGGGTGGTCCATAAGTGACCTTAGGGGCATAAGCCCAGCTAGATGCATGCACAAAATCCTATTGGAGGATGATGCTAAGCCAGTGGTTCAACCACAGAGGCGGCTAAATCCAACCATGAAGGAAGTGGTGCAGAAAGAGGTCACTAAATTACTAGAGACTGGGATTATTTATCCTATTTCTGATAGCCCCTGGGTGAGTCCTGTTCAAGTTGTCCCTAAAAAGGGAGGCATGACAGTGGTTCATAATGAAAAAAATGAACTGGTTCCTACAAGAACAGCTACAGGGTAGCGCATGTGTATTGATTACAGAAGGCTCAATACAGCCACCAGAAAGGATCATTTTCCTTTACCATTCATAGACCAGATGCTAGAAAGACTAGTAGTTCATAATTATTACTACTTTTTGGATGGCTGATGCCAAGGCATCTTAGGCTAGTTTCACTAGCATTTTTCTGTTAGTTTTAGTGGTTTTATGCATTTTCTTGAGCTTAAAGTAACCAAGAATGGTTAAATGAATAACAAAGCAATGAACCATCCAAACAGTATGATTTTGATGCAAATTCCATGAGTTTTTAGTTATATTACTTGAATGCTATGAATGGAAGATTTCTCATGAAATTTTGCAAGACTTTGATGCAATTGTTTGGATGATTTCAGGGAAGAAGAGGCTAAGCAAGGAAGCAACAAAATCAATAAAGGAAGCTTGAATATCACATGTGGAGTTTAAGTTCCAGTTTAATCCTAAACTGGAGCTTAAACGCCAGAATCATGAAGGCTAAGAAATGCTGGAATTGAAGTTTAACCTCCAATTTAACCTTAAACTGGAGGTTAAACGCCAGAATGAGAATTCCAATCAGGAAGCACTTCCACGTTTAACCTCCAGTTTAACCTTAAACTGGAGGTTAAACGCCAGAAGTGAGAAGGGCACCAAGGGGGGCAGTTCCACGTTTAACCTCCAGTTTAACCTTAAACTGGAGGTTAAACGCCAGAAGTAAGAAAGGCACCAGGAGCATTCCACGTTTAAGCTCCAGTTTAACCTTAAACTGGAGCTTAAACGTGTTCGACCAAATTTTCTCCTCCAGGGTTCTTTCCCCATTTCCACGTTTAAGCTCCAGTTTAACCTTAAACTGGAGCTTAAACATGTTCGACACCACCAGGGCTACCTTTCTCAGCTTCCACATTTAAGCTCCAGTTTAACCTTAAACTGGAGCTTAAACGTGTTCGACCTCCCAGATGGCTTTCTCTATTTCCACGTTTAAGCTCCAGTTTAACCTTAAACTGGAGCTTAAACGTGTTCGACCTCCAGGGCTGCCTTTCCTATCTCCACGTTTAAGCTTCAGTTTAACCATAAACTGAAGCTTAAACGTGTTCGACTAAGTTACCCTCCAGGGCTGCCTTCTTCCATTTCTATGTTTAAGCTTCAGTTTAACCTTAAACTGAAGCTTAAACGTGCTTCTACAAAAGGCTTCACTGGAAGTGTCTGGCGTTTAAGCTGCAGTTTAAGCTTAAACTGCAACTTAAACGCCACTCTTGGAAAAGGTTTCTGGGCCAAAAATATTGCGGTTTAAGTTAGTATTTGAGCACAAACATTAACTTAAACTTACTCTGGTATGAAACCCAATTGAATATCATGGTTTATGGGATTGGGCCTGAAGGATTGATGAGTCTGAAATTTCAATTTATTGAGTCATGTGTCATTATTTGATTATCACTAAGTTGGCTCAATGAATGTTACAGAATTTGGATCAGCAGCCTCATCAAGATTATGGATCATAAACCCAAGGCAAAAGGAAAGCAGGGAGAGGCCTCAAAGCCCAAGAAACACAACAGAAGCTCAATATAGAAAGTGTATAAATAGGATAGAATTTAAGTTAGGAGGAACTTTTACCTTTTCATTTTGCTAGTTTTCATATCTTTGTAATTGAATTCAGAGCTATGACTCACTAAACCCCCTTTCATTGGGTTAGGGAGCTCTATTGTAATTCAATGAATCAATAATAGTTTATCTTCTTCTTCAATCTTTTCTCTTGAATTTTGTTAGAAAGCTTCTCGATCTAATTCCATTGGGTAGTTGTCTTGGGAAAGAAACTACCCATAATTGGGATCCTTCGGAACCTTGGGAAAGGAATGGAGGATTCATGCTAGAGAAGCTTTCTCACAGTGAATTGGATTGGGGTTTGGATGGATATTGTGACATGTAATCCTACCAAATTGTGGTTCATGAAACTGTGTGGTATAATCAGTGATCGAGCATCATCTCTTCTTATGAACATTTAAACCAAGGGATTGGGAATTTGTTTGTTTTTAGAGAGAATTGGTGAGCCAAGGGATTGGGATCCAATCATATAAGATTGCCAAGCAAAATTCAATGAACGCATTGGTTGAGGAAGAGATAAACATGTTTTGATTCGGAGATCTCAATATCTCCTATAACCCAATGAATTCCCCATTTCTGATTTCCACTTCTTTTTACATTCTGCAAATCAATTCATGCAATCACCCCCATTCCCTTTTAATTTTCAGCAATTTAGCTTCTGCTCTTTAATTCATGCAATTTAAGATTCCGCCATTTAAATTCCTTGTCATTTCAATTTCTTGTCATTTACGTTTCCCGCCAATTTTACATTCCGCAATTCTCATCTAAATCTTGATTCCGCTCAACTAGAACACACTTCTAATCCGAATTGCTCACTCAACCAATCCTTGTGGGATTCGACCTCACTCTATTGTGAGTTTTTACTTGACGATAACCGGTGCACTTGCCGGAAGGAATTTTGCCGATCGTGCAATTTCCTAAATCGTGGCATAACAAGTTTATGCACGCATCAAGTTTATGGCGCCGTTGCCGGGGATTGGTTTTCGATTGACAATTCTCCAATTGGAAGTTAACTAGATTGAGCAATTTTTCTTTTCTTTTGTTAATAGTTTTTGTTTCAGTTTATTACTGCTAATTTCTGCAATTTTTAATTTGTTTTCTTTGCTTATTCACTTGTTAGCATACTAACCACTAGCTGTTTGTGATATTGCCTCACTATGGAATTTCCACTATCTTTGGATGAGTATTGTTTGAGACTGAGCACATTGCAAAAAAGAAAGGAGTATCCATCATCTTTTGGTCAATCAAAATTCATGAGAAACTCTCCACCACCACAGAATGATTCATGTTATTATGCTCATGGTGGGTGGGAGTATCAGGAACAGGAAACGGGGTACTTCCCAGAGCCACAAAATGGTCCATGTTTTGGTGAAATTGATCACTACTCAAGTTGTGGCTGGGAAGATCAAAACCAAAGAGATTTCACTTATTCAAACCCCATTCATCAAGAGCCATCACCTCTGAATTATCCAACCTCACCTCCTAGTTTTACATATCCAAATTCTTCATCACTTGAGCATTTCTCAGCACAAAATTCCTTCTCAAATTCATACAATTCATTTCACTATCCACAAGACTCATTCCACTACACACAAGAGTCATACCACTACCAACACTCCAACCAAAGACTCTATCAGCCCACACAAAACACATACTCCCAGCCACCATATCACAGCCAAGATAATCAACCCCACCAACCTAATCTGAGCCAACAATTTCAAGATCAATTAAACAGGATAGAAGGAATGATTGCAACCATGGGCAGAGATGTGGCCGATTTGAAAGGCTTTAAGGAAGAAGTGATATCCAACTTACAAAATCAAGGTGCTGCTATTCAAAAGCTAGAAGCACAAATTGGATATCTATCAAAGCAAATCCCTACCCACAATTCTTCTAGTGATACCATGGCAAACCCAAGGGAGGAATCAGAAGAACAAGAAATGGAGAAAGTCAATCAAGGGAGATCACACTCCAATGAAACAGAGAGTTGCAAAGAGGAAGGGTTCATTGAACCACAAATTCAGGAAGCTTTTGATGAACAGGATACTCCAACTGTCCAACAACAACCAAGTTCTGAGATCAAGGATGTGAAGGCAGTAGAAACAAGCACCAAAATGAGGATTGTGACCGAGAAACAAAGGACCATATCCATGAAGAAGAGAAGGTCGAAGAACAATCCAACTCCTGAGCCAACAAGCAAGTTCACTCAAGCCAATTTTACATTCCGCAATTCTCATCTAAATCTTGATTCCGCTCAACTAGAACACACTTCTAATCCGAATTGCTCACTCAACCAATCCTTGTGGGATTCGACCTCACTCTATTGTGAGTTTTTACTTGACGATAACCGGTGCACTTGCCGGAAGGAATTTTGCCGATCGTGCAATTTCCTAAATCGTGGCATAACAAGTTTATGCACGCATCAATGGCTATTCAGGCCACAACCAAATTGCAGTAGATCCCCAGGATCAAGAGAAAACATCATTCACATGTCCATCTGGAGTATTTGCTTACAGAAGGATGCCTTTTGGGCTGTGTAATGCGCCTGCAACCTTTCAGAGATGCATGCTCTCTATTTTCTCTGATATGGTGGAAAAATTTCTGGAAGTCTTCATGGAGGACTTCTCAGTATATGGAGACTCATTCAGCTCCTGTCTTGATCACCTGACACTGGTTTTGAAAAGATGCCAAGAGACCAACCTGGTTTTAAACTGGGAAAAATGTCACTTTATGGTGACTGAAGGGATTATCCTTGGGCATAAAATTTCAAACAAGGGAATAGAGGTGGATCAAGCTAAAATAGAGGTAATTGAAAAATTACCACCACCTGCCAATGTTAAGGCAATCAGAAGCTTTCTAGGGCATGCAGGATTCTATAGGAGGTTTATAAAGGATTTTTCAAAAATTGCAAAACCTCTAAGCAACCTGCTAGCTGCTGACATGCCATTTTTGTTTGACACAGAGTGCCTGCAGGCGTTTGAAACTCTGAAAGCTAAGCTAGTCACAGCACCAGTTATCTCTGCACCAGACTGGACATTACCATTCGAATTAATGTGTGATGCCAGTGATCACGCCATTGGTGCAGTACTGGGGGCAGAGACATGACAAACTTCTGCATGTCATTTATTATGCTAGCCGTGTTTTAAATGATGCCCAGAAAAATTACACAACCACAGAAAAGGAATTGCTTGCAGTGGTCTATGCCATTGACAAGTTTAGATCATACTTAGTAGGATCAAAAGTGATTGTGTACACTGACCATGCTGCTCTTAAATATCTACTTACAAAGCAGGATTCAAAACCCAGGCTTATAAGATGGGTATTGCTTCTGCAAGAGTTTGATATAGAAATAAGAGACAGAAAAAGGGACAGAAAACCAAGTGGCTGATCATCTGTCCCGAATAGAGCCAGTAGAAGGGGTGCCCTCTCCCTCTATTGAAATCTTTGAAACCTTTCTGGATGAGCATTTGTTCGCCATTCAGGAAACACCATGGTTTGCAGACATTGCAAACTATAAAGCTGCAAGGTTCATACCCAAGGCGTACAGCAGGCAACAAAAGAAAAAATTAATTTCTGATGCAAAGTACTACTTGTGGGATGAACCCTATCTCTTTAAGAGATGTGCAGATGGAATAATCCGTAGATGTGTGCCTAGAGAAGAAGCACAGAGGATCCTATGGCATTGCCATGGATCACAATATGGAGGCCATTTCGGAGGTGAGCGAACAGCCACCAAGGTCCTCCAATGTGGTTTCTACTGGCCTACACTCTACAGAGATTCCCGAGAGTTTGTACGCAACTGTGACAGTTGCCAGAGAGCTGGTAATTTGCCTCATAGTTACGCCATGCCTCAACAAGGAATCTTGGAGATTGAGTTGTTTGATGTTTGGGGAATTGATTTCATGGGGCCTTTCCCACCATCATACTCAAACACTTATATTCTGGTGGCAGTTGACTATGTATCAAAATGGGTAGAGGACATTGCCACACCCACCAATGACACTAAAACATTGTTGAAGTTCCTCCAGAAACATATATTCAGCAGGTTTGGTGTCCATAGGGTACTAATCAGTGATGGGGCACTCACTTCTGCAACAAACAGCTTTACTCTGCCATGGTCCGGTATGGGATTTGCCACAAGGTGGCGACTCCATATCATCCACAGACAAATGGGCAAGCTGATGTTTCTAACAGAGAACTGAAAAGAATCCTGGAACGGACTGTAAGTACCCGTAGAAAGGATTGGGCATGAAGCTTGGATGATGCTCTGTGGGCTTACAGAACAGCATTCAAGACTCCTATAGGGACCTCTCCGTACCAACTTGTGTATGGTAAGGCTTGTCACCTGCCCGTGGAACTGGAACATAAGGCCTACTGGGCAACCAGATTCCTAAACTTTGATGCCAAATTAGCTGGAGAAAAAAGATTGCTCCAGCTGAATGAGCTAGAGGAATTCAGATTCACTGCTTTCGAAAATGCCAAGCTTTATAAAGAGAAATAAAAAAGATGACATGACAGCAAGCTATCTTCTAGAATCTTTGAACCAGGACAAAAGGTTCTGTTGTTTAACTCTAGGCTCAGGCTATTCCCCGGGAAACTGAAGTCCCGGTGGAGGGGACCATATGTGATTATAAGTGTATCACCATATGGTTATGTGGAGCTTCAAGACATTGACTCTGATAGGAAGTTCATTGTTAATGGACAGAGAATCAAGCATTATCTTGAAGGTAATGTTGAGCAAGAATGCTCAAGGCTGAGGCTAGATTAAAAAGCTCAGCAAGGTCCAGCTAAAGACAATAAAGAAGCGCTTGCTGGGAGGCAACCCAGCCATTGGCATCACTTCCTCTAGCATTTTGCCCTATTCTTGATTTTATTTATTTATATAAAGTTCATTGATACTAAGGTAAAGAGTCAATTGCATAAGTTTACAGGGTTACAGAAGGATTCAGCACACAAAACAGAGAAAAAGAGCTCACTGGCAAGAAAACGCCAGTAAGAGGCACAATTGGGCGTTCAACGCCCAAAAGAAGCATCCACTGGGTGTTGAACGCTAGGAAGAATAGCTATCTGGGCATTAAACGCCAGAAAGAAGCATCTTCTGGGCGTTGAACACCAGAAAGAAGCTCCTTCTGGGCGTTTAACGCCAGATTTACAGTGTCCTGGGCGTTCAGAAAAACGCCCAGTGACAAAGGAGTTCCTGGCATTCAACGCCAGAAAGAAGCAGCGGCTGGGCGTTGAACGCCCAGGAGAAGCAGCAATTGGGCGTTAAACGCCCAAAACATGCAGCGTTTGGGCGTTTAACGCCAGGATGGTGGGGAGGAGGTAAATTCGTTTTTTCTTCATATTTTTCATTTTAATTTTAATTTTCATGTTTCAATTCATGATTTCTTGAATAAACATGTTACAAACCCTGATTTCTAAGAACCCTAATTTCTAAAAACCCTACTTTAAAAATATCAAATGTATCTTAATCCATAAACACAAACTCTTTTTCAATCCAATCCAACTCTTTTTCAAATTTTCCAAAACAAATCTATCTCTTTTCCTTCTAAAATCTTTTCAACTCATCAATATCTTTTTCAAATCTCCACATTATCTTTTCCAAAATCCAAATTTATCTTTTTCAAATATCTTTCATATCTTTTCAATCTTAAATCACATCTTTTTATATCATATTTATTTTTTTTAAGATCATATATTTTATCTTATCTTTTTGAAATTTTCGAAAACCCACCCCCCTCCCTTTTAAATACACATTCAGCCTCCCTCCTCTCATCCACCATTCGACACTAGCTCTCCTTCTATCCCTCTCCTTTCTTTTCTTTTGCTTGCGGACAAGCAAACCTCTAAGTTTGGTGTGTTTATCCGTGATCACTAAACCATACCCACTAAGATCATGGCTCCTAAAGGAAAATAACCCACTCCAAGAGGCAAGAAAGAGAGTATTCCAAAACCACTTTGGAATCAAGGGAGGTTCTTAACCAAAGAACATTCAGACCATTACTACAAAATAATGGGTCTAAGATCAGTGATCCCGGAAGTCAAGTTCGATCTGAAAGAAGATGAATATCCGGAGATCTAAGAGCAGATTCGAAACAGGAACTGGGAAGTCCTAGATAATCTTGAAACGAAAGTGGGAAGGAATATGGTTCAAGAATTCTACGCTAATCTGTGGCAAACAGACAGGCAGAGAATATCTAGAACTGCCCTCTATGACTATCAAACCTTGGTCAGAGGAAAGATTGTTCACATCCACCCTAACAAAATCAGGGAGATCTTTAAGCTACCTCAGCTGAAAGATGACCCAGACTCCTTCAATAGGAGAATGATGAGAACAAACAAGGGCCTGGATAAGATTCTAGAGGATATATGCATCCCTGGAGCCAGGTGGACCACCAGCAGCAAAGGTGTCCCAAATCAACTCAAGAGAGAAGATCTCAAACCAGTCGCCAGAGGTTGGCTGGACTTCATTGGGCGTTCTATATTGCCCACAAGCAACTGTTCTAAAGTCACTGTTAAAAAAGCAGTGATGATCCATTGCATTATGTTGGAAAAAGAAGTAGAAGTTCATCAATTGATCCCATCTGAATTTTACATACTTGCTAACAAGAACTCCAAGGATGCCAGGTTGGCTTATCCAAGCTTAATCTCTATGCTCTGCAAAGATGCTGGAGTAAAGATGGGAATAACAGAGTATATCTCAGTGGAGCAACCAATCACTAAAATCACAATGGAAAAACAACAAATGCAGGATGACCCCACCAAGAGGAGGGCACAAGAATTCCTTCCAGAAGTCCCTCAATTTAAATATTGGGAACAGCTTGAAGCATCTGTTACCAAGTTTCAAGAATCTATGGACCAAATAAAGGAAGAACAGCAAAATCAAAATAGTATGCTCTGCAAACTACTCAGGGAACAAGAAGAGCAAGGGCGTGACTTAAAGGAACTGAAGTGTCAGAAGTTATCTCTTGAAGGACCAAGCACTCCACATACTAGAGGAACATCCACATTCCAAACTCAAGGTTGTTGAGCCCTAATCTTAGCCTTAACTCTGTGATAATTGTTCTTATTTGAGTTCTACCTTAGTAGTTATAGTAGTAATTAGTAATTATTTTATCTCCAATTAAGCTATAATTTATTTTTCTCATTATCATTAAACATGAATAAAATAGAAGATTTTCTTTAGGATAAGGAGGCAATATTTTTCGAGTTTTTAATACAAGAAATTCTGATTAATTACATGTGGTGGCAATGCTTTCTGCCTTCTGAATGAATGCTTGAATAGTGCATATGTCTTTGGAATTTGATGTTCTTGAATGTTAAATATGTTGGCTCTTGAAAGAATGATAAACATGAGACATGTTATTGGTAATCTGAAAAATCATAAAAATGATTCTTGAAGCAAGAAAAAGCAGTGAAGACAAAGCTTGCACACAAAAAAAAAAGCAAGCAGAAAAAGCCAATAACCTTTAAAACCAAAAGGCAAGGGTAATAAAAAGGATCCAAGGCTTTGAGCATCAGTGGATAGGAGGGCCTAAGGGAATCAAATCCTGGTCTAAGCGGCTAAACCAAGCTGTCCCTAACCATGTGCTTGTGGCGTGAAGGTGTCAAGTGAAAACTTGAGACTGAGCGGTTAAAGTCAAGTTTCAAAGCAAAAAGAAGAGTGTGCTTAAGAACCCTGGACACCTCTAATTGGGGACTTTAGCAAAGCTGAGTCACAATCTGAAAAGGTTCACCCAATTATGTGTCTGTGGCATTTATGTATCCGGTGGTAATACTGGAAAACAAAGTGCTTAGGGCCACGGCCAAGACTCATAAAAGTAGCTGTGTTCAAGAATCAACATACTAAACTAGGAGAATCAATAACACTATCTGAATTCTAAGTTCCTATAGATGCCAATCATTCTGAGCTTCAATGGATAAAGTGAGATGCCAAAACTGTTCGGAAGTAAAAAGCTACTAGTCCCGCTCATTTAATTAGAATCTGAGCTTCACTCAAAAACTCTGAGATATTATTGCTTCTTGACTTATTTGTATTCTATTTTATTTGTCTAGTTGCTTGGGGACAAGCAACAGTTTAAGTTTGGTGTTGTGATGAGCGGATATTTTATACGCTTTTTTGGGTTAATTTCATATAGTTTTTAGTATGTTTTAGTTAGTTTTTAGTTTATTTTCATTAGTTTCTAGGCAAAATTCATATTTCTGGACTTTACTATGAGTTTGTGTGTTTTTCTATAATTTCAGGTATTTTCTGGCTGAAATTGAGGGAGCTGAGCAAAAATCTTATTCAGGCTGAAAAAGGACTGCTGATGCTGTTGGATCCTGACCTCTCTGCACTCGGAATGGAATTTCTGGAGCTACAGGAGTCCAATTGACGCGCTTCCAATTGCGTTGGAAAGTAGACATCCAGGGCTTTCTAGAAATATATAATATTTCATACTTTGCTTAAGGATAGACGACATAAACTGGCGTTCAACGCCAGTTCCATGTTGCAGTCTGGCGTCCAGTGCCAGAAACACGTTACAAGTTGGAGTTCAATGCCAGAAACAGGTTACAGCCTGGCGTTGAACACCCAAAACAGCCCAGGCACGTGAGAAGCTTTAGTGTCAGCCCCAGCACACACCAAGTGGGCCCCAGAAGTGGATTTCTGCATTATCTATCATAGTTTACTCATTTTCTGTAAACCTAGGTTACTAGTTTAGTATTTAAACAACTTTTAGAGATTTATTTTGTATCTCATAACATTTTAGATCTGAACTTTGTAATCTCTGATGGCATGAGTCTCTAAACTCCATTGTTGGGGGTGAGGAGCTCTGCTGTGTTTTGATGAATTGATGCAACTATTTCTGTTTTCCATTCACACATGCGTGTTCCTATCTAAGATATTCATTCGCGCTTAATTATAGAGAAGGTGATGATCCGTGACACTCATCACCTTCCTCAATCCATGAACGTGTGTCTGACAACCACCTCTGTTTTACATCAGATTGAATGAGTATCTCCTAGATTCCTTAATCAGAATCTCCGTGGTATAAGCTAGAATCCATTGGCAGCACCCTTGAGAATCCGGAAAGTCTAAACCTTGTCTGTGGTATTCCGAGTAGGATTCTGGGATTGGATGACTGTGACGAGCTTCAAACTCGCGAGTGCTGGGCGTAGTGACAGACGCAAAAGGATAGTAAATACTATTCCGATATGATCGAGAACCTACAGATGATTAGCCGTGCGGTGACAGCGCACCTGGACCATTTTCACTGAGAGGAAGGATGGTAGCCATTGACAACGGTAATCCACCAACACACAGCTTGCCATAGGAGGGACGTGCGTGCGTGAAGAATAAAATAGGGAGAAAGCAGAGATTCAAAAGACAAAGCATCTCCAAAACTCCAACATATTCTCATTCACTGCATACCAAGTAACCTTTAATTCATGCTCCCTTGTTCATTTGCAAGTCAATTGATAACCACAAATTAATATCCTGACTAAGAGTTGCAAGATAACCATAGCTTGCTTCAAATCAACAATCTCCGTGGGATCGACCCTTACTCACGTAAGATATTACTTGGATGACCCAGTGCACTTGCTAGTTAGTTGTGCGGAATTACATAGTGTGAAGTAATTTTCGTGCACCAGAAAACTAAAATTGATCCATCAAATTACAACAGAGCTCCCTAACCCAATGAAAGGGGTTTAGTTGTTCATAGCTCTGGAAAATGAAAACAAAGATGGAGAATACATGCTGAAAGTAAAACTAGAAGTCTAGAGAAAGTAAATACAGAGAGTAGTTCTATGCCCAAAGGCTCCCTAAAGTTTCCAGCTCCCTAACTAATTCAAAGCTACTCCTATATATACTACTCTTCTGATCTTCTAGTTAGCTCTTCAAGTCTTGGGTATGGGCCTTTGGATCCTGAGTTTGAAGCAGTTATCTTCTTCATTGGGCTTAGCTTTGCTTGCAGAGAGAAAGTGTGAAGTAGGTGGGGACTTTTAGCTCAGGACGTTAGTAGTGTTAAAGTTAAGTGAAAGTGTGGGTTCGAGAACATTAGTGACAATCACCTTTTTCACTAACGTTGCTCACCCAAGTATGAGCCACGTTAACTTCAACGTTAGTGGCACAAACGTTACCACTAATGTTGCCTCTTGGTCCTTCGCACACGTTATTGGGACTTACCTTTCCCAATAACGTTGATAAGCTTCCCCCTTCCCTACGTTAGAGTCCACGTTAACTTAGTTAACGTGGCTCTTAACGTAAGCTTGCCAATCCTTTGAGAACGTTAGTGACACTTACCTTTGTCACTAACGTTCCAATGTGCCCCTATTTCTTACGTTAGAGTCCACGTTAACTAGGTTAACGTGGCTTCTAACGTAGTCATGCTAGCCATCTCCAACATTAGTGACAAAGGTGAGTGTCACTAACGTTGGCTCCTCATCTCTTTATCCACGTTAGCTTCCACGTTAACTAAGTTAACGTGGGAGTTAACGTTGCTCATGGTGGCTCTTGGTAGTTCACCCCAACGTTAGTGACAAAGGTAAGTGTCACTAACATTGGCAACCAATTGCTCTCTCCATGTTAGCTTCCACGTTAACTAAGTTAACGTGGGAGTTAACGTGGCTTATGGAAGCTTGGCCAACGTTTGTGACAAAGGTGAATGTCACTGACATTGGCTTCCCTTTTGCTTCTTAACGTTAGAAGCCACGTTAACTAAGTTAACGTGGCAACTAACGTGGCCAATTATGAGCTTGGTCCAACGTTAGTGACAAAGGGGAGTGTCACTAACGTTGGCCTTATTGTATTCTTCCATGTTAGAGTTCACGTTAACTTAGTTAACGTGACTCTTAATGTGGGCTTATGATGGCTTCGAGGGCGTTATTGGCGATTACCTTTCTCATTAACTTTCCAAGTTAGCACCCATTCCACGTTAGAGGTCACGTTAGTGGGACTAACGTGACTGCTAACGTGGTTCTTCTTTGCTTTCTTTGTCTTGAAATCAAGCAACAAAATGCATCAAAGTTCTAGTCTAAGTCATGAGTCATGCATCATCCAATTTTTCATATAATTCATGCAAAATTCTCATGAAATCATGTAAAGTGCACAATGTATGCTTGAATCAAGATGTAAGTGAATATCTACCCAAAACTAGCTTATTTTCTAAGAAAAGGCATGAAACTACCCTAAAAACAGTAAAGAAAAGGTCAGTGAAACTGGCCAAAATGCCCTGGCATCACAACACCAAACTTAAAGCTTGCTTGTCCCTAAGCAAGTACTGGAACAAGAGAATGATAAATGGTATGCCAAGAGAAATGAGTCATTCTTGTGGAAGTCATGTTTCTGGTTTTATGGTGGTTTCATGCATAGCAACTTAGGTTCATTCCTTCACTGGCTTTCAGACCTTTATCATGTCCTAGAATACTCACTGTGATTGCATCCCATGAGACTTTTATTCATTGATCCTTTTGTTGTTATTTCAGGGCTTATTTGTGTTCTTAGGCTAAGTGCTATGTAAGGGGGAAACTCTTTAAAATAAGCTTTCAGCCAACACTCCCGAACCAGTTGGTTCAAGGTGCTAGGTGTTGAAGCACCCCTAAGGACTTACTTCCTCAAGTCTCTCCTCCATACATACACACCACAGGCACATGGTTTATTTATTTTCTTTTCTTGACGTCTTGGTGTCCAACACCTCTTTGGGCTACTAAATGTTCTGTAGCAAATATTACTCTTGATGGTAGACTTTCAGCTGATAATCCCGGGTTAGTTAACCCAAGTTACCAGGTGATAAAGCACCCCTGAGAGCTTAGTAATCCAAGCAGATCCTTGGTACAGGAACACCACAGACACATCCCTCAAGACTCAAACCCTTGGTGCCTAGCCTCTTTTCTTGCTATTTTTTTTTATTCTTCAACTTTGATTGTTCTTTCCCTTTTTCTTATTAGGATCTTATTATTTAGCTAGTCTCATGGGTATGTTCAAAGCATAGTATTCATGACAGATAGTTGTCTTCCAACCTTGTGGTTGAACTAACTTAGCTAACTTATGACCACACCACAAACTCAGGAACTTACTCCATAGTATGAACTCTACTCTGGTCTTTTATAAAGCACTCATTCTCTTTTCATTTGATTCAAAAGGACAAGCATACAAGTAAGCAAAGTAAGAATGCAGTGACATAAAGACTAGCAAGCATAGACCTATTCAACAAAAAGCTTAAAAGACAGAATTTAAAAAAAGTTCAAACTATCATGGAAGCATGTTCTATTTCATACAAGATCTTCCTTATTTAAAGCATAGAAAAAGATGGAGCAAAGAAGGAACTCCACCACCATTTACTCATGTGGATGCCCATGTTCTCCTTCTTGCTTGTCCTTTTTGTGTCCTCTTGCATTTCCTCGTATCCGTGCCAATCTTGCTTGCTTCCAATCCTCAAGTGCCTTCCTCATTGATTCATGACTCTCTTCCACCCTTTGTCTTTCTTCTCGTGCTAATTCATCCCTCATTTCTTCATACCTTGCGATTCCTGGATGCAATATAGGCAGCTGTCCTACTAAGTATCCGAGCCTGGCTTGAGTGTTTATATGATGCCCAGTCTCGCTCATTTAAACTCCTTCTGCGAATGCCCTTTGCTCGTCCAATAGTTCTACCTGTTCTATTTGTCTTCGATGCATCTCATGTATGTGTGCACCTTGATGTGCTTGGATGTTGATTAGCTTCTGGATAGATTCTTGTTGTTCATTTTGCCTTTGTTCTATCCTGTGGAATGTTTCACTCCATTGTTGTCCTTGACTCAGTTGCTGTTCCATCATTTGCTTTTGCCACTCCCCTTGTTGAGTCATCCATCTTAAGAGTGATTCCTCTTGCTGCCCCATCATATGTAGTTGAAGCTCTTTCTGTGCTCCTTGGCTTTCCAAATATTGTCGGGACAGGCCATCAATGGCTTTCTATAGTTGGTGCATATCCAAAGTGGCTGGTGCTTGCCCCTCTAAGACTTGTTCTTCTACTACTTGAGGGGCTGGCCTCTTCCTTTGCTTCCGTTGAGGCAGGGGAGATGCGGTAGCATGCATCCGTCGAACGGTTATTGGAATGCTCTCTTTTATCCACACGAGGTCCTCATCTTCAAACACCACCCCAGCTTTCTTGCATAGTCAGTAAATGGTGCTGGGGTAACCTAACTTTCCTCTTGAGTCGCTTTTTTCTACCATCTTTCTAATGCCTGCGGCTATGAGTTCATGAACCTTGATCTCTCCTCCTTTGAGTATACAGTGCACCATTGTGGCTCTCTTGAGATTCACCTCCGAGTTGTTCCCTGCTGGGAGGATGGACCTCCTTACAATTTCGAACCACACTTTTGCTTCCGGAGTGAGGTCTGCTCTCTTGATGAACCTTGGTCTCTTATCCGCATATCTTTCCCAGTCAGCTCCGGGTACACAAATGTCTTGCACAATCTGGTCATGATTGGGGCTGTTGTCCATTCTTGAATGATAACTCTCTTCTTCAAACGGTATGGACCGTAGCTTTAATGCCCTCATGACACTCATAGGACCGAAATCCACCATCTTTCCTCTCACAAAGCTTGTATATGACTCATCTGCCTTATCATATCGGACGGCATTTGCATAAAACTCTCTTACAAGATTTGCATTTACTTTAATGACCGGATCAGTGAGGAGCTCCCATCTTCTCTTTTCTACCTTCTTTGTGATTTCAGGACACTCAGTTTTCCTAACCTGAAACCCCACCTCATAAATGATCTCCTTGTCCACCATCCACCCATATTGCAATGCATGGTGCAAGCTTCTAAATCTCTTTTCATCATATGGGTGTTGCTCCATAGGTTCCTTTCCCTTCCTTCTTTTAGAGCTCGAAGATGCCATGAATGAGTGTTAATGTGTGAAGGTGGTAAGGGTGTAGAGATTTTTGGTTGTTTAGGGTTGAGTGCAATGGAGGGAGTGAGAAGGAATGTTTTCAATGGGGTAGGAGGTGCTTTGTCCCGAAATGGAGAGGTGTGAAGAGTGGGCGTGGAGTGTGAAGGTGGGGTACGGAACAAGGGTCACTTATATATAGAAGTTGTGAGTGAATGGAAGGTGTGAATTGATGGAGTGGTTGCTTGATGGACGGTTGGGATTGTGCATGGAGAAAGGACAAGGATCATCACTTTATGATGGAGATTGTTCGGCCTTCAAGGGTCCATTCTTTTCTATGTTGCATGGCAACCTTTTCCAATGCATTCCCTTTTTAGAACAAGTGTGTAGTCCCTCCTTTTGTGGTGTCCGAACCTTCTTCATTTAATTGTCAAATCAATCCCCTTCAATGCTCCTTTCCTTTTCCCTATAGAAATAAAATAAGAAAAATCAATATCATAAAAAAGATTTAAACTTTACGGCTAGAATAATAAAGAAAAAGAATTAGATTGTTTATTCATGAATACCAACTAACTAACTAACTGTGTATCCTTATATGCATATTTGTGGCACCTTGGGTGACACCAAACTTAGTTTGGAGCACTGTGATGAAAAGTTTTTGTTCAAAGCTCCAAGACTAGCATGCTATGGGTTGCATTCATGCTTTCTTGGCATGCTTTGAACACCAAACTTGTTCTTCACTATATACTGCATAATAAGGATTTTACCAAGTTTTTGTCAAGTTTGGGTTAGAATTCATAAATATTGACTTATTCACTATTTTTTAAAAGCATATAAAACATGGGTTGCCTCCCATGAAGCGCTTCTTTAGCGTCACTAGCTTGACGTTTTGCCTTCATCAGGGAGGTCGATAATGCTTCAAGTCTTCTCCTCTGGCAGTAGACCTATATCCAGTAGTTGTATCAATGATCTCTACATGTTCCAAAGAGAGAACTCTGTTGATAGTGAAAACCTTAGGTAACTGAGATGGTACAGTGGGGAGATCAAGGGGGATATCTGGGAAGTAAGCTGAGATCACTTTATCCCCTGGAGAGAAGTCCTCGGTGGGGATCTTCTTGTTCCTCCACCTCCTTGGTACCTTCTTCTTTGTTCCTTGTGATGTTGTATTACTCTTTGTGACCTCCTCCTTTAAGGAAATTTGGTTACTGGTCTTATATTTTTCTGGTGGTTTAGGTTCCTCCTGATTTTCTTTGAGCTGTGGCAATTGTTGTTTGCCTTGTTCATCAATCAAGGGGGTCTCCAGATGTGCTCGTTGTCCTTCAGTGCTTGTCTCTTCCTTCAGTGTCTCACTGTGATCCTTCCTTGGTTCCTTGTTCTCTAGATCTGTTTCTTGTGAGTGTTTGAAAACAGTGAAGGTGAGCTGTTCATCATGAATCCTCAAGATTAGCTCCCCTCGCTCCACATCTATGAGTGCTTTGGCTGTAGCTAGAAATGGTCTTCCCAATATGATTGGGTGAGTGTGACTCTCTTCCATGTCCAATATGACAAAGTCTGTTGGGAGGATGTATTTCCCAACCTTT
Organism: Arachis hypogaea; assembly: GCF_003086295.3. NCBI lineage: Eukaryota > Viridiplantae > Streptophyta > Magnoliopsida > Fabales > Fabaceae > Arachis > Arachis hypogaea. The sequence goes on along the minus strand of NC_092047.1, from coordinate 73,571,974 downwards.
ACCAACACATTTTCTACCACTCCTATTGCTTGTTTTTTAGTTTTGTCAGCCAGCCTGATGACTACATCTGTGGGCATTATCTCATTGATCTGCAGCCTCTTCACAAGGGATAAGGGTATTAAGTTGATGCTTGCTCCCAAATCGCAGAGTGCTCTATCAAACATTGTTTCTCCTATGGCACAGGGGATATGAAAACTCCCTGGGTCCTTTCTTTTTGTAGGAAACTCTGGTTGAATGAGGGCGCTACACTCCTTGTTCATCACTATAGTTTGGCCTCCCTTGAGTGAGATTTTCCTGGGAAGCCGTTCCTTCATATACTTGATGTATGCAGGCATTTGTTGGATGGTCTTGATGAATGGTATGTTTACATGCAGAGATGCAAACAAGTCAAGAAATCTTGAGTATATTCTCTTCTCCACAACACTATTGAGTAGTTGGGGAAAGGGTGCATAGAGTCTTAGCAGCTCTTGTTGTGAGATTTTTGGTTCTTGGTGATCTTTTTCCTTCTTCTCTACTGAGGTATCTCCAGGTTGTTCTGACTGCTTGCTTGGCTTGTCCTCAGTCTCCTTATCACTTATAGTGACCATCTTGCAATCTTCCCATCTTACTTTCTTTGTTTCACCTCTCGGATTTTTTTCTGTATCACTTGGGAATCCATCTGTAGGCTTGGGCATCTGCTCAGAGAGATATCCCACTTGAGATTCCAACCTCTTGATGGTGTCTCCCTGGTTCTTAAAATTTGCTCGCACTTCCTCCTTGAATGCCTTGTTGTCTTGAATCTCTTTGCCTATGCCTTCAAGTAGATTCTCAATCCTTGAGAGTCTGTCATCAAATGATGGTGGATTGGGATTAGAGGTGGAAGGATGAGAAGTGTTATTTTGGTTTTGATATGGATGTGGAGAGGTGTTGTCATGGTGGTGTTGATATGTTCTCTGTGTGAATTGTTGGTGAGTTGCATTGTTGTTGGGGTTGTGATGTCTCCGATCTTGGCCTTGATCTTGTTGATTCCCCCACCCAAAGTTTGGGTGATTTCTCCAACCAGGGTTGTAGGTCTTGGAGTATGGATCATAGTTTTGCCTAGGTGAATTCCCAATGTAGTTGGCTTGCTCCTGACTACCCTCTGCTTCTTCATTCACTCCTTCTTGGGTTGCTGATGAAGTGGTGATTGCTGCTACTTGGTTCCTCTCCATCTTCTTGGTGAGGTCAGCCAGATGCTTGGTAATGAGCTTATTCTGGGCCAGCAGAGAATCTACATTGTTTAGCTCCATCACTCCTCTAGTGTTCTGATGGGATATTTCTGTGGAAAAACGAATTTCTCCAAAACACCCAAATCTAACCGGCAAGTGCACCGGGTCGCATCAAGTAATAATAACTCACGGGGGTGAGGTCGATCCCACAGGGATTGAAGGATTGAGCAATTTTAGTTTAGTGGTTGATTTAGTCAAGCGAATCAAGAATTGGTTGAGAGATTTGTGATTTGCAGAATTTAAATTGCATAGAAAGTAAAGGAAATGGATGAATTGCATGAAATTAAAGAGAACTGGAATTTAAAGTGCTGAATCTTAAAGAGCAAGAAATTAAATGGCAGAAACTTAGAACGCAAGAAATGTAAATTGCAGAATCTTAAAGTGCAAGAAATGTAAATGGCTTGAATTGTAAAGGGAATTGGGAGTTGGATTTGCAGGAATTAAACAAGGAAAAGTAAATTGCAACAAACAGAGAAGTAAAGGATGTCTTGAATCAAACCGGATCTTAAAACAGAAATGTAAACAAGCATGAAAACAGTAAACAGGGAATCGGAAATCTGGATCTCAGGACCCAAGAGACTAGAAAACCAAAAGTTTGAGCTAAAGTTTGAGGCAAACTTTTGCTCAAACTTTTTGTTCTCTCTTCCTCCTAGCCGTTCCTTCTTGCATCAACCTTTCTCCAAGCTTTCTTCACCTATCATTAATCAACCAAACACATCAAAGCTATGCTCAAAATCATGAGATTTTCATTCTTTCATAATATGTGACAATTATAGCACTGATGAGCGGATAATTTATACGCTTTTTGGCATTGTTTTTAGTATGTTTTTAGTAGGATCTAGTTACTTTTAGGGATGTTTTCATTAGTTTTTATGTTAAATTCACATTTCTGGACTTTACTATGAGTTTGTGTATTTTTCTGTGATTTCAGGTATTTTCTGGCTGAAATTGAGGGACTTGAGCAGAAATCAGATTCAGAGGTTGAAAAAGGACTGCTGATGCTGTTGGATTCTGACCTCCCTGCACTCAAAGTGGATTTTCTGGAGCTACAGAACTCGAAATGGCGCGCTTCCAATTGCGTTGGAAAGTAGACATCCAGGGCTTTCCAGCAATATATAATAGTCCATACTTTGGCCAAGAATTGACAACGTAAACTGGCGTTCAACGCCAGCCTTCTGCCCAAATCTGGCGTCCAGCGCCAGAAAAGGATCCAAAACCAGAGTTGAACGCCCAAACTGGCACAGAAACTGGCGTTCAACTCCACAAATGGCCTCTGCACGTGCAACACTTAAGCTCAGCCCAAACACACACCAAGTGGGCCCCAGAAGTGGATTTATGCATCAATTACTTACTCATGTAAACCCTAGTAGCTAGTTTATTATAAATAGGACCTCTTACTATTGTATAAGGCATCTTTTGATCATCTTAGGATCTTAGGATCATCCTGGGAATGCATTGTTCTTAGACCATGGGGGCTGGCCACACGGCCATGCCTGGACCTTCACTTATGTATTTTCATACGGTAGAGTTTCTACACTCCATAGATTAAGGTGTGGAGCTCTGCTGTTCCTCAAAGATTAATGCAAAGTACTACTGTTTTCTATTCAATTCTTCTTATTTCTCTTCTAAGATATCCATTCGCACCCAAGAACGTGATGAAGGTGATGATTATGTGTGACGCTCATCATCCTTCTCCCCTATGAGCGTGTGCCTGACAAACACTTCTGTTCTACATGAATTAAGCTAGAATGAATATCTCTTAGATCTCCTAACCAGAATCTTCGTGGCGTACGCTAGAATGATGGTGGCATTCAAGAGAATCCGGAAAGTCTAAACCTTGTCCGTGGTATTCCGAGTAGGATTCAATGATTGAATGACTGTGACGAGCTCCTAACTCGCGATTGCAGGGCGTTAGTGACAGATGCAAAAGGATAATAAATCCTATTCCAGCATGATCGAGAACCGACAGATGAATAGCCGTGCCGTGACAGGGTGCGTGAGCATATTATTCACTGAGAGGATAAGATGAAGCCATTGACAAGGGTGATGCCTCCAGACGATTAGCCGTGCCGTGACAGGGCATTGGATCATTTTCCCGAGAGATGACTGAAAGTAGCCATTGACAGTGGTGATGTATCACATAAAGCCAGCCATGGAAAGGAGTAAGACTGATTGGATGAAGATAGCAGGAAAGCAGAAGTTCAGAGGAACGAAAAGCATCTCCATTCTCTTATCTGAAATTCCTACCAATGATTTACATAAGTGCCTCTATCCCTATTTTATTATTCATTATTCGAAAACCATATCACTGTTTTATATCTGCCTGACTGAGATTTATAAGGTGACCATAGCTTGCTTCATACCAACAATCTCCGTGGGATTCGACCCTTACTCACGTAAGGTATTACTTGGACGACCCAGTGCACTTGCTGGTTAGTTGTACGGAGTTGTGTCCACACATAGAGCCACAATGAGGATTCAATACAATTATATATTGTTAATCTCACACAAGTACAAAGAACGAATTAGGATCAAAGCACCAAGCTTTGGAGCCATTACCAGGGATTGTTCGAGCCTGGACAACACAATTTCGTGCACCAAGTTTTTGGCGCCGTTGCCGGGGATTGTTCGTGTTTGAACAACTGACGGTTCATCTTGTTGCTCAGATTGGGTAACTTTCTTTTCGTTTTCTTTTCAAAAAGTTTTCAAAAATTTTTCAAAAATCTTTCAAAAATTCTTCCTTTGTTTTCGAAAAAAAAAAAAGAATTTTTTTTAAAATAAAAATACTTTCAAAAATATATTTTCCTTTCAGAATTTTTAAGAATGAATTCTAGTGTTTCATGGAGCATGTTGAAGCCTAACTGGCTGTAAAGCCATACCCAAACTGCTTTGGGATTGGCTAATCACCTCAGTGGAGTCATGCCCAATCCTTCTGGATAGGGTATGTCAGGCTTGTCATGTCTGAATTACACTCATATTTTTATTAAAGCTTGGATGGCTATTAAGCCATGCCTGACCCTTTGATTGGAGCTTTAAGACTAACATGACAAGATTCCTGGAATTCATATTAAAAATTTTGAATCCTTATTTTTCTTTTTTTAATTTTCGAAAAATATAAAATAAAAATCCAAAAAAATTAGAAAATCATAAAAATCAAAAATATTTTGTGTTTCTTGTTTGAGTCTTGAGTCATATTATAAGTTTGGTGTCAATTGCATATGCATCTTGCATTTTTCGAAAATTTCATGCATTCATAGTGTTCTTCATGATCTTCAAGTTGTTCTTGGTAAGTCTTCTTGTTTGATCTTGATGATTTTTTGTTTTGTGTCTTTTCATGTTTTTCATATGCATTTTTGAATTCTTAGTGCCTAAGCATTAAAGAATTCTAAGTTTGGTGTCTTACATGTTTTCTTTGCATTAAAATTTTTCAAAATATGTTCTTGATGTTCATCATGACATTCAAAGTGTTCTTGGTGTTCATCTTGACATTCATAGCATTCTTGCATGCATTCATTGTTTTGATCTAAAAATTTCATGCATTGCATAATTTTCATGTTTTTCATAAAAAATCAAAAAAATCAAAAAAATATCTTTCCCTTTTTCTCTCATCAAATTCGAAAATTTGAGTTGACTTTTTCAAAAATTTTTAAAATCAAATTGTTTCTCATGAGTCAAATCAAATTTTCAATTTGAAAATCTTATCTTTTTCAAAATTATTAGTTATTTTCGAAAATTTCAAAAAAAAAATATTTTTCAAAAATCTTTTTCTTAATTTTATACCAAATTTTCGAAAATAACATAATCAATTAATGTTTTGATTCAAAAAATTTGAAGTTTGTTACTTGCTTGTTAAGAAAGATTCAAACTTTAAGGTCTAGAATCATATCTTGTGATTTCTTGTGAATCAAGTCATTAATTGTGATTTTAAAAATCAAATCGTTATCAAAAACTAATTTCTATCATATCTTTTCAAAAATATCTTCTCATCTTATCTTTTTCAAAAATATCTTCTTGTCTTATCTTTGTCAAAAAGTTGGTTTCAAAATATCTTCTCTAACTTCCTATCTTCTTATCTTTTCAAAATTTGTTTCAACTAACTAACTAACTTTTTGTTTGTTTCTTAACTTTTTCAAAACTACCTAACTAACTCTCTATCTCTTATTTTCGAAAATATCTCTCCCCTTTTTCAAAATTTCTTTTTAATTTATTAATTATTTTAATTTTTAAGACTTAATTTTCGAAAATTATTAACACATTTTTCAAAAACTATTTTCAAAAATCACTAACTCCTTTTCAAAATAATTTTCGAAAATTATCCCTCCCCCATCTCATTCTATTTATTCATTCATATCCTAACATCTCATTTCATCTCTCTTCCATCCTTACAGTTGTGTTTCTTCCTTTACATCACATTCTTTGTCTCCCCCTCTTTTCTTCCACTCACAAAGGGATCCCTATACTGTGGTATAGAGGATCTCTATTATTATTATCATTTTTCTGGCCATTCTTCCTTGTCATATGAGCAGGAGCAAGGATAAGAACATTCTTGTGGAAGCAGATCCAGAACCTGAAAGGACTCTGAAGAGAAAATTAAGAGAAGCTAAAATACAACAATCCAGAGATAACCTTTCAGAAATTTTCGAACAGGCAGAGGAGATGGCAGCCGAAAATAATAATAATGAAAGGAGGATGCTTGGTGACTTTACTGCACCTAATTCCAATTTACATGGAAGAAGCATCTCCATTCCTGCCATTGGAGCAAACAACTTTGAGCTGAAACCTCAATTAGTTTCTCTAATGCAGCAGAACTGCAAGTTTCATGGACTTCCATCTGAAGATCCTTTTCAGTTCTTAACTGAATTCTTGCAGATATGTGATACTGTTAAGACTAATGGAGTAGATCCTGAAGTCTACAGGCTCATGCTTTTCCCTTTTGCTGTAAGAGACAGAGCTAGATTATGGTTGGATTCTCAACCTAAAGACAGCCTGAACTCTTGGGATAAGCTGGTCACGGCTTTCTTAGCCAAGTACTTTCCTCCTCAAAAGCTGAGCAAGCTTAGAGCTGATGTTCAAACCTTCAGACAGAAAGAAGGTGAATCTCTCTATGAAGCTTCGGAAAGATACAAACAGTTGACCAAAAAGTGTCCTTCTGACATGCTTTCAGAATGGACCATCCTGGATATATTCTATGATGGTCTGTCTGAGTTATCTAAGATGTCATTGGATACCTCTGCAGGTGGATCCATTCACCTAAAGAAAACGCCTGCAGAAGCTCAAGAACTCATTGACATGGTTGCTAATAACCAGTTCATGTACACTTCTGAAAGGAATCCTGTGAGTAATGGGACGCCTATGAAGAAGGGAGTTCTTGAAGTTGATACTCTGAATGCCATCTTGGCTCAGAATAAAATATTGACTCAGCAAATCAATATGATCTCTCAGAGTCTGCATGGAATGCAAGCTGCATCCAACAGTACTCAAGAGGCATCTTCTGAAGAAGAAGCCTATGATCCTGAGAACACTGCAATAGCAGAGGTAAATTACTTAGGTGAACCTTATGGAAACACCTATAACTCAACATGGAGAAATCATCCAAATTTCTCATGGAAGGATCAGAAGCCTCAACAAGGCTTTAACAATGGTGGAAGAAACAGGTTTAGCAATAGTAAGCCTTTTCCATCATCAACTCAGCAACAGACAGAGAACTCTGAACAAAATGCTTCTAATTTAGCAAATCTAGTCTCTGATCTATCTAAGGCCACTGTAAGTTTCATGAATGAAACAAGATCTTCCATTAGAAATTTGGAAGCACAAGTGGGCCAGCTGAGTAAAAGGATCACTGAAATCCCTCCTAGTACTCTCCCAAGCAATACAGAAGAGAATCCAGAAGGAGAGTGCAAGGCCATTGACATAAGCGCCATGGCCGAACCTGTGAGGAAAGGAGAGGACGTAAATCCCAAGGAGGAAGACCTCCAGGGACGTTCAGTGATCAATAAGGAGCTTCCCTCTGGGGAACCAAAGGACTCTGAGGCTCATCTAGAGACCATAGAGATTCCATTGAACCTCCTTATGCCCTTCATGAGCTCTAATGAGTATTCCTCTTCTGAAGAGAATGAGGATGTCACTGAAGAGCAAACTGCCAAGTTTCTTGGTGCAATCATGAAGCTGAATGCCAAATTATTTGGCATTGATGCTTGGGAAGTTGAACCTCCCTTGTTCATCAATGAACTAAGTGATCTGGATCAACTGACATTGCCTCAGAAGAGACAGGATCCTGGAAAGTTCATAATACCTTGTACCATAGGCACCATGACCTTTAAGGCTCTGTGTGACCTTGGTTCAGGGATAAACCTCATGCCCCTCTCTGTATTAGAGAAACTGGGAATCTATGGGGTGCAAGCTGCTAAAATCTCATTGGAGATGGCAGACAGCTCAAGAAAACAGGCTTATGGACAAGTAGAAGATGTATTAGTAAAGGTTGAGGGCCTTTACATACCTACTGATTTCATAGTTCTGGATACTGGAAAGGGAGAGGATGAATCCATCATCCTAGGAAGACCTTTCCTGGCCACAGCAAGAGCTGTGATTGATGTTGACAGAGGTGAAATATTCCTTCACTGGAATGAGAACTCCCTTGTATTCAAAACTCAAGGATCTCCCTCTGCAACCATGGAGAGGAAGCAGGAAAAGCTTCTCTCCAAGCAGAGTCAACCAGAGCCCCCACAGTCAAACTCTAAGTTTGGTGTTGGGAGGCCACAACCAAACTCTAAGTTTGGTGTTGAACTCCCATATCCAAACTCTAAGTTTGGTGTTGGAGAGTCTCAACAAAGCTCTGCACATCTGTGAGGCTCCATGAGAGCCCACTGTCAAGCTATTGACATTAAAGAAGCGCTTGTTGGGAGGCAACCCAATGTTTATCTAATTCTTATTTTTATTGTCTTCTTAGGTTCATGATCATGTGGAGTCACAAAATAAACAAAATAATCAAAAACGGAATCAAAAACAGCAGAAGAAAAATCACACCCTGGAGGAGCATCTGTCTGGCGTTCAAACGCCAGAACAGAGCATAGTTCTGGCGCTGAACGCCCAGAATGGGAGCATCCTGGCGCTGAACGCCCAGAACAAGCATGGTTCTGGCGTTCAACGCCAGAAATGGCAACAAATGGGCGTTGAACGCCCAAAATGGGCACCAACCTGGCGCTGAACGCCCAGAGTTGTGTGCAAGGGCATTTTGCATGCCTAAATTGGTGCAGGGATGTAAATGCCTTGACACCTCAAGATCTGTGGACCTCACAGGATCACCTCAGGATCTGTGGACCCCACAGGATCCCCACCTACCTCCACTCACTCTCTTCTCTCTTCTCAATCATCCTCTATTCCCAATAAACACTCTTCCCTATTAACTCTTTACCACTCACATCCATACACCCACTACCTTCAAAACTCAACATCTCTCTCCCACCCAATCCCACCCATATGGCCGAATACACACTCTCATCCATCTCCTCCATATCTTCTTCTTATTCTTTTATTCTTTCTTCTTTTGCTCGAGGGCAAGCAACATTCTAAGTTTGGTGTGGTAAAAAGCATAGCTTTTTTGTTTTTTCCATAACCATTGATGGCACCTAAGGCCAGAGAAGCCTCTAGAAAGAGGAAAGGGAAGACAAAAGCTTCCATCAAGAGATCCCTGAGATACCTCAGGGGATACATTTTCTTCCACACAATTATTGGAAGCAACTAAGGGTGGAACATCAAGAGCACTCCTTCATCCTTCATGAAATCAGAGAAGATCTAAAAGCAATGAAGGAGGAGCAGCAAAGACAAGGAAGAGACATAGAAGAGCTCAAGGACATCACTAAGGTGGACTCATTCCTTGTTCTTATTTCTTCTGTTTTTCGTTTTCTATGTTATGTGCTTATCTATGTTTGTGTCTTCATTACATGATCATTAGTAGTTAGTAAACTCTGTCTTAAAGATATGAATGTCCTATGAATCCATCACCTCTTTTAAAAGAAAAATGTTTTAATTCAAAAGAACAAGAAGTACATGAGTTTCGAATTTATCCTTGAACTTAGCTTAATTATATTGATGTGGTGACAATGCTTCTTGTTTTCTGAATGTATGCTTGAACAGTGCATATATCTTTTGAAGTTGTTGTTTAAGAATGTTAAATATGTTGGCTCTTAAAAGAATGATGACTAGGAGACATGTTATTTGATAATCTGAAAAATCATAAAAATGATTCTTGAAGCAAGAAAAAGCAGCAAAGAACAAAGCTTGCAGAAAAAAAATAGGCGAAAAAAAAAATGGAAAGAAAAAGAAAAAGCAAGCAGAAAAAGCCAAAAGCTCTTAAAACCAAGAGGCAAGAGCAAAAAGCCAATAACCCTTAAAACCAAAAGGCAAGGGCAAATAAAAAGGATCCCAAGGCTTTGAGCATCAGTGGATAGGAGGGCCTAAAGGAATAAAATCCTGGTCTAAGCGGCTAAACCAAGTTGTCCCTAACCATGTGCTTGTGGCGTGTAGGTGTCAAGTGAAAACTTGAGACTGAGCGGTTAAAGTCAAGGTCCAAAGCAAAAACAAAGAGTGTGCTTAAGAACCCTGGACACCTCTAATTGGGGACTTTAGCAAAGCTGAGTCACAATCTGAAAAGGTTCACCCAATTATGTGTCTGTGGCATTTATGTATCCGGTGGTAATACTGGAAAACAAAGTGCTTAGGGCCACGGCCAAGACTCATAAAGAAGCTGTGTTCAAGAATCATCATACTGAACTAGGAGAGTCAATAACACTATTCGAAATCTGAAGTTCCTATAGATGCCAATCATTCTAAACCTCAATGGATAAAGTGAGATGCCAAAACTATTCAAGAGGCAAAAAGCTATAAGTCCCGCTCATATGATTGGAGCTATGTTTCATTGATAGTTTAGAATTTATAGTATATTCTCTTCTTTTTATCCTATTTGATTTTCAGATGCTTGGGGACAAGCAACAATTTAAGTTTGGTGTTGTGATGAGCGGATAATTTATACGCTTTTTGGCATTGTTTTTAGTATGTTTTTAGTAGGATCTAGTTACTTTTAGGGATGTTTTCATTAGTTTTTATGTTAAATTCACATTTCTGGACTTTACTATGAGTTTGTGTGTTTTTCTGTGATTTCAGGTATTTTCTGGCTGAAATTGAGGGACTTGAGCAGAAATCAGATTCAGAGGTTGAAAAAGGACTACTGATGCTGTTGGATTCTGACCTCCCTGCACTCAAAGTGGATTTTCTGGAGCTACCGAACTCGAAATGGCGCGCTTCCAATTGCGTTGGAAAGTAGACATCCAGGGCTTTCCAGCAATATATAATTGTCCATACTTTGGCCAAGAATTGACAACGTAAACTGGCGTTCAACGCCAGCCTTCTGCCCAAATCTGGCGTCCAGCGCCAGAAAAGGATCCAAAACCAGAGTTGAACGCCCAAACTGGCACAGAAACTGGCGTTCAACTCCACAAATGGCCTCTGCATGTGCAACACTTAAGCTCAGCCCAAACACACACCAAGTGGGCCCCGGAAGTGGATTTATGCATCAATTACTTACTCATGTAAACCCTAGTAGCTAGTTTATTATAAATAGGACCTCTTACTATTGTATGAGGCATCTTTTGATCATCTTAGGATCTTAGGATCATCCTGGGAACGCATTGTTCTTAGACCATGGGGGCTGGCCACACGGCCATGCCTGGACCTTCACTTATGTATTTTCATACGGTAGAGTTTCTACACTCCATAGATTAAGGTGTGGAGCTCTGCTGTTCCTCAAAGATTAATGCAAAGTACTACTGTTTTCTATTCAATTCTTCTTATTTCTCTTCTAAGATATCCATTCGCACCCAAGAACGTGATGAAGGTGATGATTATGTGTGACGCTCATCATCCTTCTCCCCTATGAACGTGTGCCTGACAAACACTTCTGTTCTACATGAATTAAGCTAGAATGAATATCTCTTAGATCTCCTAACCAGAATCTTCGTGGCGTACGCTAGAATGATGGCGGCATTCAAGAGAATCCGGAAAGTCTAAACCTTGTCCGTGGTATTCCGAGTAGGATTCAATGATTGAATGACTGTGACGAGCTCCTAACTCGCGATTGCAGGGCGTTAGTGACAGACGCAAAAGGATAATAAATCCTATTCCAGCATGATCGAGAACCGACAGATGAATAGCCGTGCCGTGACAGGGTGCGTGAGCATATTATTCACTGAGAGGATAAGATGAAGCCATTGACAAGGGTGATGCCTCCAGACGATTAGCCGTGCCGTGACAGGGCATTGGATCATTTTCCTGAGAGATGACCGAAAGTAGCCATTGACAGTGGTGATGTATCACATAAAGCCAGCCATGGAAAGGAGTAAGACTGATTGGATGAAGATAGCAGGAAAGCAGAAGTTCAGAGGAACGAAAAGCATCTCCATTCTCTTATCTGAAATTCCTACCAATGATTTACATAAGTGCCTCTATCCCTATTTTATTATTCATTATTCGAAAACCATATCACTGTTTTATATCTGCCTGACTGAGATTTACAAGGTGACCATAGCTTGCTTCATACCAACAATCTCCGTGGGATTCGACCCTTACTCACGTAAGGTATTACTTGGACGACCCAGTGCACTTGCTGGTTAGTTGTACGGAGTTGTGTCCACACATAGAGCCACAATGAGGATTCAATACAATTATATATTGTTAATCTCACACAAGTACAAAGAACGAATTAGGATCAAAGCACCAAGCTTTGGAGCCATTACCAGGGATTGTTCGAGCCTGGACAACACAATTTCGTGCACCAAGCACAAAACCTCATGAAATAGCATGAATTCATACATGGTTGATTAAATCAAAGGAAACATGAAAATCTACCCAATTGGCTTGCTTTTGGCTCAAGAAAGTGCATAATTCAATTGAAAACAAAAGAAAAAGGCTAGTGAAACTAGGCTAAGATGACTTGTCATCACAACACCAAACTTAAAGCTTTCTTGTCCCCAAGCAAGAAATGATTTATTGAGAAGAAAGAATGAAATGGAAGAGGATGTTCATGCTAGTAGAGTGTTATTGGTAGTTCATGGGGTTTTATGTGGATATGCACACACTCACCTCTTATTGATTCTTAAGCTTAGAAAGTCTCCTTCAAGCTTCAAGTAACATACTGCTATGACCTCTCATTGTTCCTTTATCCTTCGTTATTATCTTGTTCATAAGCTTTATTTGAGTGTCATGTGTAGCAATCTCATTTCCTTTTCTTTGTACTTGACACATTATTCACTATAGACACTTGGCTCACATTCCTTCTTAGAACATTGATGCCCAGCACCTCTATGGGCTACTAAATGCCTTGTAGTTAGGTTGCTCTTGATAGTGGACTTTCAGCTAATGATCCCGGGTTAGTTAACCCAAGTCATCAAGTGTTGATGCACTCCAAAGAGCTTAATAATCCAAGCAGATCCTAATACAAAGACACCACAGGCATATATTCTAAGGTTCAAGCTATTGGTGTCCAGCTTTGTTTCTTTTTTTGTTTTCTTTTGTTCTGCCACTCTTTGGCTATTTTTTTTCTTTCTTTTTTTTGTTTTTCTTTCTAACCAAGGATTTTTATTTGATTGAGATTCATAGACAGTAGGCCACTTTCTACTTAAGAGGAGACATCCTAGTTCTCTTATTTACTAAAAGTGAGCTATTATACAATCACACACACATACCACCACTTACTTTTATTGTACTTCTATCTAACAGAGAACTATCTCACTTCACATTCAAACATTTCTTTTATTGAATTGAAAATGCAGGGGACAAAGCATGCTTTTTGTTAAGTGAAAGTAAACACACAAGCACACACTTAGACTAGCTTACTTATTTTAAGAAAAACAAACATAATGCAAAGACTACTAACTAGAATGACTACTAATGATGCAAGGACTACTTAAGCAGACAGGATGCATAATTACTAAACTAATAGTTACTGTCAAGATGAGCTCATTCAAACTTCCAGTTTAGAGTAATTCAATGCTGATAGAGTTAAGTAACAATACAACCTCTTGGTGGCTTCTTCTTCTTACTCTTAGCTAATGGTGTGTAGCCCTTCCAAGAGAGTGATTGAATTCCTGCAGAGTTAATGGAAGTTGCTTGTTTCTCAAGCCCTTAGGTAATTGGTTAGTGTGCAAGACTTTCTTGTAGGCTTTTGAACTTACTTTGCTGTGTGAACACCAAACTTAGTCCCTCGCCACTGCCTCTGATGCATCAAATTAACCACATGTGAAATCCTTGTGTCTTTGCTAAAGGCAATAAAACTAAAAACTAGAAACAGACAATGATTAAATAATTCATCTGATTGCTTGGAGCTAGCAACCCTTTATGCAGAAGGTGAGAATGTGTTTTTAAATGAGATTTCGGTGGAACACCAAACTTAGAATCCTTCATTCTCCCTTAAATTGTTTTGGTGTGCAACACCAAACTTAGCTCCTTACAATACAGGTGAATCTACTTAATCTTTTTATTGAACTAGCTATGAAAAAAAAAGAACTACCTCAGGTTGGGTTGCCTCCCAACAAGCGCTCTTTTAATGTCACTAGCTTGACATCCTTCATTCTTTGATCATGGGGGCTGAAAATCATAGTGCCTCAACTTTTCTCCTCTTACTGTGAACTTCCTTCCAGTCTCCTCTTTGATGATCTCTAAGTGTTCAAGTGAAAGGACCTGGTTCACAGTGTAATATTCAGATGATTGTGGAGACATCTTCATTGGTTGTGTGTTTAACACTACTTTATCCCCTGGTGAAAAGCCTTCAGTGGGGATTTTCTTGTTTTTCCACCCTTTTGGCCTCTTCTTCTTCTCTTCTTTCTTAGGAGATGATTCATGCCTTGGTGGTTCTTTATCTGGAGTGTTGAGGTTCTCATCTGGGGGTTTTGGATCTAGTTCCTCCTTGATTTCTTTAGTCTGTTGCACCATCTCTACTTCTTTCAAGCATGGATTTAGAAGTCTTGGAGTTAACTCATTGAATACCTCCTTCAAGCTTTGATCCCTGGCCTTGTTCTTCATACAAGCTTCTTCTTGAGTGGGCTCATGCAGGGTTTTAAAAACATGGAATGCTAGGTGCTCATCATGTACTCTCAACAATAATTCCCCTTTTTCAACATCTATCAGTGCTCTGCCCGTAGCAAGAAAAGGCCTCCCTAGGATGATGGGGGTGTTAGGGTCTTCCTCCATGTCCAAAATGACAAAATCAGCTGGGAGAAGGAATTTCCCCACTTTTACCAGTACATTCTCTACAACTCCAACTGCTTGCTGGATGGATTTGTCAGCCATTTGAAGGAGTATTCGTGTGGATTTCAGCTCACAAATTCGAAGTTTCCTCATTAGAGACAAAGGCATCAAGTTTATGCTTGCACCAAGGTCACAGAATGATTTTTCAATTGTTATGTCTCCTATGGTGCAAGGTATATAAAAACTCCCAGGATCATCTTTCTTCTCTGGTAACTCTCTTTGGAGAATAGCACTACATTCCATTGTCATCTCAACAATTTGTCCTTCTTTTAGGGACTTTTTCTTTGTCAGCACTTCCTTCATAAATTTGGCATACATTGGCATCTGTTCAAGTACTTATAAGAAAGGAATATTGATGCTGAGGGTCTTGAATATGTCCAGAAACTTTGAGTATTGCTTATCCTCATTCTCTTTTTTGAACCTCTGAGGGTATGGAAGTTTGGGGATATGTGGCTTCACCCCTTCCTTCTTCTCTTGTAGTTGTGTTTCAAGGATGTCCACATTTTTCTTTGAGCTTTTTGCATTCTTGGTCTTTCTCTCCTCTTCACTTCTCTCTTCTGTCTCTTCTTGTGGAACTTCGATGTTGTGTTCTTCTTGATTGATGGCTTCCTTCTCCCTAGTCTTTTCACTTCCCACTATGATTGCTTTGCACTCCTCCCACTTTGTAGCTTTTCCTTTGTCCTTTGCATTGGAGATTGTATCACTTGGGAGAACATTGGTTGGCCGTTCAGCTTGTTTGGCCAATTGTCCCACTTGTCGTTCAAGGCTCTTCATGGTAGCTTCATTTTTCTCTTGCATTTTGACCAAGCTTTGAGTGGACTGAGCAATTACTTGTATGGCTGCCTCAAGACTTGAAATTCTACTTTCATGATGGTCTATTGGTGGTATGATGGGGGTGAAATGTGGTTGCTGGAAGTTATTTGTAGGGGTAGTGTGGTAGTTTTGGGGGTTAGATGTTGGTGCGGAAATGCTATTTTGATGAGTTTGTGGATTATGGTGGGGTGGTTGATATGTATTTTGTGGTTTCTTGTATTGATTATTATTAGCGTTTTGCTGGTCGTGGTTTGAGTAAGTTGTGTTTCTTGAGTTGTTTTGATTTGAGTTTTTCTGCCACGGTTGCTGGCTGTGGGTGTGGTTATCTCCCCATCCGAGATTTGGATGGTTCTTCCAGGATGGATTGTAGGTGTCACCATAAACCTCATTTTGGCCTGAACCTTGGTTGTGCACATATTGAAGTTGTTCGTGCTGCTGATCTTCTTGGTTTTCTTTATTTTGCCCCCATGTGGTTGATGGTTGGCTTGTATTCACTGCTGCAACTTGTAAGCTATCAATCTTTTTAGCCATCTGCTCAAATTATTGTTGAATCTGCTCCTGCATTATCTTGTTTTGAGCTAGGAGGGTGTCAACCCCTTCCATTTCTAACACTCCTTTCCTTAGTGATGGTTGGCATTATCTCTGTTGGCCAAAGAAATATTTAGCCACCGTGTCAATGAGGTTCTGAGCTTCTTCAGCTGTCTTCATGAGTTGCATTGAGCCTCCTGCTGAATAGTCAAGTGCCTCTTGAGCTTTCATTGTCAGTCCTTCATAGAAATTTTGGAGTTTATCCCATTCATTAAACATCTCAGGAGGGCACTTCCTGATTAGAGCTTTGTATCGTTCCCATGCCTCATACAAGGGTTCAGCATCCATTTGTGCGAATGTTTGTACTTCAGTCTTCAATCTAATAACTCTTTGAGGTGGGTAAAACTTGGCAAGAAACTTGGTTACTAGATCATCCCAGTTGTTGATGCTATCTCTTGGAAATGACTCCAACCATTGAGTGGCTTTGTCTTTGAGGGAAAATGGAAATAGCAGCAATTTGTAACTGTCAGGATGCACACCATTGGTCTTCACTGTGTTACATATCCTCAGGAAGGTGGATAGGTGCTGGTTTGGATCTTCCAAGGGGCCTCCTCCATAGGAACAATTGTTCTGCACCAAGGTGATGAGTTGGGGCTTCAATTCAAAGTTATTTGCATCGACATTTGGGGTAAGAATGCTACTCCCACAATGCCTTGGATTAGCAAGTGTATATGAAGCCAAGACTCTCCTCTGGGGTTGACCATTGTTGTTGGCCATTCTCACTGGTGGATTTATTGGATTTGTTGAGTGTTCCTCCAATTCATGATATTCTTCATCTGATTCTTCCTCTCCAGCAACATTTTTTTCTCTTGCTTCTCTTCTTAGCCTTCGGAGAGTTCTTTCGTCTTGTTTATGAAAGGTGGGTGTGGTTCTTTTTGTACCTGACATACACGCAGAACATAAGAAACACACAAACCAGTGACACTTCAATCTACTGCTAGAATGAAGTTTTAGTTAGCTTAAGCAAAAATTCAAATAGTTAGTGGGTTAATCAAAAATTAGAGAAATAGAAAATAAAAATGCTAGATCTAGATCACCACTTCACTTAATCATTGTCAATCTAATCAATCCCCGGCAACGGCGCCAAAAACTTGATGGGATATTTCTGTGGAAAAACGAATTTCTCCAAAACACCCAAATCTAACCGGTAAGTGCACCGGGTCGCATCAAGTAATAATAACTCACGGGGGTGAGGTCGATCCCACAGGGATTGAAGGATTGAGCAATTTTAGTTTAGTGGTTGATTTAGTCAAGCGAATCAAGAATTGGTTGAGAGATTTGTGATTTGCAAAATTTAAATTGCATAGAAAGTAAAGGAAATGGATGAATTGCATGAAATTAAAGAGAACTGGAATTTAAAGTGCTGAATCTTAAACAGCAAGAAATTAAATGGCAGAAACTTAGAACGCAAGAAATGTAAATTGCAGAATCTTAAAGTGCAAGAAATGTAAATGGCTTGAATTGTAAAGGGAATTGGGAGTTGGATTTGCAGGAATTAAACAAGGAAAAGTAAATTGCAACAAACAGAGAAGTAAAGGATGTCTTGAATCAAACCGGATCTTAAAACAGAAATGTAAACAAGCATGAAAATAGTAAACAGGGAATGGGAAATCCGGATCTCAGGACCCAAGAGACTAGAAAACCAAGTCTAGATCTCAATGCCTTCCTAGATCCAACAAGAACAATTGCAAAGGAAATGTAGATTGCAAAGAAAGTAGATGAAGAAGCAAGTAACCGAAACTGAAATTCAATTAAGCAGAAAATTAAACAAGATCCCAAGGTGAGATTGAAACAGAATTTCTTCAACTCTCCACCCAAAATCCAAGACAAGAAAAGTAAAGAGTGCTGGGCAAGAACAAGGAAGAAGAGAGATCAATTCTCCTCCCAAATTCTCTTAAATTAAAACAACAATGCTAAGAAAAATAAAAGTGAGCTCTAAGCAAAACTGAAAAGAAAGCTATTCTGAAAAACTAAAAGGGAAGCCCTTTTAAAACTTAAATTCTAATCTATTTATACACTTTCTTCAAATGGTCTTCAAGCCTTCAATTGGGCCTTTTCTCTTGGTAGAATTGGGTTGAGAGAGACCTTGGTTGATTGCTCTTGGAGTTTGGAGAAGAACCGAATTGAACCGGGTTGGAATCATGAAAGCTTGAGTAAAAGTTGGAGTAAAAGTTAGGGGTCTAACTTTTGCTCCAACTTTTCACATCAGCACCCTTGTTTTGCTGATACCAACGTTGGGGCAAAAGTTAGGGGTCTAACTTTTGCTCCAACGTTGGCCTCCCCTTGGTTATTCATGGCGCCAACGTTAGCCAAAAAGTTAGGGGCTAACGTTGGCGCAAACTTTTGCTAGTCCAGGGAGTATTTTTCATGCGCCAACGTTAGCCAAAAAGTTAGGGGTCTAACTTTTGCTCCAGCTTTTGCCCAAAAGTTAGCCAAAAAGTTAGGGTCTAACTTTTGCTCCAGCTTTTACTTCCTGGTTCATAATTAATCCAAAAGTTTGAGCTAAAGTTTGAGGCAAACTTTTGCTCAAACTTTTTGTTCTCTCTTCCTCCTAGCCCTTCCTTCTTGCATCAACCTTTCTCCAAGCTTTCTTCACCTATCATTAATCAACCAAACACATCAAAGCTATGCTCAAAATCATGAGATATTCATTCTTTCATAATATGTGACAATTATAGCACAAAACCTCATGAAATAGCATGAATTCATACATGGTTGATTAAATCAAAGGAAACATGAAAATCTACCCAATTGGCTTGCTTTTGGCTCAAGAAAGTGCATAATTCAATTGAAAACAAAAGAAAAAGGCTAGTGAAACTAGGCTAAGATGACTTGTCATCATGTTCCCTCTTTCAGAAGCATAGAAATAGTCATTTTCTGCTACAGTTTCAATGACATCTATGGCCTCCTCAATGGTCTTCTTCTTGTTCAGAGATCCCCCGGATGAGTGGTCTACTGCTTTCTTTGATTCATAAGAAAGGCCTTCATATAAAATGTGTAGCTGCACCCATTCATTGAACATATCTGGTGGACACCTCCTTGTCAGGTCCTTAAACCTCTCCCATGCTTCATATAGAGTCTCACCATCTTGTTGCCTGAAAGTTTGGACCTCAGCTCTTAGCCTGTTAATTCTTTGGGGAGGATAGAATCTGGCTAAAAATTTGTTCACCACATCTTCCCAAGTTGTCAAACTCTCCTTCGTAAAAGACTCCAGCCACTTGGCTGCCTTATCCTTGAGTGAGAATGGAAATAAGAGCAGTCTATATGCGTCAGGATGAACACCATTAGACTTCACCGTGTCACATATCCTCAAGAAGGTGGTTAAATGTTGATTGGGGTCTTCTTGGACACCTCCTCCGAACGAACAGTTGTTCTGAACAAGGGTGATGAACTGTGGTTTTAGTTCAAAATTGTTGGCATGGATGGTTGGCTTTTGAATGCTACTTCCACAGTTTCCTGTGTTTGGGTTGATGTAAGAGCCTAAAACTCTTCTCTCCTCCCCAGCATTATTTGCTCGACCTTCTCTGCCATGGTTGTGAGCCTCTTCTTCATGATGGTTTTCCATGTTTTCTTCCATGTTTGGTTCAAAGTATTCCTTCACTTCCTCGGCACCAACTACTCGTTTTTCTCTTGCTTCCCTCCTTAATCTAAAGAAGGTCCTCTCAGGTTCAGAATCAAAGGAAGTTGAAGCCCCGCTTCTTTTCCCTGTCATACAACCAACAAAGCACAAGCAAGGAAAATAGATGCAGAAAGTATTTCTGTTAGAATTACTGTTAGTGTGAGCGATGCAATATATCAAACAGTTAGTGGGTTAGTGAACTGAATTGTAAATAACTAAAAAAACAAAAAAAAGTAGGGGGAAGGGAAGAAATTAACTAAAATTGAAAGTAAATTACTCAAACAGAAAATTAAATCAAACAAACTAAAAATGCTCAATCTAGTGATCCTCCAATTTAATCATTGTTGATTCAAAATCAATCCCCGGCAACGGCGCCATAAACTTGATACGCGGAAAACTTGTCTCGCAACAAATTTCCTTCGGCAAGTGTACCGAATTCGTCAAGTAAAAACTCACAATAGAGTGAGGTTGAATCCCACAGAGATTGATTGATCAAGCAACTTTAATTAAAGGAATGTTCTAGTTGAGCGAACCAGAATTTGAGTTGAGAATTGCAGAAAATTAAATGGCAGGAAAGTAAATAGTGGAAACAGTAAATGCTAGGAATAAAGAGCTAAATGTAAATGGCGGAAAGTAAATTGCAGAATCTTAAATGGGAATGGGGCAATTGCTCATAAAAGTAAATGGCAGAAATTAAAGAGAATGTGTATGATCAGAAATGGGGAATTCATTGGGATCAGGAGATGTTGCATTCTCCGGATCAAGTTCATTTTCATCTCTTCCTCAATCAATGCATTCATTGATCTCCTTGGCAATCTTAAGTGAACGATTTACAATTCCTTGTAATTCAATCTCTCAAATCTTGATCAATAGCCAATTCCTTGGTCAATTGCTCATGAGAAGAGATGAAGTATGGTCACTGATTATACCACATGCATTTCCCAAATCAATTGTTGGAAGGATTATAGTCACATATCCATCCAAACCCAATTTGGTCCAGCATGAGAAAGCATTTCTAGCATGATCCCTTCATTCCTTTTTCAAGATTCAGAAGAGATCCAAGTATGAATAGCTTCTTTTCCAAGATAACTACCCAATTGGATGAAGATCGAAAGCTAATGAGCGGATAATTTATACGCTTTTTGGCATTGTTTTTAGTATGTTTTTAGTAAAATCTAGTTATTTTTAGAGATGTTTTCATTAGTTTTTATGTTAAATTCACATTTCTGGACTTTACTATGAGTTTGTGTGTTTTTCTGTGATTTCAGGTATTTTCTGGCTGAAATTAAGGGACTTGAGCAAAAATGATATTCAGAGGTTGAAGAAGGACTGCTGATGCTGTTGGATTCTGACCTCCCTGCACTCAAAGTAGATTTTCTGGAGCTAAAAAACTCAAAATAGCGCGCTTCCAATTGCGTTTGAAAGTAGACATCTAGGGCTTTCCAGCAATATATAATAGTCCATACTTTGGCCGGGTTTAGATGACGTAAAAGGGCGTTGAATGCCAGTTCTACGCTGCTATCTAGAGTTAAACGCCAGAAACACGTCACAAGCCAGAGTTGAACGCCAGAAATACGTTACAAACTGGCGTTCAACTCCAAGATTGACTTCTACACGTGTAACATTCAATCTCAGCCCAGACACACACCAAGTGGGCACCGAAAGTGGATTTATGCATCAATTACTTACTTCTGTAAACCCTAGTAACTAGTTTAGTATAAATAGGACTTTTTACTATTGTATTAGACATCTTTTACATCTTTTGATCATTTTTAGATCTCTAGACCTCCATGGGAGGCTGACCACTCGGCCATGCTTACCCTATGTTCACTTATGTAATTTTCATACGGTAGAGTTTCTGCACTCCATAGATTAAGGTGTGGAGCTCTGCTGTTCCTCAAAGATTAATGCAAAGTACTACTGTTTTTCTATTCAATTCAACTTATTCCGCTTCTAAGATACTCATTCGCACTTCAACCTGAATGTGATGAACGTGACAAGCATCATCATTCCCTATGAACGCGTGCCTGACAACCACTTCCGTTCTACCTTAGATTGAATGAGTATATCTTGGATCTCTTAATCAGAATCTTCGTGGTATAAGCTAGATTGATGGCGGCATTCATGAGAGTCCAGAAAGTCTAAACCTTGACTGTGGTATTCCGAGTAGGACTCTGGGATTGAATGACTGTGACGAACTTTAAACTCGCGAGTGCTGGGCGTAGTGACAGACGCAAAAGGAGGGTGAATCCTATTCCAGTATGATCGAGAACCTCAGATGATTAGCCGTGCTGTGACAGAGCATTTGGACCATTTTCACAAGAGGATGGGATGCAGCCATTGACAAGGGTGATGCCTCCAGACGATTAGCCATGCAGTGACAGCGCATCAGACCATTTTCCAGAGAGGATGAAAAGTAGCCATTGACAATGGTGATGTCCTTACATAAAGCCAGCCATAGAAAGGAGTAGGACTGATTGGATGAAGACAGCAGGAAAGCAGAAGTTTAGAGGGACGAAAGCATCTCTATACGCTGATCTGAAATTCTCACCAATGATATACATAAGTATTTCTATCCGTATTTTCTATCTATTTATTATTTATGTTCGAAAACTCCATAACTATTTTATATCCGCCTGACTGAGATTTACAAGGTGACCATAGCTTGCTTCAAGCTGACAATCTCCGTGGGATCGACCCTTACTCACGTAAGGTTTATTACTTGGACGACACAGTGCACTTGCTGGTTAGTTGTATCGAAGTTGTGAATGAAAAACGATTTATTAAGACGTGCGTACAGAGTTTCTGGCGCCGTTGCCTGAGATCACAATTTCGTGCACCAAGTTTTTGGCGCCGTTGCCGGGGATTGTTCGAGTTTGAACAACTGACGGTTCATCTTGTTGCTCAGATTAGGTAATTTTCTTTTTGTTTTATTTTCAAAAATTTTTCAAAAACCTTTCAAAAATTTCTCATTTGTTTTCGAAAAAAATAAATAAATAAATAAATCTTTTCAAAAATATATTTTTCTTCAGAATTTTGAAGAATGAATTCTAGAGTTTCATGAAGCATGTTGAAGCCTAGCTGGCTGTAAAGCCATGTCTAATTCTTTTGGATAGGGGCTTCCAACCATCAGCATAGAGGCAAGTTAATTGGAATGTCAGCCGTGGCATGTCTGAGTTACATACTAAAGCTTGGCTGGCTATTAAGCCATGCCTAACCCTCGGATTGGAGCTTTAGACTAAGAATACAAGATTCCTCGAATTCATATAAAAAAATTTTGAAATCCTTATTTTCTTTTTCCTATATGTTTTTTCGAAAAAAATATACAAAAATCCAAAAAAATAAAAAAATCATAAAAATAAAAAATATTTCATGTTTCTTGTTTGAGTCTTGAGTCAAGTTGAAAGTTTGGTGTCAATTGCATATTCATCTTGCATTTTTCGAAAAATTCATGCATTCATATGTTCTTCATGATCTTCAAGTTGTTCTTGGTAAGTCTTCTTGTTTGATCTTGATGTTTTCATGTTTTGTGTCTTTTCTTGTTTTTCATATGCATTCTTGCATTCATAGTGTCTATACATGAAAAATTTTTAAGTTTGGTGTCTTGTATGTTTTCTTTGCATTAAAAATTTTTCAAAAATAAGTTCTTGATGTTCATCTTGACATTCAAAGTGTTCTTGGTGTTCATCTTGACATTCATAGCATTCTTGCATGCA
Organism: Arachis hypogaea; assembly: GCF_003086295.3. Taxonomy (NCBI): domain Eukaryota; kingdom Viridiplantae; phylum Streptophyta; class Magnoliopsida; order Fabales; family Fabaceae; genus Arachis; species Arachis hypogaea. The sequence continues at coordinate 73,548,695 of NC_092047.1, read as the reverse complement.
TTCATTGTTTTGATCCAAAATTTTCATGTATTGAGTCTTTTTCATGTTTTTCCCTCTCATCATTAGAAATTCAAAAATAAAAAAAAATATCTTTCCCTTTTTCACTCATAAATTTCGAAAATTTGAGTTGACTTTTTCAAAACTTTTTAAAATCTAGTTGTTTTTATGAGTCAAATCAAATTTTCAATTTAAAAATAAAATCTTTTTCATTTTTCTTATTTATTTTCGAAAATTTTTAAAATATTTTTCAAAAATCTTTTTCTTATCTTTATCTCCTAATTTTCGAAAATAACATCATCAATTAATGTTTTGATTCAAAAAATTTCAAGTTTGTTACTTACTTGTTAAGAAAGATTCAAACTTTAAGTTCTAGAATCATATTTTGTGATTTCTTGTGAATCAAGTCATTAATTGTGATTTTAAAAATCAAATCTTTTTCAAAACTAATTTCAATCATATCTTTTCAAAAATATCTCTTTATCTTATCTTTTTCAAAATTTGATTTTAAAATATCCTTTCTAACTTCTTATCTTCTTATCTTTTCAAATTTGTTTCAACTAACTAACTAACTTTTTGTTTGTTTCTTATCTTTTTCAAAACTACCTAACTAACTCTCTCTCTCTCTAATTTTCGAAAATATCTTCCCTCTTTTTCAAAATTTCTTTTTAATTAATTAATTATTTTAATTTTTTATTTTAATTTTCCAAAAATTACTAACCTTTTTCAAAAACTATTTTCAAAAATCACTAACTCTTTTTCAAAAATTATTTTCGAAAATTCTCTCTCTCTTATCTCCTTCTATTTATTTATTCATCTACTAACACTTCATCTCACCCAAATTCGAACCCCCTCTTCCATCTGTGTTCGAATTTTTTCTTCTTCTTTTCTTCTACTCACACAGGGACCTCTATACTGTGGTAAAAAAGACCCCTATTATTATTATTTTTCTATCCCTCTTTTTCATATGAGCAGGAGCAAAGACAAGAACATTCTTGTTGAAGCAGATCCAGAACCTGAAAGGACTCTGAAGAGGAAACTAAGAGAAGCTAAATTACAACAATCCAGCAAGCACCTTTTAGAAATTTTCGAACAGGAAGAGGAGATGGCAGCCGAAAATAATAATAATGCAAGGAGGATGCTTGGTGACTTTACTGCACCTAATTCCAATTTACATGGAAGAAGCATCTCCATTCCTGCCATTGGAGCAAACAATTTTGAGCTGAAACCTCAATTAGTTTCTCTGATGCAGCAGAACTGCAAGTTTCATGGACTTCCATCAGAAGATCCTTTTCAGTTCTTAACTGAATTCTTGCAGATATGTGATACTGTTAAGACTAATGGAGTAGATCCTGAAGTCTACAGGCTCATGCTTTTCCCTTTTGCTGTAAGAGACAGAGCTAGAGTATGGTTGGACTCTCAATCTAAGGATAGCCTGAACTCTTGGGATAAGCTGGTCAAGGCTTTCTTAGCCAAGTTCTTTCCTTCTCAAAAGCTGAGTAAGCTTAGAGTGGATGTTTAGACCTTCAGACAGAAAGAAGGTGAATCCCTCTATGAAGCTTGGGAGAGATACAAAGGACTGACCAAAAAGTGTCCTTCTGACATGCTTTCAGAATGGACCATCCTGGATATATTCTATGATGGTCTATCTGAATTGGCTAAAATGTCATTGGATACTTCTGCAGGTGGATCCATTCACCTAAAGAAAATGCCTGCAGAAACTCAAGAACTCATTGACATGGTTGCTAATAACCAGTTCATGTACACTTCTGAGAGGAATCCTGTGAGTAATGGGACGCCTCAGAAGAAGGGAGTTCTTGAAATTGATACTCTGAATGCCATACTGGCTCAGAATAAAATATTGACTCAACAGGTCAATATGATTTCTCAGAGCCTGAATGGAATGCAAGCTGCATCTAACATTACTCAAGAGGCGCCTTCTGAAGAAGAGGCCTATGATCCTGAGAACCCTGCAATAGCAGAGGTAAATTATATAGGTGAACCTTATGGAAACACCTATAATCCATCATGGAGAAATCATCCAAATTTCTCATGGAAGGATCAACAAAAGCCTCAACAAGGCTTTAATAATGGTGGAAGAAATAGGTTTAACAATAGTAAACTTTTTCCATCATCCACTCAGCAACAGACAGAGAATTATGAGCAGAATCCATCTAGCTTAGCAAATTTAGTCTCTGATCTATCTAAGGCCACTGTGAGTTTCATGAATGAAACAAGATCCTCCATTAGAAATTTGGAAGCACAAGTGGGCCAGCTGAGTAAAAGGATCACTGAAATCCCTCCTAGTACTCTTCCAAGCAATACAGAAAAAAATCTAAAAGGAGAGTGCAAGGCCATTGACATAACCACCATGGCTGAACCTGTAAGGGAAATTGAAGACGTAAATCCCTGTGAGGAAGACCTCCTGGGACGTCCAGTGATCAATAAGGAGTTTCCCTCTGAGGAACCAAAGGAATCTGAGACTCATCTAGAGAACATAGAAATTCCATTGAACCTCCTTATGCCATTCATGAGCTCTGATGAGTATTCCTCTTCTGAAGAGAATGAGGATGTTACTGAAGAGCAAGCTGCCAAGTTTTTTGGTGCAATCATGAAGCTGAATGCCAAGTTATTTGGTATTGAGACTTGGGAAGATGAACCTCCCTTGTTCACCAATGAACTAAGTGATCTGGATCAACTGACATTGCCTCAGAAGAAACAGGATCCTGGAAAGTTCGTAATACCTTGTACCATAGGCAACATGATCTTTGAAAAGGCTCTGTGTGACCTTGGTTCAGGGATAAACCTCATGCCCCTCTCTGTAATGGAGAAACTAGGAATCTATGGGGTGCAAGCTGCTAAAATCTCATTAGAGATGGCAGACAATTCAAGAAAACAGGCTTATGGACAAGTAGAGGACGTGTTAGTAAAGGTTGAAGGCCTTTACATCCCTGCTGATTTCATAATCCTTGATACTGGAAAGGATGAGGATGAATCCATCATCCTTGGAAGACCTTTCCTAGCCACAACAAGAGCTGTGATTGATGTTAACAGAGGTGAATTAGTCTTTCAATTGAATGAGGACTCCCTTGTGTTTACAACTCAAGGTTACCCTTCTGTAAACATGGAAAAGAGGCACAGTAAGCTTCTCTCAAAACAGTCAACTAGAGCCCCCCACAGTCAAACTCTAAGTTTGGTGTTGGGAAGCCACAACTAAACTCTAAGTTTGGTGTTGAACTCCCATATCCAAACTCTAAGTTTGGTGTTGGGGAGTCTCAACAATGCTCTGAACATCTGTGAGGCTCCATGAGAGCCCATTGTCAAGCTATTGACATTAAAGAAGCGCTTGTTGGGAGGCAACTGATGCCAAGGCATCTTAGGCTAGTTTCACAAGCATTTTTCTGTTAGTTTTAGTAGTTTTATGCATTTTCTTGAGCTTTAAGTAACCAAGAATGGTTAAATGAATAACAAAGCAATGAACCATCCAAACAGTATGATTTTGATGCAAATTCCATGAGTTTTAGTTATATTACTTGAATGCTATGAATGGAAGATTTCTCATGAAATTTTGCAAGACTTTGATGCAATTGTTTGGATGATTTCAGGGAAGAAGAGGCTAAGCAAGGAAGCAACAAAATCAATAAAGGAAGCTTGAATATCACATGTGGAGTTTAAGTTCCAGTTTAAGCCTAAACTGGAGCTTAAACGCTAGAATCATGAAGGCTAAGAAATGCTGGAATTGAAGTTTAACCTCCAGTTTAACCTTAAACTGGAGGTTAAACGCCAGAATGAAAGTCTCACCAAAGAAGCATTTCCACGTTTAACCTCCAGTTTAACCTTAAACTGGAGGTTAAACGCCAGAATGAGAATGCCACTCAGGAAGAGTTCCACGTTTAACCTCCAGTTTAACCTTAAACTGGAGGTTAAACGCCAGAAATGGGAAAAGCACCAGGGAGCCATTTCCACGTTTAAGCTCCAGTTTAACCTTAAACTGGAGCTTAAACGTGTTCGACCAAGTTTTCTCCTCCAGGGTTGCTCTCTCCATTTCCACGTTTAAGCTCCAGTTTAACCTCAAACTGGAGCTTAAACGTGTTCGACACCTCCAGGGCTACCTTTCTCCTCTTCCACGTTTAAGCTCCAGTTTAACCTTAAACTGGAGCTTAAACGTGTTCGACCTCCAGGATGGCTTTCTCCTCTTCCACGTTTAAGCTCCAGTTTAACCTTAAACTGGAGCTTAAACGTGTTCGACCTCCAGGGCTGCCCTTCCTATCTCCACGTTTAAGCTTCAGTTTAACCTTAAACTGAAGCTTAAACGTGTTCGACTACATGACTCTCCAGGGCTGCCATCTTCCATTTCCACGTTTAAGCTTCAGTTTAACCTTAAACTGAAGCTTAAACGTGCTTCTACAAAAGGCTTCACTGGAAGTGTCTGGCGTTTAAGCTGCAGTTTAAGCTTAAACTGCAACTTAAACGCCACTCTTGGAAAAGGTTTCTGGGCCAAAAATATTGCGGTTTAAGTTAGTCTTTGAGCACAAACATTAACTTAAACTTACTCTGGTATGAAACCCAATTGAATATCATGGTTTATGGGATTGGGCCTGAAGGATTGATGAGTCTGAAATTTCAATTTGTTGAGTCATGTATTATTATTTGATTATCACTAAGTTGGCTCAATGAATGTTACAGAATTTGGATCAGCAGCCTCATCAAGATTATGGATCATAAACCCAAAGCAAAAGGAAAGCAGGGAGAGGCCTCAAAGCCCAAGAAACACAACAGAAGCTCAATATAGAAAGTGTATAAATAGGATAGAATTTAAGTTAGGGGGGACTTTTACCTTCTCATTTTGCTAGTTTTCATATCTTTGTAATTGAATTCAGAGCTATGACTCACTAAACCCCCTTTCATTGGGTTAGGGAGCTCTATTGTAATTCAATGAATCAATAATAGTTTATCTTCTTCTTCAATATTTTCTCTTGAATTTTGTTAGAAAGCTTCTCGATCTAATTCCATTGGGTAGTTGTCTTGGGAAAGAAACTACCCATAATTGGAATCCTTCGGAACCTTGGGAAAGGAATGGAGGATTCATGCTAGAGAAGCTTTCTCACAGTGAATTGGATTGGGGTTTGGATGGATATTGTGACATGTAATCCTACCAAATTGTGGTTCATGAAACTGTGTGGTATAATCAGTGATCGAGCATCATCTCGTCTTATGAACATTTAAACCAAGGGATTGGGAATTTGTTTGTTTTTAGAGAGAATTGGTGAGCCAAGGGATTGGGATCCAATCATATAAGATTGCCAAGCAAAATTCAATGAACGCATTGGTTGAGGAAGAGATAAACATGTTTTGATTCGGAGATCTCAATATCTCCTATAACCCAATGAATTCCCCATTTCTGATTTCCACTTCTTTTTACATTCTGCAAATCAATTCATGCAATCACCCCCATTCCCTTTTAATTTTCAGCAATTTAGCTTCTGCTCTTTAATTCATGCAATTTAAGATTCCGCCATTTAAATTCCTTGTCATTTCAATTTCTTGTCATTTACGTTTCCCGCCAATTTTACATTCCGCAATTCTCATCTAAATCTTGATTCCGCTCAACTAGAACACACTTCTAATCCGAATTGCTCACTCAACCAATCCTTGTGGGATTCGACCTCACTCTATTGTGAGTTTTTACTTGACGATAACCGGTGCACTTGCCGGAAGGAATTTTGCCGATCGTGCAATTTCCTAAATCGTGGCATAACTAGTTTATGCATGCATCAGCAACCCAATTTTTATTTATCTAATTTTATTTTTCTTGTTCTTTCATGTTTTATTAGGTTCATGATCATGTGGAGTCACAAAAAAAATATAAAAATTGAAAACGGAATCAAAAATAGCAGAAGAAAAATCACACCCTGGAGGAAGACCTTACTGGCGTTTAAACGCCAGTAAGAAGCATCTGGCTGGCGTTCAACGCCAGAACAGAGCATGGTTCTGGCGCTGAACGCCCAAAATGGGCAGCATCTGGGTGTTTGAACGCCAGAATTGCACCCTGGAGAAGAGCTGGCGCTGAACGCCCAGAACAAGCATGGTTCTGGCGTTCAACGCCAGAAATGGGCAACAAATGGGCGTTCAACACCCAGAACAAGCACCAATCTGGCGCTGAACGCCCAGAGTTGTGTGCAAGGGCATTTTGCATGCCTAATTTGGTGCAAAGTTGTAAATCCTTGAATACCTCAGGATCTGTGGACCCCACAGGATCACCTCAGGATCTGTGGACCCTACAGGATCCTCACCTACCTCCACTCACTTCTTCTCACCCCTCTTTCACACAATCCCATAAACACTCTTCCCCAAAACTCTTCACCAATCACCTCAATCTCTCTTCCCTATCACCACTTCACCACTCACATCCATCCACTCTTCCCCATAAACCTACTTCATAAACCCCACCTACCTTCAAAATCCAAAATCAATTTCCCACCCAAAACCCACCCTTATGGCCGAACCTTACCCCCCTCCCTTCCATATATAAAGCCCTCCATTCTTCTTCATTTTCACACAACACAACCCTCTCTTCCCCTTCTTGGCCGAATACACCCCTCCCCCCTCTCCTCCATATTTTCTTCTTCTTCTTCATCTATTCTTTCTTCTCTTGCTCGAGGGCGAGCAATATTCTAAGTTTGGTGTGGTAAAAGCATAAGCATTTTGTTTTTCCATTACCATTGATGGCACCCAAGACCGGAGAATCCTCTAGAAAAGGGAAAGGGAAAACAAAAGCTTCCACCTTCGAGTCCTAGGAGATGGAAAGATTTATCTCCAAAGCTCATCAAGACCACTTCTATGATGTTGTGGCCAAGAAGAAGGTGATCCCTGAGGTCCCTTTCAAGCTCAAGAAGAATGAGTATCCGGAGATCCGACATGAAATCCAAAGAAGAGGTTGGGAAGTTCTAACAAACCCCATCCAACAAGTCAGCATCCTAATGGTTCAAGAGTTCTATGCCAATGCATGGATCACTAAGAACCATGATCAAGGTAAGAACCCAAACCCAAAGAATTATATTACAATGGTTTGGGGGAAATACTTAGATTTTAGTTCGAAAAATATGAGGTTGGCGTTTAACTTGCCTATGATGCAAGGAGATGCACGCCCCTACACTAGAAGGGTCAACTTTAATCAAAGGTTGGACCAAGTCCTCATGGACATATGTGTGGAAGGAGCTCAATGGAAGATTGACTCCAAAGGCAAGCCGGTTCAATTAAGAAGACTGGACCTCAAGCCTGTGGCTAGAGGATGGTTGGAGTTCATCCAACGCTCCATCATCCCCACTAGCAACCGATCTGAAGTTACTGTGGATCGGGCCATCATGATTTATAGCATCATGATTGAAGAGGAAGTAGAAGTTCATGAAGTCATCTCCCTTGAATTCTACAAAATAGCCGAAAAGCTCTCTCCTGGGGCAAGGCTAGCTTTTCCTCATCTTATTTGCCATCTATGTTACTCAGCTGGAGCTTTCATAGAAGGAGACATTCCCATTGAGAAAGAGAAGCCCATCACTAAGAAAAGGATGGAGCAAGCAAGAGAGCCCATTCATGGATCTCAAGAGACGCATGAAGCTCATCACCATGAGATCCCAGAGATGCCTTAAATGCATTTTCCTCCACAAAACTATTGGGAGCAAATCAACACCTCCCTAGGAGAATTAAGTTCCAACATGGGACAATTAAGGGTGGAACATCAAGAGCACTCCATCATCCTTCATGAAATAAGAGAAGATCAAAAAGCAATGAGGGAGGAGCAACAAAGACAAGGAAGAGACATAGAAGAGCTCAAGGACATCATCGGTTCCTCAAGAAGGAAACGCCACCATCACTAAGGTGGACTCATTCCTTGTTCTTATTTTCTATTTTTCGTTTTCTCTATGTTAAGTGCTTATCCATGTTTGTGTCTTCATTACGTGATCATTAGTATTTAGTAACTTTGTCTTAAAGTTATGAATGTCCTATGAATCCATCACCTCTCTTAAATGAAAACTGTTTTAATTCAAAAGAACAAGAAGTACATGAGTTTCGAATTTATCCTTGAACTTAGTTTAATTATATTGATGTGGTGACAATGCTTCTTGTTTTCTGAATGAATGCTTGAATAGTGCATATGTCTTTTGAAGTTGTTGTTTAAGAATGTTAAATATGTTGGCTCTTGAAAGAATGATGATAAGGAGACATGTTATTTGATAATCTGAAAAATCATAAAAATGATTCTTGAAGCAAGAAAAGCAGCAAAGAACAAAGCTTGCAGAAAAAAAAATATATATAGCGAAAAAATAGAAAGAAAAAAAAAACAAGAGAAAAAGTAAGCAGAAAAAGCCAAAAGCTCTTAAAACCAAGAGGCAAGAGCAAAAAGCCAATAACCTTTAAAACCAAAAGGCAAGGGTAAATAAAAAGGATCCCAAGGCTTTGAGCATCAGTGGATAGGAGGGTCTAAAGGAATAAAATCCTGGCCTAAGCGGCTAAACCAAGCTGTCCCTAACCATGTGCTTGTGGCGTGAAGGTGTCAAGTGAAAACTTGAGACTGAGCGGTTAAAGTCAAGGTCCAAAGCAAAAGAAGAGTGTGCTTAAGAACCCTGGACACCTCTAATTGGGGACTTTAGCAAAGCTGAGTCACAATTTGAAAAGGTTCACCCAATTATGTGTCTGCGGCATTTATGTATCCGGTGGTAATACTGGAAAACAAAGTGCTTAGGGCCACGGCCAAGACTCATAAAATAGCTATGTTCAAGAATCATCATACTGAACTAGGAGAATCAATAACACTATCTGAACTCTGAGTTCCTATAGATGCCAATCATTCTGAACTCCAATGGATAAAGTGAGATGCCAAAACTATTCAAGAGGCAAAAAGCTACAAGTCCCGCTCATTTAATTGGAGCTATGTTTTATTGATAGTTTGGAATTTATAGTATATTCTCTTCTTTTTATCCTATTTGATTTTCAGTTGCTTGGGGACAAGCAACAATTTAAGTTTGGTGTTGTGATGAGCGGATAATTTATACGCTTTTTGGCATTGTTTTTAGTATGTTTTTAGTAAAATCTAGTTACTTTTAGGGATGTTTTCATTAGTTTTTATGTTAAATTCACATTTCTGGACTTTACTATGAGTTTGTGTGTTTTTCTATGATTTCAGGTATTTTCTGGCTGAAATTGAGGGACTTGAGCAAAAATCAGATTCAGAGGTTGAAGAAGGACTGCTGATGTTGTTGGATTCTGACCTCCCTGCACTCAAAGTGGATTTTCTGGAGCTATAGAACTCAAAATGGCGCGCTTTCAATTGCGTTGGAACGTAGACATCCAGGGCTTTCCAGCAATATATAATAGTCCATACTTTGGCCGAGTTTAAATGACGTAAAAGGGCATTGAACGCCAGTTCTACGCTGCTGTCTGGAGTTAAACGCCAGAAACACGTCACAAGCCAGAGTTGAACGCCAGAAATACGTTACAAACTGGAGTTCAACTCCAAGATTGACCTCTACACGTGTAACATTCAAGCTCAGCCCAAGCACACACCAAGTGGGCCCCAGAAGTGGATTTATGCATCAATTACTTACTTCTGTAAACCCTAGTAACTAGTTTATTATAAATAGGACTTTTTACTATTGTATTAGACATCTTTTATATCTTTTGATCATTTTTAGATCTCTAGACCTCCATGGGAGGCTGGCCACTCGGCCATGCTTACCCTATGTTCACTTATGTAATTTTTATACGGTAGAGTTTCTGCACTCCATAGATTAAGGTGTGGAGCTCTGCTGTTCCTCAAAGATTAATGCAAAGTACTACTGTTTTCCTATTCAATTCAACTTATTCCGCTTCTAAGATATTCATTCGCACTTCAACCTGAATGTGATGAACGTGACAAGCATCATCATTCCCTATGAACGCGTTCCTGACAACCACTTCCGTTCTACCTTAGATTGAATGAGTATCTCTTGGATCTCTTAATCAGAATCTTTGTGGTATAAGCTAGATTGATGGCGGCATTCATGAGAGTTCGGAAAGTCTAAACCTTATCTGTGGTATTCCGAGTAGGACTCTGGGAATGACTGTGATGAACTTCAAACTCGCGAGTGCTGGGCGTAGTGACAGACGCAAAAGGAGGGTGAATCCTATTCCAGTATGATCGAGAACCTCAGATGATTAGCCGTGCTATGACAGAGAATTTGGACCATTTTCGCAAGAGGATGGGATGCAGCCATTGACAAGGGTGATACCTCCAGACGATTAGCCATGCAGTGACAGCGCATCGAACCATTTTCCAGAGAGGATGAAAAGTAGCCATTGACAATGGTGATGTCCTTACATAAAGCCAGCCATAGAAAGGAGTAGGACTGATTGGATGAAGACAGCAGGAAAGCAGAAGTTTAGAGGGACGAAAGCATCTCTATACGCTTATTTGAAATTCTCACCAATGATACACATAAGTATTTCTATCCGTATTTTCTATCTATTTATTATTTATGTTCGAAAACTCCATAACTATTTTATATCCGCCTGACTGAGATTTACAAGGTGACCATAGCTTGCTTCAAGCCGACAATCTCCGTGGGATCGACCCTTACTCACGTAAGGTTTATTACTTGGACGACCCAGTGCACTTGCTGGTTAGTTGTATCGAAGTTGTGAATCAAAAACGATTTATTAAGACGTGCGTACAGAGTTTCTGGCGCCGTTGCCTGAGATCACAATTTCGTTCACCAAAAGCTTTCTAGTAAAATCAAGAGAAAAGATAGAAGAAGGAGAATGAAAACTAAAATTGATCCATCAAATTACAACAGAGCTCCCTAACCCAATGAAATGGGTTTAGTTGTTCATAGCTCTGGAAAATGAAAACAAAGATGGAGAATACATGCTGAAAGTAAAACTAGAAGTCTAGAGAAAGTAAATACAGAGAGTAGTTCTATGCCCAAAGGCTCCCTAAAGTTTCCAGTTCCCTAACTAATTCAAAGCTACTCCTATATATACTACTCTTCTGATCTTCTAGTTGGCTCTTCAAGTCTTGGGTATGGACCTTTGGATCCTGAGTTTGAAGCAGTTATCTTCTTCATTGGGCTTAGCTTTGCTTGCAGAGAGAAAGTGTGAAGTAGGTGGGGACTTTTAGCTTAGGACGTTAGTGGTGTTAACGTTAAGTGAAAGTGTGGGTTCGAGAACGTTAGTGACAATCACCTTTTTCACTAACGTTGCTCACCCAAGTATGAGCCACGTTAACCTCAACATTAGTGGCACAAACGTTACCACTAATGTTGCCTCTTGGTCCTTCGCACACATTATTGGGACTTACCTTTCCCAATAACGTTGATAAGCTTCCCCCTTCCCTACGTTAGAGTCCACGTTAACTTAGTTAACGTGGCTCTTAACGTAAGCTTGCCAATCCTTCGAGAACGTTAGTGACACTTACCTTTGTCACTAACGTTCCAATGTGCCCCTATTTCTTACGTTAGAGTCCATGTTAACTAGGTTAACGTGGCTTCTAACGTAGTCATGCTAGCCATCTCCAACGTTAGTGACAAAGGTGAGTGTCACTAACGTTGGCTCCTCATCTCTTTATCCACGTTAGCTTCCACGTTAACTAAGTTAACGTGGGAGTTAACGTTGCTCATGGTGGCTCTTGGTGGTTCACCCCAACGTTAGTGACAAAGGTAAGTGTCACTAACGTTGGCGACCAATTGCTCTCTCCACGTTAGCTTCCACGTTAACTAAGTTAACGTGGGAGTTAACGTGGCTTATGGAAGCTTGGCCAACGTTAGTGACAAAGGTGAATGTCACTAATGTTGGCTTCCCTTTTGCTTCTTAACGTTAGAAGCCACGTTAACTAAGTTAACGTGGCAACTAACGTGGCCAATTATGAGCTTGGTCCAACGTTAGTGACAAAGGGGAGTGTCACTAACGTTGGCCTTATTGTATTCTTCCACGTTAGAGTTCACGTTAACTTAGTTAACGTGACTCTTAACCTGGGCTTATGATGGCTTCGAGGGCGTTATTGGCGATTACCTTTCTCATTAACTTTCCAAGTTAGCACCCATTCCACGTTAGAGGTCACGTTAGTGGGACTAACGTGACTGCTAACATGGTTCTTCTTTGCTTCCTTTGTCCTGAAATCAAGCAACAAAATGCATCAAAGTTCTAGTCCAAGTCATGAGTCATGCATCATCCAATTTATCATATAATTCATGCAAAATTCTCATGAAATCATGTAAAGTGCACAATGTATGCTTGAATCAAAATGTAAGTGAATATCTACCCAAAACTAGCTTATTTTCTAAGAAAAGGCATGAAACTACCCTAAAAACAGTAAAGAAAAGGTCAGTGAAACTGGCCAAAATGCCCTGGCATCACTGCGCCGAGGATAGGTGATGCGCACGCGTAAATCACGCGCACGCGTGACCTGGCAAAAATCCAATCCACGCTCACGCGTGGACGACGCTCACGCGTGACTTTACAGCGACCTGTACGTATCAAAAATTGCTGAGGGCGATTTCTGGGCTGTTTGTGACCTAACTTTCGGTCCAGAAAACACATATTAGAGGCTATAAAGTGGGGGAATCCATTCATTCATAAACACAACTTTCATATTCACAATTTTAGGTTTTAGATGTAGTTTTAGAGAGAGAGAGAGGCTCTCTCCTCTCTCTTAGGTTTTAGAATTAGGATTTCTCTTGGTTTATGGTTATTTCTTCATTCCAGGTTCAATGTTCCTTTACTTTAGTTTCTCTTCTACTTTTAATTATTCTGTTACTTTAGTTTGTTTTTTTGCCAAATTGGTTCATGGATTCCTGATGCCAGGGCATTTTGGCCAGTTTCACTGACCTTTTCTTTACTGTTTTAGGATAGTTTCATGCATTTCTTAGGGAAATAAGCTAGTTTTGGGTAAATATTCAGTTATGCCTTGACTCAAGCATACATTGTACATTTTACATGATTTCATGAGAATTTTGCATAAGTTTAGTGACAAATATTATGTTGCATTACTCATGACTTGGACTAGAGCTTTGATGCACTTTGTTGCTTGATTTCAGGGCCAAAAAGGAGCAAGAAAAGGGGAGGTAACTTGCAAAGATTAATGAGAAAAGTGATTGCCAATAACACTCTCAAAAAGCCATCAATGCCCACGTTAGAGAGCCACGTTAACCAAGCTAACATGAACTCTAACGTGGAGAAAAGAAGTTGAGCCAACGTTAGTGAGACTCAACATTGTCACTAACGTTGGCACTTACTCATAAGTGGCGACGTTAGAAGCCACGTTAACCTAGTTAACGTGGCCTCTAACGTTAAGGGGGAGGGAGAGAAGCCAACGTTAGTGACACTCAACATTGTCACTAACGTTGGCCTATGGTGCTAAGTACCACGTTAACTCCCACGTTAACTTGGTTAACGTGGGAACTAACATAGAGGATGAAGAGTTGTCGACAACGTTAGTGACACTCAACATTGTCACTAACGTTGAAGCAACCACACAACCCCCAAGAGTCACGTTAACTTCCACGTTAACTTGGTTAACGTGGAAGCTAACGATGAGAAATGAAGGATGAGCCAACGTTAGTGACACTCAACATTGTCACTAACGTTGGGATGGCTAAAAGATGGCCACGTTAGAAGCCACGTTAACCTAGTTAACGTGGACTCTAACGTGACACCTAGGGGCACATTGGAACGTTAATGACAATGTTGAATATCACTAACGTTCTCAAAGGATGGCAAAGGCCACGATAGAAGCCACGTTAACCTAGTTAACGTGAGCTTTAACGAGAAGCAAGAAGGGGCACACTGGAACGTTAGTGACAATGTTGAGTGTCACTAACATTCTCGAAGGTTGATAAGGCAACGTTAAAAGCCACGTTAACCTAGTTAACGTGGGTTTTAACGTAAGGCAAAAGGGGTGCATTGGAACGTTAGTGACAATGTTAAGTGTCACTAACGTTCCCGAACTTGGACTTTCACTAAATGATTAACACTCCTTATGCCCTGAGCTTAAGTTTCTGCCCACTTCGCACTTTTTCTCTGCAAGTAAAGCCAAGCCCAATTAAAGAAAGGAACTGCTTCAAACTCAAGATCCAAAGGCCTAAGACTTGAAGAGTGAACTAGAAGCTGAGAAGAGTAGTATATATAGGAGTAGCTTTGAATTGTAAAAGAGTTCTGGAGGCTGAAGAATCACTCTCTGTATTTACTTTCTTTGCAATTTCTAGTTTTATGATGTATTCTCCATCTTTGTTTTCATTTTCAAGAGCTATGAACAACTAAACCCCTTTCATTGGGTTAGGGAGCTCTGTTGTAATTTGATGGATCAATACTAATTTTCATTGTTCTTCTTCTATCTTTCCTCTTGATTTTACTTGAAAGCTTTTGATCTTCATCCAATTGAGTAGTTATCTTGGAAGAGAAGCTATTCAAACTTGGATCTCTTTTGAACCTTGGAAGAGGAATGAAGAGATCAAGCTAGAAATGCTTTCTCATGCTGGACCAAATTGGGTTTGGATGGGTATGTGACTGTAACCCTCTCAATACTTGGTTTGGGAAATGCATGTGGTATAATCAGTGACCATACTTCATCTCTTCTCATGAGCAATTGACCAAGGAATTGACTATTGATCAAGATTTGAGAGATTGAATTGCAAGGAATTGTAATTCAATCACTTAAGATTGCCAAGGAGATCAATGAGGGCATTGATTGAGGAAGAGATGAAAATGAACTTGATCCAGAGAATTGCAACATCTCATAAGCCCAATGAACTCCCCATCTCTAATCTCACCCATTCTCTTTAATTTCTGCGATTTACTTTTATGAGCAAATCCCCCATTCCCATTTACAATTCTGCAATTTATTTTCAGTCATTTACTTCAGTCCTTTAATTCTAGCATTTACTTTTCTGTTATTTACATTCCCGCCATTTTATTTTCTGCAACTCTTAACCCAAATTCTGGATTCGCTCAACGAGAACATTCTTCTAATTAAAGTTGCTTGATCAATCAATCCCTGTGGGATTCGACCTCACTCTATTGTGAGTTTTTACTTGACGACAACTTCGGTACACTTGCCGAAGGGAGATTTGTTGAGAGACAAGTTTTCCCCGCATCAAGTTTATGGCGCCGTTGCCAGGGATTGATTGTGCATCAACAATGATTAGATTGGAAGATCACTAGATTGAGCATTTTATTTGTGTATTTCATTTTCTGTTTGATTGATTTACTTTTTGTTTTAGTTAAACTTCTTCCCTTCTCCATCTACTGTTTTTTTTCTTTGTTATTTTCAATTTTGTTTGCTAACCCACTAACTGTTTGATATATTGCATCACCCACAATTAACATCAATTCTGACATAAATA
The DNA here is from genome assembly GCF_003086295.3 of Arachis hypogaea. Classification (NCBI taxonomy): domain Eukaryota; kingdom Viridiplantae; phylum Streptophyta; class Magnoliopsida; order Fabales; family Fabaceae; genus Arachis; species Arachis hypogaea. Next base: position 73,533,327 of record NC_092047.1, on the reverse strand, counting down.
CTATCTGCACCTATCTTCTCTGCTTGTACTTGTTGGTTGTATGACAGGGAGAAGAAGCAGGGCTTCAACTTCCTTTGATTCTGAACCAGAGAGAACCTTCCTTAGACTAAGGAGGGAGGCAAGAGGAAAACGAGTAGTTGGTGCTGAAGAAGAGGAGGAACAGTTTGAGGAATACTTTGAACCAAACATGGAAGAAAACATGGAAAATCATCATGAAGAAGAGACTCACAACCATGGCAGAGGAGGTGGAGCAAATCATGCTGCGGAGGATAGGAGAGTTTTGGGCTCTTACATTAATCCAAACCCAGGAAATTGTGGAAGTAGCATCCAAAAGCCAACAATCCATGCCAACAATTTTGAACTTAAACCACAGCTCATCACCCTTGTTCAGAATAACTGTTCGTTTGGAGGAGGTGTTCAAGAAGATCCCAACCAACATTTGACCACCTTCCTGAGAATATGTGACACAGTAAAATCTAATGGTGTTCATCCTGACGCCTATAGATTGCTCTTATTTCCCTTCTCACTCAGAGACAAGGCAGCCAAGTGGCTGGAATCCTTCCCAAGGGAGAGCATGACAACTTGGGAGGATGTGGTGAACAAATTCTTAGCAAGATTCTACCCTCCTCAACCAATCAATAGGCTGAGAGCTGAGGTTCAAACCTTCAGGCAACAGGATGGTGAGACTCTGTATGAAGCATGGGAGAGGTTCAAAGACTTAACAAGGAGGTGTCCACCTGACATGTTCAACGAATGGGTCCAGCTGCACATTTTCTATGAAGGGCTCTCTTATGAGTCAAAGAAGGCAGTAGACCATTCATCTGGAGGGTCTTTGAACAAGAAGAAGACCATTGAGGAAGCTATAGATGTTATTGAAACAGTAGCAGAAAATGACTACTTCTATGCTTCCGAAAGAGGGAACACAAGAGGAGTGATGGAGCTAAACAATGTAGATGCTCTGTTGGCCCAAAACAAGCTCATTACTCAGCAGCTGGCTGACCTCACCAAGAAGATGGAGATGAACCAAGTAGCAGCAATCTCCACTTCATCAACAACACAAGAAGGAGTAAACCAAGAAGCAGAAGGGAGTCAAGAGCAAGCCAACTACATTGGGAATTCACCAAGGAAAAACTATGATCCATACTCCAAGACTTACAACCCTGGATGGAGAAATCACCCGAACTTTGGGTGGGGAAGTGAGCAAGATCAAAACCAAGACCAGAGACTTTACAACTCCAACAACAATGCAGCTCACCAACAATTCACCCAGAGGACATCTCAACACCCCCACAACAACACTTCTCCACATACTTATCAAAACCAAAACAGCACATCTGCTCCGAACCACTCATCAATTGATGACAGGCTCTCTAAGATTGAAGCCCTACTTGAAGGAATAAGCCAAGAGATTCAAGAAAATAAGGTGTTCAAAGAGGAGGTGCGAGCCAATATTAAGAACCAGGGAGAAACCATTAGGAAGCTGGAATTCCAGGTGGGATATTTAGCTGAGAAGATTCCCAAACCTACTGATAGCTTCCCAAGTGACACTGAGAAAAACCCCAAGGGAGAAGCAAAGAAAGTAAGATGGGAAGATTGCAAAATGGTCACTACAAGTGATCAAGAGATTGAAGACAAGCAAGGAAAAATGTGCAAACAACCTGAAGACAACTCAACAAAGGAGGAGGATAGAGATCACAAAGAACCAGAAATCTCACAACAAGAGCTGCTGAAGCTCTATGCACCATTCCCTCAACTGCTCAATGGTGCTGTGGGAAAAAGAATATACTCAAGGTTCCTAGACTTGTTTGCATCTCTGCATGTGAACATACCATTCATCAAGGCAATTCAACAAATGCCTGCATTCATCAAGTATATGAAGGAACTTCTTCCCAGGAAAAGCTCACTCAAGGAAGGGCAGACTATAGTGATGAACAAGGAATATAGTGCCCTTATTCAACCCGAGTTGCCTACAAAAAGAAGAGACCCAGGAAGTTTTCATATACCTTGTGCCATAGGAGAAAACATGTTCGACAGAGCACTATGTGATTTAGGGGCCAGCATCAACTTACTGCCCTTATCCCTGGTGAAGAGGCTACAGATCAATGAGATAATGCCCACAGATATCATTATCAGACTGGCTGACAAAACTCAAAAGCAAGCAATAGGAGTGGTGGAAAATGTGTTGCTAAAGGTTGGGAAGTACTTTCTCCCAACAGACTTTGTCATTCTGGACATGGAAGAAAGTCACACTCACCCAATCATACTGGGAAGACCATTTCTAGCTACGGCTAGAGCACTTATCGATGTAGAGAAAGGGGAGCTAATATTGAGAATCCATGATGAACAACTCAGCTTCAATGTTTTCAACTTCTCACAAGAGACAGATCAAAAGGACAAGGAACTAAGCACAAATGATAAGGAGACATTGAAGGAGGAGACAAGCACTGAAGCACAGCTAGTTCATTCTGAAACCCCCTCAATTGATAAACAAGGAAAACAGCAACTGCCATAGCTCAAGGAAAAATTGGAGGAACCCAAACCTTTAGAGGCAAGTGAAGACAGCATCACAACTCCTTGGAGAAAAGAGGTCACCAAGGGGAAGGAAACCTCAAAAGAAACAAAGAAGAAGGTACCAAGGAGATGGAGGAACAAGAAGATCCCTACGGAAGACTTCTCTCCAGGGGATAGAGTTGTCTCAGCCTACTTCCCAGATATTCCCCCTAATCTCCCTACTGTGCCATCTCAATTACCCAAGGTCTTCACTATCAACAGAGTTCTTTCCCTGGAACATGTGGAAATCATTGATCCAACCAATGGATACAAGTCCACAGCAAGAGGGGAGGACTTTAAGCACTACCAACCACCGTGATGAAAGAAAAACGTCAAGCTAGTGACGCTAAAGAAGCGCTTCATGGGAGGCAACCCATGTTTTATATGCTTTCAGATGATAATGAATAAGTCAATCTTTATGAGCTTCAATCCAAACTTAACAAACAATTGGTGAAAATCCTCTTATGCAGAATATAGTGAGGAACAAGTTTGGTGTTCAAAGCAAACCAAGTTGCATGCTAGCCTTGGGAGCTTTGAACACAAAACCTTCATCAGAGTGCTTCAAACTAAGTTTGGTGTCACCCCATGGTGCCACCAAAATGCATATAAGGAACCACCAATAGTTAGTTAGTTAGTTGAAATTCATAAACAAACAATCAAATCCTTTCTTTCAATTTATTCTAGCCGTAGAGTTTTAATTTTCTTATATATTAATTCCCTTATTTCAAATCTTTATAGGAAAAGAAAAGAAGCATGAAAAGGGATTGATTGGACAATTAAATGGGGGAGATTTCGCCACTTAATGAAGAGCACTACACACATGTCTCAAGAGGGAACGCATGGGGAAACGCTGCCATGCAACATTGGAGAAAGAAGAACCTTGGAGACCGAACCAATCACTCTCATTAAAGTGATGATCCTTGTCTTCCCTTCATAAACAACCCCATCCGTTCATCTAGTAAACATTCATGCAATCCACACCCTTCATCCACTCATGATTTTCTTATATAAGTGAACCGTAGTGCATGCTCACTCCTCACATTCAAATCCCCACTCTCCACACTTCTATTGGCACACTAAACCCTTCATCACAAATTGCTTTAACCAACCCTCTCTTCATCTATCCGAAGCCTCAAACCCCCTCAAACAACAATTCAAGTCATGGCATCATCAAGCTCAAAGAGGCAAAAGAGGAAGGGGCCTATGGAGAGTGCTCCTTTTGATGACAAGAGATTCAAGGCTGCCTTTCATGAGCATGAATTTGAGCGGATAAGTGCCAGAAGGATATTGTCAGAATTAATCTTCCAAATCAATGCCAATGAATCACCACAGATTTGGAGAAAAATCGAACAGAGGGGGTGGCAATTGCTCACCAGTCCAGAGGGGAAGATCAATGAAAATCTCATCAAAGAATTCTATGCAAATGCAGTTAGAGAGGATAAGACCCAAGCCCCAACCTTCAAAAGTTATGTGAGAGGAAGAGAGGTGGACTTCAGCCCAAGTGCCATCACAAGAGCTCTTCAATTGAAATCACCTCATTTTGATGAGGAGAGTTATCAGGCAAGGATAAGTAGAAGCCCCGATAAGGATGAGCTCTTAGATATAGCATCAGATATCTGTGTCATAGCCGCTGACTGGGAGAGGTACTCAGATGGGAGACCAAAATTCATAAAAAGGGGGGACCTTCACCCTGAAGCCAAAGGGTGGTTTGAGCTTGTAAGGAGGTCCATCCTACCAGCTGCTAACAATTCGGAAGTTAACGTCAATCGAGCCACTATGGTACAATGCTTAGTACAAGGTGGGAAAATCAAGGTGCATGAGCTCATTGCCGAAGGGATTCAAGAGGCAGCTGAGAAAGCTGACTCAGGAGCCAGACTTTGGTACCCCAGCACCATTCTCCGCTTGTGCAACAAGGCCAAAGTAGTATTTGAGGACAGCAGCCCAGACTGGGTAAACCCAGGGAGGCCAGTCACACTCGAGCGAATGGTCTATACCACACCGGCTCAGCAACTAAGAAGGCCACATATAGGAAGGCAAAGGACCTAGGAAGAAGCTCATCAAGAGGAATACCATCAGGAAGAACATCAACAAGAAGAGTATCATGACCCAGCCAACTTGAATATGACTCACCTTCTAAGAGCCATTGAGGATTTAGGACAGAGACATATGGAAGGACAAGAGCAATTACTGAACCGGCTGAACCAACAGGAAGCATGGCAAAAACAACAAATGGAGCAGCAGCAGGAACACTACTCTCAGCTCACTCAAGCCATCAACCAAGTGAATGAAAGACAAGAGCTTCAAGAGAAGCACTTGCAAGAGCTCAACCAGCGGCAGATAGCCCAAATGAAAACTTTCAATGAATTCAGTGTACTCAATGAAGGAAGGCAACTACATAGGGAGGAGTTCTATGTAAACACTCAAGCCGAGTTGAACTACATGACCAGTAATATGCATCATCTACACTATGCCATCCCTGCATATGATGAAGTTCAAAAAAAATTTGTAGAACAAGAAGAGAGAAAAGTGAAACAACAAAAGGAGGCACTCAAGAAGAAGATGGAAGATAGTGGTTTCTGGAGAAAGCTGCTTGGAAAAGGCAAAGGAAGTGGAAGTACAAGTACTCAAGAGAGACACAATGAGGATAAATAAGGATGGGAGCATGGACATCCACATGAATGAAAGGTGGTGGAGTTCTTTTTAGTCCATCTTTTCTATGCTTTAAATAAGAAAGATCTTGTATGAAATAGAACATGCTTCCATGTTATGTTTAAATATTTCTTTTAATTCTGTCTTTTAAGTTTTTCCTTCTGAAGAAGTCCATGATTTCTGGTTTAAATGTCACTGCACCATCACTTAACCTACTTGTAAGCTTATCCCTTTAAATCAAATAAAAAGAGAATGAGTATAATTGTAAAAGACCAGAGTGGAGTTTATATTGTGGAAGTGCATTCATGAATCTTTGGGGTAGTCATAAGTTAGCTAAGTTGGTTCAACCACAAGGCTAGGAGGACAACTATCTATCCTGAATACTTTGCTTTGGATACACTCATGAGACTAAGTTAATAACAAGATCCTAATAAGAGAAAAGGGAAAGAACAATGGAAGTGAAAAACAAAAGAAAAAGAGTAAGCAATAAGGCTAGGCATCAATGGTTTTAAGCTTGAGGCAAGTGTCTGTGGTGCTCCTGTGTGAGGGATCTACTTGGATGAATAAGCTCTTAGGGGTGCCTTATCACTTGATAACTTGGGTTAACTAACTCGGGATTATCAGCTGAAAGTCCACTATCAAGAGTAACCCTCACTACAGAGCATTTAGTAACCCAAAGAGGTGCTGGACACCAAGGTCTCAAGAAAAGAAAATAAATAAACTAAATGCTTGTAGTGTGTATGTATGGGGGATAGGCTTGAGGGAGTAAGTCCTTAGGGGTGTCTCAACACCTAGCACCTTGAACCAACTGGTTCGGGAGTGTTGGCTGAAAACTTATCTTAAAGAGTTGCCCCCTTACAGAGCACCTAGCCTAAATAACACAAACAACCCTTGTAATAACAATAAAAGGATCAATGAATAAAAGTCTCATGGGATATGAACAAAGTGGGTGTTTTAGGACAGGATAAAGGTCTGAAAGCCAGTAATGGAATGAACCTAAGTTGCTATGCATGAAACCACCATAAAATCAGTAATATGACTTCCACAACGATGATTCATTCCTTTAGATATTCATTTCATCATTCTCTTGTTCCAGTACTTGCTTAGGGACAAGCAAGTTTTAAGTTTGGTGTTGTGATGCCAGGGCATTTTGGCCAGTTTCACTGACCTTTTCTTTACTGTTTTAGGATAGTTTCATGCATTTCTTAGGGAAATAAGCTAGTTTTGGATAAATATTCAGTTATGCCTTGACTCAAGCATACATTGTACATTTTACATGATTTCATGAGGATTTTGCATAAGTTTAGTGACAAATATTATGTTGCATTACTCATGACTTGGACTAGAGCTTTGATGCACTTTGTTGCTTGATTTCAGGGCCAAAAAGGAGCAAGAAAAGGGGAGGTAACTTGCAAAGATTAATGAGAAAAGTGATTGCCAATAACAATCTCAAAAAGCCATCAATGCCCACGTTAGAGAGCCACGTTAACCAAGCTAACGTGAACTCTAACATGGAGAAAAGAAGTTGAGCCAACGTTAGTGACACTCAACATTGTCACTAACGTTGGCACTTACTCATAAGTGGCCACGTTAGAAGCCACGTTAACCTAGTTAACGTGGCCTCTAACGTTAAGGGGGAGGGAGAGAAGCCAACGTTAGTGACACTCAACATTGTCACTAACGTTGCCCTATGGTGCTAAGTACCACGTTAACTCCCACGTTAACTTGGTTAACGTGGGAACTAACGTAGAGGATGAAGAGTTGTCGACAACGTTAGTGACACTCAACATTGTCACTAACGTTGAAGCAACCACACAACCCCCAAGAGTCACGTTAACTTCCACGTTAACTTGGTTAACGTGGAAGCTAACGATGAGAAATGAAGGATGAGCCAACGTTAGTGACACTCAACATTGTCACTAACATTGGGATGGCTAAAAGATGGCCACGTTAGAAGCCACGTTAACCTAGTTAACGTGGACTCTAACGTGAGACCTAGGGCCACATTGGAACGTTAGTGAAAATGTTGAATGTCACTAATGTTCTCGAAGGATGGCAAAGGCCACGTTAGAAGCCACGTTAACCTAGTTAACGTGAGCTTTAACGAGAAGCAAGAAGGGGCACACTGGAATGTTAGTGACAATGTTGAGTGTCACTAACGTTCTCGAAGGTTGATAAGGCAACGTTAAAAGCCACGTTAACCTAGTTAACGTGGGTTTTAACGTAAGGCAAAAGGGGTGCATTGGAACGTTAGTGACAATGTTAAGTGTCACTAACGTTCCCGAACTTGGACTTTCACTAAATGATTAACACTCCTTACGCCCTGAGCTTAAGTCTCTGCCCACTTCGCACTTTCTCTCTGCAAGTAAAGCCAAGCCCAATTAAAGAAAGGAACTGCTTCAAACTCAAGATCCAAAGGCCCAAGACTTGAAGAGTGAACTAGAAGCTGAGAAGAGTAGTATATATAGGAGTAGCTTTGAATTGTAAAAGAGTTCTGGAGGCTGAAGAACCACTCTCTGTATTTACTTTCTTTGCAATTTCTAGTTTTATGATGTATTCTCCATCTTTGTTTTCATTTTCAAGAGCTATGAACAACTAAACCCCTTTCATTGGGTTAGGGAGCTCTGTTGTAATTTGATGGATCAATACTAATTTTCATTGTTCTTCTTCTATCTTTTCTCTTGATTTTACTTGAAAGCTTTTGATCTTCATCCAATTGAGTAGTTATCTTGGAAGAGAAGCTATTCAAACTTGGATCTCTTTTGAACCTTGGAAGAGGAATGAAGAGATCAAGCTAGAAATGCTTTCTCATGCTGGACCAAATTGGGTTTGGATGGGTATGTGACTGTAACCCTCTCAATACTTGGTTTGGGAAATGCATGTGGTATAATCAGTGACCATACTTCATCTCTTCTCATGAGCAATTGACCAAGGAATTGGCTATTGATCAAGATTTGAGAGATTGAATTACAAGGAATTGTAATTCAATCACTTAAGATTGCCAAGGAGATCAATGAGTGCATTAATTGAGGAAGAGATAAAAATGAACTTGATCCGGAGAATTGCAACATCTCCTAAGCCCAATGAACTCCCCATATCTAATCTCACCCATTCTCTTTAATTTCTGCGATTTACTTTTATGAGCAAATCCCCAATTCCCATTTACAATTCTGCAATTTATTTTCAGTCATTTACTTCAGTCCTTTAATTCTAGCATTTACTTTTCTGTTATTTACATTCCCGCTATTTTATTTTCTGCAACTCTTAACCCAAATTCTGGATTCGCTCAACTAGAACATTCTTCTAATTAAAGTTGCTTGATCAATCAATCCCTGTGGGATTCGACCTCACTCTATTGTGAGTTTTTACTTGACGACAACTTCGGTACACTTGCCGAAGGGAGATTTGTTGAGAGACAAGTTTTCCCCGCATCAATTCCTATGTTTAATTTTATTTCCTATTTAATATAAATTGAGGTATTTCAGATTTAAGATTGCTTTTATCTATTTATGATATAAATAATTTGGATTTTTCCCTTTTGGCTTTGGTTGAGTAATTGGTGACACTTGAGTTATCAAACTCAGCTGTTGATTAAAAATTGGGATTTGCTAATTGATTTGGATCCCTTTAAAGCTAGTCTTTCCATAGGAGTTGACTAGGACTTGAGGAATCAAATTAATTAGTCCACTTGACTTTCCTTTATTTAGTAAGGGTTAACTAAGTGGGAGCAATAACAATTCTCATCACACCTGATAAGGATAACTAGAATGGGATTTTCAGTTCTCATACCTTACCAAGAGTTTTCTTAATTATTAATTTATTTTTCTTGTCATTTGATTTACTTGTTCTTTAATTCAAAAACCCCCAAAAATATACCTTTTTCCATAACCAATAATAAATCATACTTCCCTGCAATTCCTTGAGAGACGACCCGAGGTTTAAATACTTCGGTTATAAATTTTATTGGGTTTTGTTACTTGTGACAACCAAAGTTTTTGTAGAAAGGATTCTCTATTGGTTTAGAAGCTATACCTACAATGTGATTATTTTTATAAAATTCTTTACCTTCAGAAAATTCGATCGTTCAAAATGGCGCCGTTGCCGGGGAATTGCAAACGTGTGCCTTATTATTGGTTATTGTAAATATTTGCTTTTTCGTTTCTTTGTTAGTGTTTCTAGTTTTAAGAGTTTATTTTCATTAACTTTTATTAGTTTTTATTTTCTTTAGCTACTATGAATTCTCACTCGTCTGGCTTTAAGTTTGGTTCCAATGTTGTTGTAAGGAATGGAAGCTATAATGATAACAGGCATCAAGGTTGGAAGAATCAAAGATGGAAGGAGTTACAAGTATTTGATCAACCCTCTTCGCAACAACCCCCTCCAATGCGCTATAACCAACAACCATTATGTGATGCATACCAAGATAATAGTTATGGTGGACCTTTCGTGACAAACCACCTCCACCAAATTACTATGGTCAAGAGCCATTCCATGGAGCGTACCAAGATGATGAATATAGTGGACCCCCTTGTAGTTACCAACAAGCCCCACCATATGCTTATGAACCACCTCCCCAACATACCTTTGAACCACCATACTCACAAGCCCCTTTACACCATTCACCTCCATATGACCCCAACCCTTATCCACCATACCAACCACCCTATGAACCGTATGAACCATACATAGAGCCACCCCAATTCCAACCCAATTACTCTCAAGCACCACTACCTTCATATACACCATGTCCATATCCATCAATCCAAGAGCACTATGGTCCTACTTATGATAGCCAAGCGCAACAAAAATCACAGGATCGTCTCAAGAAAACAGTGGATCAATTTCATGTAACCCTTCATCAACTGGAGTAAGCGATAAATCAATTAGCTTCTCGATGTTCGGACACTCAAGGAACACCCATGGCTTCATGTGGAGAATCTAATGAAGAACGTAGCATGAAGGAGACACTAGAAATTTCGGTAGAGAGTGAGCAGCATGACTTTGTATTGGAACAATTGGAGGAAGCCGTAATTGTTAAAGAGGAAGAAGTGGTCGAAGACTTAGGAGATGCGGAACGTCCATGGGAAAGCCCAGTCATAGAGCCCCCTTCTAAGGAGTTTGAATTTGATGTTGAGGAGGGTGTACAACCTCCAAGGCATATCATGGTTGAAGACTTTTGAAGGGGATGATCAAGAGATGGATTCAATCATTGATGAATTCTTATCTACATTTGAATCCTCTCCCATTGGACTTGACATGGAGATTAAAGAAGAAGAAGCACAACCTCCCATGCCCTTGGTAAATAATAAAGAAGAGATTGAATTGGAAGAAAGCTACCAAGAGGAAGAGGTTGAAATTGAAGAAGCTTGCAAGGAGGTGGAAGTTGTCAAGGAAGAGCTCAAGGGAATGGAGCTGGAAATCACTTTGCCAAATTTATTGGAGACCTCTCCCCCAAAGCCATCATCATCCATTCCTTCATTCAAGTGGGTAAAATTTTCATCTCTAAGCTTAATTAGCCCACTTGAATATGCTTTGCTTGAGACGGATATGCAACTTAGAGCTCTTTATGGCTATAAGAGTAAGAGGAAGATGGTTAGTGGTAAGAGTTGTCATCCCTGAATTATTCTTTGATTAGCTTGGGTGGATTAGTGTGTAAATTCTAAGTGTAGGGGGAATTTTGGGAAGCATTGGTGATAAAGGCATGAACTCTTTGTGAAAAATCTTTTGGGCAATTAGGTAATGCTCATGCATTTCACTAATTAAAACATATGCACTCATAGTTCTTTAAAAAAAACTTGTACATAACAAAATACGAATAAAATGGTAAATAAAGGATGCATATGCCATGTTTGAAAAGCAAATGCATGAGTGAAGTGAGATGGAAAAAAGAAAAGAATAAAAGTGGGTAGAAAGGTTGTATTGTTATGTGTACATAGGTGATGTAGAATTAGGTGGACGCTCAAGCTAATCAAAGAACTAATTCTTTAAGTCCACTTAACCATATTTCATCCTACCTAACCCTAGTCCCATTACATCCCTCTAAAGACCTCATGATACTTGTAATTCATGCATTAAATACTAGTTGACTGTTAGATGACTTGCAAATCTTTGAAAAGCATGATAAAAGGGGAATTGAGTGGTTAAACCCTAAACACTGAGCGAATTGAGTGGATACAAATCTGGTGAGGGGTTCGATCGCTCAATTCTATGTTGTTACACCTCATATTGCATCTTCTTACAAGTTGTTTAATTGGAATGTTTGGATAACTTCAATTCAACTCTTTGGACATTGATCCTAGTGTATGAACTCTTTGCATTGGCCCTAAAGTTTTCTTGTGATGGATTGGAATTTCATGGTTTGTTTCTACCAACTCTCATCATAGTACATCTTGGTGATTAGTCTTAGGATAGTTGCATGCATTTAAGTAGTATATAGCATAAGTCATTTTCCCTTTTATATATCTCCTTTGTGTGTGTTTAGCATGAGGACATGCTAGTGTTTAAGTGTGGGGAAATTGATGAATCCATATTTGATGATGATTTTTGGTTAGAATTGGATGGATTTTCATCATATAAACTTGCACTTATTCCCTTGAAAAGCATGCTTTTGAACTTTCCTTCCAAATTGCACTTGATTATGAAAATATGCTCTTTTGTGCTTAATCTAATCTATTTTATTCTATTTGCCTTCTGAAGAACTGAAGATTGATGGTTTAGAGGTTATAGTAAACTCTCGTTGTAAGTATAGTTACTAAACCAAGCAATCAACCTTTCTTACAAAAGTCTTGGTTGTCACAAGTAACAAACCCCTTAAAATTGATAACCGAGTATTTAAACCTCGGGTCGTCTTCTCAAGGAATTGCAGGGAGGTATGTTCTTATTATTGGTTATGAGTTTGTAAATTGGGGTTTCGGAAGTAAGGTGGGAATATGTTATATGACAAATAATTTAAATGGCAATTAAAAATAAATAAATAGCTGCAAGGCAAACTCTTGGCAAGGTATGAGAATTTGGAAGTCCAGACTTAGTTATTCTTATCAACAACAATGAAAGTTGAATCTTAATTCCACTTAGTTAACCTTTACTAAAGCAAAGGAAAGTCAAGGGACAAATTGATTTGATCTTCGAATCCTATTTATTTCCTAAGAAAAGATTGGGATTGTTGAAGTTCAACTCAATTGGCAAGATAACAATTAACAATTATGCTGTTGAATTGGATAACTCCTGAGTTACTGATTTCTTAACCAAAACCAAAAGGAAAAGAGTAAATCTACTGGAATAAAAATGTCTTCAGATGGGAAGCAGTAATCATGTAAATAAAAGAAAGCAATCATGAATTGAAATAGCTCAAATAACATTAATTAAGAAAATTATATGTAACATGGAAGAGTTCATAAATTAAATAAAAATAAAGAACCTGGGATTGAGAGTCACTCCTAAAACTAAGAGAAGTCCTAAATCCTAAGAGAGAGAGGAGAGAACCTCTCTCAAAACTAATCTAAATCATGAGAAGTGAATTATATGAGCCTCCCTTATGAATGGATGCATTCTTCCACTTTATAGCTTCTAATTTGTGTTTTCTGGGCCGAGAACTGGGTCAGAAACAGCCCAGAATTCGCTGGTCTTGAATTCAATCACGCTGAATTTCTGTCACTGCGATGTGGCCGCATGGAGCACGCGGTCGCATCACCTAGCATTAGGGAAACCATAACATATTATATATCAAATCGAAGCTCCGAACGTTAGCTTTCCAACGCAACTGGAACCGTGTCGTTTGGACCTCTGTAGCTAAAGTTATAGCCGTTTGAGTGCGAAGAGGTCAGGCTGGACAGCTTAGCAATTTCTCCAACTTCTTGTATTCCTTCCACTTTTGCATGCTTCCTTTCCATCCTCTGAGCCATTCCTGCCCTGTAATCTCTGAAATTACTTAACACACATATCAAGGCATCTAATGGTGATAAGAGAGGATTAATATTAGCAATTATAAGTCCAAAGAAGCATGTTTTCAATCATAGCACATAATTAGGAAGGCAAATGTAAAACCATGCAAATAGTATGAATAAGTGGGTAAAGAGTTAATAAAATCCACTCAGTTGAGCACAAGATAAACCATAAAATAGTGGTTTATCACCTTCTATTCGATTCCTTGATGTTGTTTGTGAGTGATTCCAGGTGTATTAGGTAGGAATGGGTTGGAGAAAATGGAAGAAGAGCATGCAAAGTGAAGGAAACATCAAGAATCAAAGGAGATGAGCTCAGAGACGTGTGCGTGCGCACAGGTATACCTGTATACCTATGCGTACACACAGCTGCCCAATCAGAGCGCGTGGATTGCTTTGAGCGCGTCGCACGCCCAGTCAAGCATCGCCTAGTGTGCGTGCGCACGGCTACCTGTGTGTACGCACAGGACTAGATTTCTCGCGAAGTGTGCGGACGCACGCATCTGTGCGTCTGCACAGGTTTTCGCACATGACTTCATTAAAATAGCATGTGACTCGTGATTTGGGGGCTTTGGAGGCCCATTTCTGAAGTCTTCTAGCTCATATTGGAGGGGAAACGAGAGACATAAGATAGCATATCATTAGGATAGTTATAGGAGTAGTAGTAGGAAGCTTTTAGCTAGTTTTTCTCTAAGTTTTTCATCATCTCTATTAGGGTTTTACATTCAAGTGCCATTTCCATTTTTGATCTTGGATTTTGCTAGCTTTCATTGTAAGTATTCTCTTGTTATTTCCTTTTATAGTTACATTGTCATTACTCTTTCTTCTAATTCAAGTTATAGTTCAATTTTGCCTCTAGCAATTTTAATTTCTTGTTGATGAATTTGATGCTTAATGTTTATTTCATGCTTTCTTGTGTTATTCTTGTTGATTGAGATCAATTGTGACTTTTAGTTTCAAGCTATTTCTCATTTTCTCTATGTTTAAGGTTTTTTCCCACCAAGTGTTTGACAAAATATCAAACATAGTTTTAGGCTAAATTTTTGGTTATTGGCTTGGATTAAGTGAGCAATTGGGTTTCTAGAGTTGGAATGTCCAACATTTAGTTTCAATTCTTGGATTGTTAATTGTTCTTGTTCCCACTAACGCTAATTTGTAGCTAAAGTAATTAGCAAGCAATTTAGGATTTGTGGATTGGGAACACTTATGCTCATTTAACTTACTTTCTGATGTGAGGGTTGATAAAGTGAGACTAATCCATCATAATTGTCATAGTTTTGGTTCCAACAAGGAAAGGACCCTTAGCTCACTCCAAGCCAAGACTCTTTTTGATGCTTTTAATCTTTCATACAATTCCATGTTAATCTCTTTTATCTTTACACCATCAGTGAGGGTTCAATGCTTAATTCCATGTTCCCTACTTTCATGAACTGTCTTCTTACAATGTTACCTGTTTTTACTATATAATTTGAATTAGTAAAATCTAATTTATATTTGTCTTGAAGAGCTTGTTTTTTTTATACCAAGTAGACAAGAATCATATAGTTGCATTCATATATATAGGTTACATTGCATTGCATGAGTTTTACATTCCCCTACTTATTTATTTTATCTCCTTAACCTAAGCATGAAGACATGCTAATGTTTAAGTGTGGGGAGGTTGATAAAACATTATTTTATGATTTATATTGTGTTTAATTGAGTGGTTTTATCAAATGTTTACCTACTTATTCATATAGATTGCATGAATTTTATAATTCCTTCCTAGTATTGTTTATGATTGAAAACTTGCTTCCTAGAGACTTTTAATTATGTATTTTAATTCTCCTTTATCCCATTCGATGTCGTGATCTGTGTGTTAAGTGTTTCAGGCTTCATAGGGCAGGAATGGCTTGGAAAATGGAGAGGAGGCTTGCAAAAATGGAAGGAACACAAGAAACTAAGGAGATTACCAGTGAGCAATGACGCGAGCGCATGGCCCACGCAAACGCGTGAAATGAAGAAATCGCAGCGACGCGAATGCGTGCCTGATGCAAACGCGTGGATTGAAGTCCGCACAAATGACACGACTGCGTGGACGACTGATGCAGGCAGAAATTAGCGAATTAAAAATTGTTAAAATATATACGTTGCAAGTATAGTTCTTAATTCACCAGAAATCCGCCTTTCAATTTAGAAATGTGTCACAGAAAATTGAAATTAAAATACTAGTAGTATGAATCCCAGGTCGTCTCCCAACGAGTTGTAGAAAAGTGTGCTATTCTATTAATCAGAGGTTTTCAAAAAGATTTGAATTGGGCAAACAGGAATTTAAATTGATGAATTTGAATAATGTAAATTAAAGCCTTGACTGGGAATTGATTAGTTGGAATCCCTATTATTGTTGGAATGCTCTCAGGATTAATTGACAATTAAAGGTTATCCTGTTTAGTTATCCTTCACTAGGTGAAGGAAAGTCAAACAAGTTGGAATGCTACGTCCGTTCACAAATTGCAATTTCCATTTTTTCTTCTAACTTTTCACTAAATTGAATTTAGTGAAAAGTTAGAAGAAAAAAAGAAAAGCGTCCATTGTCTAATGGATAGGACAGAGGTCACACTCCATGTTCTGAGAAATATTTACCATCCGAAAAGAGGAAAAAACGGAGTCCTTGTCTAAAAAAATGCCTTGAGAAAGGGCAGATGTATAGAACCTTTCAACATCCACTTAATTAAAAGGGATTGGTGTTAGTGATTAGGAGGCAATCCAACCATAAACCCAATTACAATTTTTCTTTCAAGCCTTCCAACTCAAAGGTTCCTTTCAATCAATTCCCCATCAAGTTAGGGAACTACTCACTCATTGTAAAGGTAAAATTCATAGCATATGAAAAGGAATTAAAGAAAGACACTGTAAATAAAAATTAAAATAGTCAATTAAAAATAAAAGTGATCCTTGTATTAAATAATCCTAAGAATATTCCAATGGTAAAATTAACAAAGCAAAGAACATGGAAGAGTAACCAAGTAAAGAAAATGACCTAGAATGACAAAGTCTTGATGAGGTAATAACTCTTCTCAGTGTTCCAATGCCAAAAAAAGTAAGAGAAACTAAAATCCTAAGAACTATGAATGTGTAGAGAGAAAACCCTAGAGGAGGAGTAAAAAACTAGATCTAAAAACTAAAAACTGTGTAGAATGAATGTTGTCCTTGGTTTCTGCATGTTCTCTGGCTCTAGTCTGCTGTTCTGGGCCGAAAATTGGGTCAAAATAGGGTCCAAAATCGCCCCCAGCGATTCTACAAATCATGCAGATCGCGCATGCCACGCGATCGCGTCATCCATGCAGACGCGTCATTCGCGCTTTTCCTCGCCACGCGTTCGCGTCGTCCACGCCTCCGCGTCGCTCGTGCTTTTCCAGTCCGCACGGTCGCGTGAGCCATGCGGCCGTGTCACTTCTCGCTGGTTATCTCCTCAATTTCCTGTGTTCCTTCCATTTTTTTTTTGCTAGTTTCCTTTCCAATCTCCAACTCATTCACGCCCTATAAAGCCTGAAACGCTTAACACACAGATCACGGCATCGAATGGAATAAAGGAGAATTAAAATGCATAATTAAAAGTCTCTATGAAGCAGTTTTTAATCATGTAATAATTTCAGGAAGGAAATATAAATGCATGCTATTTTAATGAATAAGTGGGTAAGGATCATGATAAAACCACACAATTAAACACAATATAAACCATAAAATAGTAGTTTATCAACCTCCCCACACTTAAACATTAGCATGTCCTCATGCTTAATTGAAGGAGATAAAGTAAACAAGTATGAACATGCAGAAACTCATTCAATGCAATGCAATCCTATATATATGAATGCAACTATATGATTCCTGTCCACTTGATCAAAAGTAAAGAAGCTCTTCAAAACAATTACAAATCAAATTCCACTAATTCTATCATTATACAGTAAGACAGATAAAAGTGCAAGAAGATAGCTTATGAAAGCAGGGAACATGAAGCATTGAACCCTCACTGATGATGTATGTATGCTCTAATCTCTCTAGTGTATAGGGTAATCACTCTATCCTTCTCTAATCATGCTCTCTAACTTTTGTTCTTCTCCTAACCAATCAACAACATTTAATATACCAATACAAACATCTTGAGGTCTTTTCAAGGTTGTAATGGGGACAAGGTAGGTAGGGATACATGTATGGTCAAGTGAGCTTATAAATTGAATCTTTAATTAACCCAAGCTTCAACCTAACCTATATAACTTGCATAACCTTAGAATTAATACCTAGCTACCCAGAATTCCCCTTTTACATTCCATACTCATGTATCAACTTTTTATTTTAATTTTTATCATATGTGCATTGATCTTTGAATTCTCAATTCAGCATTGGGGTAATTTTGTCCCCTTATTCATTTATTTATTAAATTTTTTTTATATAGAAGCAACATAGCTTATCAATGCACATAGATTTTTAATTCTTATAGTTTCACATGAGTAGGTATCCAAATTCCCATTAAATTATCATGATACATTCCCTTAATAACTTTTGTTCCCACAATTTCACATATTTAATTAGCACACACAATTCTATCTCAAGCTAACCAAAGATACAATTTGAGATATACAATTGTTTTTCCGCTTAAGGCTAGTAATGTGGTGAAATATAGAACAAATGGGAATAAAAGGCTCAAAGTGGTTAACAAAGGTAGTTGGAAAAGGGTAGGCTTAATTTGGATAAATGAGTTTAAACAAATAATGGCCTCAATTATATGCAAGCATACAAATATAATAAATATTGGACATATAAGATAAAACAAAATATAGATTATAATCATAGAGAAGTAAACACACAAGAATAAAATAATTATGGTTAAATAATATAACCATTCATAAAGGCTCAAATCTCACAGGTTGTGTGTTCTTTAGCTCAAACATCATGTTCCAAATACAACTTCAAGCAAATTTAACATAAAATTTTTTTTTTTTAAAAATTAGTGAAATTTTGTTCCAAAGATAGAGTCTTAGAAGAAACTTATTGTCTTTTCAATCAAGTAGAGCATGCATGCAACTAACCTATTACTATGCAATTTATCCTATTCTATAAAAGAAAGAAAACTAACTAAAATATCCTAATTTATTGGTGCTAGGGAAGAGAAATTACCTCCGGAAGTCAGGTACTGACCGACCTCCCCACACTTAAGGCTTTGCACCGTCCTCGGTGCCATCTGTCAGGAACAGGGGTGGGCTGGTAGCAGTATCTCCACAATCAGGACCATCATGGCTCCTTGTGCTGGTAAAAGAAGTGGAGTCTGGGGTGTCTGAGTCCTTGAAGTGTCCCTTGAGTAGCTCCTTGAGGTGTTTGAATCGGCGCTCGTTACGACGCTCTCTTAACTTCGCTTTCTGTTCTTGTCGATCCAATCTTTTGATTATCTGCTGGAGCAGTTCATCTGTTGTAGGTGCTTGTGGTGTTGAAGAAGGAATATCTTCAACCGGAGCAGTGGGAAGGCTTGTAGTGGCTGCTGAAAGTCTAAGGTACTTCCCATTGGGGACATACTGATCATCCCGTGGAAGCATGGCTTTGGTGTCTCCAGCTCTGTAGGAGACTCCGGCTACTGAGACAAGATCTGAGACCAAGACGGGAAAAGGTAAGTTGCCCGCAATTTGTACGTGTCCCATGGCATTCCGGATATGTCTTGGTAGATTCAGAGGCTGGTCTGTAAGGATGCACCATAGTAGAATGGCCATGTCTGCAGTGAAGAAGGACTCATGAATGCTCAGAAAGACATAATGGGACATGATCTGTGCCCATACGCGAGCCTCCAAGGTAAGTGCTGAAGCTGATATTCCCTTAGGGCGGGTACGATGGTATCCGTAGATCCAACGGCTGCCAGGTAGTGCGATAACTCTGAGAACAGCTTCCCAGTCAAATTGGTACATCTGGCGCTTGAGTGCAGTTTCTTGAAAGGCGTCCAATCCTTCTGGAATATGGGGAAGACTCAAAGCTTGTTGAATAGCCTCTTCTGTAATGGGGACTTGCTTCTGACGGACAAAGATAGACTGCAGGATAGGCAGGTAGAAGTTAGAGTAGAACTCAACTACCCAAGAAAGATTAACCTACTTCTGTTGTCTCTGTAGGAAACCCCATTGTCTTCGTTCAATTTGCGGCTCAACAAAAGTAGCAATATTGGGCGGGAGGATAAGAAGGTGTTCATTGTTGTAACTCCTTTCAGCCAGAATAGGGAACATCTGCTCACAGTAGCGATTTGGAAATCGCGCAGTGTCCTTTGCTGGAAAGGCTTTCTCCTTTTCATCAACCTTGATAATCCTCTTAACTCTTTTTGTTGAGGGCTTGACTGCAGTTGAAGAAGGCTCTGCCACTAGTGCTCTTTTAGTTCCTCTTCTTGCTGGTGGTTTGGGAGTAGCTTTCTCTTTTCCTTTCTTGGTGGCCATCCTGAAAAGGGAAGAGAGAGTAGATTGAATTCAAAGAGATATATAGCAATGAAGAGAACGAAAAAAGGATGGTTGTAAATTCACATTAAAAGGTAAATAATGTCAACACACGCTCATGAGTACATGTGAAAGATCATTAATGGAAAATAGTTAGTGCATATGATGACAAGTGAATGCAAGTGTTTATTGGCATGCTGGCAAAGGGCATGAGTAGCATAGACCAAGCATTACTTTGTAACAAACCATCACATTTGTATTGACAATTAAATTCAATTAATATAATAGTAAAGGAAATTTGTGAAAAGCAAGCATTGAATAGTAGAATAACATAGAGAAGTGCATAATGCCACATGGGCTTTTTCACAAACACATAGCATGCATGGTGAAGAAGGTATAGAAAGTATTAAAGTGAACATGCAAGCAACCCTTTAAAGAAAATAATATATAATTGTCAAACAATTTGCAACAATCCACAAGAATATAATGAAAAATAATGACTCAAATAAAATTCTAACACCATGTAAAAAGGAAAGAAGAAGGAAGAAAATATGAATAATAAAGAAAAAAGAAAAGAAAATAAAATAACATATAAAATAAGAAGAATGATAGAAAAGAGAAGGATGAAGAAGAAGATAAAACCTTGTTAATGGAGGTGAGGGAGAGAGAGTGAAAGGTGAGATAGAAGGAAGAGGGGAGGAGGAAGAGATAAGGAGGGAAAAGAAAAAGTAGGATTTGGAGAAGAAAAAGATATGATAATTGGCAAAATTAGGTTGAGCTGTGCGGCGCAAGCGACGCGATCGCATGGGGCACGCAATCGCGCGACTTGCGCTTAAGGTGAGGGACGCGGTCGCGTCGTTCACGCGGTCGCGTGACCCAGTTTGTGCCAGTGGTGCGAGGGTTGCCTCGCACTCGCACAACTCTCTGTTCAAAATCATTAAATGCCAAATTTTAGGTGACGCGATCGCATAGGGCATGCGATCGCGTGAGTGGGCAGTTTATGGGGTACGACGCGGCCGTGTGGGGCACGCGTTCGCGTGAGGGGGATTGCGCGTCCAGCGCCAGTCCAGCACCACTCTAGCACAACTTTTAGCTGTGCACTCTTTCTACATTGAAAATCAGGGCACGCGGTCGCATGGGGCACGCGGTCGCGTGGGAGGTCATTATGCCCATACGATGTGGACGCGTCGACGACGCAGTCGCGTGGGCTGATTTGTGCCATTGGCACTCCTCCAGCCACGCTCCAGCATGACTCTCTGTTCATTTTTTATTTTTCTCCCATCTCCATATCACACGGATGCGTCACTGATGCGGTCGCGTCACATGGCACTTTCCTCTCTTCTCTTTTTTTTTCTTTATATATGCAGATGTAGATGCACGAAAGTACTGATAAAGAGAAGAGTTATTGAATATGAAAAACTAAAAATAAAGAAAAGAACGATCATACCATGGTGGGTTGTCTCCCACCTAGCACTTTGCTTTAACGTCCGTAAGTTGGACGCTCTACTAGCCAATCTTCTGCTATGTGGGGATCTTCCAAGAGGAAGATCTCAAGCTCCTTGTTTTTCTGCATCTTCTCGCCATGGTATAGCTTTAGGCGTTGTCCATTAACTTTGATAAGTTCAGAACTTAAAGGATGACTTAGGTGATAAACTCCGTACAGTTCGGCCTTCTCTACTCTGTATGGACCTTCCTATCTGGATCTCAACTTGCCTGGCATGAGCCTCAGATGAGATTTGTAAAGGAGGACTAAATCCCCAGGTTGGAACTCTTTCCTCTTGATGTGCTGATCATGTGCAGCCTTCATCTTTTCCTTGTATAGTCTTGAGTTCTCATAAGCTTCTAGGCGAAGGCTTTCCAGTTCTTGCAGTTGCAACTTCCTTTCAGCTCCGGCGTTCTCCATCCCATGTTGCACTCCTTGACTGCCCAAAAGGCTTTGTGCTCTACCTCAACAGGGAGATGACAAGCTTTTCCATAAACTAAGCGGAACAGACTCATCCCAATGGGTGTTTTGTATGTTGTTCTGTATGCCCAGAGTGAATCTTGTAGCCTGGTGCTCCAGTCTTTTCTATGAGGTTTGACTATCCTCTGCAAGATACGCTTTATCTCTCTGTTCGATACCTCTGCTTGCCCATTGGTCTGAGGATGGTATGCTGTTGCAACCTTATGAATTATCCCATGCCTCTTCATTAATCCTGTTAGTCTCCTGTTACAAAAATGGGTGCCTTGTGATGACAAGTCATCTTAGCCTAGTTTCACTAGCCTTTTTCTTTTGTTTTCAATTGAATTATGCACTTTCTTGAGCCAAAAGCAAGCCAATTTGGTAGATTTTCATGTTTCCTTTGATTTAATCAACCATGTATGAATTCATGCCATTTCGTGAGGTTTTATGCTATAAATGTCACATATTATGAAAGAATGAATATCTCATGATTTTGAGCATAGCTTTGATGTGTTTGGTTGATTAATGATAGGTGAAGAAAGCTTGGAGAAAGGTTGATGCAAGGAGGAATGACTTGAGTCTTGGATTAATTATGAACCAGGAAGCAAAAGCTGGACCAAAAGTTAGCCCCTAACTTTTTGGCTAACTTTTGGGCAAAAGCTAGAGCAAAAGTTAGCCCCTAACTTTTTAGCTAACTTTTGGGCAAAAGTTGGAGCAAAAGTTAGCCCCTAACTTTTTGGCTAACTTTTGGCATGAAAAACACTCCCTGGATGCACCAAAAGTTTGCGCCAACGTTAGCCCCTAACTTTCTGGCTAACGTTGGCGCTTGAAAAACTCCCTGGGCTAGCAAAAGTTTGCGCCAACGTTAGCCCCTAACTTTCTGGCTAACATTGGCGCCATGAATAACTAAGGGAGGCCAACGTTGGAGCAAAAGTTAGACCCCTAACTTTTGCCCCAACGTTGGTATCAGCAAAACAAGGGTGCTGATGTGAAAAGTTGGAGCAAAAGTTAGACCCTAACTTTTACTCCAACTTTCACTCAAGCTTTCATGATTCCAACCCGGTTCAATTCGGTTCTTTTCCAAACTCTAAGAGCAATCAACCAAGGCCTCTCTCAACCCAATTCCACCAAGAGCAAAGGCCCAATTGAAGACTTGAAGACCATTTGAAGAAAGTGTATAAATAGATTAGAATTTAAGTTTTAAGGGAGCTTCCCTTTTAGTTTTTCAGAATAGCTTTCTTTAGAGTTTTGCTTAGAGCTCACTTTTATTTTTCTTAGCATTGTTGTTTAATTGAAGAGAATTTGGAAGGAGAATTGATCTCTCTTCTTCCTTGTTCTTGCCCAGCACTCTTTACTTTTCTTGTCTTGGATTTTGGGTGGAGAATTGAAGAAATTCTGTTTCAATCTCACCTTGGGATCTTGTTTAATTTTCTGCTTAATTGAATTTCAGTTTCGGTTCATTGTTCTTCATCTACTTTCTTTGCAATTTACAATCTCCTTTGCAATTGTTCTTGTTGGATCTAGGAAGGCATTGAGATCTAGACTTGGTTTTCTAGTCTCTTGGGTCCTGAGATCTGAATTCTCAATTTACATCCTCTGTTTACTGTTTTCATGGTCATTTTACTTTTCTGTTTTAAGATCCGGTTTGATTCAAGACATCCTTTACTTCTTTGTTTGTTGCAATTTACTTTTCCTTGTTTAATTTCTGCAAATCCAACTCCCAATTCCCTTTACAATTCAAGCCATTTACATTTCTTGCACTTTAAGATTCTGTAATTTACATTTCTTGCGTTCTAAGTTTCTGCCATTTAATTTCTTGCTCTTTAAGATTCAGCACTTTAAATTCCAGTTCTCTTTAATTTCATGCAATTCACCCATTTCCTTTACTTTCTATGCAATTTAAATTCTGCAAATCACAAATCTCTCAACCAAATCTTGATTCGCTTGACTAAATCAACCACTAAACTAAAATTGCTCAATCCTTCAATCCCTGTGGGATCGACCTCACTCCCGTGAGTTATTATTACTTGATGCGACCCGGTGCACTTGTCGGTTAGTTTTGGGTGTTTTGGAGAAATTCGTTTCTCCGCGAAAATATCCCATCAAGTTTTTGGCGCCGTTGCCGGGGATTGATTAGATTGACAATGATTAAGTAAGGTGGTAATCTAGATCAAGCACTTTTTCTTTTTTGTCCTTTAATTTTCAATTAACCCACTAACTGTTTGAATTTTTGCTTAAGTTAACTAAAACTTCATTCTAGCAATAGATTGAAGTGTCACTGGTTTGTGCGTTTCTTATGTTCTGCTTGTATGTCAGGTACAAGAAGAAATACACCCATCTTTCAGGAACAAGACGAAAGAACTCTTAGAAGGTTAAGAAGAGCTGAAAGAGGGAAAAATATTGTTGGAGAAGAGGAATCAGAAGAAGAATTCCAAGATATGGAGGAACATTCAACTAATCCACCAGGTGGAGCAGACAACAACAATAACAATCCATCCCAGAGGAGAGTTTTAGCTTCCTATACTTTTGCAAATCCTAGACATTGTGGAAGTAGCATCTTAACTCCAAATGTCAATGCAAACAATTTTGAACTAAAGCCACAACTCATCACTTTGGTTCAAAACAATTGCTCTTTTGGTGGAGGACCACTTGAAGATCCAAACCAACACCTATCCACCTTCTTGAGGATTTGTAACACTGTTAAAACTAATGGTGTGCCTCCTGACAGCTACAAGCTATTGCTATTCCCATTTTCTCTCAGAGACAAGGCCACTCAATGGTTGGAATCCTTTCCAAGAGACAGCATCAACAATTGGGATGATTTGGTAACCAAGTTTCTTGCCAAATTTTACCCACCTCAAAGGATCATAAGGTTGAAGACTGAGGTACAAACATTTACACAAATGGAGGCTGAACCCATCCATGAGGCATGGGAGAGATACAAGGCTCTAATCAGGAAATGTTCTCCTGAAATGTTCACTGAGTGGGATAAGTTGCAGAATTTCTATGAGGGCTTAACATTGAGATCTCAAGAAGCTTTGGATCATTCACCTGGAGGTTCCTTGCAACTCATGAAAACTGCAGAGGAAGCTCAAAATCTCATTGATATGGTGGCTAACAACCAATATTTCTTTGCTCATCAAAGAAACCGCCAACCCTCACAAAGGAGAGGAGTAATAGAGCTAGAAGGAGTGGACTCAATCTTGGCTCAAAACAAGATGATGCAGCAGCAATTTCAACAACAATTTGAACAAATGGCCAAGAGGATTGATAGTCTCCAAGTTGCAGCAGTTAACACTAGCCAACCATCAACCACATGGGGGCAAAATGAAGAAACTCAGGAAGAACAACAACAAGAGCAAGTACAGTATATGCACAACCAAGGACCAAATGAAGTGTATGGTGATACATACAATCCATCCTGGAAGAACCACCCAAACCTCAGATGGGGAGATAATCATACCCAAAACCAACAACCATGGCAGAGGAACTCAAACCAAAACAACCCAAGAAGCAACCAAAACCACAACCAGCAGTAAACTAACCAAAACCCCTACAGAAAACCTCAAAACAACTATCCCAACCCTAACCAAAATGCCTACCATCCACCACCCACATCTCATAACCCACCTCAAGTATCACCTGAAGCCCAGAGAATCACTAACTTGGAGGCCGTGATAGACAAAATGTTGAAATACCAGGAAATAACAACCAAGAATCAGGAAGCATCCCTGAAGAGCCTAGAGAGACAGATGGGGCAAATCTCCAAGCAGATTTCTCTTGAGAGACCTTCAAGCTCACTGCCGAGTGACACAATCCCAAATCCTAAGGAAGAATGCAAGGCAATACAATTAAGGAGTGGGAGAACATTGATGAGCAACAATGACACTACTAAGAAGCAAGTAGAGAGCAGCAAAAGACCAATAGAAGAGGAACAGCCAACACACACAGAGGAAGCCAATGATGATGATGCAATGGCAAGCAAGGAAGCTTCAAAGCAAACTCAAGCAAAGGAGGAACAATCAAAAATTCCAAAAAAAGGGAATGAAGCAGTTGAAGAGCCAACCAAGAATCAAAAGCAACAAGCAGAGAAAACCTTTGTACCTCCACTGCCATATCCCCAGAGGTTCAACAAAGAAACCAAAGACCAGCATTTTCACAAGTTCCTTGAAACTTTCAAAAAGCTGGAAATCAATATTCCTTTTGCTGAAGCACTTGAGCAAATGCCTCTGTATGCCAAGTTTTTGAAGGAGCTTATCAACAAGAAAAGAAGTTGGCTTGAGAAGGAAACCGTGTTACTCACCGAGGAATGCAGTGCTTTGATTCAAAGGGGCATTCCACCAAAACTCAAGGATCCAGGAAGCTTTGTAGTCTCATACACCATTGGCAGAATAATTCTCAACAAAGCTCTCTGTGACCTTGGTGCCAGCATCAACTTAATGCCTCTCTCAATGATGAGAAAACTTGCTATAGAAGAGCTTAAACCCACTTGGATGTCATTGGTCATGGCTGACAGATCAATCAAAACACCCACTGGAATTGTGGAAAATCTGTTGGTAAAGGTTGGGGAGTTTATCTTCCCAGCAGATTTTGTGATTTTGGATACTGAAGAGGAAGGAAACAATTCAATCATTTTGGGAAGGCCATTTCTAGCCACAGCAAAAGCCACTATCGATGTAGAAAAAGGAGAAATGATCTTCAGGGTCCACAATGAACAAATGGTCATAAACGTCTTCAAGTCAATGCAACACATTCCTGAGCAAGAGGATTATGTGAGAGTGGACATGATAGAGAGTTTGGTGGGAGAAATGCTGGAAGAAAGTCCTCAAGAGCAAGAAGGAAATCAAGGGGCAACAGAGGAACAAGTAGCTGAGACTTCCATTGAGCAAGATGAAAAACAAGACAAGAAGGAAAAAGTACAAAAACAAGAACTGAAACCATTACCCACCCATCTTAAATATGCATTCCTTGGCACATCGGAGAGCTTCCCAGTAATCATTAATTCATCCCTGACAAAGAAGGAAGAAGGAGAACTTCTTGATGTACTCAAAGCTCACAAAGATGCTCTAGGATGGACCATTGATGACCTGAAGGGAATCAGCCCTGCAGTATGTATGCATAAGATCCTCTTGGAAGATAATTCCAAACCAGTGGTTCAACCACAAAGAAGGCTAAATCCCACAATAAAGGAAGTTGTCCAGAAGGAAGTAATGAAGTTGTGGAATGCAGGGATAATCTTCCCAATATCTGACAGCCCATGGGTAAGCCCGGTTCAAGTTGTACCAAAGAAAGGAGGAATGACAGTCATCACTAATGAGAAGAATGAGTTGATCCCTACTAGAACAGTGACTGGGTGGAGGATGTGCATAGACTATAGAAGATTGAATGATGCCACCAGGAAGGACCATTTCCCTCTCCCATTCATTGATCAGATGCTGGAAAGGTTGGCCGGCCATGCCTATTATTGCTTTTTGGACGGATATTCTGGGTATAATCAAATCGTGGTGGACCCCAAGGACCAAGAGAAAACTGCCTTTACATGCCCATTTGGAGTCTTTGCATACCGGAGGATGCCCTTTGGGCTCTGCAACGCCCCTGCCACATTTCAAAGGTGTATGCTCTCCATTTTCTCTGATATGGTCGAAAAGTTTTTAGAAGTCTTCATGGATGACTTCTCTGTTTTTGGTGATAATTTCAATGCTTGCCTAAACCATTTAACCCTTGTTTTAAAACGGTGCCAAGAAACTAATTTAGTTTTGAACTGGGAGAAATGCCACTTCATGGTACCCGAAGGGATTGTTCTTGGCCATAAAGTTTCAAGAAAAGGGATAGAGGTTGATAAGGCAAAGGTTGAAATCATAGAAAAACTCCCTCCACCAATTAATGTGAAATCTGTTAGAAGTTTCTTGGGGCATGCCGGATTCTACAGAAGGTTTATCAAGGATTTTTCAAAAATAGCTAAACCTTTGAGTAATCTACTAATGCTTGATAACCCTTTTGTTTTTGATAAAAACTGCCAGCAAGCCTTTGAAACTTTAAAAAACAAACTCACAACAGCACCAATCATCACACCTCCGGATTGGGAGTTACCCTTTGAACTCATGTGTGATGCAAGTGACCTTGCAATTGGTGCTGTACTTGGGCAAAAGAAGGGAAACTTACATCATGTCATATATTATGCAAGTAAAGTGTTGAATGAGGCCCAAAGAAATTACACCACAACGGAGAAGGAGTTGCTAGCTGTAGTTTATGCTTTTGATAAGTTTAGATCATACTTGATAGGATCCAAAGTTGTGGTTTATACTAACCATGCTGCACTTAAGTATTTGATGACAAAACAGGATGCTAAACCAAGACTTATCAGGTGGATATTGCTCTTACAAGAGTTTGACATTGAGGTAAGAGACAGGAAGGGCACTGAAAACCGGGTTGCTGACCATTTGTCGAGGCTACCACATGAAACAATTCAACAAGCATCTCAGCCCATGAACGAAAGCTTCCCAGATGAGCACCTTTTGCAGATTCAGCAAGCACCTTGGTTTGCTGACTTAGCAAACTACAAAGTGGGAAGAAAGATACCTCAAGACTTTTCTAAGCAACAAGTAAAGAAGTTAATAAATGAGGGAAAGAAATTCTTATGGGATGAACCCTTCCTGTTCAAGAGATGTTCTGATGGAGTAATTAGAAGGTGTGTCCCTGAGAGTGAAATGAGGGATATCCTGTGGCACTGCCATGGTTCAGCTTATGGTGGACACTTTGGCCCAGAGAAGACAGCTGCAAAGATATTGCAGAGCGGCTTCTATTGGCCAACTATCTTCAAGGATACCAGAGAATATGTTCACCAATGTAATGAATGCCAGAAAGAAGGAGGATTGACAAGAAGGAATGAGATGCCTCAAAATTTCATCTTGGAACTGGAATTATTTGATCTATGGGGAATTGATTTCATGGGGCCCTTTCCCCCTTTCTATTCTTTCAGATATATCTTAGTCGCAGTGGAATATGTCTCAAAGTGGGTGGAAGCCATAGCTACGACTACTTGTGATGCACAGATTGTCCTCCAATTCCTTAAAAAGCACATTTTCACAAGATATGGAGTGCCCAAGAGTCTTGTCAGTGATGGTGGAAGTCACTTTTGCAACAAACAGATGGAGAAGCTCCTCCACAAATATGGAGTAATCCATAAAGTGGCTACACCTTACCACCCTCAGACTAATGGCCAGGCTGAACTAGAAAATAGGGAATTAAAGAAGATCCTAGAGAAAACAGTGGGAAGCACAAGAAAAGACTGGGCTAGGAAGCTAGAAGATGCATTATGGGCATAGAGGACAGCTTTCAAAACTCCTATTGGCAAGTCACCCTTTCAGCTATTGTATGGCAAATCCTGCCACCTCCCTGTAGAGCTTGAACACAGAGCTTTTTGGGCCACTAAACTCCTCAACCTTGATTCCCAAGCTACAGGAGAAAAAAGGTTGTTGCAACTGAATGAGTTAGATGAATTCAGGATAGAAGCTTATGAGAGTGCTAAGATATACAAGGAAAGAGCTAAGAGGTGGCATGACAAGAAGATCACAAAGAAGGAATTCAAGCCAGGGCAGCAAGTGCTCCTATATAACTCAAGGCTTAAGATCTTCGCTGGCAAACTTAAGTCTAAATGGACTGGCCCATACTTGGTAACAAAGGTTTTTCCTTATGGGAGCATTGAACTGCTAGATGAAGCAACAAAGAATCAATTCACAGTAAATGGTCACAGAGCAAAGCTGTACTTGGGAGGACAATGGGATAAGGAAAAAGAAGTCCAGAACCTACAGCCTTCCTGAAAGGAATTGAAGGATATCAAGCTAGTGACAATAAAAGAGCGCTTGTTGGGAGGCAACCCAACCTGAGGTAATTTTCTCTTAATAGCTAGTTTAATAAAAGTGTTGAGTAGATTCCTCTGTATTGTAAAGAGCTAAGTTTGGTGTTGCACACCAAAATAGTTAAGGGGTGAATATTGAATGCTAAGTTTGGTGTTCCACCAAAAATTTCATTAAGAACACATTGCACCCTCAGCATGATCAGTATCGGCTCCAAACCATCAGAGAAACTGCTTAACAATTGTCATGTTTCCAGTTTTTGGTTGTTTTCTGGTTCATAGTTTGTTTCTTAGTTCATAGTTTATTTCCTTAATAAAAGTACTTGATGTTTCATGCATGTATTTATTTTGCTACATATAGAAGTGGGCAAGGAACTAAGTTTGGTGTTCCCACACCAACTTAGGTTCACAGAATCACAAGCATACATGCATGCTAACTACCTCTCAAGTGCTTGGGGAACAAGCAACTTTCAATATCTTTTGTAGGAAGTCATTCAATTCTCTTGGAGGAAAAAGTACATCATCATGGACAGAGGAAGGATATATAACCCAACAATGATGATGACACAGAGGAAACAAATAGAATCCAAGAGGTTGTATTGTTCTCTGACTGATTCTAGTTCAAGTATGTTAATTGAAAGTGCAAATGTCCCCTGTTGATTTGTGTCTTCTTAGATTCATTTACTGTCTGCGAGTTTGTTTGGTTTCATGCTATTATGGCTTACTAAGTGCTTGACTCACTTTCATCTTACTTGAATTATATATTTTGTCCCCTGCATTTTCAATTCAATAAAAGAAATGTTTGAATGTGAAGTGAGATAGTTCTCTGTTAGATAGAAGTAAAATAAAAGTAAGTGGTGGTATGTGTGTGATTGTATAATAGCTCACCTTTAATGAATAAGAACACTAGGATGTCTCCTCTTAAGTAGAAAGTAGCTACTGTCTATGAATCTCAATTGAATAAAAATCCTTGGTTAGAAAGAAAAACAAAAAGAAAAAAAAAGGGAAGAAAAAGAAATAGCCAAGAAATGGCAAAACAAAAGAAAAACAAAAAGAAACAAAGCTGGACACCAATAGCTTGAACCTTAGAATATATGCCTGTGGTGTCTTTGTATTAGGATCTGCTTGGATTATTAAGCTCTTTGGAGTGCATCAACACTTGATGACTTGGGTTAACTAACCCGGGATCATCAGCTGAAAATCCACTATCAAGAGCAACCTAACTACAAGGCATTTAGTAGCCCAAAGAGGTGCTGGGCATCAATGTTCTAAGAAGGAATGTGAGCCAAGTGTCTATAGTGAATAATGTGTCAAGTATAAAGAAAAGGAAATGAACTTGCTACACATGACACTCAAATAAAGCTCATGAACAAGATAATAGCCAAGGATAAAGGAATAATGAGAGGTCATAGCAGTATGTTACTTGAAACTTGAAAGAGGCTTTCTAGGCTTAAGAGTCAATAAGAGGTGAGTGTGTACATATCCACATAAAACCCCATGAACTACCAATAACACTCTACTAGCATGAACATCCTCTTCCATTTCATTCTTTCTTCTCAATAATTCATTTCTTGCTTGGGGACAAGCAAGCTTTAAGTTTGGTGTTGTGATGACAAGTCATCTTAGCCTAGTTTCACTAGCCTTTTCTTTTGTTTTCAATTGAATTATGCACTTTCTTGAGCCAAAAGCAAGCCAATTTGGTAGATTTTCATGTTTCCTTTGATTTAATCAACCATGTATGAATTCATGCCATTTCGTGAGGTTTTATGCTATAAATGTCACATATTATGAAAGAATGAATATCTCATGATTTTGAGCATAGCTTTGATGTGTTTGGTTGATTAATGATAGGTGAAGAAAGCTTGGAGAAAGGTTGATGCAAGGAGGAATGACTTGAGTCTTGGATTAATTATGAACCAGGAAGCAAAAGCTGGACCAAAAGTTAGCCCCTAACTTTTTGGCTAACTTTTGGGCAAAAGCTGGAGCAAAAGTTAGCCCCTAACTTTTTGGCTAACTTTTGGGCAAAAGCTGGAGCAAAAGTTAGCCCCTAACTTTTTGGCTAACTTTTGGCATGAAAAACACTCCCTGGATGCACCAAAAGTTTGCGCCAACGTTAGCCCCTAACTTTCTGGCTAACGTTGGCGCTTGAAAAACTCCCTGGGCTAGCAAAAGTTTGCGCCAACGTTAGCCCCTAACTTTCTGGCTAACGTTGGCGCCATGAATAACTAAGGGGAGGCCAACGTTGGAGCAAAAGTTAGACCCCTAACTTTTGCCCCAACGTTGGTATCAGCAAAACAAGGGTGCTGATGTGAAAAGTTGGAGCAAAAGTTAGACCCTAACTTTTACTCCAACTTTCACTCAAGCTTTCATGATTCCAACCCGGTTCAATTCGGTTCTTTTCCAAACTCCAAGAGCAATCAACCAAGGCCTCTCTCAACCCAATTCCACCAAGAGCAAAGGCCCAATTGAAGGCTTGAAGAACATTTGAAGAAAGTGTATAAATAGATTAGAATTTAAGTTTTAAGGGAGCTTCCCTTTTAGTTTTTCAGAATAGCTTTCTTTAGAGTTTTGCTTAGAGCTCACTTTTATTTTTCTTAGCATTGTTGTTTAATTGAAGAGAATTTGGGAGGAGAATTGATCTCTCTTCTTCCTTGTTCTTGCCCAGCACTCTTTACTTTTCTTGTCTTGGATTTTGGGTGGAGAATTGAAGAAATTCTGTTTCAATCTCACCTTGGGATCTTGTTTAATTTTCTGCTTAATTGAATTTCAGTTTCGGTTCATTGTTCTTCATCTACTTTCTTTGCAATTTACAATCTCCTTTGCAATTGTTCTTGTTGGATCTAGGAAGGCATTGAGATCTAGACTTGGTTTTCTAGTCTCTTGGGTCCTGAGATCTGAATTCTCAATTTACATCCTCTGTTTACTGTTTTCATGGTCATTTTACTTTTCTGTTTTAAGATCCGGTTTGATTCAAGACATCCTTTACTTCTCTGTTTGTTGCAATTTACTTTTCCTTGTTTAATTTCTGCAAATCCAACTCCCAATTCCCTTTACAATTCAAGCCATTTACATTTCTTGCACTTTAAGATTCTGCAATTTACATTTCTTGCGTTCTAAGTTTCTGCCATTTAATTTCTTGCTCTTTAAGATTCAGCACTTTAAATTCTAGTTCTCTTTAATTTCATGCAATTCACCCATTTCCTTTACTTTCTATGCAATTTAAATTCTGCAAATCACAAATCTCTCAACCAAATCTTGATTCACTTGACTAAATCAACCACTAAACTAAAATTGCTCAATCCTTCAATCCTGTGGGATCGACCTCACTCCCGTGAGTTATTATTACTTGATGCGACCCGGTGCACTTGCCGGTTAGTTTTGGGTGTTTTGGAGAAATTCGTTTCTCCGCGAAAATATCCCATCACCTTGATCGCTCACGATTGCTAGTGGTGATCCAAAGCGACAAATAATGTCGTTTCTCACAAAGGAAACAATAGTGTTAGCATCATCAGTGCGGGTAGGAATTGCTTCCACCCATTTGGAAACGTAGTCCACAGCTAATAATATATAAAAATAACCATTAGAATTTGGAAATGGACCCATGAAGTCAATGCCCCAAACATAAAAAATTTCACAGAAAAGCATAATTTGTTGAGGCATCTCATCCCTCCTGGATATATTACCAAATTTTTGGTATGGGGGGCAAGATTTACAAAATTCAGCAGCGTCTCTAAAAAGAGTAGGCCACCAGAATCCACAGTCCAAGATTTTTCTAGCAGTTCTTTGAGGGCCAAAATGTCCTCCACTCTCAGATGAGTGACAGGCCTCTAAGATGGACTGGAATTCTGATTGAGACCCACACCGTCTAATTACCTGATCAGCGCCACATCTCCATAAAAATGAGTCATCCCATATATAATATTTAGACTCGCTTTTCAGCTTGTCTCTTTGATGCTTAGAAAAGTTAGGAGGAAATGTGCGGCTAACTAGATAATTAGCTACAGGTGCATACCAGGGAGATACCTCAGATACTGCTTGCAGGTTATCAAATGGAAAATTATCATCTATAGGAGAAGAATCATCCTTAATGTGCTCAAGGCGACTCAAGTGGTCTGCCACTAAATTTTGGTTACCACTCCTATCCTTTATTTCTAAATCAAATTCTTGTAATAGCAGTATCCAACGTGTGAGCCTTGATTTGGATTCCTTTTTAGATAATAGATACTTTAAAGCTGCATGGTCCGAATACGCTACTACTCTAGTACCAAGTAAATAAGCTCGGAATTTATCCAGAGCAAAAACAATAGCAAGAAGCTCTTTCTCAGTAGTAGTATAATTGGACTGGGCAGCGTCTAAAGTCTTAGACGCGTAAGCAATAACAAAAGGATCCTTACCTTCGCGCTGAGCCAGCGCTGCTCCTACTGCATGGTTGGAAGCATCGCACATGATTTCAAACGGCTGGCTCCAGTCTGGTCCTCTCACAATTGGAGCTTGAGTCAGGGTGGCCTTCAGCTTATCAAACGCTTACTTGCAATCTTCATTGAACTCGAACTCAATATCCTTCTGTAGTAATCTGGATAAGGGAAGTGTTACCTTACTAAAGTCCATAATAAATCTCCTGTAAAAACCTGCATGGCCCAGGAACGAACGGACTTCCCTCACAGAGGAGGGGTAAGGTAAACTAGAAATAACATTCACCTGTGCTGGGTCTATAGAAATGCCAGTATTAGATACCACATGTCCTAATACAATCCCTTGTTTCACCATAAAATGACATTTTTCAAAATTCAATACAAGGTTTGTATTAACACATCTATCTAATACTCTAGATAATCCATCTAAGCAAAGGCTAAAAGAATCACCACAAACGCTAAAATCATCCATAAAAACCTCTATACAGTCCTCAATAAGATCAGAGAAAAGACTCATCATACACCTTTGGAAAGTAGCTGGTGCATTGCACAAGCCAAAGGCCATTCTCTTGTAAGCATAAGTCCCAAAAGGACATGTAAAAGTGGTCTTTTTCTGATCCTCAGGAGCTATATGAATCTGGAAATAACCTGTGTAACCATCTAAAAAGCAATAATGTGATTTACCTGACAGGCGATCCAGCATTTGATCAATGAATGGAAGTGGGTAGTGATCCTTACGGGTAGCTTGGTTGAGACGTCTGTAATCAATGCAGACTCTCCAAGCATTCTGAACTCTAGCTGCTATGAGCTCTCCATGCTCATTCTTCACTGTAGTGACTCCAGACTTCTTGGGCACCACTTGTACTGGGCTAACCCATTCACTGTCTAAGATGGGATAGATGATACCTGCTTCCAATAGTCTGGTCACTTCCTTTTTGACAACTTCCAAGATAGTGGGATTCAATATTCTTTGGGGTTGACGGACAGGTCTTGCTCCCTCTTCTAAAAATATTCTGTGCTCACATACTTGAGGATTGATGCCTACTATGTCTGCCAAACTCCACCCAGTTGCTTTCTTATGCCTCCTCAGTACATTAAGTAACTGCTCTTCTTGTTGGGAAGTGAGTTCCCGTGAAATGATAACGGGGAACTTCTGCTCATCTTCAAGAAAAGCATATTTGAGATGTAGAGGAAGAGGTTTTAATTCCAACTTTTGATCATGGGTAGGCTCTGGATTGTCTGGAGCTTGTGAAAATGCTGAGGTGCCCTCATTGTCAGTCAAGAGGGTCCCCACACTTGGACATTGTCCAATGTGCTTCTCTTCTAACTCTTCCTTGTGAACTTCAGCTACAGTTTCATCTAAGACATCACACTGGAAGATAGAATGATCTTCTGGAGGGTTGTTTATGACTCCATTCAGATTGAAGATTACTATTCGGCCATCTATTTCAAAAGAGTATGTTCCTAAAAAAGCATCCAATTTGAATTTTGATGTCTTCAGGAATGGTCTTCCAAGTAGGATTGATGATGGCTTATCTGAGTCATTGTGGGGCATCTCCAAGATATAAAAATCAGTGGGAAATGTAAGCCCTTTAATGTTCACTAAAACATCTTCAGCAACTCCAGCCACTATAATAATGCTTTTATCTGCTAACACAAAACGAGCTGCCGACCTTTTTAAGGGAGGGAGCCTCAAAATATCATATATAGACAAAGGCATTATACTAACACAGGCTCCTAAATCACACATGCAATCATAAATTACTACTCCACCAATAGTACAACTAACTATACAAGGACCCGGGTCACTACACTTTTCAGGTAATCCCCCCATTAAAGCAGATATGGAACTACCTAAAGGAATAGTTTCTAATTCATTAATTTTGGCTTTATGTATACATAAATCTTTTAGAAACTTTGCATATTTAGGTACTTGTTGAATAACAACAAAAAGAGGAACAGTTACCTCAACTTTTTTGAATATTTCTACCATTTTGGGATCGGGTTCCAGTTGCTTCCTGGGCTTCCTTGCAAGTTGTGGAAATGGAATGGGAGTGGTGTTTTCTGCAGTGTCTGCACCTCTTGGTGCTTCCTCCTGTGGTTGGGCTTCTTCTTTTTCAGTTATGTCCTGTATGTCCTCTTCCTCTTCAACATCTTCTATTTCTATGACCTCTTCAGCTGAGGCATGCTTTGGTGGGCTTGGCTCCTCCTGATTCCTCTCCTGCAGTGTGGTTCCGGACCTTAGGGTGACGGCATTAATGCCCCCCTTCGGATTGGGTAATGGTTGAGAGGAAATTCCAGTGGAACTTGAAGGTTGGTTATTGGAATTTTGCATTGATCCAATCTGTGAGACAAGAGCTTGCAGAGTAGCGGTCAGACCATTCAGGCTAGCATTAATGTTATTTTTCATGGTCTATTGACTTCGCTCAAAAAATTTTAGTAGCTCTTCATTAGGAGATGAAGAAGGGTGAGTAAATTGAGAGGTCTGCTGTTGGGTATTCTGTGGTCCTTGGGACTGCCTCAGGTGAGGTGCTCTGTAAGGTTAGTTCTGCTGCCTGTTGTTGTTATTATTCCACCTTTGATTTCCCTGATTATCTTTGCCTCCTCTATTATTGTTGTCCCTCCAATTCTGGTTAGAATTGTCCTGCCATCCATGGTTATTATTTCCACCTTGATTGTACCCTTGGTTGGGGCGATCATAGAAGTTATGAGTGGATTCCACCATATTATCTTCCTGTTGGAGTTGCGGGCATTCATCAGTATAATGGCTATAATCAGCACAAATTCCGCAAACTCTCTGTGGGACTAACTGTTGGTTTTACTGTGGTGAAGGAGGTTGAGCTTGCTGAACTTGTTGTTGATTCAATTGCATCTGCTTCAGCAAGTTGGTCATTTCACAGATACTATGAGTTAGAGCAACAGTCTCTCTGCTAGAGGATACTTCTGCAACGGCTTTTGAACGGCCTTGCTTCTGTCTGTGGTTTCTAGTAGATTCAGCTAAGTCGCTGATCAATTGCCATGCCTCATCAGTGGTCTTGTACTTCTTCATAGACCCATTGCTAGCACTTTCCAATGTGGTCTTATCTTGGGGCCTCATACCCTGTGTGATATAGCTGAGCAACGCTATCTTGTCGATCATGTGGTGGGGGCATGCTTCCAGAAGATTATTGAAGCGTTCCCAGTATTCAAAGAGAGTCTCGTTGTCATCTTGAACACTCGTGGAAATGTCTTTTCTCAGTTTATCGGTAACTTCAGATGGAAAGAATTTCTCCAAAAACCCTTTTTCTGAGCGTATCCCAGTTGGATACATTTGCTAGGGGTTGAGTGTAGTACCACTCTCTTGCTTTTCCCTCAAGAGAAAATGGGAAAGCTTTCAGCAGAATTGAAGTTTCATCTGTACCATCTCGCCTGACAGTAGAACAGGCTGCCTGGAAATTTCTCAGGTGCTTGATAGGCTCTTGAGCAGGTAAGCCATGAAATTTGGGCATCAAATTGAGCAGTGCGGTCTTTATTTCAAAATCTGTAGCCACCGTTGGGTGATGTGCTTGAAACGGTTGCATTGTAAAATTAGGGGCTCCTTCCTCCTGGATGGTAACTCTCCTAGGTTCTGCCATGTCTTCTGCACGTGAATCAACCGAATCAGTAGAACCGGAGCTGGTTTCTTCCTCAAGTTCACTTTCAGATCCACCCTCAGAGCGGACTAACTGACGCCGAGCTCGCCTTATTTGTGAAATAGTCCTTTCAATTTCAGGATCGAATATTAGCAAGCGCGGATCAGGAAGTGAACGCGTCATTTGACGAAAGAAACAGGCAGCTCATAGTAGCAAAATAAAATAAAATACAAATAAATAAATTCTAATTAATAACTTTAGCACTCTATTGCAACTCCCCGGCAACGGCGCCAAAAATTGATGCGGGCAGAAATTAGCAAATTAAAAATTGTTAAAATATATACGTTGCAAGTATAGTTCTTAATTCGCTAGAAATCCGCTTATCAATTTAGAAAGGTGTCACAGAAAATTGAAATTAAAATACTGGGAGTATGAATCCCAGGTCGTCTCCCAACGAGTTGCAGAAAAGTGTGCTATTCTATTAATCAGAGGTTTTCAAAAAGATTTGAATTAGGCAAACAGGAATTTAAATTGATGAATTTGAATAATGTAAATAAAAGCCTTGACTGGGAATTGATTAGTTGGAATTCCTATTATTGTTGGAATGCTCTCAGGATTAATTGACAATTAAAGGTTATCCTGTTTAGTTATCCTTCACTAGGTGAAGGAAAGTCAAACAAGTTGGAATGCTACGTCCGTTCACAAGTTGCAATCCACTTAATTAAAAGGGATTGGTGTTAGTGATTAGGAGGCAATCCAACTATAAACTCAATTACAATTTTTCTTTCAAGCCTTCCAACTCAAAGGTTCCTTTCAATCAATTTTCCATCAAGTTAGGGAACTACTCACTCATTGTAAAGGTAAAATTCATAGCATATGAAAAAGAATTAAAGAAAGACATTGTAAATAAAAATTAAAATAGTCAATTAAAAATAAAAGTGATCCTTGTATTAAATAATCCTAAGAATATTCCAATGGTAAAATTAACAAAGCAAAGAACATGGAAGAGTAACCAAGTAAAGAAAACGAACTAGAATGACGAAGTCTTGATGAGGTAATAACTCTTCTCAGTGTTCCAATGCCAAAAAAAGTAAGAGAAACTAAAATCCTAAGAACTATGAATGTGTAGAGAGAAAACCCTAGAGGAGGAGTAAAAAACTAGATCTAAAAACTAAAAACTGTGCAGAATGAATGTTGTCCTTGGTTTCTGCATGTTCTCTGGCTCTAGTTTGCTGTTCTGGGTCGAAAATTGGGTCAAAATAGGGTCCAAAATCGCCCCCAGCGATTCTGTAAATTATGCAGATCGCGCATGCCATGCGATTGCGTCATCCATGCCGACACGTCATTCGCGCTTTTCCTCGCCACGCGTTCGCGTCGTCCACGCCTCCGTGTCGCTCGTGCTTTTCCAGTCCGCGCGATCGCGTGAGCCATGCGGCCGCGTCACTGTGATTTTTCCTCTTTCGCGCGGTCGCATGAGCCATGTGGCCGCGTCACTTCTCGCTGGTTATCTCCTCAATTTCTTGTGTTCCTTCCATTTTTTTTGCTAGTTTCCTTTCCAATCTCCAACTCATTCACGCCCTATAAAGCCTGAAACACTTAACACACAGATCACAGCATCGAATGGAATAAACGAGAATTAAAATGCATAATTAAAAGTCTCTAGGAAGCAGTTTTTAATCATGTAATAATTTCAGGAAGGAAATATAAATGCATGCTATTTTAATGAATAAGTGGGTAAGGATCATGATAAAACCACACAATTAAACACAATATAAACCATAAAATAGTGGTTTATCAACGACGCGAACACGTGACAAGGAAAAATTGCCGAATGACGCGAATGCGTGGACGACGCGTGCGCGTGACTTGCGCCATCTGTAAAAATAACAGAATATGCTGGGGGCGATTTTGGGCCACGTTTTAACCCAATTTTCGGCCCATAAACACAGATTAAAGCTAGGGAATGTACATAAACTCAAGGGACACGCACTCATAGGCGTCCACACACATTCAGATAGATTGAGATTAGGATTACTCTTAGTTTTATATCTGAATCTAGATTAGTTTTAGATTCGTAGTTTGTGCTTTTGCTTTTGGATTTGAATGCTGAAGAATCATTACCTCCGTGAAGACATCACTTTAGTTTGTTTTCTTATTCCTTTACTTTTATTCATTGCTCACTGACACTATTCAATTAAGTATATTGCATTTTGAGTTTATTAATATACAGAGTTACTTTTATTTTTAATTAATTTTAATTTTATATTTTATATTATTTTATTATGTCTTCTTATATTTTTATGAATATTAACTCTATATCAATGGGGTAAATTCTCTACTTGACATGGGGGTTGATTAAGAGGAGACACTTGAGTTGGAATGCTCAAGTGCTTAGTTAAAATTGAACATTGTTGGCTAATTCTATATCTACTAACGCTAGACCTTCCCAAGGGAAAGGACTAGGACCTGCGGATAAGAATCAGTCCATCACTTGACTTTCCTTTGCTCAGTAAGGGTTAACTAAGTGAGAACAATGAACTCTTCACACTACACTTGAGAAGATTCCAACATGGATAGAACTTCCGATTAATCAACTCCCTAGTCAAGGCTTTTTACATTAATAATAATTTTTAGTTTCATTGATTTAATTTACCATTATTTTAATTGCTCATTATCCAATTCAAACCTTCTGGAAAATTTCTAATTATTAAATTAGCACTCTTTCCTGTAACTCGTTGGGAGACGACCTGGGACTCATACTCCCAGTATTTTTATTTCTAAAATTTGTGACAACCCTTTTTAAATTGGTGAGGCAGACTTTAGCTGGTTGAGAGCTATACTTGCAATGCATTCTGTATTTTAATTCTCTTAATTGGTTCACTTCTGCCATGCACCATTTATTTTTGCTCGAGGACGAGCAAAGTTTTAAGTTTGGTTTTAGAAAAGCGTTGCTTTTTGCTTTCCATCCCCACTTATGGACCCAAGGTCGGAGAACCCTCTAGAAAGAAGAAAGAAAAGGCCGTAGCCGCTATCTCTGAATCTTGGGAGATGGAGAGATTCATCACCAAAGTCCACCAATACCACTTCGATAAAGTTGTGGCAAAGAAAAAGGTGATCTCTGAGGTCCCTTTAAATCTTAAGAAGAATGAGTATCCAGAGATCCGACATGAAATCTGGAAAAGAGATTGGGAAGTCCTAACCAATCCCATCCAAGAGGTTGGGATCTTAATGGTGCAAGAGTTCTATGCTAATGCATGGGTCACGAAAAACCATGACATCAGTGTGAACCCTCATCCTAAGAATTGGAGTACCATGGTCCGAGGGGGAATCTTAAATTTTAGCCTAGAAA
Organism: Arachis hypogaea; assembly: GCF_003086295.3. NCBI lineage: Eukaryota > Viridiplantae > Streptophyta > Magnoliopsida > Fabales > Fabaceae > Arachis > Arachis hypogaea. The sequence goes on along the minus strand of NC_092047.1, from coordinate 73,492,579 downwards.
GTGTGAGGCTGGCATTCAACTTGCCTTTAATGCAAAGAGACCCACATTCTTACACTAGAAGAGTCAACTTTGATCAAAGACTGGATCAAGTGCTCTCAGACATCTGTGTGGAAGGAGCACAGTGGAAAAGGGATTCCCAAGCAAGCCTATCCAACTAAAAAGGCCTAACCTCAAGCCCATAGCTAGAGGATGGTTGGAATTTATCCAACGCTCTATCATCTCTACTAGCAACCGATCCGACGTGACCTTAGACCGAGCCATCATGATCCATTGCATTATGCTCGAAGAGGAGGTGGAAGTATATGAGGTGATACCTCAAGAGTTGTACAAAGTGGTGGATAAGCCCTCCACCCAAGCAAGGTTAGCTTTCCCTCATCTCATCTGTCACCTATGCAATTCAACTGGAATTGTCATAGAAGGTGACATTTTAATTGAGCAGGACAAGCCCATCACTAAAAGAAGGATGGAGCACACTAGAGAGCCAGCACATGAACCACAACATGAGTGTGTGGAGCCACCTCAACATGAGATCCCTGAGATGCCTCAAGGGATGTATTTTCCTCATCAAATCTATTGGGATCAATGGCATACTTCTCTTGGAGAACTAAGCAAAAAAAAATGGATCAGTTGAGGATGGAACATCAGGATCATTCCACCACCCTCCATCAAATAAGAGAAGATCAAAGAGCCATGAGGGAAGAACAACATTGAAGACATCAAGCACTCTACTGGATTCTCTAGAGGAAGTGGTAGCCGCCGTCACTAAGGTGGTCCCGTTCCATCACCCCTTGCTTTTATGTCATTTTTCTGTTTTCCATTATGTTTTTTTGTCTGTTCTCATGTTCTCATTGCATGATCATTTCTATCCATGTCTTAAAATTATAAAATATTCCATATATCTCTCACCTTACTTAAAAGAAAATTTTTGAAAAATAATTGAGAGATACATAAATTTAGAGTTATATAATAAAGAATAGTCAATTATTTTGATGTGGTGGCATTGCTTTCAGGGACGAACATACAGGGGGCGAGTGGAGGCCTCGCCCCCCCCCCCCAATTTTTTTAAATAAATATTAATGGTAATAAGTTATTAAGTATGATTTAATTTTTTTTAAATTTATTTAGTATTTAGTCTAATATAAATAAAAGTCTAGCCTAACCTAAATATTAATGATTTTTAATATCTAAAAAAGTAAGTAACAATATTAAAAAAATCTAAAAAGATATTATTACTAATATTTTTTAATTAAATAAAATTTTTTAAATCCCATAAAGTGGATTTTTTTCTTCTTGTGAGCATCCTTCTTGATTCATTTGGTATTAATTATCTTTGTTTCAACTATTACAACTGAGAGATCTTTTTCAGCGATGAATATTGTAAAGAATAATTCATAAACAAAATGAAAGTTTAATTTATTGCTAATTGTCTTTTCATTATATTGAAAAGAAAAATTTGACACAGATTCTATTATCGATAAATGTTATGATACGAAGAATCGACCACTTCATTAACAAAAAGTACATACATATTTTTTGTACTTTAAAATATATTCTCTATCGATATATTTTTGTAATATATTTTAAATTATATAATTTTTTGTATAATTTTTTAATATTATATATATTATTGGCCCCTTCAGAATAATATTTCTGGATCCGTCTCTGATTGCTTTTGTTTTCTGAATGTATGAATGAATAGTGCATATTTGAAATTGAAATTAAGAATGTTGGCTCTTGAAAGAATGATGATAAAAGTGAAGTATTATTGGTAATCTGAGAAATCCAAAAATTGATTCTTGAAGTAAGAAAAAGCAGCAAAAAGTAAGATGCAGAAAAAGAAAACAATTGCATGCGAAAAAGAAAAGGGCAAGCAGAAAAAGCAGAAAAAGCCAATAACCTTTAAACCAAAAGGCAAGGGTAAAAGGATCCAAGGCTTTGAGCTTCAATGGTTAGGAGGGTCTAAAAGAAACAAGATCTTGGCCAAAGCGGCTCAAACGAGCTGTCCCTAACCATGCGCTTGTGGTGTGAAGGTGTCAAGTGAAAAGCTTGAGACTGAGTAGTTAAAGTCGTGATCCAAAGCAAAAAGAGTGTGCTTAAGAACTCTGGACACCTCTATCTGGAGATTCGAGCAAAGCTAAATCACAATCGAAAAGGGTTCACCCAGTTAAGTGTCTGTGGCATTTATGTATCCAGTGGTATTACTGGAAAACAAAGTGCTTAGGGCCACGACCAAGACTCTAAAATCTGTGTTCAAGAATAAAAAAAACTAAACTAGGAGAGTCAATAATATCATCTGGATTCTAAATTCCTAAAGAAGCCAACACTTCTGAGTTTCAATGGATAGTGAGATGCCAAAACTATTCAGAAGCAAAAAGCTACTAAGTCCCGCTCATCTAATTGAAACTGAGCTTCATTGAGAACTTTGAGATTTATTGTATCTTACTCTTCTTTTTATCCTACTATGTTTTTAGTTGCTTGGGGACAAGCAATAGTTTTAGTTTGGTGTTGAGATAAGCGGATATTTGATGGGATATTTTCTTGGAAGAAACGAATTTTTCCAAAACACCTAAAACTAACCGGCAAGTGCACCGGGTCGCATCAAGTAATAATAACTCACGGGAGTGAGGTCGATCCCACAGGGATTGAAGGATTGAGCAATTTTAGTTTAGTGGTTGATTTAGTCAAGCGAATCAAGATTTGGTTGAGAGATTTGTGATTTGCAGAATTTAAATTGCATAGAAAGTAAAGGGAATGGGTAATTGGCATGAAATTAAAGAGAACAAGAATTAAAGTGCTGAATCTTAAAGAACAAGAAATTAAATGGCAGAAACTTAGAACGCAAGAAATGTAAATTGCAAAATCTTAAAGTGCAAGAAATGTAAATAGCTTGAATTGTAAAGGGAATGGGGAGTTGGATTTGCAGAAATTAAACAAGGAAATGTAAAATTGCAACAAACAAAGAAGTAAAGAAGGACTTGAATCGAACCGGATCTTAAAACAAAAATGTAAATGAGCATGAAAACAGTAAACAGGGAATGGGAAATGGAAATTCCGGATCTAAGGACCCAAGAGACTAGAAAGCCAAGTCTAGATCTCAATGCCTTCCTAGATCCAATCAAGACAATTGCAAAGAAAATGTAAATTGCAAAGAAAGTAGATGAAAAGCAATTAACCGAAACTGAATTCAATTGTGCAGTAAAATTAAACAGAGATATCTTAGGATGAGATTGAAACAGAATTCCTTCAATTCTCCAACCCAAGATCCAAGACAATTGTAATTGAAATTAAAAGCAAGAAAACTAAGAGGAAGGGAATTCAATTCTCCTTCCCCGAGACTTAGAAATTAAAATTCACTCAACACCAAAAGCTCTCCGAAAACTCTATATGAAAACTAAAAGGGAAAGCTCTCTTCAAAACTTAAATTCTAATCTATTTATACACTTTCTTCAAATGGTCTTCAAGCCTTCAATTGGGCCTTTGCTCTTGGTGGAATTGAGTTGAGAGAGGCCTTGGTTGATTGCTCTTGGAGTTTGGAGAAGAACCGAATTGAACCGGGTTGGAATCATGAAAGCTTGAGTAAAAGTTGGAGTAAAAGTTAGGGGTCTAACTTTTGCTCCAACTTTTCACATCAGCACCCTTGTTTTGCTGATACCAACGTTGGGGCAAAAGTTAGGGGTCTAACTTTTGCTCCAACGTTGGCCTCCCCTTGGTTATTCATGGCGCCAACGTTAGCCAAAAAGTTAGGGGGCTAACGTTGGCGCAAACTTTTGCTAGTCCAGGGAGTGTTTTTCATGTGCCAACGTTAGCCAAAAAGTTAGGGGGCTAACTTTTGCTCCAGCTTTTGCCCAAAAGTTAGCCAAAAAGTTAGGGGTCTAACTTTTGCTCCAGCTTTTGCCCAAAAGTTAGCCAAAAAGTTAGGGGTCTAACTTTTGCTCCAGCTTTTACTTCCTGGTTCATAATTAATCCAAAAGTTTGAGCTAAAGTTTGAGGGCAAACTTTTGCTCAAACTTTTTGTTCTCTCTTCCTCCTAGCCCTTCCTTCTTGCATCAACCTTTCTCCAAGCTTTCTTCACCTATCATTAATCAACCAAACACATCAAAGCTATGCTCAAAATCATGAGATATTCATTCTTTCATAATATGTGACAATTATAGCACAAAACCTCATGAAATAGCATGAATTCATACATGGTTGATTAAATCAAAGGAAACATGAAAATCTACCCAATTGGCTTGCTTTTGGCTCAAGAAAGTGCATAATTCAGTTGAAAACAAAAGAAAAAGGCTAGTGAAACTAGGCTAAGATGACTTGTCATCACAACACCAAACTTAAAGCTTGCTTGTCCCCAAGCAAGAAATGATTTATTGAGAAGAAAGAATGAAATGGAAGAGGATGTTCATGCTAGTAGAGTGTTATTGGTGGTTCATGGGGTTTTATGTGGATATGCACACACTCACCTCTTATTGACTCTTAAGCCTAGAAAACCTCCTTCAAGCTTCAAGTGACATACTGCTATGACCTCTCATTATTCCTTTATCCTTGGCTATTATCTTGTTCATGAGCTTTATTTGAGTGTCATGTGTAGCAAGTTCATTTCCTTTTCTTTATACTTGACACATTATTCACTATAGACACTTGGCTCACATTCCTTCTTAGAACATTGATGCCCAGCACCTCTTTGGGCTACTAAATGCCTTGTAGTTAGGTTGCTCTTGATAGTGGACTTTCAGCTGATGATCCCGGGTTAGTTAACCCAAGTCATCAAGTGTTGATGCACTACAAAGAGCTTAATAATCCAAGCAGATCCTAATACAAAGACACCACAGGCATATATTCTAAGGTTCAAGCTATTGGTGTCCAACTTTGTTTCTTTTGATTTTTCTTTTGTTCTGCCACTTCTTGGCTGTTTCTTTTTCTCCCCTTTTTTTCTTTCTTTTTGTTTTTCTTTCTAACCAAGGATTTTTATTCAATTGAGATTCATAGACAGTAGCTACTTTCTACTTAAGAGGAGACATCCTAGTGTTCTTATTCATTAAAGGTGAGCTATTATACAATCACACACACACGCACCACCACTTACTTTTATTGTACTTCTATCTAACAGAGAACTATCTCACTTCACATTCAAACATTTCTTTTATTGAATTGAAAATGCAGGGGACAAAGCATGCGTTTTGTTCAGTGAAAGTAAACATACAGGCACACACATAGACTAGCTTACTTATTCTAAGAGAAATTCTACTTGTATTAGATGAACACTTTAGCAAGATATAACTCATGGCATCTCTCAACAGCTGAAGTTAAGTATAGATACAACCTATTGGTTTGCAGTTCTTTTGTCCTTCTTTTTGTTGATCCCTTTTTGAGTCATGGTGCATTATGTCTTCAATTGGTGGTTAGTTCCCTGCATAATTCTCAAAAGTTGCTTGCTTCTCAAGCCCTTAGGTGACTGGTTAGTGTGCAAGACTTTCTTGTAGGCTTTTGAACTTACTTTGGTGTGTGAACACCAAACTTAGTCCCTTGCCATGTTTCTTATGCATTAAAATAACCATATGTGAAAACCTAAGTCTTTGCTAAAGGTAATAAAACTAAAAACTAGAAACAGACAATGATTAAATGATTTATCAGATTGCTTGGAGCTAGTAACCCTTTGTGCAGAAGGTGAGAATGTGCTTTTAAATGAGATTTTGGTGGAACACCAAACTTAGAATCCTTTATTCTCCCTTAAATTGTTTTGGTGTGAAACACCAAACTTAGCTCCTTGCAATACATACCAATCATTTAACATTTTTATTGAAAAGGCTATGAAAAGAAAACTACCTCTGGTTGGGTTGCCTCCCAACAAGCGCTCTTTTAATGTCACTAGTTTGACATTGGGGCTTTCTTTCATGGTGGTTGATGGTTATAGTGCCTCAACTTGTTCCCTCTGATTGTGAGCTTCTTCTTTGTTCCTTGGTGTTCTATCTCAGCATGTTCTAGTGAGAGTATTTTGCTCACAGTATAGTAATCATCAATCTGTTGGCTTGCTCCCAGTTGTTGATAGACTAACTGCACTTTGTCACCTTTGGAGAGCCCTTCTGTTGGAATTTTTTTGTTCTTCCATCCCTTTTTGATTCTGTTTTCATTCTTATTCCTTCTTCTTATTGATACTTTCTGCTTGCAAGTGGGCTTCATTTTGGGATTCTTCTTCTTGATAACTAACACATCAATGCTTTCATGAATCTCTTCATTGCTCTGTACAAGTTCTTTTTCTTCTTCCCATGCTGTATTATCTACTTCTTGCTTTGGGAGGTGACTGTGAATCGCCTTGTTGCTTTCTTCCTTTAACTGTGATTCTTCCTTGTCGAGTTCCATATAGTCTTTCTTCTCATCACTGAACTGGGCTTCTGGTAATACTTTCAGAGTGACACTCTTATCATACATCCTGAGAGTTAGTTCTCCTTGCTCTATGTCTATGATAGCTCTAGCAGTGGCCAAGAATGGCCTTCCCAAAATAATAGAGTCACCATCATCCCCTTCTGAATCTAGAACCACAAAATCTGCAGGGTATATGAAATTGTCCACCTTGACTAGCAGGTTTTCAATCATACCCCTGGGGTATACTGTTGACTTATCTACTAGCTCTAGAGATATTTGTACTGGTTTAACTTCCTCTATATGCAGCTTTTTTACCAAGGAGGATGGTATTAAGTTGATACTTGCTCCTAGATCACACATTGCTTTAGTGATGGTTAATTCCCCAATGGTGCAAGGCAGCAAAAAGCTCTCTGGATCTTCAAGCTTAGGGGGAAACCCCTTTTGAATCAAAGCCCTGCATTCCTCAGTGAGCAGTATGGTTTCCTTCTCATCCCAACTTCTTTTCTTGTTGATAAGCTCCTTCAAAAATTTGGCATACAGAGGCATTTGCTCAAGTGCTTCAGCAAAAGGAATATTGATTGCCAGCTTTTTGAAAGTCTCAAGGAACTTGTGAAAATGATGGTCCTTGGTTTCTTTGTTGAACCTCTGGGGATATGGCAGTGGAGGTACAAAGGTTTTCTCTGCTTGTTGCTTTTGATTCTTAGTTGGCTCTTCAACTGCTTCATTCCCTTTTTTTGGAATTTTTGATTGTTTCTCCTTTGCTTGAGTTTGCTTTGAAGCTTCCTTACTTGCCATTGCATCATCATCATTGGCTTCCTCTGTGTGTGTTGGCTGTTCCTCTTCTATTGGTCTTTTGCTGCTTTCTACTTGCTTCTTAGTAGTGTCATTATTGCTCATCAATGTTCTCCCACTCCTTAATTGTATCGCCTTGCATTCTTCCTTAGGATTTGGGATTGTGTCACTCGGCAGTGAGCTTGAGGGTCTCTCAAGAGAAATCTGCTTGGAGATTTGCCCCATCTGTCTCTCTAGGCTCTTCAGGGATGCTTCATGATTCTTGGTTGTCATTTCCTGGTGTTTCAACATTTTGTCTATCACGGCCTCCAAGTTAGTGATTCTTTGGGCTTCAGGTGATACTTGAGGTGGGTTATGAGATGTGGGTGGTGGATGGTAGGCATTTTGGTTGGTGGGTTGGTTATTAGATTGGTACTGGTTGGGGTTGGGGTAGTTGTTTTGAGGTTTTCTGTAGGGGTTTTGGTTAGTCTGCTGCTGGTTGTGGTTTTGGTTGCTTCTTGGGTTGTTTTGGTTTGAGTTCCTCTGTCATGGTTGTTGGTTTTGGGTATGATTATCTCCCCACCTGAGGTTTGGGTGGTTCTTCCAGGATGGATTGTATGTATCACCATACACTTCATTTGGTCCTTGGTTGTGCATATACTGTACTTGCTCTTGTTGTTGTTCTTCTTGAGTTTCTTCATTCTGTCCCCATGTGGTTGATGGTTGGCTAGTGTTAACTGCTGCAACTTGGAGACTATCAATCCTCTTGGCCATTTGTTCAAATTGTTGTTGAATTTGCTGCTGCATCATCTTGTTTTGAGCCAAGATTGAGTCCACTCCTTCTAGATCCATTACTCCTCTTCTTTGTGATGGTTGGCGGTTTCTTTGATGAGCAAAGAAATATTGGTTGTTAGCCACCATATCAATGAGATTTTGAGCTTCCTCTGCAGTTTTCATGAGTTGCAAGGAACCTCTAGCTGAATGATCCAAAGCTTCTTGAGATTTCAATGTTAAGCCCTCATAGAAATTCTGCAGCTTATCCCACTCAGTGAACATTTCAGGAGGACATTTCCTGATTAGAGCCTTGTATCTCTCCCATGCCTCATGGATGGGTTCAGCCTCCATTTGTGTAAATGTTTGTACCTCAGTCTTCAACCTTATGATCCTTTGCGGTGGGTAAAATTTGGCAAGGAACTTGGTTAACAAATCATCCCAATTGTTGATGCTGTCTCTTGGAAAGGATTCCAACCATTGAGTGGCCTTGTCTCTGAGAGAAAATGGGAATAGCAATAGCTTGTAGCTGTCAGGAGGCACACATTAGTTTTAACAGTGTTACAAATCCTCAAGAAGGTGGATAGGTGTTGGTTCGGATCTTCAAGTGGTCCTCCACCAAAAGAGCAATTGTTTTGAACCAAAGTGATAAGTTGTGGCTTTAGTTCAAAATTGTTTGCATTGACATTTGGATTTAAGATGCTACTTCCACAATGTCTAGGATTTGCAAAAGTATAGGAGGCTAAAACTCTCCTCTGGGGTGGATTGTTACTGTTGTTGTCTGCTCCACCTGGTGGATTGGTTGAATGTTCCTCCATATCTTGGAATTCTTCTTCTGATTCCTCTTCTCCAACAATATTTTTCCCTCTTTCAGCTCTTCTTAACATTCTAAGAGTTCTTTCGTCTTGTTCATGAAAGATGGGTGTATTTCTTCTTGTACCTGACATACAAGCAGAACATAAGAAACACACAAACCAGTGACACTTCAATCTACTGCTAGAATGAAGTTTTAGTTAGCTTAAGAAAAAATTCAAACAGTTAGTGGGTTAGTCAAAAATTAAAGAAACAGGAAATAAAAATGCTAGATCTAGATCACCACCTCACTTAATCATTGTCAATCTAATCAATCCTCGGCAACGGCGCCAAAAACTTGATGGGATATTTTCTTGGAAGAAACGAATTTCTCCAAAACACCCAAAACTAACCGGCAAGTGCACCGGGTCGCATCAAGTAATAATAACTCACGGGAGTGAGGTCGATCCCACAGGGATTGAAGGATTGAGCAATTTTAGTTTAGTGGTTGATTTAGTCAAGCGAATCAAGATTTGGTTGAGATGTGATGCCAAGGCATCTTAGGCTAGTTTCACTAGCATTTTTCTGTTAGTTTTAGTTGTTTTATGCATTTTCTTGAGCTTAAAGTAACCAAGAATGGTTAAATGAATAACAAGCAATGAACCATCCAAACAGTATGATTTTGATGCAAATTCCATGAGTTTTTAGTTATATTACTTGAATGCTATGAATGGAAGATTTCTCATGAAATTTTGCAAGACTTTGATGCAATTGTTTGGATGATTTCAGGGAAGAAGAGGCTAGGCAAGGAAGCAACAAAATCAATAAAGGAAGCTTGAATATCACATGTGGCGTTTAAGTTCCAGTTTAAGCTTAAACTGGAGCTTAAACGCCAGAATCATGAAGGCTAAGAAATGCTGGAACTGGCGTTTAACCTCCAGTTTAACCTTAAACTGGAAGTTAAACGCCAGAATGAGAATTTCACCAAGGGAGCATTTCCACGTTTAAGCTCCAGTTTAACCTTAAACTGGAGCTTAAACGTGTTCGACACAAATTCTCACCAAAGAAGCATTTCCACGTTTAACCTCCAGTTTAACCTTAAATTGGAGGTTAAACGCCAGAAGTAAGAAAGGCACCAGGAGCATTCCACGTTTAAGCTCCAGTTTAACCTTAAACTGGAGCTTAAACGTGTTCGACTATTTTTCTCCTCCAGGGTTGCTTTCTCATTTCCACGTTTAAGCTTCAGTTTAACCTTAAACTGAAGCTTAAACGTGTTCGACCCAATTGCTCCTCCAGGGTTGCTTTCTTCATTTCCACGTTTAAGCTTCAGTTTAACCTTAAACTGAAGCTTAAACGTGTTCGACCCAATTGCTCCTCCAGGGTTGCTTTCTTCATTTCCACGTTTAAGCTTCAGTTTAACCTTAAACTGAAGCTTAAACGTGTTCGACATTTCACACTCCTGGGTTGCTTTCTTCCATTTCCACGTTTAAGTTTCAGTTTAACCTTAAACTGAAACTTAAACTTCAACTTAAACGCCACTTTTTGAAAGGGGTTTCTGGGCCAAATATATTGAAGTTTAAGTTAGCATTTGAGCACAAACATTAACTTAAACGTATTATGGTATGAAACCCAATTGAATATCATGGTTTATGGGATTGGGCCTGAAGAATTGATGAGTCTGGAACTTCAATTTGTTGAGTCTTGTGTCATTACTTGTTTATCACTAAGTTTGCTCAATGAATGTTACAGAATTGGATCACAGCCTCATCAGGATTATGGACCATAAACCCAAAGCAAAAGGAAAGCAAGGAAAGGCCTCAAGGCCCAGGAAACACAACAGAAGCTCAATTTAGAAAGTGTATAAATAGGATAGAATTTAAGTTAGTAAGGAACCTTTTTGGACGGGGAATTTTTACAGGGGAGAACTTTGGATCATTTTCTTTTAGTTTTGTAATTGAATTCAGAGCTATGACTCACTAAACCCCTTTCATTGGGTTAGGGAGCTCTATTGTAATTCAATGAATCAATAATAGTTTTATCTTCTTCTTCAATCTTTTCTCTTGAATTTTGTTAGAAAGCTTCTCGATCTAATTCCATTGGGTAGTTGTCTTGGGAAAGAAACTACCCATAATTGGAATCCTTCGGAACCTTGGGAAAGGAATGGAGGATTCATGCTAGAGAAGCTTTCTCACAGTGAATTGGATTGGGGTTTGGATGGATATTGTGACATGTAATCCTACCAAATTGTGGTTCATGAAACTGTGTGGTATAATCAGTGATCGAGCATCATCTCTTCTTATGAACATTTAAACCAAGGGATTGGGAATTTGTTTGTTTTTAGAGAGAATTGGTGAGCCAAGGGATTGGGATCCAATCATATAAGATTGCCAAGCAAAATTCAATGAATGCATTGGTTGAGGAAGGGATAAAAGTTGTTTTGATTCGGAGATCTCAATATCTCCTAACACCCAATGAACTCCCCATTCCTGATTTACCACTTTCTATTTACATTCTGCAATTAAATTCATGCAATCACCCCCATCCCTTTTAATTTCAGCAATTTAGCTTCTCGCTCTTTAATTCATGCAATTTTACATTCTGCAATTCTCATCTAAATCTTGATTCCGCTCAACTAGAACATACTTCTAATCTAAATTGCTCACTCAACCAATCCTTGTGGGATTCGACCTCACTCTATTGTGAGTTTTTACTTGACGATAACCGGTGCACTTGCCGGAAGGAATTTTGCCGATCGTGCAATTTCCTAAATCGTACCATATCAAGTTTATGCAACACCAAGAGATTTGTGATTTGCAGAATTTAAATTGCATAGAAAGTAAAGGGAATGGGTAATTGGCATGAAATTAAAGAGAACAGGAATTAAAGTGCTGAATCTTAAAGAACAAGAAATTAAATGGCAGAAACTTAGAACGCAAGAAATGTAAATTGCAAAATCTTTAAGTGCAAGAAATATAAATGGCTTGAATTGTAAAGGGAATGGGGAGTTGGATTTGCAGAAATTAAACAAGGAAATGTAAAATTGCAACAAACAGAGAAGTAAAGAAGGACTTGAATCGAACCGGATCTTAAAACAAAAATGTAAATGAGCATGAAAACAGTAAACAGGGAATGGGAAATGGAAATTCCGGATCTAAGGACCCAAGAGACTAGAAAGCCAAGTCTAGATCTCAATGCCTTCCTAGATCCAATCAAGACAATTGCAAAGAAAATGTAAATTGCAAAGAAAGTAGATGAAAAGCAATTAACCGAAACTGAATTCAATTGTGCAGTAAAATTAAACAGAGATATCTTAGGATGAGATTGAAACAGAATTCCTTCAATTCTCCAACCCAAGATCCAAGACAATTGTAATTGAAATTGAAAGCAAGAAAATTAAGAGGAAGGGAATTCAATTCTCCTTTCCCGAGACTTAGAAATTAAAATTCACTCAACACCAAAAGCTCTCCGAACACTCTCTATGAAAACTAAAAGGGAAAGCTCTCTTCAAAACTTAAATTCTAATCTATTTATACACTTTCTTCAAATGGTCTTCAAGCCTTCAATTGGGCCTTTGCTCTTGGTGGAATTGGGTTGAGAGAGGCCTTGGTTGATTGCTCTTGGAGTTTGGAGAAGAACGGAATTGAACCGGGTTGGAATCATGAAAGCTTGAGTAAAAGTTGGAGTAAAAGTTAGGGGTCTAACTTTTGCTCCAACTTTTCACATCAGCACCCTTGTTTTGCTGATACCAACGTTGGGGCAAAAGTTAGGGGTCTAACTTTTGCTCCAACGTTGGCCTCCCCTTGGTTATTCATGGTGCCAACGTTAGCCAAAAAGTTAGGGGGCTAACGTTGGCGCAAACTTTTGCTAGTCCAGGGAGTGTTTTTCATGTGCCAACGTTAGCCAAAAAGTTAGGGGGCTAACTTTTGCTCCAGCTTTTGCCCAAAAGTTAGCCAAAAAGTTAGGGGTCTAACTTTTGCTCCAGCTTTTGCCCAAAAGTTAGCCAAAAAGTTAGGGGTCTAACTTTTGCTCCAGCTTTTACTTCCTGGTTCATAATTAATCCAAAAGTTTGAGCTAAAGTTTGAGGGCAAACTTTTGCTCAAACTTTTTGTTCTCTCTTCCACCTAGCCATTCCTTCTTGCATCAACCTTTCTCCAAGCTTTCTTCACCTATCATTAATCAACCAAACACATCAAAGCTATGCTCAAAATCATGAGATATTCATTCTTTCATAATATGTGACAATTATAGCACAAAACCTCATGAAATAGCATGAATTCATACATGGTTGATTAAATCAAAGGAAACATGAAAATCTACCCAATTGGCTTGCTTTTGGCTCAAGAAAGTGCATAATTCAGTTGAAAACAAAAGAAAAAGGCTAGTGAAACTAGGCTAAGATGACTTGTCATCACAACACCAAACTTAAAGCTTGCTTGTCCCCAAGCAAGAAATGATTTATTGAGAAGAAAGAATGAAATGGAAGAGGATGTTCATGCTAGTAGAGTGTTATTGGTGGTTCATGGGGTTTTATGTGGATATGCACACACTCACCTCTTATTGACTCTTAAGCCTAGAAAACCTCCTTCAAGCTTCAAGTGACATACTGCTATGACCTCTCATTATTCCTTTATCCTTGGCTATTATCTTGTTCATGAGCTTTATTTGAGTGTCATGTGTAGCAAGTTCATTTCCTTTTCTTTATACTTGACACATTATTCACTATAGACACTTGGCTCACATTCCTTCTTAGAACATTGATGCCCAGCACCTCTTTGGGCTACTAAATGCCTTGTAGTTAGGTTGCTCTTGATAGTGGACTTTCAGCTGATGATCCCGGGTTAGTTAACCCAAGTCATCAAGTGTTGATGCACTCCAAAGAGCTTAATAATCCAAGCAGATCCTAATACAAAGACACCTCAGGCATATATTTTAAGGTTCAAGCTATTGGTGTCCAACTTTGTTTCTTTTTGTTTTTCTTTTGTTCTGCCACTTCTTGGCTGTTTCTTTTTCTCCCCTTTTTTCTTTCTTTTTGTTTTTCTTTCTAACCAAGGATTTTTATTCAATTGAGATTCATAGACAGTAGCTACTTTCTACTTAAGAGGAGACATCCTAGTGTTCTTATTCATTAAAGGTGAGCTATTATACAATCACACACACACCACCACTTACTTTTATTGTACTTCTATCTAACATAGAACTATCTCACTTCACATTCAAACATTTCTTTTATTGAATTGAAAATGCAGGGGACAAACGCGTGGACGATGCGGACGCGTCACATGCGCCACGTGCAGAAAAACGCTGGGGGCGATTTCTGGGCTATTTTGACCCAGTTTCCAGCCCAGAAAACACAGATTAGAAGCTGCAGCATGGACAATTCAAGTGGTCCCCATCCATCCATTGAAGATTTGATTATTTAAATTAATTCAAATTTAAATTCAAATTTTGATTCTAGGAAAAGATATTATTTTAATTTTTAGTTTTAGATATTAGATTTTAAATTTATTATGATTAGTTATAAAAGGAGGAAGCTTTCCTTCCTTTGGGAGGTCTTGGGGGAGATTCCACTTCATCCCATCAGGGGAACATAATTGACAATCCTAATTTTCTCTCTATTCCATGAGCAACTAAACCTACACTGTTAAGGTTAAGAGCTCTGTCTATTTCTATGGATTAATTTTATTGCTTTTTCTATTTTATTTATGTATGGATTTATAATTTAAGAATTGTTTTCGCTCTTTATTTTATGAATTTGGGTGGAACGGAAGTATGACCCTCTTTCTATTTGAGTTCCTGTAAAACTTGGAAAAGCTCTTTACTTGAACAACAGCTTGAAAACATATTCTCCTAAATTTTAATTATTTGGACTTAACGGGATACGTGACATATAATCCTTTTATTTTTGGGTAATTAGAGTTTTTGTGGCATATAAACTGGAATTTGATTATCACCCTCTGATTGGAATTAATTGATCAAGGAGTTGGCTGTTGATGAATTTTAGAGGAGACTAGGAAGGTCTAAGGAATTAGGGTCTAGTCACAAATAGTTTGCCATGAATTAAATCCTACATGTTTAAAATTAGTTAGTAAGAAAAGTTAATCCGGAAAAATAGATAACTCTGAAGCCTTAACTATTTTCTCCATATTTTATTCCCAACTTATTTACTTGCCTGTCTTTAAACTTTGAATTTACTTTTTAATGTTTTTGAACTTCCAACGCTATCTTCTGTTTGTCTAACTAATCCTATCAAATGCTATTGTTGTTTAATCCATCAATCCTCGTGGGATCGACCCTTACTCACGTAAGGTATTACTTGGTACGACCCGGTGCACTTGCCGGTTAGTAAGTGTGGTTGTAAATTACCGCATCAAGTTTTTGGCACCGTTGCCGGGGATTGATTGTGATTGACAACTACTCATTGTTTGATTGCTTAGATTAGATAATTTTTCTTTTAATAAATTTTTTTTATTATTATTATTAGTATTTTCGAAAAAAAAGATCTTTTTCTTTACGTTTTATTTTTCTTTTCCGTTACATTTTTTTTTCTTTTGTTCCTGCCCCCCCTCCCCTGTTCTTTCTTTTTCGTTACTTCTTTTTTTTTTAAAAAAAAAATAAAATAAAATAAAATAAAATAAAAAATAATTTAATACTAATATTTTTTTTAATTTCTGAAATTAAGTTTGGTGTCCCGTAGTAAATTTTCTTTCAAAAAAATATTTTTTTGCTAGTATTTTTCTTTGTTTAATTTCTTTTTTTAGTTGACTTTTTTTTATTTACTTGAATTCTTCTTTTATTTTTATTTTTTTTTATTTTATTTCTTTTCAAAAAAAATTTGTTCTTTCTTCTTTGCTTTTTTGTTTACCACATGGTGCGTTTAATCCTTTTTGGTGTTTTGTGCTAAGGAAAAATAATGGAGAGAGATCATATGGGTTACTACTCACACCCGAGTAGTGATTCATATCCTTATGAATGGGAAAACTACCCAAATTTTGGTTGGCAAGGTCAAAACCAAAGAAACCTCAGTGCTCCATGTTCCAACTATCAAGAGCCACCACCTCCATATTCATATCAAGAACCACCACCTCTCTATCCGTATCATGAACCATCATCTTTCTACCCATATCAAGAGCCACTATCTCCCTATCTATACCAAGAACCATCTTCTTTTTACACTTATCAAGAACCATCACCTCCTTCTTATTCATCTCAAATACCATCAGATCTTGAGCTTCTCATGAAAGAATGCTTACATGACATAAAGACAAGTGTCAAAAATATAGAGAAGCATATGCAGTCAATTATCAAGTACCAGGAAGAGGAACAAGAAAATTCCTTCCCAAAAGATACAATGCAAGATCCTATGGAAGAAAGTGAGGAAATTAATCAAAGGAGTTTATACTCCAGTGCATTAGAGAACTTTCCATCCTCACACATGGAAGAAGAGGAAGATGCAAAAACAAAGGAGGAAGATGCACCCACAAAGGAGGAAGATACACAACCTCCCATGCCCTTGGTAAGCAATGAAGAAGAGATTGAATTAAAAGAAAGCTACCAAGAAGAAGAGGTTGAAATTGAGGAAGCTTGCAAGGAGGTGGTAGAATTCAAAGTAGAACACAAGGGAGTAGAGCTTGCAAGACCTCTTCCAAAGCCATCACCATCCAATACAACATTCAAGTGGGTAAAATTCCTACCATTAACCTTTACTTTCTCACTTGAATATGGGCTACTGGAGACGGATGGTCAACTTAGAGCTCTTTGTGATGTTAAGAGTAAGAGGAAGATGGTTAGTGGTAAGTGTTGTCAAGCAAGGTTCAATATGGTTGCATGCTCCGAATTGAAGTGCAAGAATTGGTGTAAAGCTAATTTGAATGGGTCTAGAAGTTTGTTTGGATGTCTCTGTGAGAATTCAGATTGCTTGCCACCCGGTGGGAACAACGGTGATTGACAAATGAATTTTTGCCGGTATAGAAATTATCAAATGATCAATCGTAGTATAGTCTAAACCGACGCAAACTCCTTCGTCAAACAAATCTACAATCTATATCCGAGAGTACTAGTCTCCCGAGTCGTTCTCCCTTGGAATTGCCAAAGTGTGCATCTTATTGATTTAGTAAGCCTTGTTGGGATTCTTTGAAGATTTTAGCAAAGTGATGAGAAACAAACAATCAATTATCAAAAGACTTGGCTTAGGGTTGGCATTAGAAATTCTATCCTTATAGTCCATTCAATGTTGACAACAATTAGGCCTTGCTTCATTTAGTTATCCCCTAGGTATAGAGGGAGGTCAAATGAAAGCAATCAACTTGAGTCACAAGTCCTAGCTTCACCTTATGGGAATCTAGCTTTAGTGCACTCCAAGCCAACTAGCAATCCCTAATTCCAAATCAACTATTGATACAACTATTCAACTCCTTCCAAGGACCAAACCCTATGCCAAGTGTGGAAATTCTACTCCATAGCTAGTGTTGTCATTTTATCAAACATGTGATGAGCAAGAAGGAAAGTCATAGTAAAATGAGAAGAAAAGTAGAATTGAAAGTATTGCAACATAAAGATCTAACAACAAGTCTCAAAGAATAGCAATGAAAATCGAATCCTCAAAATAGAGACGAAATCCCAAATTACAAAGTTGAATTCTAGATCTATGAGAATTGATCAATTGCATCTACTACTTGAAATTGGAGAAGAAAATCTATGACATGAACAATGTGAACAATGTGGAGTGAGAATTATAATGGATCTCACCAAAAAGTCATTGAAAATTCAGAAATTAGATGAGGATGAACCCTAGTGAAAAGCTTGGAATCTCCCTCTTCTTCTCCCCAAGGTGTAACTACTCTCCTCTCCCAAAAAAATATCTAGATCTAGAAAATGAACTAACTAACTCTTAACCCTTGTTCCTTTGGTCTTCTTAAGCTTTTCCCGCCAAGGTGTTTCTCCAAAAGTGGGATCCTTAACTTCCTCCACGCCTAAGTCACGTGACTTCTTAAAAAAATCATATTCGCAAATCGGCGCGCACGCGCAAGGTACGCGCACGCGCCGTCGAGGCGTCTTGTAATGTGCGCGGAGGCGTGATGTACGCGTGCGCACCCATGAAGATCCTGGCTTAGCCGCTTCTCAAGCCGGCTCTTGGCTTTGGCTTCACGTTGCCCTATCCGCGCGGGCGCGCCAAGTGCGCGCACGCGCCCATGCGGAAATTTCCAAAGCTTAATCCTCATGCTTCCTTCCTTTGTACCCGTCTTCCTTCTCTCTTTCGGTCCATTCCTACTCTATATCCTGAAACCACTTAACACACAAGTCACGGCATCGAATGGCATCAAGAGAAGATTAGAAATATATCTATTTTAGTGCGAAATAAGCATGTTTTCATTCATGAGGTGAAATTAGAAAAGGAATGCAAAATCTTGTATTTTCATATAGAAAGTGTGTGGAATCATTGATAAAACCCCCTGAAATCAGCATAAGATAAACCCTCAAATTGGGGTTTGTCAACCTCCCCACACTTAGATTCTAGCATGTCCTCATGCTTAGAGAAATGCAAAGAAACACAGAAGACCGAGGAATTGCAAAAGTATAAGACTCATGAAGTGCAACCTACTTATATGCATGCAACCATGACTAGTGCCACTATCCACTTGGTTGGGAGCAATTTAGCCTTCTTAGGACATATGCAAGCACATGGGATACGATGGTGGTCAAAGCATAGGACTTGCCACTTTCTAAGCATCAAATGCAATATGTGCCACCTTGCATGAGGAATGCTCGCGAGAGCTGGGAATCAAAGGATTGAGCATCGAACCCTCGTCGGAAGTGTTTGCACTCTAATCACTCGGTGTTTGGGGTTTATTCTCTCAATTCTCCCCTAATCATGCTTTCCAAGATTTGTTTTTCATCTAACAATCAACAATTATTCAATGCATGCATACAATTATCATGAGGTCTTTTCCTTAGGTCGTAATGGGGTTAGGGTCAAGGTAGGGTCATATATGGCTAGTGGACTTAGGATTTGAATCTTTGATTAACTTAAACTTTCCCACCTAACCTATATAATGACCTATACAATTAAGTACTAACCTAACTACCCATTTCTCACTTTTCCACATACTTATGCATTTTCTTTTCGTTTCACAATACTTATGCATTGATTCCTCTTGAGCTTCACTTTGGGGCATTTTGTCCCCTTTTATTATTTTTCCTTTTCTTTTTTTTTTCTTTTCTTTCTTTTTTCTATTTTTTTTTTCCATATTGTTTTCTTTTTCTTTTGTTCTTTTGTTTTTCTCATTTTATTTTTTCTATATACAAGAGCGTCAATGCATAGGGTTTTACATTTGATCAATACATGAGTATGTACCCAATTCCCAATATTTTCAATAATAATACAAAATACCCTTTTATTCACCCAATGTCCCAAGGTTTCCACACTTGAATGATACTCACACACACTAGCCTAAGCTAATCAAAGATCCAAATAAGGACTTTTATTGTTTTCCGCTTTAAGGCTTGTAATGTGCTAAATTAAGAACAAAGTGGGTTAATCGTAGGCTCAAATTTGGCTAACAAAGGAAGATAGAAGGTAAGGCCATTTGGGTGAGTGAGCTAATGAAATGATGGCCTCAATCATATAAATGCATGAATACACCGAATAATGGACATAAAGAATCAAACAAATCAAAGATCGCAATCATAGAAAGAGAATAGTGCACACAAGAAGGAAAAATAAGTGGTTATAAGATGTAACCACACCATTAGGCTCAAATCTCACAAGCTTGTGTTCTTAACTTCAAACCCATGTTCCAGAATATAATTCTTCATGCAACTTTGGCATCAAAGCATTTAAAATTTGCAATGCCATGGTCGCCCCAAAGTGTTGGTTTCCTAAGAGAGAATTTCATTGTTCCAACCAAGCAGACTTATCATGCGAATGATGCCAACTAAAACCTAATCATGCAACCTATCCTAATTTATTTAGATTTATTCAGATGTTACCTACGGAGATCGGTCGGCCGACCTCCCCACACTTAAAACTTAGCACGGTCCTCCGTGCTAGAGGTTAGGCGCACTCTATTGGAAGCTGGCTTCTTGGGGCCTTTCCCGTTGTCCTTTTTTATGACCATCCTGTGGAAGCAAGAAAGGAAAAATATCAAACTCAAAGAAGTGGAGGTACATGAGCTCTATGTAATGAAAAGGTTGTGCCATAAAATATAGGTATCTTTGTTACATGACAGCTGCAACATGTAACTAGGATAATGTGTGAGGGGCAAGGCAAATTATTTTCATGTGGTGTAAGGGTAGTTTAAGCATGCAAGGAAGAGGCATGAGAAGCACACACCCTTAGGGACCATAAATGGAAGGCAAGCTAAGAAAATGGGAAAGAATGGTTTGTGGAAAGTGGGGATGCACTCAAAAGTGATTGGTTGAGAGGCAAGGTGGTCACAATGAGTCCAAAATTCAAGTGTGCCTTTCATCGAACACTTGGTGTGCATCCTTCAAGTAGTATGTGATTATGTGAAAATGAGAGCAATGTAACTTTCCACAATCCATTATTAATGATTATAGTGCATATTGATTGCAAGAAAATTAAGCAACACCATTCATCTATTCATGTAAGTGAGTTTGAGACCTAAATGCCCATGAAGAATTGGATTGAAAGAGAGGAGAGAGCAAAGACATCCCAAGGAAGTAACTAGAGAAAGAAGGAAGAGAGAAGAAAAAAAAGAAGAAAGAAGCTACCTAAAAGATGGTGCAACTAAATGAATAAGAACTACAAGAGATTAATGGACTAAGAGGGAGCCTAGTATAATACCTTGTGAGATGGAGAAGGATATGGAAGAAGAAAAGTGGAATGAGAATGAAGGGATGAGTGTGCCCCTTTTAATTTTTGTTTTAAAGAAGGCGTCGATCACCGGCGCGTGCGCGCGCGGTGCGCGCTCGCGCGGGGAGTGCGGTGGACTAGGGGCGCGCGCGCGCACATTTCTCGTGCGCGTCCATGCGCTTGGGCTGGCGGCGCAGGAGAGGCATAGGGGTGGCATAACTCTCTGGACGAAGTACTAGAGATTGCTTCAGCGCCTTTTGGCGCGCGCGCGCACAGTGCGCGCACGCGTCCTCGTGGTTGTGCCCCA
The DNA here is from genome assembly GCF_003086295.3 of Arachis hypogaea. Classification (NCBI taxonomy): domain Eukaryota; kingdom Viridiplantae; phylum Streptophyta; class Magnoliopsida; order Fabales; family Fabaceae; genus Arachis; species Arachis hypogaea. The sequence goes on along the minus strand of NC_092047.1, from coordinate 73,471,769 downwards.
GGCATGAGAAGGGCCTGGAGGGGGCTCAACTCTCTGTGAAGTGGCTCGGAGAGGAGTGCAGAATAAAAGGGCGCGTGCGCAGCTGCGGCGCGCGCGCGCATTTTGTGCTTGCTTGGTATGGACGCGTGCGCGCCAGGTGCGCGCACGCGGCAAAGGTGCTGGGCCGGTGGCTTAGTGTAGGCTTGAGAGTGGCTTAACTCTCTGTAGGATATACTAGGAGGGCAGCAAGGCAATCGGCGCGGACGCGCACAGTGCGCTTGCGCGTCGATTGGCAGATTTCGCCCATGTGCGCGGACGCGCCATGTGCGCGCATGCGCAGAGGGGTGGTTTTACACCACTTTTGACATTTTAAAAACCCCCCCCCATACAGCCACTCAAGCACTATAGCAGGGCATTTTACTTGGTAAACTATCAATGAAGTCAACAAATGAAGGGGAGTTGTCATTAAAATCTAGCTAACAAACATGAAGTCAAGTGTCTATGTACAAATCTCAAAGGAAGATCTTACCATGGTGGGGTGTCTCCCACCTAGCACTTTTGTTTAACGTCCTTAAGTTGGACTTTCAGTAGCTTATAGTGTTTATTCAATAGTTGCATCCCTCAAGAGGAACACTTCAAATTCCTTGGCGTTCTTTCTTTGCTCGCCATGATACAATTTGAGACGGTGCCCGTTTACCTTGAAGATGTTCGGGCTTGATGGGTGGCGCAAGTGGTAGACTCCATAAGGTTCTACTTTCTCTACTTGGTAGGGCCCATCCCACCTTGATCTAAGCATTCCGGGTAGTAATCTCAACCTTGAATTGTAGAGAAGGACTAGATCACCGGGTCGGAATTCTCTTCTCCTAATGTTCTTGTCATGGATGGCTTTCAACTTTTCCTTATAAAGTCTAGAGTTGTCGTAAGCTTCCAATCTCAAACATTCTAGTTCTGCCAATTGAAGCTTTCTCTCTACTCCGGCCCCACCCAAGCTCATATTACACTCCTTTACGGCCCAATAAGCTTTGTGTTCAATCTCCACCGGTAAGTGACATGCTTTACCATATACAAGCCGGAAGGGGCTCATGCCAATGGGTGTCTTGTAAGCCGTTCGATAGGCCCACAGTGCATCGGAGAGTTTAATGCTCCAATCTTTCCTATTCGGCTTTACAATCCTTTCTAACACATGCTTGATTTCCCGGTTAGAGACTTCGGCTTGGCCGTTTGTCTGAGGGTGGTAAGCCGTGGCGACTTTGTGGATGATGCCATATTTTCTCATGAGGCCGTCTATTCTTTTGTTGCAAAAGTGGGATCCTTGGTCACTTATGATTGCTCTTGGGGCGCCAAAGCGACAAATGATATTGTTCCTCACAAAAGAATACACAACATTAGCGTCATCCGTTCGGGTGGGGATTGCCTCCACCCATTTTGACACATAATCGACGGCTAACAAGATGTAAAGAAAGCCATTGGAATTTTGAAATGGTCCCATGAAGTCGATTCCCCATACGTCAAAGATTTCGCAAAAAAGCATGTTTTGTTGGGGAATTTCGTCCTTCTTGGAAATATCTCCAAACCTAATACATTGGGGACAAGATTTGCAATAGAGAGAAGCATCTTTGAGAAGAGTTGGCCACCAAAATCCGCAATCAAGGATTTTTCTTGCCGTTCTTTGGGGCCCGTAGTGACCACCTCCTTCGGAAGCATGGCAAGCGTCCAAGATTGCTTGGAATTCGGTTTGAGGTATGCACCGTCGCATTATTTGGTCCGCTCCACACCTCCATAAATAGGGATCATCCCAAATATAGTATTTGGATTCACTTTTCAGCTTATCCTTTTTGTTTTTGTCGAGATTGGGAGGGAAAGTGCGTGAAACCAAATAGTTTGCTATTGGGGCATACCAAGGAACCACTTCCGAGATTGCATGCAAGGCATCTAAAGGAAAGGAATCGTTGATAGGAGTGGTGTCGCCTTTTGTGTGTTCGAGGCGACTTAAATGGTCCGCCACTAGGTTTTGGGAACCGCTCCTATCTTTGATTTCCAAGTCAAATTCTTGTAATAAGAGCACCCAACGAATTAATCTCGGTTTTGATTCCTTTTTTGCCAACAAGTACTTTAGTGCCGCGTGATCCGAGTACACTACTACCTTGGAACCAAGAAGATAGGCTCGGAACTTGTCCAAAGCAAAAACAATAGCTAGGAGTTCCTTTTCGGTAGTAGTGTAGTTGGATTGGGCTCCGTCTAATGTTTTGGAAGCATAAGCTATGACATAGGGAATCTTACCCTCGCGTTGTGCTAACGCGGCTCCTATCGCATAATTCGAAGCATCACACATGATTTCAAAGGGTTGAGTCCAATTGGGTCCTCGTACAATAGGGGCTTGTGTCAATGCTACCTTGAGTTTGTCATATGCTTCCATACATTCCTTGCTCATCTCAAATTCGGTGTCTTTTTGTAGTAATCGAGAGAGGGGTAAGGCCACCTTGCTAAAGTCCTTGATGAATCTCCGGTAGAATCCTGCATGTCCAAGAAAAGAACGGACTTCCCTCTCGGAGGAGGGGTAAGGTAAACTGGATATGACATTTATCTTTGCCGGATCTACGGAGATGCCTTCCTTTGATACTATGTGTCCCAAAACAATGCCTTGTTTGACCATGAAATGACATTTTTCAAAATTTAAGACAAGGTTTGTTTTGGTGCATCTTTCTAAGACTTTTTCAAGGTTACCTAAGCAATGCTCAAATGACTCACCATACACACTAAAATCATCCATGAAAACTTCCATCGATTGCTCTAGAAAGTCCGCAAATAGGCTCATCATGCATCTTTGAAACGTTGCCGGTGCATTGCATAGGCCAAATGGCATACGCTTGTAAGCATACGTTCCAAAGGGGCAAGTAAATGTGGTTTTTTCTTGGTCTTCTAGAGCAATATGAATTTGGAAGTATCCGGAGTAGCCATCAAGAAAACAATAGTATGATTTACCGGCTAACCGATCAAGCATTTGATCGATAAATGGTAGTGGAAAGTGATCTTTTCTCGTGGCCGCATTCAATCTTCGGTAGTCTATGCATACTCTCCAAGAATTCTGCACTCTTGTTGCTATAAGTTCACCACTTTCGTTTTTGATTGTTGTCACTCCGGACTTCTTTGGCACTACTTGGACCGGGCTTACCCATTCGCTATCCGAGATAGGATAGATGATGTCCGCTTCAAGTAGCTTAGTGACTTCTTTCTTCACCACCTCAAGAATGGTTGGGTTAAGTCTCCTTTGAGGTTGTCGGACCGGTCTTGCTCCTTCTTCAAGAAATATGCGGTGCTCGCATACTTGGGGGCTTATTCCCACTAGATCCGCCAAACTCCACCCAATTGCCCTTTTGTTTTTCCTTAATACATTCAGCAATTTTTCTTCTTGTTGAGGAGTTAACTCTTGTGCAATTATCACGGGTAGCTTTTGGGCTTCATCAAGGTATGAATACCTTAAGTGAGGTGGTAGTGGCTTCAATTCCATCTTCTTGTCATTCCTTGAAGTTTGAGTCTCCGGATGGCTTGTATGATGTGTGGTATTTAGTTCGCTTGACTCTTCATTTGCTTTTTTGACCATGCACTTCTCATCTAATCTTGCAAGATGCACTTCGGCTACTATGTTATCGATTGGGTCACACCGAAATAGAGAGTGGTTCTCCGGTGGATGCTTCATTGCTTCCTCTAGGCTAAAGCTTACAATTCTCCCATCTATTTCAAATGAGTAGTTCCCCGAGTAAGCATCAAGCTTAAATCTAGAAGTTCTCAAGAATGGCCTTCCAAGTAGGATAGATGATGCTCTCTCGGTTTCGCTTGACGGCATTTCAAGGACATAGAAGTCAATTGGAAACACCAACCCCTTTATATTCACCAATACATCTTTCGCAACACCCGCTACGGTTATTATGCTTTTATCCGCTAGGACAAATCTTGCCGTCGACCTTTTTAGTGGTGGCAACTTCAATACCCGGTAAACGGAGAGCGGCATGATGCTAACACATGCTCCGAGGTCACACATACAATCTCTAAATTGAACTCCATTGACGGTGCAAGTGACCATACAAGGGCCCGGGTCATCACACTTCTCCGGCAATGTTCCCATTAAAGCGGAAATAGAACTCCCCAATGGGATGGTTTCCAATTCAAGAATTCTATCCTTGTTTATGCATAAATCTTTGAGGAATTTGGCATATCTAGGAACTTGATGGATGGCATCAAAGAGGGGGATGGTTACCTCAACTTTCTTGAACATTTCTACCATTTTGGGGTCGAGTTCCATGCGCTTTTTAGCTTTCTTTGCAAGTGTTGGAAATGGAAGTGGTTGAGCAATTTCTTCTTCCAGGGTTCTTTTGGCCTTGGTTGTCTCCCTTGTTGGTTGGGCTTCATCCTCAACTATGGCTTGTGGTGTCTCCTCTTCTACTACCTCTTTTATATCTATTCTCTCTTCCTCTTGGGCGGTTGTGATAGGACTTGGGTCCTTTGCTTCCTTTTCTTTTAGTTGTGTACCGGATCTAAGGGTGATGGCATTGATGCCCCCTTTTGGGTTTGGTTGAGGTTGAGAAGGAATGACACTTTGGATTGGGGGTTGAGGGGTGGGGGTCGATGGTGTGTCCATGCGTGCAAGAAGAGCTTGTAGTGTAGAGGTGAGGCCGGTGAGGCCAGAAGCAAGTGTGTTTTGTAATTCCTTTTGGCCTTGGATAATGGTCCGGAGTGTTTCATCTTGGTTGGAGGGGGTGGTTGCATATGTGAGTTGAGGAGTTTGTGATTGGTTGGGTGGTGGTCTTTAATGTGGTGGTTGATATGTTTGGTAGTTTCTTTGTGGGTTTTGTTGATTGTATGGTTGATTTTGGAAGTTGTATGGTCGGTTTTGTGAGAAATTTTGCGAGTTGTTATTCCATCTTTGACCTCCTCCATTGTTGTTGTTGTCCTTATTCCCTTGTTGATGATTGTCTTTCCAATTTTGATTATTGTGTCCACTTCCTTGGTTGTAGCCTCCTCCTTGATAAGGGTGTCCTTGGTTAGGATTACCTCCTTGGTAGTACCTTTGATTAGGGCGGTCATAGAAATTATGGGTAGCCGCCAAAGTGTTATCTTCTTGAAGGCTTGGGCACTCATCCGTGTGGTGAGAGTAGCAAGAGCAAATGCCACACACTCTTTGAGGGACCAATTGTTGGTTGTGTTGTTGAGGTGGTGGAGGGTGTTGTTGATATGATTGAGGTTGTTGTGGTTGTTGTTGGTTCAATTGGAGTTGCCTCAAAACGGATGTCATCTCATTCAAGGATTGAGTTAGAGCGGTGGCTTCACTACTAGTTGATACCTCGTTCACGGTCCTTGGACGGTTGACTCTTCGCCTCATATGTTGATTGGATTCGGCTAAGTCAATAATAAGTTGCCATGCCTCCTCCGCGGTTTTATATTTGGACAAAGAACCATTGCTAGAAGTGTCCAAGAGGGTTCTATCTTGCTCTCGCATCCCTTGACATATATATCCAAGCAATACTTGAGTGTCGATCATGTGATTAGGGCATGCATCTAGTAGTTTGCGAAACCGTTCCCAATACTCATAGAGTGGTTCCGTCTCACCTTGCACAATACAAGACATTTCCTTCCTTAGCCTATCCATTTTCTCCGGGGGCAAGAATTTATCCAAGAACCCCCTTCTAAGTAGGTCCCAATCGGAGGTAACTTCACTAGAGAGAGTGTAGAACCATTCTTTGGCCTTGTCCTCAAGAGAGAAAGGGAAAGTAAACAACCATATAGCAACTTCATCGGACCCTTCCCGTCTAGTAGTCGAGCATATGCGATGGAAGTCCTTGAGATGTCGAATAGGGTCTTGTGCGGGAAGCCCGTGAAACTTGGGTAGGAGGTTGATCAAAGCGGTCTTCAATTCAAAGTTCGCATTCAAATTGGGGTGAGTTACATGAAGGGGTTGAAGGACATAATCCGGTGCACCCGCTTCCTTGATGGTAACTCTCCTTGGAGCGTCCATGGTATTAGTACCTAAAACAAAAGAAGAATTGTTAGTGAGAATGACGGGAGTGTGATTAATGCCTTCTTTGAGTGACGGTTCAATGTTCACTTCTAGTAAGGTGGTTGAGGTGGTGAAAACCTCTTCACCTTTTCCAAATCTTAGCCGCCTCCGAGCTTGTCTAATATGAAACAAAGTACGTTCTATTTCCGGATCAAAAGGGGCTAAGCTCGGATTCGGTTGTGAACGCGTCATGCAATGAAGGGGAAATAGAATTCATTGTAACGATGAGGAGTTACTCAATTGAGTAGTTTACAATGAAGTGCAACTATGTACATATATACACGCTTAATCCAAAACAATAACATGGCACACTAAGCAACATTCCCCGGCAACGGCGCCATTTTGACAAATGAATTTTTGCCGGTATAGAAATTATCAAATGATCAATCGTAGTATAGTCTAAACCGACGCAAACTCCTTCGTCAAACAAATCTACAATCTATATCCGAGAGTACTAGTCTCCCGAGTCGTTCTCCCTTGGAATTGCCAAAGTGTGCATCTTATTGATTTAGTAAGCCTTGTTGGGATTCTTTGAAGATTTTAGCAAAGTGATGAGAAACAAACAATCAATTATCAAAAGACTTGGCTTAGGGTTGGCATTAGAAATTCTATCCTTATAGTCCATTCAATGTTGACAACAATTAGGCCTTGCTTCATTTAGTTATCCCCTAGGTATAGAGGGAGGTCAAATGAAAGCAATCAACTTGAGTCACAAGTCCTAGCTTCACCTTATGGGAATCTAGCTTTAGTGCACTCCAAGCCAACTAGCAATCCCTAATTCCAAATCAACTATTGATACAACTATTCAACTCCTTCCAAGGACCAAACCCTATGCCAAGTGTGGAAATTCTACTCCATAGCTAGTGTTGTCATTTTATCAAACATGTGACGAGCAAGAAGGAAAGTCATAGTAAAATGAGAAGAAAAGTCGAATTGAAAGTATTGCAACACAAAGATCTAACAACAAGTCTCAAAGAATAGCAATGAAAATCGAATCCTCAAAATAGAGACGAAATCCCAAATTACAAAGTTGAATTCTAGATCTATGAGAATTGATCAATTGCATCTACTACTTGAAATTGGAGAAGAAAATCTATGACATGAACAATGTGAACAATGTGGAGTGAGAATTATAATGGATCTCACCAAAAAGTCATTGAAAATTCAGAAATTAGATGAGGATGAACCCTAGTGAAAAGCTTGGAATCTCCCTCTTCTTCTCCCCAAGGTGTAACTACTCTCCTCTCCCAAAAAAATATCTAGATCTAGAAAATGAACTAACTAACTCTTAACCCTTGTTCCTTTGGTCTTCTTAAGCTTTTCCCGCCAAGGTGTTTCTCCAAAAGTGGGATCCTTAACTTCCTCCACGCCTAAGTCACGTGACTTCTTAAAAAAATCATATTCGCTAATCGGCGCGCACGCGCTAGGTACGCGCACGCGCCGTCGAGGCGTCTTGTAATGTGCGTGGAGGCGTGATGTACGCGTGCGCACCCATGAAGATCCTGGCTTAGCCGCTTCTCAAGCCGGCTCTTGGCTTTGGCTTCACGTTGCCCTATCCGCGCGGGCGCGCCAAGTGCGCGCACGCGCCCATGCGGAAATTTCCAAAGCTTAATCCTCATGCTTCCTTCCTTTGTACCCGTCTTCCTTCTCTCTTTCGGTCCATTCCTACTCTATATCCTGAAACCACTTAACACACAAGTCACGGCATCGAATGGCATCAAGAGAAGATTAGAAATATATCTATTTTAGTGCGAAATAAGCATGTTTTCATTCATGAGGCGAAATTAGGAAAGGAATGCAAAATCTTGTATTTTCATATAGAAAGTGTGTGGAATCATTGATAAAACCCCCTGAAATCAGCATAAGATAAACCCTCAAATTGGGGTTTGTCAGTGATACACAAGAAGACGGGTGTAAAAGCAAAGTTTGGGACCCTGGAATTCATTCCCACAATCAACACTCTTGGGGCTTTGTCACTTGCTTCAACTTGTTCAAAGGCTTTATGCACCTAGTTTGGGATCCCGGTAGCCATTAGAATTACAAACATTGGTGGAGATTCCTGGATCAGTACAAGCACAAGCCACCATGACAAGAAGCTCACAACATGTCCAACTTAAGGACTTTAACTAAAAGTGCTTGGTGGGAGACAACCCACCGTGGTATGATCATTCTTTTTCATTCTTAGTTGTTTTTTGTAATAGTAGTTTTCTTACTTAGTTGATTTTTATTAAGTTCTTACTAATTTTCTAATCATGTAGCTATTTTATAACAGGAACCGAACACCTCAAGCTAAAAAAAAAAAAAAAAAAGAGCACCCGACGCGAAAGCGTCGCTGACGCGTACGCGTCATCTAGGGGTGCAAGAAAAATACAAAGTTACAGAGAGTTGCACGGGAGTGCCGCCAGAATGAAGTCTTTCGCACAAACAAGTCCACGCGTTCGCGTCGTTTATGATTTTCGCCATCCACGCGTCCGCGTCACTCGCGCGAACGCGTGACCTGTAGAATCGACGTAAAAGAGTGTTTGGACAGAGAGTTGTGCTGGCTTGGGGCAAGAAGTGTGCTAAAAGCACAAATTTGGTCACGCGAACACGTACCCCACGCGTCCGCATCGTTTTATTAATATCGGCCATCCACGCGATCGCGTCACCCACGCATTCGCGCCACTTCAACAGCGCGCTAACCGCACGATCGCGTGACCCACGCGTCCGCGCCGCTTACGCCGCACTAATTCCACCCAGTTTTCTTTCCCTCTCTCTCCCAATCCTAATTTTCTCTTATTCTTTTATCCTCTTCTTTTTCTTTCTTTCATAATAAATTATCTCTTTCTATTTTTAGTTCTTCTTTACTTGAGGACAAGCAAACTTTTAAGTTTAGTGTTGACGCTTCGCTTAGAAGTTTTCTGTTTATTCCTATGGCACCAAAAGGGAGGCGAATCATCTTCACTAAGGAGCACAACCTGAAGAATAAACAATTGCTAGGATAACTAAGGTGGTTGAGTTCCTTTCATTTTTTTTATTCCTCCCCTCTTTGTCTATGTTATGTTCTGGTTTTCTACTATTTTTCTTTGTTTGTTGCATGATCCTTTATTAGTTAGAATCCTAGGACTAGTTTAGTTTTCTTTTAATTACTTTAATGCTGAAAAGATGTTTCATGTACCACTCACTGAACTTGAACCTAAAAAGAAAAGAAAAAGAAGTGATGTAGTGCATGAGAATTTGAGTTTAATTTTTAGAGTAGTCTTATTTACTTAAATGTGGTGGTATTTTCTGTGACTCTGAATGCATGCTTGAACAGTGCATATTTTTTATAGTGAAGTTTATGAATGTTAAAAATTATTGGCTCTTGAAAGAATGATGAGAAAGAGAAATGTTATTGATAATCTAAAAAATCATAAAATTGATTCCTGAAGCAAGAAAAAGCAGTGAAAAACACAAAGCTTGCGAAAAAAAAGAAAAAAATAAAATAAAATAAAATAAAAAGCAAGCAGAAAAAGCCAATAACCCTTTAAACTAAAAGGCAAGGGTAAAAAGGATCCAAGGCTTTGAGCATTAATGGATAGGAGGGCCCAAAGGAATAAAATCTTGGCCTAAGCGGCTAAATCAAGCTGTCCCTAACCATGTGCTTGTGGCGTGAAGGTGTCAAGTGAAAAGCTTGAGACTGAGCAGTTAAAGTCATGGTCCAAAACAAAAAGAGTGTGCTTAAGAACTCTGGGCACCTCTAACTGGGGACTCTAGCAAAGCTGAGTCACAATCTGAAAAGGTTCACCCAGCTATGTGTCTGTGGCATTTATGTATCTGGTGGTAATACTGGAAAACAAAATGCTTAGGGTCAAAGCCAAGACTCATAAAGTAGCTGTGTTCAAGAATCAACATACTAAACTAAGAGAGTCAATAACACTATCTGAATTCTGAGTTCCTATGGATGCTAATCATTCTGAACTTCAAAGGATAAAGTGAGATGCCAAAACTGTTCAGGATTGAAGTTGTAACCCCACTACAAGAGAAGACATGGGCTTAATTGAACTCTCATTCTCATGCAAATTCACATCCTAAGCTTATATTAGTTTTGGTTGCTTGAGGACAAGGAACAGTTTAAGTTTGGTGTTGTGATGCGTGAGCATCTTGTCTATCTCTTCCTAGTGAATTTGCATCTAATTTGTTGAGTTTAATTAAGAATTAATTATATTTTAGCCACTATGGATGCTATTTTGAGTTTTGTGCAATACTGTTTATTTTAGGTAGCATTTGGCGGAATTTGATGGAGTTTCTGCAGAGAAAGAGAAGAAACCAAGGAGATGACCAGCGAATACCGACGCGGACGCATGGCTCCCGCGACCGCGCGGAATGGAGGAGATCGCAATGAAGCGATCGCGTGCCTGACGCGAACGCGTGGACTGGAATCTGCACAAATGACGCGAACGCGTGGACGACGCGGACGGGTCACATGCGCCACGTGCAGAAAAACGCTGGGGGCAATTTCTGGGCTATTTTGACCAGTTTCCAGCCCAGAAAACACAGATTAGAAGCTGCAGCATGGACAATTCAAGTGGTCCGCATCCATCCATTGAAGATTTGATTATTTAAATTAATTCAAATTTAAATTCAAATTTTGATTCTAGAAAAAGATATTATTTTAATTTTTAGTTTTAGATATTAGATTTTAAATTTATTATGATTAGTTATAAAAGGAGGAAGCTTTCCTTTCTTTGGGAGGTCCTGGGGGAGATTCCACTTCATCCCATTAGGGGAACATAATTGACAATCCTAATTTTCTCTCTATTCCATGAGCAACTAAACCTCCACTGTTAAGGTTAGGAGCTCTGTCTATTTCTATGGATTAATTTTATTGCTTTTTCTATTTTATTTATGTATGGATTTATAATTTAAGAATTGTTTTCGCTCTTTATTTTATGAATTTGGGTGGAACGGAAGTATGACCCTCTTTCTATTTGAGTTCTTGTAAAACTTGGAAAAACTCTTTACTTGAACAACAGCTTGAAAACATATTCTCCTAAATTTTAATTATTTGGACTTAACGGGATACGTGACATATAATCCTTTTATTTTTGGGTAATTAGAGTTTTTGTGGCATATAAACTGGAATTTGATTATCACCCTCTAATTGGAATTAATTGATCAAGGAATTGGCTGTTGATGAATTTTAGAGGAGACTAGGAAGGTCTAAGGAATTAGGGTCTAGTCACAAATAGTTTGCCATGAATTAAATCCTACATGTTTAAAATAGTTAATAAGAAAAGTTAATCCGGAAAAATAGATAACTCTGAAGCCTTAACTATTTTCTCCATATTTTATTCCCAACTTATTTACTTGCCTGTCTTTAAACTTTGAATTTACTTTTTAATGTTTTTGAACTTCCAGCGCTATCTTCTGTTTGTCTAACTAATCCTATCAAACGCTATTGTTGTTTAATCCATCAATCCTCGTGGGATCGACCCTTACTCACGTAAGGTATTACTTGGTACGACCCGATGCACTTGCCGGTTAGTAAGTGTGGTTGTAAATTACCGCATCATCTACCCTATTCTAGCGTCCAAAGCCCAAGGGAGGAGTGACAACAATCCAACGCCCAAGAAGGTGCCCCTAGCCAGAGTTCAACGCCCTAGAGCCCTCCTAGCACGTGGCTTACTCTTTTGCTCAGCCCAAACACTTACCAAGGGGCCCCGGAAGTGGATTTTCACACTAAAAGACTGTTTTACCCTTTTTATGTAAATCTTAGTCAATAGATTAGTATATATAGAACAAGGATCACCCTTGTTCAAAGACTTTGGAGAGACTTTTTGACACTTTACACGTTTCATATTGTATTTTCTATCAGTATGAGTCACTAAACCTCCTAGGTTGAGGCTAGGAGCTCTGCTGAGTTTTATGAATTAATAAAAGTATTACTGTTCTATCTCAATTCATGTTTGATTCTCTATTCTAAGATGTATCTTCGTTCTTCATCCTTATGAATACATTGAACCGGCACAAGGTTATCTCATTCTACATGGGTTCAGAGTGAGTCTTTCATCAAACAATGATGAACCACTAGCTTGATTATACATCTCTTAGACGACTAATCCACGAATTCATTGGGGACTTCTCGAGACACCAGTTCAGCCGAGGTATGGGAAGATTAGAGTCTTTGTGGTAGAGGCTAGAACCAAAGGTGCAGCATTCTCTGATCTGGAAGATTTGACCTTGTCTGTGGCGTTTTGAGTAGGATCATCAAGGGGAATGAACTGCAGGAGCTTTACCCTCAATCAGACTGGATCTGCACTAACCCTGGGGTTCAGCACTGGAGGAGAATTGGCGACCACTCAAGAAAGGTGTTGATTACATACAGCCTGCCATAGAAGAAGTCATTCACAGTTGGAGTAGACAATAAGACCGAATTGATCCAGAAGAGCAAAGCATCTCCGAAACCTTAACCATCTTCTTATCATTGCATTCACCATCACTGAGTAACATTTTCTTTATTTTACTTTTATGCACTTAAACAAACAAACTACTTTTCTATTCGCCTGACTAAGATCTACAAGATATCCATAAATTGATTCAAATCACAATTCTCGTGGGATCGACCCTAACTCACCTCAGGTATTACTTGGACGATCCAGCACACTTGCTGGTTCAATTGTGCGAAGTGTAATTCCGCGCACCAAGTTTTTGCCACCAGCAGGATGCCCCTTTACCACCACCCGTCATCCGGCTGAGGATTTGGCCCAATGGCATGCAGTCGTGAGTATATACAATTTTGTGTTTCTATGTGTTTCTGAATTTTGTGTTTTTTCTCTACAAGATTTTCACTAAACCCCAACACTTGCACGCAGGAGAATAGTGATGTAATTAAGTCGATGTACGACCACCCATGGCCGACCTACACGCAGATTCCGACAAAGACTAGAGATTGATGGTTTTCGAAGTGGGCGGTAAGAACCCATTAATATTGAATTAATTAACTGTATTTGAATTGTATCTTATTCTGACTAACTTTTGTAATGGCGAATCACTTTGTGTAGTTGAAATTCCTATGGATGCAGAGCATAATCTCATGATCCAGAAGATATATGACCACCGGGCAGCCAAACGACTTCAATAGATGATAAACGACATTTGGCGGGGGTGCGACCACCTAACATCGTAGATCCGTCCAGCCATCAAGAAGGAAATGGAGACCTATTTTGCTAATGGCGAGGGGTTCAAGTGTCACCATCTAAAAAACATCGCTAATAGGGCTTCACCCAGGTCATCGAAGTATACGGGTGGGTCGGCGACCTTCATGAAGATGAATAGCAGACTGGTAGGTTTTTGGTCATTGTTTTATATTTTACTAGTTACTTGAATTAGTTGTTTAATTTGTTCATTTATTTTATTGGTTGATATATTAATTTGTAGTCTAGGTCGTTAGACCGCGAGGCAACACTAGCGGAGACCTTCAAGTATATTCATAATTTGAAGGCCAATAAGAAAGGATTTGTTGACGAGCGGTCAGCAGCCCATTATGTGAGTCTAAAGTAATTCTAAGTTTCAAATTTATTTGGTTTTAAGTCATTTATTTAACTGATATCCTAATCACGACGTGTGTGATGCAAGAGGAGTACACGCAGAGGTTGGAGGCCGCAAACCAGCAATCTCAGCCGCCTAGTGGGGACGACGAAGCCAGCTTTGAGACCTTAGTGGTAGATCTGATAGGGTTCGGCGTGACACCGCCTCTGAACCCCACAAGAATCACCGCTTCAGATTGGGGTCGTTCTTCGCCAGTGGCCTCTGCTCCTTCGCGTTGGCGGCTTCCTTTACCTCTGCCACCAGCCTCGCCGATCCTCAAGAAGTTGTTGACTTGAGGGATGAGGTGCAGAAGCTGGCACAAGAGCTTTACTAGCAAGTAGAGCAGTCTGAACAAAGGTATAATGACCTTCTTGCACGCATGGGAGGAGTCATTGCCATCAGCTCGGACCTAATAGAGAAGATGGAGCAGCTCGATCGGTTACGAGAGCAGATGGAGCAGTACAACCATCAGGTGCGCTTTAGAAGCAGCGGCACTGCTGGTTCTAGCGGCAATGCTGCTAGTGGGGCTCTGATGTTAACACCTTCACCGTCGCCTCAGCAGGGGGACCCGAACGACGACGATGATTATTGGAATTTGTATTCTACTTCGTTGGATTCTACTTCTATGACATTTTATTGTATTCAGACTATTTATTTTTAATAAAATAATTCGCTAATTTCTGCTAATTTTAGATTTCTGCCAACAATTCTATTAACAAGAATTCTAATTCGACTACTACTTGTAGCTAAACTGTGCCAAAATAATATATAAAAATACTACCGTCGGATTTACCATCCGATTAATCCAATGGTAACTTAGCACCTAAACACGTGAAATGGCGCCAAAGTTACCGTTGGATTAATTCGACGGTAATCATCAACTCAGTCTCAACAAATTCATTGAAAATACCGACGAAAAATATGCCGATAATTAGCGTCGGACGTAAAAAATCTGTCGATAAATAATTTTCAGTGCGAATAATACTATCAACTCCAGGATGTCGATAAATTTAATCGTAAATTAATTATCGATGGATTTTCAATTAATTCGACAATAAATTTAACGGTCAGTATTTTTTTGTAGTGTTATTTTTTTGGTACAACGTTATCTTATAACGATTTATATATGAAAGGATTTTTTCTATTCAATTTTTGTTTAGAGAAATCATGTAAAATTAGTTTCTTTTGTAATTTATTTGGGTAAAAAAGACGAAGGTACAATATAGTAAAAACAAAAAATAAAACTTACTCTTTTGTGGATCGATATATTATTATTGTATTCTATGTGTGTATATATAGATAATCTTAAATCTTAAAAATATCTTAGTACACACGTATAAGGTAACCGAAGATTTAGATATGCGCAGTGACCAGATTGTGACACAGAATTGAGTCACACACGAGTTGAAATAGAACGGTAGTACTTTTATTAATCCATGAAAATCAGAAGAGCTCCTAACCTTAACCTAGGAGGTTTAGTGGCTCATGCTGTACAACAAAAACTCGAATAATGTAAAAGTGGGGGAAGAAGATCAAAAGTTCTTAACAAAGGGTGATCTTCTCCTATAAATACTAATCTAGTGACTAAGGATTACATAAGAAGGGTAAAACAGTCTTTTAGTGTAAAAATCCACTTCTAGGGCCCACTTGGTGAGTGTTTGGGCTGAGCTCAGAGTGTCTCCATGTACTAGGACTCCTTAGGGGCGTTGAACGCTAGCTTGGGACCCCCTAATGGGCGTTGGACGCCAGCTACCCCTTTTGGGCGCTGGACGCCAGGAATAGGCTGGTGGCTGGCATTGAACGCCAGTTTTGGGCCTTGATTTCCAAAGCAAAGTATGGACTATTAAATATTTCTAGAAATCCCTGGATGTTAGCTTTCCATAGCCGTTGAGAGCACGCAATTTGGACTTATGTAGCTCTAGAAAAGCTCTTTCGAGTGCATGGAGGTCAGAATCCAACAGCATCTGCAGTCCTTTCTCTGTCTCTGAATTAGACTTTGCCGAAACTCTCTGATTTCAGTCAGAAAAACCTGAAATCATCATAAAACATACAAACTCAAAGTAGAATCCAGAAATGTGAATTTTAGACTAAAAGCTATTAAAATAAAATAAAACTTAAACAAAACATAATAAAAATCTATATGGAAATGATGCCAAAAAGCGTATAAAATATCCACTCATCAGTTGAGATGTGAGGTCTGAGGCAAAGTATCCCACCCGCATCCTTTCAGATCATAGGAGTGTTCTTGGCACTATAGCCGTAGGGGGTCCCGTATCAATATTCGTGATCAAAAGGCGACATCTCCATGGAGATGTGTCGGGTTGGCAGTTGACCCGACAATGTGATATCACAGCCAAATAGGACAGGCATTCATCATGTGCCTATTCTATCTGTTTTTTTTTGCTTTGCCGACTCGTATTGTTTGCCTAATTGTATAACATGCCTAATTGATTATTGAATTACTTGATATATATGATTATAGTTGTGCTTTACTTGCATTGTTATTACTTGTGTTTTCTACTAGGATTGAGGAGGTTTGGAAGGCGGTGGCGATGGGATTGCATGGAGGTTAGGCTGGTGAAGGCTGTGGGACAGCGGTGAACTGATAGTTTAGAATTCCTTAAGTTAGATTACCACCTTTTCATTATGGTTTTAAAGTTATGGTTTTAAATTTAGTTATGCTTTAAGTTGAATCTAGTGATTGATATGAAGCTCTAGGATTGCCTCTGGCGTCCCAGAGTCTTATATCTTACATTACTGGGCACTGTTACCATACTAAGAACCTCCGGTTCTCATTCTATACGTTGTTGTTATATTTCAAATGCAGGTCGCAACCCTCCTCGATGAGTTGCTTGATGCTGGAAAAGCGGAGGACCTTATTCCATTTTGTTGTCAGTTTGGTTATTTTGACTAGTTCTCTCACTTTTGTATTTATATTTGCCTTAGAGGCTTACTTTGAGAGAGATAATCTGTATATGATGTTTTAACTTTTAAAACTCTATATGTCTGTATATAACTAGTCGGCCTAAACTCCGCAGGCTAAGGCTAGTTCCTTATAACTATTATACTCTCTTATATACTTATATCTTGTTATCTTGTATCTATATCTTGTGCCTTATGTTTGTAGCTTTGTGTGAACATTTTGCTCTTTTGAAACTCTATTTTAAGCTTATTTCTTCATCAGGCTTCTAGAATTATTATTTCTTTCTATATATATTTATGTATAAGCTGTAGATTTGTCATAACCTTTGATTAACCTTTGCTTTATGGTATGAGGTAAGACTTAGGATAATTAGGGTGTTACATTTAGTGGTATCAGAGCGGTTCGTCCTCATGAGCCTGAGGGATGGACCAATTATGCTTCGTTACATACTCTGTGTCTTTTACTTTGATGCTATTTAGGTTATCTGCTTGATATTGAATAGCACGCTTGTTTGTGAGTGCCTTTTTGGGATAATAGAAGCAATAGGCTATTGATATTGATACTGATCACCTTGATATCGACTGTTTGATACAGATAGGAACCCTAATAGCTACTCGTGGACGAGGTCGTACTCGTACACGGGGAGGAGCTGAGAATGAACAACCGGCCGACAACCATGCCAAGTTCATGGCGGCTATGACTTTTTGGCCAATACAATGCAAGCTAACGCTGCTATGACGATGCAAGCCATGGAAAGGATGGGTCAACCGACAGGGAACGCTAATGGAAAAGGGAACATAAATGGGGACGGAGACAGTAATGACTTAGGAGGTGCTCCAATGACCTTTGCTTCGTTTCTCAAGTTTCATCCATCAACTTCACAAACCCTACTGAAGCGGATAATTGGTTCCAGGCCATGGAGCGTGCGTTACAAGCCCAGCATGTTCCGAACAACCAATTTGTGGAGTTTGCTGCGTATCAACTTTTAGGAGAGGCTCAGCATTGATGGCAACGAGAATGCCGCTTACTACAGCTTCAAAATGCCGACATTCCTTGGGATGTATTCCAGACAGCTTTTTACAAGAAACACTTTCCTGAATCTGTAAGGGAAGCGAGGGAATTGGAGCTTATGCAGCTGAAGCAGCGCTTATTGTTTGGGCCGAATACACTAGTCGATTTGAGAAGCTCTGTAGGTTCTCTAGGGTATGTTAGGGTGCCCCAGAGTCCTATGACAGTTGGAAGTGCAATAAGTACCAAGGAGGCTTAAAGGATTCTATTATGACTGCTGTGGCTCCTTTGGAGATTCGGATTTTTTCCGAGCTTGTGAACAAGGCAAGAGTTGTTGAAGAGTGTGCGTAGGAAGTGGCATCATCAAGAGATAGTTGTGGGGAAAACAACAACCATGGGAAAGGAAAATATTTTCCACCAAAAGCTCAAAACTTCAAGAGAGGAGGACATGCACCGCAAGGTTAAGGAGGCTTCAGGAGGAACAACTATGATCATTACCAGCATGCCAAGGGGAGAGGTAATCAGAGTAAGGCTTCTCCAGGTTTAACTTGTGATCGTTGTGGACATTTTCATCTGAATGACTCGTGCAAGTTGGGTATATGTGGATGCTTTATATGTGGACTGCCTGGACATATGGCGAAGGATTACCCTCGCAGGAGGACTCCAAATGCGGGCCAGACCCATCAAGGTCAGATATTTGCTGTGAATACTCAGGATGCTGTGAAGTCAGATCCGTTGATGAGAGATAACTGTTTATTTGTTGAGAAAATATTGGCTGTATTATATGATACTGGAGCTTCGCATTCGTTAATTGCACTTCATAAAGTTGAGGAACTAGGATTAAAAGTGTCAGAGTTGGCATTTGATTTGCATGTGCATACCCCATATCAAATGGTTGTGACTAGGTCAGATTGTAGGCAAATAGCTTTCAAGCTTGAGGGTAGAAAATTTGTTCATGACATAATCTATTTGCTAATGGTTGGGTTGGAGATGATTTTAGGATTTGATTGGATATCAAAAAATTGGGTTTTGTTGGATTGTTTTCAGCGATTGATTTGGTTTATGCCGGAGGGAGAAGGTGGAGTAGTGGTAGCTGAGGGTTATTACCTGAACTCTATTTTAGTGAATTGTAGTGGGGAAGAATGTCAGGCGTATATATTGTTGGCTGCGAATGCGCTAGGTGATGAGCAGAGGTTAGATCAGATTCCGGTAGTTAGGGACTTTCCTAAAGTATTTCCTGAAGATATTCTTGAATTTCTGCCTCAAAAGGAAATTGAATTTGTGATTGACTTGGTGTCAGGAGCCGGACCAGTGTCGATTGTGCCATACCAAATGGCTCCAATAGAGCTGGCTGAACTTAAGACTCAGTTGGAAAAGCTTCTGAACAAGAGGTTCATTCGACCAAGTATATCTCCTTAGGGAGCGCCAGTTTTGTTGGTAAAGAAGAAAGATGGAGGAATGCGACTTTGTGTGGATTACCGGCAGTTAAACAAAGTGACTATGAAGAACAAGTATCCGTTACCGAGGATAGATGACTTAATGGATCATTTGCAAGGTGTTGGGGTGTTTTCTAAGATTGATTTGAGGTCCGGTTACTATCAGATAAGAGTGAAGGAGGATGACATTCCGAAAACTGCGTTTAGGACGCGCTATGGACACTACAAGTTTGCGGTGATGTCTTTTGGGTTGACAAATGCCCCTGCTGTGTTCATGGATTACATGAACAGGGTATTTCGTCCCTTTTTGGATAAATTCGTGGTGGTATTCATAGATGATATTCTAGTTTACTTAAAGATGGCAGAAGAACAGGAAGAGCACTTGAGAATTGTGTTGCAAATTCTGAAGGAGCTGAAATTGTATGCTAAGTTGTCCAAATGCGAGTTCTAGAAAGAGGAAGTGAAGTTCTTAGGTCACGTGGTGAGTAAAGGTGGAATAGCCGTAGATCCTTCGAAAGTAAAGGTAGTGATGGAATGGGAAAGACTGACGATGGTAACAGAGGTTTGGAGCTTTTTGGGATTAGCTGGATATTACAAAAGGTTTATTCACGGGTTCTCGCAAATTGCACTACCAATGACTAAGTTAACAAGGAAAGAGGTACCGTTTATGTGGAAGTCAGAGTGTGAAAAGAGTTTTCAGACATTGAAGCAGAAGTTGACTTCAGCGCCTATTTTGCTTTTGACAAAACCGCACGAACTGTTTAAAGTGTAATATAATGCTTCGTTGAAGGGTTTGGGTTGCGTGTTGATGCAACACCAGAACGTAGTGGCTTACGCGTTGCGTTAGCTGAGACCACATGAGGTAAATTATCCAACTCATGACTTGGAATTGGCGGTGATTGTGTTTACATTGAAGATTTGGAGGAACCACTTGTACGGATTGAGGTTTAGAGTCTTCTCTAATCAGAAGAGTCTTAAGTACATCTTTGATCAGAAAGAGCTCAATATGCATCAAAGGAGATGGATCCAAAAACTTGGTGCACGAAATTGTGATCTCTAACAATGGCACCAAAAACTTGGTACGCACAATCTTAATCTCAACTCATTTTCACAACTCCGCACAACTAACCAGCAAGTGCACTGGGTCGTCCAATTAATACCTTACATGAGTAAGGGTCGATCTTACGGAGATTGTCGGCTTGAAGCAAGCTATGGTCATCCTTGTAAATCTCAGTCAGGCAGATTCAAATAGTTATGAGGTTTTGATAATTAAAATATAAATAAAATAGAAAATAAAATAGAGATAAAGTTACTTATGTAATTCATTGGTGGAAATTTCATATAAGCGTCTGGAGATGCTTTGTTGCTATTGAACCTCTGCTTTTCTATTGTCTTCTTCCAACCGTGCGTTACCTCATTCCATGGCAAGTTGTATGATCCTCTTGGATGAAAACAAATCCATATGCGCTGTCACCGTACGGCTAATAATCTGTCGGTTCCCGCTAGCGTTGGAATAGGACCATTGTCCTTTTGCATACTGTCACTTGTGCCCCACATTCGCAGGTTTGAAGCTCGTCACAGTCATCCCTTCCCAGATCCTACTCGGAATACCACAGACAAGGTTTAGACTTTCCGGATCTCAGGAATGCTGCCAATGGTTCTAGCCTATACCACGAAGACTCTAATCTCACGGAATCGAATGCTCTGTTGTCAGGAGAGGCAACCATGCGTCATGAACCAGGAGGCCAAGAGATACACACTCAAGCTATTGTAGATAGAACGAAAGTGGTTGTCAGGCACGCGTTCATAAGTGAGAATGATGATGAGTGTCACGGGTCATCACATTCATCAGGTTGAAGTGCGAGTGAATATCTTAGAATAGAAACAAGCGTGATTGAATGAAAAACAATAGTACTTGTATTAATTCATGAAGAACAGCAGAGCTCCACACCTTAATCTATGGGGGTGTAGAAACTCCACCGTAGAAAATACATAAGTGAAAGGTCTAGGCATGGCCGTGAGGCCAGCCTCCAAACGTGTACAATGGCAAAGTCTAAGGACTAAACGTCCAGAGATAGATCAAAGATCAAAAAATAAATCTCTAAAAGTAGTTTTTATACTAAACTAGTAACCTAGGGTTACAGAAAATGAGTAACTAAGTGCAGATAGTGCAGAAATCCACTTCCGGGGCCCACTTGGTGTGTGCTTGGGCTGAGCATTGAAGCTTTTTCGTGCTTAGGATTTTCCTGGAGTTAAACACCAGGTTTGGTGCCAGTTTGGGCATTTAACTCCAATTCTGGTGCCAGTTTGGGCGTTTTACACCAAGATGTTTTAGGCTGATTTTGATCGTCCGTTTGGGCCATCAAATCTCAGACAAAGTACAAACTATTATATATTGCTAGAAAGCCCAGAATATCTACTTTCCAACGCAATTAAGGGACGCCAATTGGGCTTCTGTAGCTCCAGAAAATCCACTTCGAGTGCAGGGAGGTCAGAATCCAACAGCATTTGCAGTCCTTTTTTAGCCTTTGAATCAGATTTTTGCTCAGGTCCCTCAATTTCAGCCAGAAAATACCTGAAATCACAGAAAAACACACAAAATAATAGTAAATTCCAGAAATGTGATTTTTGAATAGAAACTAATAAAAATATAATAAAAAGTAATAAAAACATACTAAAAACTATGTAAAAACAATGCCAAAAAGGGTATAAATTATCCGCTCATCACAATACCAAACTTAAATTGTTGCTTGTTCCCAAGCAACTGAAAACAAAATAGGATAAAAAGAAGAGAATATACAATGAATTCCAAACTTATCAATGAAGATTAGCTTCAATTAGATGAGCGGGACTTGTAGCCTTTTTGCTCCTAAACAGTTTTGACATCTCACTTTATCCTTTGAAGTTCAGAATGACTGGCATCTATAGGAACTCAGAATTTAGATAGTGTTATTGATTCTCCTAGTTTAGTATGTTGATTCTTGAACACAGTTACTTTGTGAGTCTTGGCCGTGACCCTAAGCATTTTGTTTTCCAGTATTACCACCGGATACATAAATGCCACAGACACATAACTTGGTGAACCTTTTCAGATTGTGACTCAGCTTTGCTAGAGTCCCCAGTTAGAGGTGTCCAGAGCTCTTAAGCACACTCTTTTTGCTTTGGACCACGACTTTAACCGCTCAGTCTCAAGCTTTTCACTTGACACCTTCACGCCACAAGCACATGGTTAGGGACACCTTGGTTTAGCCACTTAGGCCAGGATTTTATTCCCGTGGGCCCTCCTATCCATTAATGCTCAAAGCCTTGGATGCTTTTTACCCTTGCCTTTTGGTTTAAAGGGCTATTGGCTTTTTCTGCTTGCTTTTTCTTTTTTTTTCTTTTTTTTGCCACTTTATTTTTTCGCAAGCTTTGTGTTCACTGCTTTTTCTTGCTTCAAGAATCAATTTTATGATTTTTAAGATTATCAAATAACATTTCTCCTTTTTTATTATTCTTTTAAGAGCCAACAATTTTAACATTCATAAACAACAAATTCAAAAATATGCACTGTTTAAGCATTCATTCAGAAAACAAAAGGTATTGCCGCCACATCAAAATAATTAAACTAATTTCAAGATAGAATTCGAAATCATGTACTTCTTGTTCTTTTGCAATTAAAAACAATTTTCATTTAAGAAAGGTGATGGATTCATAGGACATTCATAACTTTAAGACATAGACACTAGACACTAATGATCATGTAATAAAGACACAAACATAGACAAAACATAAAGCATATAATTTTCGAAAAACAGAAAAATAAGAACAAGAAAATTAAAGAACGGGTTCACCTTAGTGATGGCGGCTAGTTCTTCCTCTTGAAGATCTTATGGAGTGCTTGAGCTCCTCTATGTCTCTTCCTTGCCTTTGTTGCTCCTCCCTCATGGATCTTTGGTCTTCTCTAATTTCATGGAGGAGGAGGGAATGCTCTTGGTGCTCCATCCTTAGTTGTCCCATGTTGGAACTCAATTCTGCTAAGGAGGTGTTGATTTGCTCCCAATAGTTTTGTGGAGGAATGTGCATCCCTTGAGGCATCTCAGGAATTTCATGATGAGGAACTTCCTCATGCTCTTGTTGAGGTCTATGAGTGGGCTCTCTTGTTTGCTCCATCCTCTTCTTAGTAATGGGCTTTTGAGATGAATCTCTCCATCTCCCATGACTCGGAGTTGGAAGTAATTGCCTTCCCTTTCCTCTTTCTAGAGGTTTCTCCGGCCTTAGGTGTCATTAATGGTTATGAAAAAAAAAACAAAAAGCTTTAGCTTTTCCCACACCAAACTTAGAAGATTTGCTCGTTCTCGAGCAAAAGAAGAAAGAAAAGAGTAGAAGCAGAAGAAATGGAGGAGATGGAGTGAGGGGAGTGGTTCGGCCAAGGTGGGTTGTAGTGCGTATGTTGTGTGAAATTGAAGGTTGTGAGGAGGGGTATTTATAGGGTAAGAGAGGGGGGGTTTGGGAGGGAAATGGTTTGAATTTGAATGGTGAGGTAGGTGGGGTTTTATGAGGGATGGATGTGAGTGGTGAAGAGGGTATGGAGAAGAGGGTAAGATTTGATAGGTGAATGGTGTTTGGGGAAGAGGTATTGAGGTGATTGGTCAAAGGTGTGGTGGACGAAATTGTGTTCCATGTTCTTTGTACTTGTGTGAGATTAACAATATATAATTGTATTGAATCCTCATTGTGGCTCTATGTGTGGACACAACTCCGTTCAACTAACCAGCAAGTGCACTGGGTCGTCCAAGTAATACCTTACGTGAGTAAGGGTCGAATCCCACGGAGATTGTTGGTATGAAGCAAGCTATGGTCACCTTGTAAATCTCAGTCAGGCAGATATAAAGTGATAAGGGTGTTTTCGAATAATAAATAAAAGAAAGGATAAAAATACTTATGTAAATCGTTGGTAGGAATTTCAGATAAGCGAATGGAGATGCTTTTCATTCCTCTGAACCTCTGCTTTTCTGCTGTCTTCATCCAATCAGTCTTACTCCTTTCCATGGCTGGCTTTATGTGATACATCACCACTGTCAATGGCTACTTTCGGTCATCTCTCGGGAAAATGATCCAATGCCCTGTCACGGCACGGCTAATCGTCTGGAGGCATCACCCTTGTCAATGGCTTCATCTTATCCTCTCAGTGAATAATATGCTCACGCACCCTGTCACGGCACGGCTATTCATCTGTCTGTTCTCGATCATGCTGGAATAGGATTTACTATCCTTTTGCGTCTGTCACTAACGCCCTGCAATCGCGAGTTCGGAGCTTGTCACAGTCATTCAATCATTGAATCCTACTCGGAATACCACAGACAAGGTTTAGACTTTCCGGATTCTCTTGAATGCCGCCATCATTCTAGCTTACGCCACGAAGATTCTGGTTAGGAGATCTAAGAGATATTCATCCTAGCTTATTTCATGTAGAACGGAAGTGTTTGTCAGGCACGTGTTCATAGGGGAGATGGTGATGAGCGTCACACATAATCATCACCTTCATTATGTTCTTGAGTGCGAATGGATATCTTAGAAGCGAAATAAGATGAATTGAATAGAAAACAGTAGTACTTTGCATTAATCTTTGAGGAACAGCAGAGCTCCACACCTTAATCTATGGAGTGTAGAAGCTCTACCGTTGAAAATACATAAGTGAAAGGTCCAGGCATGGCCGTGTGGCCAGCCCCCATGGTCTAAGATAGCATACAACCGATCAAAAGATCAAAAGATGATCAAAAGATACCTAATACAATAGTAAAAGGTCCTATTTATAATAAACTAGTCACTAGGGTTTACATGAGTAAGTAATTGATGCATAAATCCACTTCCGGGGCCCACTTGGTGTGTGTTTGGGCTGAGCTTAAGTGTAGCACGTGCAGAGGCCATTTGTGGAGTTGAACGCCAGTTTCTGTGCCAGTTTGGGCGTTCAACTCTGGTTTTGGATCCTAATCTGGCGCTGGACGCCAGATTTGGGCAGAAGGCTGGCGTTGAACGCCAGTTTACGTCGTCAATTCTTGGCCAAAGTATGTACTATTATATATTTCCGGAAAGCCCTGGATGTCTACTTTCCAACGCAATTAGAAGCGCGCTATTTCGAGTTCTGTAGCTCTAGAAAATCCACTTTGAGTGCAGGGAGGTCAGAATCCAACAGCATCAGCAGTCCTTTTTCAACCTCTGAATCTGATTTCTGCTCAAGTCCCTCAATTTCAGCCAGAAAATACCTGAAATCACAGAAAAACACACAAACTCATAGTAAAGTCCAGAAATGTGAATTTAACACAAAATCTATTAAAAACATCCCTAAAAGTAACTAGATCCTACTAAAAACATACTAAAAACAATGTCAAAAAGCGTATAAATTATCCGCTCATCACAACACCAAACTTAATTTGTTGCTTGTCCCCAAGCAACCGAAAATCAAATAGGATAAAAAGAAGAGAATATACTACAAATTCCAAACTATCAATGAAACATAGTTTCAATCATATGAGCGGGACTTATAGCTTTTTGCCTCTTGAATAGTTTTGGCATCTCACTTTATCCATTTGAAGTTTAGAATGATTGGCATCCATAGGAACTTCAGATTTCGAATAGTGTTATTGACTCTCCTAGTTCAGTATGATGATTCTTGAACACAGCTTCTTTATGAGTCTTGGCCGTGGCCCTAAGCACTTTGTTTTCCAGTATTACTACCGGATACATAAATGCCACAGACACATAATTGGGTGAACCTTTTCAGATTGTGACTCAGCTTTGCTAAAGTCCCCAATCAGAGGTGTCCAGGGTTCTTAAGCACACTCTTTTTTTGCTTTGGACCTTGACTTCAACCGCTCAGTCTCAAGTTTTCACTTGACACCTACACGCCACAAGCACATGATTAGGGACAGCTTGGTTTAGCCGCTTAGACCAGGATTTTATTCCTTTAGGCCCTCCTATCCACTGATGCTCAAAGCCTTGGGATCCTTTTTATTTCCCTTGCCTTTTGGTTTTAAGGGTTATTGGCTTTTTGCTCTTGCCTCTTAGTTTTAAGAGCTTTGGCTTTTTCTACTTGCTTTTTCTTTCTATTTTTTTTTTTCGCCTATTTTTTTTTTTGTAAGCTTTGTTCTTTGCTGCTTTTTCTTGCTTCAAGAATCATTTTTATGATTTTTCAGATTATCAAATAACATGTCTCCTAGTCATCATTCTTTCAAGAGCCAACATATTTAACATTCTTAAACAACAACTTCAAAAGACATATGCACTGTTCAAGCATACATTCAGAAAACAAGAAGCATTGTCACCACATCAATATAATTAAGCTAAGTTCAAGGATAAATTCGAAACTCATGTACTTCTTGTTCTTTTTGAATTAAAACAGTTTTTATTTAAGAGAGGTGATGGATTCATAGGATATTCATAACTTTAAGACACAGTTACTAACTACTAATGATCATGTAATGAAGACACAAACATGGATAAGCACATAACATATAAAACGAAAAAAAAACAGAAAAGGTAAGAACAAGGAATGAGTCCACCTTAGTGATGTCCTTGAGCTCTTCTATGTCTCTTCCTTGTCTTTGCTGCTCCTCCTTCATTGCTTTTAGATCTTCTCTGATTTCATGAAGGAAGAAGGAGTGCTCTTGATGTTCCACCCTTAGTTGCTTCCAATAATTGTGTGGAAGAAAATGTATCCCCTAAGGTATCTCAGGGATCTCTTGATTTGCAGTCAAATGTTCTACCACTGAGCTATAGACCCTTGATGGAAGCTTTTGTCTTCCCTTTCCTCTTTCTAGAGGCTTCTCTGGCCTTAGGTGCCATCAATGGTTATGGAAAAAAAACAAAAAAGCTATGCTTTTACCACACCAAACTTAGAATGTTGCTCGCCCTCGAGCAAAAGAAGAAAGAATAGAAGAAGAAGAGGGTGTGGAGGAGATGGATGGCTGTGTGTATTCGGCCATATGGGTGGGATTGGGTGGGAAAGAGATGTTGAATTTTGAAGGAAAGTGGGTGTTTGGATGTGAGTGGTAAAGAGTTAATAGGGAAGAGTGTTTATTGGGAATAGAGGATGATTGAGAAGAGAGAAGAGAGTGAGTGGAGGTAGGTGGGGATCCTGTGGGGTCCACAGATCCTTAGATGATCCTGTGGTGTCCACAGATCTTGAGGTGATCCTGTGGTATCCACAGATCCTGAGGTGTCAAGGCATTTACATCCCTGCACCAATTTAGGCATGCAAAATGCCCTTGCACACAACTCTGGGCGTTCAGCGCCAGGTTGGTGCCTATTTTGGGCGTTTAACGCCCCTTTGCTGCCATTTCTGGCGTTGAACGCCAGAACCATGCTTGTTCTAGGTGTTCAGCGCCAGGATGCTCCCATTCTGGGCGTTCAGCGCCAGAACTATGCTCTGTTCTGGCGTTTGAACGTCAGACAGATGCTCCTCCAGGGTGTGATTTTTCTTCTGCTGTTTTTGATTGCGTTTTTGATTTTTTTGCTTATTTTGTGACTCCACATGATCATGAACCTAAGAAAACATGAAAAACAGTAAAAATAAGAATTAGATAGACATTGGGTTGCCTCCCAACAAGTGCTTCTTTAATGTCAATAGCTTGACAGTGGGCTCTCATGGAGCCTCACAGATGTGCAGAGCTTTGTTGAGACTCTCCAACACCAAACTTAGAGTTTGGATATGGGAGTTCAACACCAAACTTAGAGTTTGGTTGTGGCCTCCCAACACCAAACTTAGAGTTTGACTGTGGGGGCTCTGGTTGACTCTGCTTGGAGAGAAGCTTTTTCTGCTTCCTCTCCATGGTTGCAGAGGGAGATCCTTGAGTTTTAAACACAAGGGAGTTCTCATTCCATTGAAGGAATATTTCACCTCTGTCAACATCAATCACAGCTCTTGCTGTGGCCAGGAAAGGTCTTCCTAGGATGATGGATTCATCCTCTTCCTTTCCAGTATCCAGGACTATGAAATCAGCAGGGATGTAAAGGCCCTCAACCTTTACTAATACATCTTCTACTTGTCCATAAGCCTGTTTTCTTGAGCTGTCTGCCATCTCTAATGAGATTTTAGCAGCTTGCACCTCATAGATTCCCAGTTTCTCTATTACAGAGAGGGGCATGAGGTTTATTCCTGAACCAAGGTCACACAGAGCCTTAAAGATCATGGTGCCTATGGTACAGGATATTATGAACTTTCCAGGATCCTGTCTCTTCTGAGGCAATGTCAGTTGATCCAGATCACTTAGTTCATTGATGAACAAGGGAGGTTCAACTTCCCAAGTATCAATGCCAAATAATTTGGCATTCAGCTTCATGATTGTACCAATAAACTTGGCAGTTTGCTCTTCAGTAACATCCTCATTCTCTTCTGAAGAGGAATACTCATCAGAGCTCATGAAGGGTATAAGGAGGTTCAATGGAATCTCTATGGTCTCTAGATGAGCCTCAGAGTCCTTTGGTTCCCCAGAGGGAAGCTCCTTATTGATCACTGGACGTCCCTGGAGGTCTTCCTCCTTGGGATTCATGTCCTCTCCTCTCCTCTGAGGTTCGGCCATGGCGCTTATGTCAATGGCCTTGCACTCTCCTTTTGGGTTCTCTTCTGTATTGCTTGGGAGACTACTAGGAGGGATTTCAGTGATCCTTTTACTCAGCTGGCCCACTTGTGCTTCCAGATTTCTAATGGAAGACCTTGTTTCATTCATGAAACTTACAGTGGCCTTAGATAGATCAGAGACTAGATTTGCTAAATTAGAAGCATTTTGTTCAGAGTTCTCTGTCTGTTGCTGAGTTGATGATGGAAAAGGTTTGCTAGTGCTAAACCTGTTTCTTCCACCATTATTAAAGCCTTGTTGAGGCTTTTGATCCTTCCATGAGAAATTTGGATGATTTCTCCATGTTGAGTTATAGGTGTTTCCATAAGGTTCACCTAAGTAATTTACCTCAGCTATTGCAGGGTTCTCAGGATCATAAGCTTCTTCTTCAGAAGATGCCTCTTGAGTACTGTTGGATGCAGCTTGCATTCCATGCAGACTCTGAGAAATCATATTGACTTGCTGAGTCAATATTTTATTCTGAGCCAATATGGCATTCAGAGTATCAACCTCAAGAACTCCCTTCTTCATAGGCGTCCCATTTCTTACAGGATTCCTTTCAGAAGTGTACATGAACTGGTTATAAGCAACCATGTCAATGAGTTCTTGAGCTTCTGCAGGCGTTTTCTTTAGGTGAATGGATCCACCTGCAGAGGTGTCCAGTGACATCTTTGATAGCTCAGATAAACCATCATAGAATATATCCAGGATGGTCCATTCTGAAAGCATGTCAGAAGGACACTTTTTGGTCAACTGTTTGTAACTTTCCCAAGCTTCATAGAGAGATTCACCTTCTTTCTGTTTGAAGGTTTGAACATCAGCTCTAAGCTTGCTCAGCTTTTGAGGAGGAAAGTACTTGGCTAAGAAAGCCGTGACCAGCTTATCCCAAGAGTTCAGGCTGTCTTTAGGTTGAGAATCCAACCATAATCTAGCTCTGTCTCTTACAGCAAAAGGGAAAAGCATGAGCCTGTAGATTTCAGGATCTATTCCATTAGTCTTAACAGTATCACATATCTGCAAGAATTCAGTTAAGAACTGAAAAGGATCTTCAGATGGAAGTCCATGAAACTTGCAGTTCTGCTGCATCAGAGAAACTAATTGAGGTTTCAGCTCAAAGTTGTTTGCTCCAATGGCAGGAATGGAGATGCTTCTTCCATGTAAATTGGAATTAGGTGCAGTAAAGTCACCAAGCATCTTCCTTGCATTATTATTATTTTCGGCTGCCATCTCCTCTGCCTGTTCGAAAATTTCTGAAAGGTTATCTCTGGATTGTTGTATTTTAGCTTCTCTTAATTTTCTCTTCAGAGTCTTTTCAGGTTCTGGATCTGCTTCCACAAGAATGTTCTTATCCTTGCTCCTGCTCATATGACAAGGAAGAATGGCCAGAAAAATGATAATAATAATAATAAGGATCCTTTATACCACAGTATAGGGATCCCTGTGTGAGTGGAAGAAAAGAGGGGGAGATATTTTCGAAAATTAGAGAGAGAGAGTTAGTTAGGTAGTTTTGAAAAAGTTAAGAAACAAACAAAAAAGTTAGTTAGTTAGTTGAAACAAATTTTGAAAAGATAAGAAGTTAGGAAGTTAGAAAAGATATTTTGAAAAGATATTTTTGAAAAAGATAAGATAAGAAGATATTATTTTTTTTTTTTGAAAAGATATGATAGGAATTAGTTTTGAAAAGGATTTGATTTTTGAAATCACAATTAATGACTTGATTCATAAGAAATCACAAGATATGATTCTAGAACTTAAAGTTTGAATCTTTCTTAACAAGCAAGTCACAAACTTCAAATTTTTGAATCAAAACATTAATTGTTTATGTTATTTTCGAAAATTTGGTATAAGAATAAGAAAAAGATTTTTGAAAAATATTTTTGAAATTTTCGAAAATAACTAAGAATTTTGAAAAAGATTTGATTTTTGAAAAAGATTTTGAAAAAGATAAGATTTTCAAATTGAAAATTTGATTTGACTCATGAGAAACAACTTGATTTTAAAAATTTTTGAAAAAGTCAACTCAAATTTTCGAATTTGATGAGAGAAAAAGGGAAAGATATTTTTTTTGATTTTTTGAATTTTTATGAAAACATGAAAAATATGCAATGCATGAAATTTTTAGATCAAAACATGAATGTATGCAAGAATGCCATGAATGTCAAGATGAACACCAAGAACACTATGAATGTCAAGATGAACATCAAGAACATAATTTTGAAAAATTTTAATGCAAAGAAAACATGCAAGACACCAAACTTAGAATTCTTTAATGCTTAGACACTAAGAATTCAAGAATGCATATGAAAAACAATAAAAGACACAAAACAAAAAATCATCAAGATCAAACAAGAAGACTTACCAAGAACAACTTGAAGATCATGAAGAACACCATGAATGCATGATATTTTCGAAAAAATGCAAGATGCATATGCAAGTGACACCAAACTTATGATATGACTCAAGACTCAAACAAGAAACAGAAAATATTTTTGATTTTTTTATGATTTTCTAATTTTTTTGGATTTTTTTTTTCGAAAATTATATGAAAAAAAAAATAAGGATTCCAAAATTTTTAATATGAATTCCAGGAATCTTGCATTCTTAGTCTAAAGCTTCAGTCCAGGAATTAGACATGGCTCACTAGCCAGCCAAGCTTTCAATGAAAGCTCCGGTCCAAAACACTAGACATGGCCAATAGCCAGCCAAGCTTCAGCATGTAATTCAGACATGACACGCTTGACATACCCTACAGTCGTGTAAGAGCTGATGGTTGGAAGCCTCAGTCCAAAAGAATTTAGACATGGCTTTACAGCCAGCCAGGCTTCACATGCTTCATGAAACACTAGAATTCATTCTTAAAAATTCTGAAGAAAATTTTTGAAAACATTTTTTTTTTCGAAAACAAAAGAAGAGTTTTTGAAAAAAATTTTGAAAACTTTTTGAAAAGAAAACGAAAAGAAAGTTACCCAATCTGAGCAACAAGATGAACCGTCAGTTGTCCAAACTCAAACAATCCCCGGCAACGGCGCCAATAACTTGGTGGACGAAATTGTGTTCCATGTTCTTTGTACTTGTGTGAGATTAACAATATATAATTGTATTGAATCCTCATTGTGGCTCTATGTGTGGACACAACTCCGTTCAACTAACCAGCAAGTGCACTGGGTCGTCCAAGTAATACCTTACGTGAGTAAGGGTCGAATCCCACGGAGATTGTTGGTATGAAGCAAGCTATGGTCACCTTGTAAATCTCAGTCAGGCAGATATAAAGTGATAAGGGTGTTTTCGAATAATAAATAAAAGAAAGGATAGAAATACTTATGTAAATCGTTGGTAGGAATTTCAGATAAGCGAATGAAGATGCTTTTCGTTCTTCTGAACCTCTGCTTTTCTGCTGTCTTCATCCAATCAGTCTTACTCCTTTCCATGGCTGGCTTTATGTGATACATCACCACTGTCAATGGCTACTTTCGGTCATCTCTCGGGAAAATGATCCAATGCCCTGTCACGGCACGGCTAATCGTCTGGAGGCATCACCCTTGTCAATGGCTTCATCTTATCCTCTCAGTGAATAATATGCTCACGCACCCTGTCACGGCACGGCTATTCATCTGTCTGTTCTCGATCATGCCGGAATAGGATTTACTATCCTTTTGCGTCTGTCACTAACGCCCTGCAATCGCGAGTTCGGAGCTCGTCACAGTCATTCAATCATTGAATCCTACTCGGAATACCACAGACAAGGTTTAGACTTTCCGGATTCTCTTGAATGCCGCCATCATTCTAGCTTACGCCACGAAGATTCTGGTTAGGAGATCTAAGAGATATTCATCCTAGCTTATTTCATGTATAACGGAAGTGTTTGTCAGGCACGTGTTCATAGGGGAGATGGTGATGAGCGTCACACATAATCATCACCTTCATTACGTTCTTGAGTGCGAATGGATATCTTAGAAGCGAAATAAGATGAATTGAATAGAAAACAGTAGTACTTTGCATTAATCTTTGAGGAACAGCAGAGCTCCACACCTTAATCTATGGAGTGTAGAAGCTCTACCGTTGAAAATACATAAGTGAAAGGTCCAGGCATGGCCGTGTGGCCAGCCCCCATGGTCTAAGATAGCATACAACTTATCAAAAGATCAAAAGATGATCAAAAGATACCTAATACAATAGTAAAAGGTCCTATTTATAATAAACTAGTCACTAGGGTTTACATGAGTAAGTAATTGATGCATAAATCCACTTCCGGGGCCCACTTGGTGTGTGTTTGGGCTGAGCTTAAGTGTAGCACGTGCAGAGGCCATTTGTGGAGTTGAACGCCAGTTTCTGTGCCAGTTTGGGCGTTCAACTCTGGTTTTGGATCCTAATCTGGCGCTGGACGCCAGATTTGGGCAGAAGGCTGGCGTTGAACGCCAGTTTACGTCGTCAATTCTTGGCCAAAGTATGGACTATTATATATTTCTGGAAAGCCCTGGATGTCTACTTTCCAACGCAATTGGAAGCGTGCCATTTCGAGTTCTGTAGCTCTAGAAAATCCACTTTGAGTGCAGGGAGGTCAGAATCCAACAGCATCAGCAGTCCTTTTTCAACCTCTGAATCTGATTTCTGCTCAAGTCCCTCAATTTCAGCCAGAAAATACCTGAAATCACAGAAAAACACACAAACTCATAGTAAAGTCCAGAAATGTGAATTTAACACAAAATCTATTAAAAACATCCCTAAAAGTAACTAGATCCTACTAAAAACATACTAAAAACAATGTCAAAAAGCGTATAAATTATCCGCTCATCAGGGTGTATGGCGAAGAGTGTTATGGAAAGGTGTAAAGAGGAGAGAAGAAGAAGTGGGGTAGGTGGGGATCCTGTGGGGTCCACAGATCCTGAGGTGTCAAGAAATTTAAGTCCCTGCACCAATATGGTGTTCAAACGCCCATTCTGTGCCAATTCTGGCGTTTAACGCCAGCTCTGCTACCTTTCCTGGCGTTAAACGCCACTCTGCTGCCCATTTCTGGCGTTAAACGCCAGCCAGATGCCCATTTCTGGCGTTTAATGCCAGCCTGTGCCAGATAGCTATTTTTGGCATTAAACACCCAGAGTGCTGCCCATTCTGGCGTTTAACGCCCAGAATGCTGCCGGGCTAGACGTTAAATGCCCATTCTACTATCCTTACTGGCGTTTAAATGCCAGTAAGCCTGTCCTCCAGGGTGTGCTATTTTTAATGCTATTTTTCATTCTATTTTTGATTTTTTAGTTGTTTTTGTGACTTCACATGATCATCAACCTAAAGAAAACATAAAATAATAATGGAAAATAAATAAATATAATTAAATAACATTGGGTTGCCTCCCAACAAGCGCTTCTTTAATGTCAATAGCTTGACAGTGAGCTCTTAGAGAGCTTCACAGAGATTTAGAGCTTAATGATGGCCTCCCAACACCAAACTTAGAAGTTGAGTGTGGGGGCTCTGTTTGACTCTGTATTGAGAGAAGCTTTTCATGCTTCCTCTCTATGGTTACTGGTACGCGGAATCGTGATTACACTTTAATTATGTAAAATTCATTACTCTTTCTTTCCCTGGAAATGGCACCAAAAACATGATGCCAAGACCATGGTTCACAACTCCGTGTAACTAACCAGCAAGTGCACTGGGTCGTCCAAGTAATACCTTACGTGAGTAAGGGTCGAATCCCACGGAGATTGTTGGTATGAAGCAAGCTATGGTCACCTTGCAAATCTCAGTTAGACAGATATAAATTGATAATGGTGTTTTCGAATAATAATTAATAGAATAGGGATAGAAATACTTATGTAATTCATTGGTGAGAATTTCAGATAAGCGAATGGAGATGCTTTCGTTCTTCTGAACCTCTGCTTTCCTGCTATCTTCATCCAATCAGTCTTACTCCTTTCCATGGCTGGCTTTATGTGATACATCACCACTGTCAATGGCTACTTTCGGTCATCTCTTGGGAAAATGATCCAATGCCCTGTCACGGCACGGCTAATCGTCTGGAGGCATCACCCTTGTCAATGGCTTCATCTTATCCTCTCAGTGAAAATGGTCAACGCACCCTGTCACGGCACGGCTATTCATCTGTCGGTTCTCGATCATGCTGGAATAGGATTTACTATCCTTTTGCGTCTGTCACTAACGCCCCGCAATCGCGATTTTGGAGCTCGTCACAGTCATTAATTCATTGAATCCTACTCGGAATACCACAGACAAGGTTTAGACCTTCCGGATTCTCTTGAATGCCGCCATCATTCTAGCTTACACCACGAAGATTCTGGTTAGGAGATCTAAGAGATACTCATTCAGTCTAAGGTAGAACGGAAGTGGTTGTCATGCACGCGTTCATAGGGAATGATGATGGTTGTCATGTTCATCACATTCAGATTGAAGTACAAATGAATATCTTAGAAGCGAAACAAGATGAATTGAATAGAAAACAGTAGTACTTTGCATTAATCTTTGAGGAACAGCAGAGCTCCACACCTTAATCTATGGAGTGTAGAAACTCTACCGTTAAAATACATAAGTGAAAGGTCCAGGCATGGCCGAATGTCAAGCCCCTCTGATCTAAGAACCAGGCGTCCAAAGATGGTCAAAATGACGCCTCATACAATAATAAAAGGTTCTATTTATAATAAACTAGCTACTAGGGTTTACAGAAGTAAGTAATTGATGCATAAATCCACTTCCGGGGCCCACTTGGTGTGTGCTTGGGCTGAGCTTGAGTGTTGCACGTGTAGAGGTCCTTTTGTGGAGTTGAACGCCAGCTTTTGTGCCAGTTTGGGCGTTCAACTCTGGTTTTGGCTCCTTTTCTGGCGCTGGACGCCAGATTTGGGCAGAGAACTGGCGTTGAACGCCGGTTTGTGTCATCTAAACTTGGCCAAAGTATGGACTATTATACATTGCTGGAAAGCCCTGGATGTCTACTTTCCAACGCAATTGGAATCGCGCCATTTCGAGTTCCATAGCTCCAGAAAATCCACTTTGAGTGTAGGGAGGTCAGAATCCAACAGCATCAGCAGTCCTTCTTCAACCTCTGAATCTGATTTTTGCTCAAGTCCCTGAATTTCAGTCAGAAAATACCTGAAATCACAGAAAAACACACAAACTCATAGTAAAGTCCAGAAATGTGAATTTAACATAAAAACTAATGAAAACATCCCTAAAAGTAACTAGATCCTACTAAAAACAATGTCAAAAAGCGTATAAATTATCCGCTCATCACAACATCAAACTTAAATTGTTGCTTGTCCCCAAGCAACTGAAAATCAAATAGGATAAAAAGAAGAGAATATACTATAAATTCCAAACTATCAATGAAACATAGCTTCAATCAAATGAGCTTATAGCTTTTTGCCTCTTGAATAGTTTTGGCATCTCACTTTATCCATTGAGGTTCAGAATGATTGGCATCTATAGGAACTCAGAGTTCAGATAGTGTTATTGATTCTCCTAGTTCAGTATGATGATTCTTGAACACAGCTTCTTTATGAGTCTTGGCCGTGGCCCTAAGCACTTTGTTTTCCAGTATTACCACCGGATACATAAATGCCACAGACACATAATTGGGTGAACCTTTTCAGATTGTGACTCAGCTTTGCTAAAGTCCCCAATTAGAGGTGTCTAGGGTTCTTAAGCACACTCGTTTTTTGCTTTGGACCTTGACTTTAACCGCTCAGTCTCAAGTTTTCACTTGACACCTACACGCCACAAGCACATGGTTAGGGACAGCTTGGTTTAGCCGCTTAGACCAGGATTTTATTCCGTTAGGCCCTCCTATCCACTGATGCTCAAAGCCTTAGGATCTTTTTTATTTGCCCTTACCTTTTGGTTTTAAGGGTTATTGGCTTTTTGCTCTTGCCTCTTGGTTTTAAGAGCTTTGGCTTTTTCTGCTTGCTTTTTCTTTTTTTTTCTTTCTATATATATATATATATATATATATATTTTTCGCCTTTTTTTTTTCTGCAAGCTTTGTTCTTTGCTGCTTTTTCTTGCTTCAAGAATCATTTTTATGATTTTTCAGATTATCAAATAACATGTTTCCTAGTCATCATTCTTTCAAGAGCCAACATATTTAACATTCTTAAACAACAACTTTAAAAGACATATGCACTGTTCAAGCATACATTCAAAAAACAAGAAGCATTGTCACCACATCAATATAATTAAGCTAAGTTCAAGGATAAATTCAAAACTCATGTACTTCTTATTCTTTTGAATTAAAACATTTTTCATTTAAGAGAGGTGATGGATTCATAGGACATTCATAACTTCAAGACATAGTTACTAACTACTAATGATCATGTAATGAAGACACAAACATGGATAAACACTTAACATAGAAAATGAAAAACAGAAGAAATAAGAACAAGGAATGAATCCACCTTAGTGATGGTGGCGTTTCCTTCTTGAGGAACCAATGATGTCCTTGAGCTCTTCTATGTCTCTTCCTTGTCTTTGTTGCTCCTCCTTCATTGCTTTTTGATCTTCTCTGATTTCATGGAGCATGATGGAGTGCTCTTGATGTTCCACCCTTAGTTGTCCCATATTGGAACTCAATTCTCCTAGGGAGGTGTTAATTTGCTCCCAATAGTTTTGTGGAGGAAAGTGCATTTGAGGCATCTCCGGGATCTCATGGTGATGAGCTTCATACGCCTCTTGAGCTCCATGAGTGGGCTCTCTAGCTTGCTCTATCTTTTTCTTGGTGATGGGCTTGTCCTCTTTGATGAGGATATCTCCCTCTATGTCAATCCCAGCCGAATTGCATAGGTGGCAAATGAGGTGAGGAAAGGCTAACCTTGCCATGGTGGAGGACTTTTCAGCCACCTTGTAGAGTTCTTGAGGTATAATCTCATGAACTTCCACCTCTTCTCCAATCATGATGCTATAGATCATGATGGCCCGGTCTATAGTAACTTTAGACCGGTTGCTAGTGGGAATGATTGAGCATTGAATGAACTCCAACCATCCTCTAGCTACAGGCTTGAGGTCCAATCTTCTTAGTTGAACCGGCTTGCCTTGGAGTCAATCTTCCATTGAGCTCCTTCTACACATATGTCCATAAGGACTTGGTCCAACCTTTGATCAAAGTTGACTCTCCTTGTGTAGGGGCGTGCGTTCTCTTCCATGTTTGGCAAGTTGAACGCCAACCTCACATTCTCTGGACTAAAATCTAAGTATTTCCCCCGAACCATTGTAACATAGTTCTTTGGATCCGGGTTCTTACTTTGATCATGGTTCTTGGTGATCCATGCATTGGCATAGAACTCTTGAACCATTAGGATGCCGACTTGTTGGATGGGATTTGTTAGAACTTCCCAACCTCTTCTTTGAATTTCATGTCGGATCTCCGGATACTCATTTCTTTTGAGTTTGAAAGGGACCTCGGGGATCACCTTCTTCTTGGCCACAACATCATAGAAGTGGTCTTGATGGGCTTTGGAGATGAACCTTTCCATCTCCCATGACTCGGATGTGGAAGCTTTTGTCTTCCCTTTCCCCTTTCTAGAGGATTCTCCGGTCTTAGGTGCCATCAATGGTAATGGAAAAACAAAAAGCTTATGCTTTTACCACACCAAACTTAGAATTTTGCTCACCCTCGAGCAATAAAAGAAAGAATAGATGAAGAAGAAGAAAAAATGGAGGAGAGGGAGAGTGGGGAGTGTTTCGGCCAAGAAGGGTGTAGAGGGGTGTGTTGTGTGAATTTGATGAAGAATGGAGGGCTTTATATAGGGAAGGGAGGGGGGAAAGGTTTCGGCCATATGGGTGGGTTTGGGTGGGAAATTGGTTTTGAATTTTTGAAGGTAGGTGGAGTTTATGAGGTAGGTTTATGGGGAAGAGTGGATGGATGTGAGTGGTGAAGAGGTGATGGGGAAGAGAGTTTGAGGTGATTGGTGAAAGGTTTTTGGGGAAGAGTGTTATGGGGTTGTGTGAAAGAAAGTGGTGAGAAGAAGTGAGTGGAGGTAGGTGGGGATCCTGTGGGGTCCACAGATCCTGAGTGGATCCTGTGGGGTCCACAGATCCTGAGTGGATCCTGTGGGGTCCACAGATCCTGGGTGGATCCTGTGGGGTCCACAGATCCTCAGGTGTTCAAGGATTTACATCCCTGCACCCATTAGGCATGTAAAAATGCCTTTGCACACAACTCTGGGTGTTTAGCGCCAGGTTGGTGGCCATTTTGGGCGTTCAACGCCCATTTGTGTGCCATTTCTGGCGTTCAGCGCCCAGAAGCTGCCCATTTTGGGCGTTCAGCGCCAGAACCATGCTCTGTTCTGG
This sequence comes from Arachis hypogaea, assembly GCF_003086295.3. Taxonomy (NCBI): domain Eukaryota; kingdom Viridiplantae; phylum Streptophyta; class Magnoliopsida; order Fabales; family Fabaceae; genus Arachis; species Arachis hypogaea. The sequence goes on along the minus strand of NC_092047.1, from coordinate 73,432,937 downwards.
CGCTGAACGCCAGACAGATGCTCCTCCAGGGTGTGATTTTTCTTCTGCTATTTTTGATTCCGTTTTCAATTTTTATATTTATTTTGTGACTCCACATGATCATGAACCTACAAAGACATATAACTAAGAAAAATATAGTTAGATAAAGAAAAATTGGGTTGCCTCCCAACAAGCGCTTCTTTAATGTCAATAGCTTGACAGTGGGCTCTCATGGAGCCTCACAGATGTGCAGAGCTTTGTTGAGACTCTCCAACACCAAACTTAGAGTTTGGATATGGGAGTTCAACACCAAACTTAGAGTTTGGTTGTGGCCTCCCAACACCAAACTTAGAGTTTGACTATGGGGGCTTTGTTTGACTCTGCTTTGAGAGAAGCTTTTTCTGCTTCCTCTCCATGTTTGCAGAGGGAGATCCTTGAGTTTTAAACACAAGGGAGTCCTTATTCCATTGAAGGACTATTTCACCTCTGTCAACATCAATTACAGCTCTTGCTGTGGCCAGGAAAGGTCTTCCTAGGATGATGGATTCATCCTCTTCCTTTCCCGTATCCAGGACTATGAAATCAGCAGGGATGTAAAGGCCTTCAACCTTTACTAACATGTCCTCTACTTGTCCATAAGCCTGTTTTCTTGAACTGTCTGCCATCTCTAATGAGATTTTAGCAGCTTGCACCCCATAGATTCCCAGTTTCTCTATTACAGAGAGGGGCATGAGGTTTATTCCTGAACCAAGGTCACATAGAGCCTTAAAGATCATGGTGCCTATGGTACAGGGTATTATGAACTTTCCAGGATCCTGTCTCTTCTGAGGCAATGTCAGTTGATCCAGATCACTTAGTTCATTGATGAACAAGGGAGGTTCAACTTCCCAAGTATCAATGCCAAATAATTTGGCATTCAGCTTTATGATTGCACCAAGAAACTTGGCTGTTTGCTCTTCAGTAACATCCTCATTCTCTTCAGAAGAGGAATACTCATCAGAGCTCATGAAGGGCATAAGGAGGTTCAATGGAATCTCTATGGTCTCTAGATGAGCCTCAGAGTCCTTTGGTTCCTCAGAAGGAAGCTCCTTATTGATCACTGGACGTCCTAGGAGGTCTTCCTCCTTGGGATTCACGTTCTCCACTCCCCTTGTAGGTTCGGCCATGGTGCTTATGTCAATGGCCTTGCACTCTCCTTTTGGGTTCTCTTCTGTATTGCTTGGGAGAGTACTGGGAGGGATTTCAGTGATCCTTTTACTCAGCTGGCCCACTTGTGCTTCCAAATTTCTAATGGAAGATCTTGTTTCATTCATGAAACATACAGTAGCCTTAGACAGATCAGAGACTAAGTTTACCAAATTAGAAGTATTTTGTTCAGGATTCTCTGTCTGTTGCTGAGTGGATGATGGAAAAGGTTTATTATTGTTAAACCTGTTTCTTCCACCATTATTAAAGCCTTGTTGAGACTTTTGATCCTTCCATGAGAAATTGGGGTGATTTCTCCATGATGAGTTATAGGTGTTTCCATAAGGTTCACCTAAGTAATTTACCTCTGCTATTGCAGGGTTCTCAGGATCATATGCTTCTTCTGCATAAGAAGCCTCTTGAGTACTGTTGGATGCAGCTTGCATTCCATTCAGACTCTGAGAAATCATATTGACTTGCTGAGTCAATATTTTATTCTGAGCCAATATGGCATTCAGAGTATCAACTTCAAGAACTCCCTTCTTCATAGGCGTCCCATTACTCAAAGGATTCCTTTCAGAAGTGTACATGAACTGGTTATTGGCAACCATGTCAATGAGTTCTTGAGCTTCTGCAGGCGTTTTCTTTAGGTGAATGGATCCACCTGCAGAAGTGTCCAGTGACATCTTTGATAGCTCAGATAAACCATCATAGAATATATCCAGGATGGTCCATTCTGAAAGCATGTCAGAAGGACACTTTTTGGTCAACTGTTTGTATCTTTCCCAAGCTTCATAGAGGGATTCACCTTCTTTCTGTTTGAAAGTTTGAACATCCACTCTAAGCTTGCTCAGCTTTTGAGGAGGAAAGAACTTGGCTAAGATAGCCGTGACCAGCTTATCCCAAGAGTTCAGGCTATCTTTAGGTTGAGAGTCCAACCATATTCTAGCTCTGTCTCTTACAGCAAAAGGGAAAAGCATGAGCCTGTAGACTTTAGGATCTACTCCATTAGTCTTAACAGTATCACATATCTGCAAGAATTCAGTTAAGAACTGAAAAGGATCTTCAGATGGAAGTCCATGAAACTTGCAGTTCTGCTGCATCAGAGAAACTAATTGAGGTTTCAGCTCAAAGTTGTTTGCTCCAATGGCAGGAATGGAGATGCTTCTTCCATGTAAATTGGAATTAGGTGCAGTAAAGTCACCAAGCATCTTCCTTACATTATTATTATTTTCGGCTGCTATCTCCTCTTCCTGTTCGAAATTTCTGAAAGGTTATCTCTGGATTGTTGTAATTTAGCTTCTCTTAATTTTCTCTTCAGAGTCCTTTCAGGTTCTGGATCTGCTTCAACAAGAATATTCTTGTCCTTGCTCCTGCTCATATGACAAAGAAGAGGGCACAGAAAAAAAATAATAATAATAATATGGATCCTTTATACCACAGTATAGGGATCCCTGTGTGAGTAGAAGAAGAGGGGGAGACAAAGAATGTAATATAATGGAAGAAACACAACTGTGAGGAGGGTTGAGATGTGAGATGAGATGTTAGTAGATGAATAAATAAATAGAATAAGATGGAAGAGGGAGAATTTTCAAAAATAATTTTTTTGAAAAAGGGTTAGTGATTTTCGAAAATAGTTTTTGAAAAAGGTTAGTAATTTTCGAAAAATTTTGAAATCAAAGATAAAAATAATTAGTTAATTAAAAAGAAATTTTTGAAAAAGAGGGAAGATATTTTCGAAAATTAGAGAGAGAGAGAGTTAGTTAGATAGTTTTGAAAAATTTAAGAAACAAACAAAAAGTTAGTTAGTTAGTTGAAACAAATTTTGAAAAGATAAGAAGTTAGGAAGTTGGAAGAGATATTTTGAAATTATATTTTTGAAAAAGATAAGGTGAGAAGATATTTTTGAAAAGATATGATAGAAATTAGTTTTTGAAAAAGATTTGATTTTTAAAATCACAATTAATGACTTGATTCATAAGAAATCACAAGATATGATTCTAGAACTCAAAGTTTGAATCTTTCTTAACAAGCAAGTAACAAACTTGAAATTTTTGAATCAAAACATTAATTGTTATTGTTATTTTCGAAAATTTGGTTTAAAAATAAGAAAAAGATTTTTGAAAAATATTTTTTTGAATTTTCAAAAATAACTAAGAATTTTGAAAAAGATTTGATTTTTGAAAAAGATTTTGAAAAAGATAAGATTTTCAAATTGAAAATTTGATTTGACTCATAAGAAACAACTTGATTTTTAAAAAAAATTTGAAAAAGTCAACTCAAATTTTCGAATTTGATGAGAGAGAAAAAGGGAAAGATATTTTTTTTTATTTTTGAATTTTTAATGAAGAGAGAGAAAAACAAGAAAAATGATGCAATGCATGAGAATTTTAGATCAAAACATGTGATGCATGCAAGAATGCTATGAATGTCAAGATGAACACCAAGAACACTTTGAATGTCATGATGAACATCAAGAACATATTTTTGAAAAATTTTTAATGCAAAGAAAACATGCAAGACACCAAACTTAGAATTCTTTAATGCTTAGACACTAAGAATTCAAGAATGCATATGATAAACATGAAAAGACACAAAATAAAAAATCATCAAGATTAAACAAGAAGACTTACCAAGAACAACTTGAAGATCATGAAGAACACTATGAATGCATGAATTTTCGAAAAAAATGCAAGATGCACATGCAATTGACACCAAACTTATAACATGACTCAAGACTCAAACAAGAAACAGAAAAATATTTTTGATTTTTATGATTTTCTATTTTTTTTGGATTTTTTTTTGAAAATTAATTGAAAAAGAAAAAATAAGGATTCCAAAATTTTTAACATGAATTCCAGGAATCTTGCATTCTTAGTCTAAAGCTTCAGTCCAGGAATTAGACATAGCTCACTAGCCAGCCAAGCTTTCAATGAAAGCTTCGGTCCAAAACACTAGACATGGCCAATGGCCAGCCAAGCTTCAGCAGGTGAATCAGGAACAGCAGCAGGTGGATTAGCAACAACTAGCTTGCTCTTGATAACAAATTGCTGCCTCAGTCCAAATAAATTTAGACATGGCTTTACAGCCAGCCAGGCTTCACATGCTTCATGAAACACTAGAATTCATTCTTAAAAATTTTGAATACAATTTTTGAAAACATTTTTTTTTAAACATTTTTTTTTTGAAAACAGATGAGAAATTTTTGAAATATTTTTGAAAAATTTTTGAAAAGAAAACGAAAAGAAAGTTACCTAATCTGAGCAACAAGTTGAACTGTCAGTTGTCCAAACTCGAACAATCCTCGGCAACGGCGCCAAAAACTTGGTACGCGGAATCGTGATTACACTTTAATTATATAAAATTCATTGCTCTTTCTATCCCTGGAAATGGCGCCAAAAACATGATGCCAAGACCATGGTTCACAACTCCGTGTAACTAACCAGCAAGTGCACTGGGTCGTCCAAGTAATACCTTACGTGAGTAAGGGTCGAATCCCACGGAGATTGTTGGTATGAAGCAAGCTATGGTCACCTTGCAAATCTTAGTTAGGCAGATATAAATTGATAATGGTGTTTTCGAATAATAATTAATAGAATAGGGATAGAAATACTTATGTAATTCATTGGTGAGAATTTCAGATAAGTGAATGGAGATGCTTTCGTTCCTCTGAACCTCTGCTTTCCTGCTATCTTCATCCAATCAGTCTTACTCCTTTCCATGGCTGGCTTTATGTGATACATCACCACTGTCAATGGCTACTTTCGGTCATCTCTCGGGAAAATGATCCAATGCCCTGTCACGGCACGACTAATCATCTGGAGGCATCACCCTTGTCAATGGCTTCATCTTATCCTCTCAGTGAAAATGGTCAACGCACCCTGTCATGGCACGGCTATTCATCTGTCGATTCTCAATCATGCTGGAATAGGATTTACTATCCTTTTGCGTCTGTCACTAACGCCCCGCAATCGCGAGTTTGGAGCTTGTCACAGTCATTCATTCATTGAATCCTACTCGAAATACCACAGACAAGGTTTAGACCTTCCAGATTCTCTTGAATGCCGCCATCATTCTAGCTTACACCACGAAGATTCTGGTTAGGAGATCTAAGAGATACTCATTCAGTCTAAGGTAGAACGGAAGTGGTTGTCATGCACGCGTTCATAGGGAATGAGGATGGTTGTCACGTTCATCACATTCAGATTGAAGTACGAATGAATATCTTAGAAGCGAAACAAGATGAATTGAATAGAAAACAGTAGTACTTTGCATTAATCTTTGAGGAACAGCAGAGCTCCACACCTTAATCTATGGAGTGTAGAAACTCTACCGTTAAAATACATAAGTGAAAGGTCCAGGCATGGCCGAATGGCCAGCCCCTCTGATCTAAGAACCAGGCGTCCAAAGATGGTCAAAAAGACGCCTCATACAATAATAAAATGTTCTATTTATAATAAACTAGCTACTAGGGTTTATAGAAGTAAGTAATTGATGCATAAATCCACTTCCGGGGCCCACTTGGTGTGTGCTTGGGCTGAGCTTGAGTGTTGCACGTGTAGAGGTCCTTTTGTGGAGTTGAACGCCAGCTTTTGTGCCAGTTTGGGCGTTCAACTCTGGTTTTGGCTCCTTTTCTGGCGCTGGACGCTAGATTTGGGCAGAGAACTGGCGTTGAACGCCAATTTGCGTCATCTAAACTTGGCCAAAGCATGGACTATTATACATTGCTGGAAAGCCCTGGATGTCTAATTTCCAACGCAATTGGAAGCGCGCCATTTCAAGTTCTGTAGCTCCAGAAAATTCTCTTTGAGTGCAGGGAGGTCAGAATCCAACAACATCAGCAGTCCTTCTTCAACCTCTGAATCTGATTTTTGCTCAAGTCCCTCAATTTCAGTCAGAAAATACCTGAAATCACAGAAAAACACACAAACTCATAGTAAAGTCCAGAAATGTGAATTTAACATAAAAACTAATGAAAACATCCCTAAAAGTAACTAGATCCTACTAAAAACATACTAAAAATAATGTCAAAAAGCGTATAAATTATCCGCTCATTAGTTACAGAAGAAGATCCTTGAGCCTTAAACACAAGGTAGTCCTCATTCACTTGAAGGACTAACTCTCCTCTGTCCACATGAATCACAGCTCTTGTTGTGGCTAGGAAGGGTCTTCCAAGGATGATGGATTCATCTTCATCCTTCCCAGTCTCTAGGATTATGAAGTCAGCAGGGATGTAGTAGCCTTCAACCTTCATTAAGACATCCTCTACAAGTCCATAAGCCTGTTTCCTTGAATTGTCTACCATCTCTAGTGAGATTCTTGCAGCTTGCACCTCAAAGATACCTAGTTTCTCCATTACAGAGAGGGGCATGAGGTTTATACTTGACCCAATGTCACACAGAGCCTTCTTAAAGGTCATGGTGCCTATGGTACAAGGTATTAAGAACTTTCCAGGATCCTGTTTCTTCTGAGGTAATTTTAGTTGAACCAGATCATTTAGTTCATTGATGAGTAATGGGGGTTCATCCTCCCAAGTCTCATTACCAATTAACTTGGCATTCAACTTCATGATTGCTCCTAGATACTGAGCAACATGCTCTTCAACAATGTCGTCATCCTCTTCAGAGGAAGAATACTCATCAGAGCTCATGAATGGCAACAGTAAGTTCAGTGGAATCTCTATGGTCTCTACATGAGCCTCAGATTCCTTTGGTTCCTCATTAGGAACTCCTTGGAGGCTAGTGAACGTCCATTGAGGTCTTCCTCACTGGAAATCACTGCCTTTCCCTCCTCTACAAGTTCGGCCATGTGGGACGTGTTTATGGCCTTGCACTCTCTTTTTGGATTCTCTTCTGTATTGCTTGGGAGAGTACTAGGAGGGAGTTCAGTAACTCTTTTACTCTGCTGACCCACTTGTGCCTCCAAATTTCTAATGGAGGATTTTGCTTCAATCATGAAACTAAGAGTGGTCTTAGATAGATTAGAGACTACAGTTGCTAAGTCAGAGTGGCTCTGCTTAGAATTCTCTGTCTGTTGCTGAGAAGATGATGGAAAAGGTTTGCTGTTGCCAAACCTGTTTCTTCCACCATTGGTATTATTGAAGCTTTGATTAGGCTTCTGTTGATCCTTCCATGAGAGATTAGGATGATCCCTTGACGAGCGAGATTTAATGTTAGTAAAGAATGAAAATAATCGTGTTGTAAGTATAGTTTCTAAACTAACAGAAAATCCCTTCGTACAAACGTTTTGGTTGTCACAAGTAACAAACTCCTTTAAAATTGATAACCGAAGTATTTAAACCTCGGGTCGTCTTCTCAAGGAACTGCAGGGAAGTATGTTCTTATTATTGGTTATGAAGATTGTAAATTGGGGTCTTTAAAAATAAGGAAAGAGTAATTTAAATGGCAAATAAAATAAATAAATAACTGTAAAATAAACTCTTGGCAAGGTATAAGAAATTGGAAGTCCTATCCTAGTTATCCTTATCAATGGTGATGAGAATTGAGTCTTAATCCCACTTAGTTAGCCTTTACTAAAGCAAAGGAAGATCAAGTGGATTAATTAGTCTGAACTTCAGGTTATGGTCAATCCCTAAGAAAAGACTGGAATTATTGAAGTTCAATTATATTAACAAGATAACAATTATCAATCACGTTGAGTTTGATAACTCCTGAGTTACTGATTTCTTGACCAAGACCAGAAGGGAAAAAAGTAAATCTGCTGGAATAAAAAAAATGTCTTCAGATTAGAAATAACAATAATGTAAATAAAAGAAAGCAATCATAAACTGAAATACCTCAAATATCATTAATTAAGAGAATTATCTGTAACATAGAAAAGTTCATAAATCAATATTGAGAAAATAAATAAAAAGGAATATTGAACCTGATGAAAAGAGATAATCCTGAAAGCAAAAGAAATCCTAATTCTAAATCCTAAAAGAGAGAGGAGAGAACCTCTCTCTAAAAACAACATCTAAATCATCAAAAGTAACTAATTGGAGACCCTCCTTTCAATAGATGCATTCTTCCACTTCATAACCTCTGATCTGTGCCTTCTAGACTTGGATTTGGGCCAAAAAGGGCTTCAGAAATCGCTGGGAGCGTTTTCTGTAATTTCTGGTGCGTGGCCTTTGAGACGCGTCCGCGTGGGTCACTCGGTCGCGTCATTTGGTGTTTTTCTTGTCACGCGTTCGCTTCGGTCAAGCACCCGCGTCATCTGCGTTTTGCTCGTGGCGCGCGATCACGTCATTCACGCGTTCCCGTTGTTGCCTTTTCGCGCTAGGCATGCGGCCGCGTCGTCCATGCATTCGCGTCGCTGCCAGCTTCTTCAAAAATTCCATTTTGTGCTTTCCTTCCATTTTTGTATGTTTCCTTTCCATCCTTTAAGTCATTCTTGCCTTAGAAGATCTGAAACTTCTCAACACACAAATCACGGCATCAAATGGTAATAAAAGGGTAATTAAAATAATTATTTTTAAAGCATAGGAAACATGTTTTTCACATACATCACATAATAAGGAAGGGAAAGTAAAACCATGTAATTAACATGAATAAGTGAGTGAAGGTTTGAATAAATCACTTAAATTGAGCACAAAATATATCATAAAATATGGGTTTATCAACCTCCTCACACTTAAACAATAGCATGTCCTCATGCTAAATCCAAGATAAAGAGTAAGGTAAGGTTGAAGTGGTGGAATCTCATGTAATGCAATCTATTCTAAATGTAACTACCTAAATGAATCATGCAATTCTAATTGTTATTCACTTGTATATAAAACTTACATGTAGTTAAATTAATTCACATTCTCAAGGTATTATATATGCATAGCCAAACCTTAGATAATGATAAATAACCTTTACAATTGAGATGGGAAAGAGAAATATTTTATAAACTTGCAAGACAATTAACAATTTAAGCAGAGATATATGTTGATGAGCTATTGAACCCTCACTAGATTTTGTGTTTACTCTCTAGTCACTCAATTTTTATTGGGTTAATCACTCTATTCTTCTTTTTATCCTTACTTTCTATAACTTTGTTCTTCATCTAACCAATCAACAATTATAGAATATAGGCATACAAAAATCATGAGGTCTTTTCCAAGGTTGTAATGGGGCCAAGGTAAAGGTAAGGGTATATATATAAGGCTAAGTGAGCTAATAAGTGAATCCTTGATTAGTCTAAGATCTCACCTAACATACATATTTTGTAATTCAAAGGTTTCTTTACCTATTTACCCAATTTTTCCTACTTTTTATGTTACATGCTCATGCCTTAATTTTAATTTTTATCCCATGTGCATTGCTTTTTTTTTTTTTTACATTTGGGGAATTCTTTTGTATCCCCATATTTGGGTACTGAAATAAAATATATAAAAAAATTTTTAATGCACATGGTAATTTAATTGCTTTGATTTCACATGAGCATGCTTCCCAAAATTTTATTTTGAAATATTTTTATTCTTTTTAACTTTCTACCTTTGTTTCTATCATCCATGTTCCCATAAGGTTCCCCACACTTAAACAATTACACAATTTCTATTTTAAGCTAACCAAGGATTCAACTTGGGATTTTTATTTTGTTTTTCTGCTTAAGGTTAGTAATGTGGTTTATAGAACAGGAGGGGTTTTAAAGGCTCAAGGGGGCTAACAAAGGTGATGTAAAAGGTAGGCTAATTTGGGATAAGTGAGCTAGAATCAAACAATGGCCTCAATCACTTTCTTGGTATGTATCTATATTCTATAATCGGACATATAGATTAAAACAAAGTAAAGAACACCAGAATAAAAAAGAAGGACGAAACACACAGGAATAAAATATTATGGTTTGAATGTAACCATACAATTAAGCTCAAAACTCACAGGCTGTGTGTTCTCTAGCTCAAAAATCATATATCAGTTATGTATGTCATGCAAGTAAAAATTAAGAGTTCCCATTATTCTCAATGTAAATCTTAGGGTGGCTTTAAAGCTTTAGTGTTTCTCCTTGATGAAATGTTGTTAACTAACTAACACGTAATGCTATATATACAAGGTGTGTGGATTGTTTCTGTTCTGTTCAAGTCTCTAGTTTACTTCCTTTTTGTATTTTCAATTCGAACTAAGCTATCTTATGCTAAAAAGGGTAAACTATACTAATTAATCCACATTTTCTATAACTAATAAGTTAGAATTGCAACTAAACTAAATGGCTAAAATATGAACTAAAGTGCAAAATGCAAAAATAGAGTAAAAATACATGAAAAGAGTAATGTATAAGTACTGAGAAATAAAAATAAAGATCAAAATACAGAAAAATAACAAAATAAAATAAAAAGAGTCTGTAGTGGTTCACCAAGAAAAATACGCCAGAGATGGCGACCTCCCCACACTTATAATAAAGCATCGTCCTTGATGCTCACTCAAGCAGGGTGTGAAGGAGTGTCATCACTGGAAAGATGGGTGGCTGGAGTCTCTGCAGTGGTGGTCTGAGGATCTGTCTGCTGCAGAGGAGGTGCTGACTGAATAGGAACCTTTGGGTCTGCAGCCTGAATCTGATGCGGGGCCTCCTGCTGTGATGCAGCCTGCTTTGGGCCTGCCTGCTCAGCCTCTCTCTGTGGATAGGTCTCTGCCTCATGATCATCTGCCTCCTCCTCAGATGGCTCTGATGGTGTGTTAGGCTCGGAGGGGATGTCACCGCCAGAACGGATCATCAGCTTCAGGTGCTCATAGCGTCGCTTGCTGCGACGCTCAGATCTCTCATATCGGCGCCGGTTGCGGCGCTCCATCTGGTCTAGCTGCTGGAACAGACGGTGTACGAGGTGATAAACGGGCTCTGAGGCAGGTGGAGGTGCAGTGGTGGTAGCTGGGGTAGCTGTAGATGAAGAAGGTCCGGCGGAAGGTGCCGCTGTCTCATCAGTAGCAGTGAGGAATGGAGGTCTGTAGCCCAAAGCCAGAAAGTTTCTGCTGTGAGGGATAATCTTCTTGCATTCTGCAGCAGGTGGCTTCTTATCAGCATCCTCCCAAGGCACGTCAGCTCGACGGCCGAGCTGGGTAATCAGATATGGGAAGGGGAGAGTGCCTTGGACATGGACCCAGGCCATGTAGTACCGGATGAATCGTGGCAGGTACAGGTCCTTACCCTCCATCACACACCTCATGAAGCGTATGTCCTCCTCAGCCTTTTGGTAACCATCAAGTTGATCGGATTTAGGCTGAAGCTGCAGAATATCCTCAATGGCCTCTTTAGTGACCAGTATCTGCTTCCCTCTTAGGTTCACTGCATCTAGGGAAGTTTTGAAGTAATTGCAGTAAAACTCTCTTACCCAAGAAGCATTGACCTCTGTCAGGTTTCTCTCTAAGAAGAACCAGCCTCTATGTTTGATCTGATCAGAGGTGTATTGCTGGAGTTCTTCCGGAATTTTCAGAGTCTGCTCCAGGTACAGGTTCCTGGAGGTTGCAAACACCGGATACTTCAACTCGCAATATCTGTTTGCAAACTTGATGCGGTCATTAGTAGGGAGTAGCTGGTCAGCCTTCTCCTGCGGGGTAAAGTATTTCTCCCGCCAGGAGTCATCGTGCATGATGTCCAGGATGGACATAGAGGATTCTCCTCTTTTTCATTTGCCAGTTGTTGCCTTTCCTTTTCCTTTTCTTTGAGTGTCAGACATCCTGAAAAACAGAAATCCAGGATATAATAAGAACAGAAAAACAAGTAGGCAAATAACAAAATAAGCACATAGTGGCAAAGGAGCAGTAGAATAATGAAATGAGTTGAGTAAATGTGCATTATGGATTGTATAGGAGATAGAAATCTGAGAAAAATTTCACAATCCAAAATGTGATATAAGTAGAATTCATGTTAATTAGGAAAAATTATCATCATGCCTTGGTTAGAAGGTTAAAGAGAATAGTGAAAAACCAAGAAGAGATGTTGTGAAAGTTAGGTTGGTTAAGAATAAAAAAGAGGTTAGGAAGTTGAAATCAGTGAGTTAGTAAAAAGAAGGTTAGAGTAAGTGGTCTGATGATCATTTTCTAAGTAACAAGAATTTACAATTAGAAGCTACAGTCAACTCATATTCAAACAAGAAAGTTGATGATGATTCATATAGATATGTAAATAGCAAAAAGTGGAATTGAATCATCCAAAAGGCAATTTATTAACCAGGAAATCGAAAAGAATAAGAAAGCTTTCCCGAGCATACATGAATTGGTTTGGTAAAAGCTGAGTAAAGTAGAATTCAAATTGCCAAAACCAAAACATGAATGAAAATCAGAATAGTTTACAGAAATTTGGGCAGTATTCCGGCTAAAAGTGGATGGTCCCGGAAAATAAACAGCAAGTAGAATAGTTCATATGAATTAAAAGAAAGTGCAAAAAGATATAAATAATTTGAACATGAAAGAGCAGTCGCAATAGCAGCATGAACAGTAAGAACAGCATATGAAAAATACTTAGATCACAGCAATAGCAGAATTGCGAAAATTATAAAACAAGTAGCACGAACAGCGCAATTAATCAGGCCTAAATCCACTAACCACATCCTATGCTACCTAACCACCTAGAATCCACTACAACATGCATATCTAACTAGCCTAATTTTGAACATAAACGGAAAAAAATTCAAATAACTGCGAAAGGAAAGAAGAGTGGCATTCGGCGGAACCTGGTAGGAGAATGAATGAAAGTGGGGCAGAGAGATGGCTGGGGGGTGGTTACGGTGGTGGTTGAGGCGGTTGGCGCGGCGGTGAACGGCTGTCCGGTGGCAGGGGGGTTTCGGGTAGGGTAATGGGGGTAGGGGTTAAGGAGGAAGGATGGGAGGGGGTGAGGGTGGTGGTGGCTGGCACGGAGGCGCGGCAGTTGAGGCGGTTGGCCGCGGCGGTGGAAGAAGAAGAAGGAAGAATGAGGGGGATGTGGCGTTGCGGTGGGGTGATGTGATGCCAGGGCATCTTGGCCAGTTTCACTGACCTTTTCTTTACTGTTTTTAGGTTAGTTTCATGCATTTCTTTAGGAAATAAGCTAGTTTTGGGTAAATATTCACTTATGCCTTGATTCAAGCACACATTGTGCATTTTACATAATTTCATGAGGATTTTGCATAAGTTTAGTGACAAATATTATGTTGCATTACTCATGACTTGGACTAGAGCTTTGATGCACTTTATTGCTTGATTTCAGGACCAAAAAGGAAGCAAGAAAAGGGGAGGTAACTTGCAAGATTAATGAGAAAAGTGATTGCCAATAACATTCTCAAAAAGCCATCAATGCCCACGTTAGAGAGTCACGTTAACTAAGTTAACGTGAACTCTAACGTGGAGAAGAGAAGTTGAGCCAACGTTAGTGACACTTAACATTGTCACTAACGTTGGAAATTACTCATAAGTGGCCACGTTAGAAGCCACATTAACCTAGTTAATGTGGCCTCTAACGTTAAGGGGGGAAGAGAAGCCAACGTTAGTGACACTCAACATTGTCACTAACGTTGGCCTATGGTGCAAAGTACCACATTAACTCCCACGTTAACTTGGTTAACGTGGGAACTAACATAAAGGATGAAGAGTTGTCGACAACGTTAGTGACACTCAACATTGTCACTAACGTTGAAGCAACCACACAACCCCCAAGAGTCACGTTAACCTCCACGTTAACTTAGTTAACGTGGAAGCTAACGATGAGGAATGAAGGATGAGCCAACGTTAGTGACACTCAACATTGTCACTAATGTTGGGATGGCTAAAGATGGCTACGTTAGAGGCCACGTTAACCTAGTTAACGTGGACTCTAACGTGAGACCCAGGGGCACATTGGAACGTTAGTGACAATGTTGAGTGTCACTAACGTTCTCGAAGGTTGGCAAGGACCACGTTAGAAGCCACGTTAACCTAGTTAACGTAGGCTTTAACGTGAAACAAGAAGGGGCACACTGGAACGTTAGTGACAATGTTGAGTGTCACTAACGTTCTCGAAGGATTAACAAGGCAACGTTAAAAGCCACGTTAACCTAGTTAACGTGGGTTTTAACGTAAGGCAAAGGGGTGCATTGGAACGTTAGTGACAATGTTAAGTGTCACTAACGTTCTCGAACTTATATTCTCACTAAATATTAACACCCCTAACGTCCTGAGCTGAAGTCTCTGCCCACTTAGTACTTTCTCTCTGCAAGTAAAGCCAAGCCCAAATGAAGAAAAGAACTGCTTCAAACTCAAGATCCAAAGGCCCAAGACTTGAAGATCACACTAGAAGCTGAGAAGAGTAGTATATATAGGAGTAGCTTTGAATTGTAAAGAGCTCGGGAGGCTGGGAAAAAGAGAACTACTCTCTGTATTTTACTTTCTTTGCAAATTCTAGTTTTATGATGTATTCTCCATCTTTGTTTTCATTTTCAAGAGCCATGAACAACTAAACCCCTTTCATTGGGTTAGGGAGCTCTGTTGTAATTTGATGGATCAATACTAATTTTCATTATTCTTCTTCTATCTTTCCTCTTGATTTTAATTGAAAGCTTTCGATCTTCATCCAATTGAGTAGTTATCTTGGAAGAGAAGCTATTCAAACTTGGATCTCTTTTGAACCTTGAAAGAGGAATGAAGAGATCAAGCTAGAAATGCTTTCTCATGCTGGACCAAATTGGGTTTGGATGGGTATGTGACTATAACCCTCTCAATACTTGATTTGGGAAATGCATGTGGTATAATCAGTGACCATACTTCATCTCTTCTCATGAGCAGTTGACCAAGGAATTGGCTATTGATCAAGATTTGAGAGATTGAATTGCAAGAAATTGTAATTCAATCACTTAAGATTGTCAAGGAGATCAATGAGTGCATTGATTGAGGAAGAGATGAAAATGAACTTGATCCGGAGAATTGCAACATCTCCTAAGCCCAATGAACTCCCCATCTCTGATCTTACCCATTCTCTTTAATTTCTGCCATTTACTTTTATGAGCAAATCCCCCATTCCCATTTACAATTCTGCAATTTATTTTCAATCATTTACTTCCAGTCCTTTAATTCTAGCATTTACTTTTCTGTTATTTACATTCCCGACATTTTATTTTCTGCAACTCTCAACCCAAATCCTGGATTCGCTCAACTAGAAAATTCTTCTAATTAAAGTTGCTTGATCAATCAATCCCTGTGGGATTCGACCTCACTCTATTGTGAGTTTTTACTTGACGACAACTTCGGTACACTTGCCGAAGGGAGATTTGTTGAGAGACAAGTTTTCCATGCATCATGATGCCAGGGCATTTTGGCCAGTTTCACTGACCTTTTCTTTACTGTTTTTAGGGTTTAGGGTAGATATTCACTTACATCTTGATTCAAGCATACATTGTGCACTTTACATGATTTTATGAGAATTTTGCATGAATTATATGATAAATTGGATGATACATGACTCATGACTTGGACTAGAACTTTGATGCATTTTGTTGCTTGATTTCAGGACAAAGGAAGCAAAGAAGAACCACGTTAGCAGTCACGTTAGTCCCACTAACGTGACCTCTAACGTGGAATGGGTGCTAACGTGGAAAGTTAATGAGAAAGGTAATCGCCAATAACGCCCTCGAAGCCATCATAAGCCCACGTTAAGAGTCACGTTAACTAAGTTAACGTGAACTCTAACGTGGAAGAATACAATAAGGCCAACGTTAGTTACACTCCCCTTTGTCACTAACGTTGGACCAAGCTCATAATTGGCCACGTTAGTTGCCACGTTAACTTAGTTAACGTGGCTTCTAACATTAAGAAGCAAAAGGGAAGCCAACGTTAGTGACATTCACCTTTGTCACTAACGTTGGCCAAGCTTCCATAAGCCACATTAACTCCCACATTAACTTAGTTAACGTGGAAGCTAACGTGGAGAGAGCAATTGGTCGCCAACGTTAGTGACACTTACCTTTGACACTAACGTTGGGGTGAACCACCAAGAGCCACCATGAGCAACGTTAACTCCCATGTTAACTTAGTTAACGTGGAAGCTAATGTGGATAAAGAGATGAGGAGCCACCGTTAGTGACACTCACCTTTGTCACTAACGTTGGAGATGGCTAGCATGACTACATTAGAAGCCACGTTAACCTAGTTAACGTGGACTCTAACGTGAGAAATAGGGGCACATTGGAATGTTAGTGACAAAGGTAAGTGTCACTAACGTTCTCGAAGGATTGGCAAGCTTACGTTAAAAGACACGTTAACTAAGTTAACATAGACTCTAACATAGGAAAGGGGGAAGCTTATCAATGTTATTGGGAAAGGTAAGTCCCAATAACGTGTGCGAAGGGCCAAGAGGCAACGTTAGTGGTAATGTTTGTGCCACTAACGTTGAGGTTAACGTGGCTCATACTTGGGTGAGCAACGTTAGTGAAAAAGGTGATTGTCACTAACGTTCTCGAACCCACACTTTCACTTAACGTTAACACCACTAACGTCCTGAGCTAAAAGTCCGCTCCTACTTCACACTTTCTCTCTGCAAGCAAAGCTAAGCCCAATGAAGAAGATAACTGCTTCAAACTCAGGATCCAAAGGCCCATACCCAAGACTTGAAGAGCCAACTAGAAGATCAGAAGAGTAGTATATATAGGAGTAGCTTTGAATTAGTTAGAGAGCTGGAAACTTTAGGGAGCCTTTGGGCATAGAACTACTCTCTGTATTTACTTTCTCTAGACTTCTAGTTTTACTTTCAGCATGTATTCTCCATCTTTGTTTTCATTTTCCAGAGCTATGAACAACAAAACCCCTTTCATTGGGTTAGGGAGATCTGTTGTAATTTGATGGATCAATTTTAGTTTTCATTCTCCTTCTTCTATCTTTTCTCTTGATTTTACTAGAAAGCTTTCGATCTTCATCCAATTGGGTAGTTATCTTGGAAAAGAAGCTATTCATACTTGGATCTCTTCTGAACCTTGAAAGAGGATTGAAGGGATCATGCTAGAAATGCTTTCTCATGTTGGACCAAATTAGGTTTGGATGGATATGTGACTATAATCCTTCCAAAACTTGATTTGGAAAATGCATGTGGTATAATCAGTGACCATACTTCATCTCTTCTCTTGAGCAATTGACCAAGGAATTGGCTATTGATCAAGATTTGAGAGATTGAATTACAAGGAATTTTAATTCAATCACTTAAGATTGCCAAGGAGATCAATGAATGCATTGATTGAGGAAGAGATGAAAATGAACTTGATCCGGAGAATGCAACATCTCCTGAGCCCAATGAATTCCCCATTTCTGATCTTACCCATTTTCTTTAATTTCTGCCATTTACTTTTATGAGCAATTGCCCCATTCCCATTTAAGATTCTGCAATTTACTTTCCGCCATTTACATTCAGCTCTTTATTCCTAGCATTTACTGTTTCCACTATTTACTTTCCCGTCATTTAATTTTCTGCAATTCTCAACTCAAATTCTGGTTCGCTCAACTAGAACATTCCTTTAATTAAAGTTGCTTGATCAATCAATCTCTGTGGGATTCGACCTCACTCTATTGTGAGTTTTTACTTGACGAAGAATTCGGTACACTTGCTGAAGGAAATTTGTTGCGAGACAAGTTTTCCGTGTATCATGGGGTTTGGGGCGGGGGTTGGCGGTGCGGCGGTCGGAGGTGGTGGTTGGGAGTGATGATGGTGGTTGGGTGGTGGAGGGTTGCAGAGAAGAGAGAAATGAGAAGGGGGTTGGGGGCGCGAATGGGTAGGGTTTCGCGTGGCTGAGAGGGTTAATGAATTTGAACCCACGCGATCGCGTGGGGCACGCGGTCGCGTGGCTGGGGTGGAATCGGGGTTGAGGCGTGATCGCATGTAATGGAAAAAATGGTGAATGACGCGGTCGCGTGAGGCATGCGACCGCGTCGCTGTAAATTGGGCAAAACGCATAATTCCAGCGTCGTTTCAGCGCAACTCTCTGTCTCCTTTGGGGTGTTGTGCAATCCACACGACGCGATCGCATCGCTCACGCTTTCGCGTGGGATGGGTGTTGTGCAAGTGATGCGATCGCGTCAACCGTTTTGTGCTAATCGCACAACGGCCGCACGATTCCAGCTTAACTTTCTGGGCATTGGATCTTTACGCCGATCTCCAGGTCCCACGGCCGTGTGAATGACGTGGACGCGTGGGGAGTGTTTTACGCAACTGACGCGATCGCATGAGCGATGCGGTCGCGTCGCACACCCTACTCTCTTTTTTTTAACTGAAATGAAATCATGCAATTATGCAGGATGCAATGCTAATGAATAATGTTCAGGTTCAATTTGAAAAAGAATAAAAATAAATAACAAGAAATAAAACTAAAAACGAAATGACCATACCATGGTGGGTTGTCTTCCACCTAGCACTTTTAGTTAAAGTCCTTAAGTTGGACATATGGCGAGCTTCCTGTTATGGCGGCTTATGCTTAAACTCGTCCAGAAATCTCCACCAATGTTTGGAATGCCAATGGCCTCCGGGGTCCCAAACTAGGCATGTAAAGCTTCTGAGCAGCTTCAAACAGATTCTCAGGCTCCCGGGGTGACGAATGTCAGAATAGATTCCAGGATCCCAAACCTTTCTTTTAAATCTGCCTCCGTCTTGATCTATATTTTTCCATCCGGGCGGTTTAAAAGTTAGATTCTCACCAAGATGACCAAACATTTTCCAAGATCCATTCGATTGATCATGATGCCAATCCGTGCACTTCGAGTTGAAGCGTGGAACCTTATTGAACCTTGTGCACTAGCTCTGAGTACGAGCCATTTCCCCCTTACTCTTAAAGCCGCAGGGAGCTCTAAGCTGGCCATCTATTTCAAGCAACCCATATTCGAGTGGAAAGATAAAGTTAAAGGTTAAGGATTGTACCCACTTGAAGCTTGTATTGGGTGGTAATGGCCTTGGGATAGGTGTTTCTTGTTGTTCTGTGAGTTCTACTCCCTTGTGCTCTTCTGTGAATTTCTCCACTTCTTTGCAAAATTCTTTAAATGCATCCATGTCTTGATAAAAGCCTTCTATGTCTTCCTCATCACTTAACTCATAACTGGAGGTTGAGAGAAATTTACCTCTGCATCATCTTCGTATTCACTTGGGGAAGATTCTTCGATCTCAAAGAATTCACTCGCGGATGCAAGTTCATTACTGGGAGAACTTGACTTGAGATTATCATCATCAAGGAAACTTGCTTCTTGGATTATTCCGTCTAGTTCTTCATAAACGATTTGCCTTGGGGGTTGTGCACTATCCTCCTTAGCATCAATTGTAACATCCTTGATAGAATTCTCCACAACTCTAGATTCCCATGGAAGTTCAGCGTCTCTTAAGTCTTCAACTAAATCTTCTTCTTCTATAATGACAGCTTCCTCTACTTGTTCCAGTACGAAGTCATGCTCTGTCTTATCCACTAGAGTTTCTAGTATCTCCTTCATGCTACGCTCTTCATTAGATTATCCACATGGGGCTGTGGGAGGTCCTTGAATGTTCGAACGTCTAGAAGATAATTGACTTATTGCTTGCTCTAGTTGATGAAGGGTTGTTTGAAGTTGATCTACTGTTTTCTTGAGGCGAACCTGTGATTCTGGAGGCAATAGATTTGGATGTGGTACATAGGGAAGTGATGGTGTTTGGGAGTAATTGGATTGAAATCGGGGTAAATAAGGATCATATGGTGGTGAATGGTGAAAAGGAGCTTGCGAGTGTGGTGGTTCGAAGTTATGTTGAGAGGATGGTCTATAAGCATAGGATGGGGCTTGTTGGTAACTACAAGGTTGTCCACCACATCTATTAGCTTGGTATGCATTGTAAAATGGTCTTTGCCCATGATATCTTGGAGGGTGTTGTTGCCTAAAGGGTTGATCAGATCCTCTTGGCTCCATCCATCTTTGATTGCTCAGACCTTGATGCATGTTCCTGTTATAACTTTCACTCCTTTCAACAATATTAGAACTAAACTCAAAGTGAGAGGGGTGAGAATTCATAGTAGCTAATAAAAATAAAAGAAGGAAATAAGAACAAATAAACAAGTAAAAGAGAAATATTTACAATAACCAATAATAAGGCACACGATTGCAGTTCCCCGGCAACGGCGCCATTTTGACGAGCGAGATTTAATGTTGGTAAAGAATGAAAATAATCGCGTTGTAAGTATAGTTTCTAAGCCAACAGAAAATCCCTTCGTACAAATGTTTTGGTTGTCACAAGTAACAAACCCCTTTAAAATTGATAACCGAAGTATTTAAACCTCGGGTCGTCTTCTCAAGGAACTGCAGGGAAGTATGTTCTTATTATTGGTTATGAAGATTGTAAATTGGGGTCTTTGAAAATAAAGAATGAGTAATTTAAATGGCAAATAAAATAAATAAATAACTGTAAAATAAACTCTTGGCAAGGTATAAGAAATTGGAAGTCCTATCCTTGTTATCCTTATCAATGGTGATGAGAATTGAGTCTTAATCCCACTTAGTTAGCCTTTACTAAAGCAAAGGAAGATCAAGTGGATTAATTAGTCTGAACTTCAGGTTCTGGTCAATCCCTAAGAAAAGACTGGAATTATTGAAGTTCAATTCAATTAACAAGATAAAAATTATCATTCACGTTGAGTTTGATAACTCCTGAGTTACTGATTTCTTAACCAAGACCAAAAGGGGAAAAAGTAAATCTGCTGGAATAAAAAAAATGTCTTCAGATTGGAAATAACAATAATGTAAATAAAAGAAAGCAATCATAAACTGAAATACCTCAAATATCATTAATTAAGAGAATTATCTGTAACATAGAAAAGTTCATAAATCAATATTGAGAAAATAAAAAAGAAGGAATATTGAACCTGATGAAAAGAGATAATCCTGAAAGCAAAAGAAATCCTAATTCTAAATCCTAAAAGAGAGAGGAGAGAACCTCTCTCTAAAAACAACATCTAAATCATCAAAAGTAACTAATTGGAGACTCTCCTTTGAATGGATGCATTCTCCCACTTCATAACCTCTGATTTTTGCCTTCTGGACTTAGATTTGGGCCAAAAAGGGCTTCAGAAATCGCTGGGAGCATTTTCTGTAATTTCTGGTGCGTGGCCTCTGACACGCGTCCGCGTGGGTCATGGGGTCACGTCATTTGGAGTTTTCCTTATCACGCGTTCGCTTCGGTCAAGCGCCCGCGTCATCTGCGTTTTGCTCGTGGCGCGCGATCACGTCATTCACGCGTTCGCGTTGTTGCCTTTTCGCGCTAGGCATGCGGCCACGTTGTCCATGCATTCGCGTCGCTGCCAGCTTCTTCAAAAACTCCATTTTGTGCTTTCCTTCCATTTTTGTATGTTCCCTTTCCATCCTTTAAGTCATTCCTGCCTTAGAAGATCTGAAACTACTCAACACACAAATCATGGCATCGAATGGTAATAAAAGGGTAATTAAAATAATTATTTTTAAAGCATAGGAAACATGTTTTTCACATACATCACATAATAAGGAAGGGAAAGTAAAACCATGCAATTAACATGAATAAGTGAGTGAAGGATTGAATAAATCACTTAAATTGAGCACAAAATATATCATAAAATATGGGTTTATCATTCCTCCATGAAGGATTGTAGGTGTTTCCATAGGATTCTCCCATGTAATTCACCTCTTCCATTCCAGGGTTCTCAGGGTCATAGGCTTCTTCTTCAGAGTAAGCCTCTTTAGTACTTCCTGATGCAACTTGCATTCCAGATAGACTCTGAGAAATCATATTGACTTGCTGATTCAATATTTTGTTCTGAGCCAATATTGCATTCATAGTATCAATCTCAAGAACTCCTTTCTTCTGAGTTGTCCCATTATTTACAGGATTCCTTTCAGAAGTGTACATGAACTGGTTATTTGCAACCATTTCAATGAGTTTCTGGGCTTTTGCAGGCGTCTTCTTCAAATGAAGAGATCCACCAGCAGAGTGATCCAATGACATCTTGGACAATTTAGACAGACCATCATAGAATATACATATGATGCTCCATTCTGAAAACATGTCAGAAGGACATCTTCTGATCAATTGCTTGTATCTTTCCCATGCTTCATAGAGGGATTCACCTTCCTTCTGTCTAAAAGTTTGGACTTCCACTCTAAGCTTGCTCAACTTTTGAGGTGGAAAGAATTTGGCCAAGAAAGCATTGACCAACTTTTTCCAAGAGTTCAGGCTATCTTTAGGCTGTGAGTCCAACCATGTCCTAGCTCTGTCTCTTACAGCAAAGGGAAAAAGCATAAGTCTGTAGACCTCAGGATTAACCCCATTGGTCTTAACAGTGTCACATATTTACAAGAATTCAGCTAAGAACTGATGAGGATTTTCCAATGAAAGTCCATGAAACTTGCAATTCTGCTGCATCAGAGAAACTAATTGAGGCTTAAGCTCAAAGTTGTTTGCTCCAATTGCAGGAATTGAGATGCTCCTTCCATAGAAGTTAGAAGAGGGTGCAATAAAGTCACCAAGCATCTTCCTTGCATCTCCATCATTGTTGTTGGGTTCGACCATCTCTTCTTCTTTTTCGAAAATTCTGTCAGGTCCTCTCCAGAGTGTTGTGCTTTAGCTTCTCTTAGCTTCCTCTTTAGAGTCCTTTCAGGTTCAGGATCAGCTTCAAGAAGAATGTTCTTATCCTTGTTCCTGCTCATATGAAAAAGAAGAGAACAGAAAAGAATAAGAATCCTCTATGTTACAGTATAGAGATTCTTTTATGTGAGTAGAAGAATAGAAGAGTAGAATGAAGAAGAGAGAAGATGAAGAATTCGAATACAGAGAGGGAGAGAGGGTTCGAATTATAAGAAGAAGAGAAGTGTTAGTAAATAAATAAATAAATAGAAAGAGATGAGAGAGAGAATTCGAATTTTAAATTAAAATAAAAGGAAAATATTTTTGTTTTATTTTAATTATTGGTTAGTATTCGAAAATTAAGGGAAGAAATAAAATAAAATTTGAAAACTAAATAAATTAATTAATTAAAAGGATTTTTCAAAAAAGTGGTTGGTGATTTTTGAAAATTGGAGAGAGAAAAGTAGTTAGGTGGTTTTGAAAAAGATATAATTGAAATAGTAAACTTTTAAAATCAAACAAAAAGTTAAGTGGTTAATTGAAAAAGATTTGAAAATCAATTTTGAAAAGATAGGAAGTTAGAGAAAGATTTTGAAATTAAGTTTTGAAAAATATATGATTGAAATTTTATTTTGAAAAAGATTTGAAAAGAAAATTAAAAATATTTTATTTTTGAAAATTAAAGTTGATTACTTGACTAATAAGAAACTAAAAGATATAATTTTAGAATTTAAAGATTGATCCTTTCTTAATAGGCAAGTAACAACTTGAAATTTTTTTGAATCTAAACATTAAATGTTAGCATTAATTTCGAAAATATGAAATAAAAATAAGAAAAATATTTTGAAAATCAAATTTTAAAATTTTCGAAAATATTAAGAAGGAAATTGAAAAAGATTTGATTTTTAAAAAAAAATTGAAAAGATAGAATTTTTAAATTGAAAATTTGACTTGACTAATAAGAAACAATTAAATTTTAAAATTTTATGACTAAATCAATTCAAATTTTCGAAATTTATGAGCAAAATAAAGGGAAGTATATTTTTTTTATTTTTGAAATTAATGAGGAAAGAGAAAAACAACTAAATGATGCCAAACATAAAAATTCAAGATCAAAACAAAAATGTATGCAAGAACACTTTGAATGTCAAGATGAACACTAAGAACACTTTGAAGATCAAAATGAACATCAAGAACATATTTTTGAAAATTTTTAAGAAAAGAAAAACATGTAAGACACCAAACTTAAAAATTTTTAAACTTTAGACACTAATAATTCGAGAATACATATGAAAAACAAGAAAAGACACAAAACAAGAAAATGTAAAGATCAAATAAGGAAAATCATCAAGAACAACTTGAAGATTATGAAGAACAATTTCATGCATGTGTTCTTCGAAAATTTAAAGAAAAATCAGAATATGCAATTGACACCAAACTTAAAATTTTACACAAGACTCAAACAAGAAACACAAAATTTTTGGTTTTTTATGATTTTATTAAATTTTTTTGTATCTTTCGAAAATTATTTTGAAAAAGAAAATAAAGAAATTCAAAATTTTTAATACGATTTCCAGGAATCATGAAATGTTAGTCTAAAGCTTCAGTCTAAAAAGATTAGACATGGCTAGCCAAGCTTCAGCAGGACATTACATACAACAGCCAAATTGATGGGAATCAACCAGCTCCTGTGATGATAAAAGCATCATCTGAAACTCTAGAATTCATTCTTAAAAATTCTGAAGAACAAAATAAAATTTTTTTTTATATTATTATTTTTTTTCGAATTTTTCGAAAATAAAAAGCTTAAAATTAAAATAAAATTACCTAATATGAGCAACAAGATGAACTGTTAGTTATCTAAACTCGAACAATCCCCGACAACGGCGCCAAAAACTTGGTGCACGAAATTGTGATCTCTAACAATGGCACCAAAAACTTGGTACGCACAATCTTAATCTCAACTCTTTTTCACAACTCAGTACAACTAACCAGCAAGTGCACGGGGTCGTCCAAGTAATACCTTACGTGAGTAAGGGTCGATCCCACGGAGATTGTCAGCTTGAAGCAAGCTATGGTCATCCTTGTAAATCTCAGTCAGGCATATTCAAATGGTTATGAGATTTTGATAATTAAAATATAAATAAAACAGAAAATAAAATAAAGATAAAGTTACTTATGTAATTCATTGGTGGGAATTTCAGATAAGCGTCTGGAGATGCTTTGTTGCTTCTGAACCTCTGCTTTTCTATTGTCTTCTTCCAACCATGTGTTACCTCCTTCCATGGCAAGTTGTATGATCCTCTCGGATGAAAACAAATCCATATGCGCTGTCACCGCACGGCTAATCATCTGTCGGTTCCCGCTAGTGTCGAAATAGGACCATTGTCCTTTTGCACACTGTCACTTGTGCCCCACATTCGCAGGTTTGAAGCTCGTCACAGTCATCCCTTCCCAGATCCTACTCGGAATACCACAGACAAGGTTTAGACTTTCTGGATCTCAGAAATGCTGCCAATAGTTCTAGCCTATACCACGAAGACTCTGATCTCACAGAATGGAATGCTCTGTTGTCAGGAGAGGCAACCATGCGTCGTGAACCAGGAGGCCAAGAGATACACACTCAAGCTATTACAGATAGAACGAAAGTGGTTGTCAGGCATGCGTTCATAAGTGAGAATGATGATGAGTGTCACGGGTCATCACATTCATCAGGTTGAAGTGCGAGTGAATATCTTAGAGAAGAAGTAGGCGTTAATTGAATAGAAAAACAATAGTACTTGTATTAATTCTTGAACAATAGCAGAGCTTCACACCTTAATCTATGGGGTATAGAAACTCCACCGTAGAAAATACATAAGTGAAAGGTCTAGGCATGGCCGTGAGGCCAGCCTCCAAACGTGTACAATGGCAAAGTCAAAGGACTAAACGTAATTGAGGGCGCGCCAATTGGGCTTCTGTAGCTCCAGAAAATCCACTTCGAGTGCAGGGAGGTCAGAATCCAACAGCATTTGTAGTCCTTTTTCAGCCTCTGAATCAGATTTTTGCTCAGGTCCCTCAATTTCAGCCAGAAAATACCTGAAATCACAGAAAAACACACAAACTCATAGTAAAGTCCAAAAATATGATTTTTGAATAAAAACTAATAAAAATATAATAAAAAGTAATAAAAACATACTAAAAACTATGTAAAAACAATGCCAAAAAGGGTATAAATTATCCTCTCATCAATGGAGCTTCTAAAGGATTATGATTTTGAATTAAGTTATCACCCCAAAAAGACAAACGTTGTGGCGGATGCATTGAGTCGGAAGTCTTTGACGAGTGCTTGGATGAGGATCAAAGAGGAAGAGTTAGTAGATAAGATTGTGGAACTTAAGTTGGGTCTTGGTGAAGTTGAAGGGGAAGCTTGTTTGAGCCAATTGTGCATTTCAAGCACATTTAAATCAGAGATTCAGAGCTCTAAGCAAAATGAGCAAGAACTTCAGAAGATGTTCCAACCGATTGTGGTAAGAAGAGGCATGGAGAGTTTACTAAGGATGAGGAAGGATTGTGGATGTATAAAGGGAGGATTTGTGTGCCAGATGTCAGAAGTCTAAGACAAGATTTGTTGTCGAAAGCTCATAACATCGGGTTTTTCATTCATCCAGGAAGTACGAAGATGTATTATGACCTAAAAAAGATGTTCTGGTGGCCTGGGATGAAAAATGATGTAGCTACAGTTGTGTTTAAGTGTCTGACGTGTCAGAAGACGAAGATAGAACACCAAAAACCATCGAAAATGTTACAACCACTTGAGATTCCTCAGTGGAAGTGGGAAGAAATTGCCATGGATTTTGTGACTAGTTTACCAAGGACTAGGTCAGGATTTGATGCGGTTTGGGTGATCGTCGATCGCTTAACTAAGTTCGCTCACTTTCTACCTATTCGAGTGAACTACACTATGGAGGAATTAGCAAGGTTGTACATCAAGGAGATTGTGAGATTGCACGGTGTGCCATCGAGCATAGTGTCGGACCGTGATCCCCGATTCACATCAAGGTTTTGAGAAGCTTTTCAAAAAGGTTTCGATATGAGACTGTGTCTCAGCACTGTGTATCATCCGCAAATGGATGGACAGTCAGAACAGACTATTCAGACATTGGAGGATGTCCTAAGGGCATGTGTTTTGGATCAACTGGGGAGTTGGGACCGTTACATGCCATTGGTGGAGTTTGCGTACAACAATAACTTTCATGCGAGCATTGGGATGGCTCCGTATGGGGCTTTGTATGGACGGAAGTGCCAGTCTCTACTGTGTTGGTATGAAGCCGGTGAATCAAGTATATTGAGGCCTAATTTGGTGGCAGAGACTACTGAGAAAATTAAGAAGATTCAATCTAGGATTCTAACTGCACAGAGCCGACAGAAGAGCTATGCGGATCAGAGAAGGAAACCATTGGAATTTGAAGTGGGTGAGCATGTATGTCTGAGGGTTACTTTAACAACTAGGATTGGAAGGGCGATTAAAACTAAGAAGCTGAATCTGAGATTCATTGGACCTTTTGAGATTTTGAAGCGATTCGGGCCGGTGGCATATCAAGTAGCCTTGCCGCCTCACTTGTCTAACTTGCATGACGTATTCCACGTGTCACAACTCTGTAAGTACACGCCGGATGCAGCTCATGTGTTAGAGCCTGAGTCGGTTGAGCTGAAGGAGAACTTAACTTTTCAAGTAACACCGGTGCGGATTGACGACACTAGTGTAAAGAAGTTGCGTAGAAAGGAAGTTCAGTTGGTCAAAGTTGCTTGGAATAGAGTAGGAGTGGAAGAGCATACTTGGGAGTTAGAGTCCGAGATGCGAAATGATTATCCTGAGTTATTCTCAGGTAATTACTAAATTTTGGGGCAAAATTTCTTATTTGGTGGAAAGAATGTAAAAACCGCGACAAATAAACCGCTTAATTGAATTAAATTAATTGCCCAAAATAGCATCCAAAAACTTAGAATGTTAATTAGAAAATTTAAATATGATTTTTGAACTTAGTAGATCTTTCTGAGTTGGAAAATGTAATTTTCTGCGAAAAATCGAGTAAAAATGCGAAACGGTAAATTAACCGGCAGTACCGGCTTAGTCTGTCCGGTACTATGCGAGAATAATAAAAATAGTAGAAAACCTTTGGAAAACGTTTAAAATTGAAAACCGGGCACTAATTTTAAAGATTTTGGCCCAAAATTGGGCAAAACGGGCCAAAAACGCTAACGGGTTGGACCGGACCCAAGTTAGGTCCAAGCCCAACATATAAAACCCTTTTTTAATGAGCATTCAGCTCATTCACTACACTCAAACACACCAAACACAGCTGCAAGTTAAGAGTGAAAAGGGGAGAAGAGTTACTATTCACATCACACTTCAATTGATCATATCTTGAGTTACGATGGTCCGATTCGCGTGTCGTCAGCGGCTATGTGAAGCTCTTGCCGAGACCGTTAGTTTCATCTAACTTGTGTAGGTAAGATCTCGAAATTTCATCTCCTTTCTGTAGCCCTAAGGAATTCAAATTTTAGGTTTTGGTTTTGAGTGAAATTTTGTGTTTTGGGTGTTTAGGTATACTCTAGCACTTGGTTTCCATTGAGTTTTGTCCTAATCAACTGTGGGTAAGGTAAGCTTGCTCTTATCCCTTGTGAAATTGAGTATTTAGGAACCCCAGGTGTTGATTTGTGGCAAATTAATGTGTATAGCTTAGAATATTGATTGTTGATGCTTGTTGGAGTGGATTCGTGGATTGGTTGATGCTTGGAGGCTTGTTGTGGACTCAAGTTTAGTGTTTGGTGCATATTAGTAACGGCCAAGGTATGATTTCGGTTTCCTTTATGTAATATGTAATATTTCTAGACACTTAGGCTAGTGGACCTTAGGATAGGATTGAATTGTTTATCGAACATGATAATGTATGATGGCATTATTGATTTTGACGACTTATGGTGTTGAACTTTGAGGTTATCGTTGGTTATTGAAATTGAAGTTGAATATGATGAATTTGAGTGTTGGTAATGAATTTTGAAGCTTATTGATGTTAGTGAAAATTGAGGATAGTGAAAAGATGCATTTAGTGTAATAATTAAGAATTGGAGGATTTTAAGTGAGAATTTTGGATGAAAGTGGTGAAATTTCATGTTGGTAGGATGAGGAATGAATTTAGAAGGTGTATGAACATCATTTGGTCTATTGGAACTGTTTTGGTTGTAGGATATTTGGTTTTGGTTGTGAATTTTGGAAGTTTGAGAACCTTGTCAATTTTTGGTAAAACCAATTTTTGGTGAACTTTGACAGATTATAACTTAAGCCTCAGTTTTTGAAATTTGTTAAAATTTGCTTTAAATTAAATTTCATTCAAAGATCTTTAAATTGATATAAAGTTTGATGAAAATAGATTTTTTTTGACGAAGTTATGAACATCTAAAGTTTGGGGTTTAAAATTGATATCTGCAACTTTGCAAAATTTTCCAAGTCTGGGAATGCATGCGTACGCGAACACCCCATACACGAGAGTGCCATTCTATTTGGCACCTATGTGTACGCATACATTTGTATGCGTACGCGAGAGGGGTAAAATCTAGAGGTGCATGCATACGTGAACACCCCATACGCGAGCGTGCCATTCTGTTTGGCACCTATGCGTACGCAAACTCTTGTATGCGTATGCGAAATGGGTAAAATTGTATGTATGCGTATGCATACATATTGCATCCGTACGCATAGACCCTGTTTTTCTGAAAAATGATTTCTCTTTATTTTCAAGGGTTTTCTATCTTTTTAAACTTCCTTCAATGTTGTTTTAAGAGTACTATCTAATCATTACGTTCTAATATTACTAAGGGTAAGATAGTAAATTATTTTAGTGAATTTCTGTAAGAATTTAGAAGACGGAACCTCAGGTTTCTGGAGTATTGAGGACGGATTTGTTGAGTGAGATGGAAGAGTACTGTAATGATGATTAAGGTAATAAGTTGTGGAAATTATGTATTGATGATTGATGAGTGGATATTTTATACACTTTTTGACATCTTTTTCATATAGTTTTTAATAGTTTTTGTTTAGTTTTTATTGATTTTTTATAGGTTTTAGTGTTAAAATCACATTTTTGGATTCTACTATTATTTTTTGTGGTTTAAAAAATTTTAGGTATTTTCTAGCTGAAATTGAGGAGTTGGAGCAGAGTCTGATTCAGAGACAGAGAAAGCACTGCAGATGCTGTCCAAATCTGACCTGCCTGCATTTGGAAGAGCTTTTCTGGAGTGACAGAAGTCCAAATGAAGCGTTCTAAATGGCTATGGAAAGCTGACTTCCAGAGCTTTCTATCAATATATAATAGTTCATACTTTGTTTCTGATTAGAAGGCCCAAAACTGGCGTATAACGCCGGCTTCCTGCACTCTTCCAGACTTCCAACCACCAAAGAGCAGTGCCCAACGTCCAAAGGCCCAGAAAGGACCCCTGGCTGGCATTTCACGCCTAAGAGACCTCAATACACATAGATCTCATCAAAACTCAGCCCAAACACTCACCAAGTGGGCCTCAGAAGTGGATTTTAGCACTAAATAGACTGTTTTACCCTACTAGTCATCTATTTAAGGGATTAAACTTATGTAATTAGAGGACGACAATCTTTATCATCATCTTCGACCTTGGGCACCTCCCTCCTCCTCTTGGAGGGAGGTCTCACATTTTTATGTTTTTATCTTTGTATTTTATTTTCAGTATGAGTTTCTAAACCTCCTAGGTTGAGGGGAGGGGCCCAGCTGATCGAGTCTTATGAATTAATAAAAGTACTATTTCTTATTCTTCGATCTGTGTCTGATCTATCTCTAAGATGTATATCTCGATCTTCATCGTGATGAGTAGGACGATTTGACAAATTGGCTCTGTTCATCACATTAAGACAAACGTGCCTAACAAACACCCGCGTCTACTTGGGTTCGTACGAATACTTGGCTGGAAAGCACGAGCCAACAGCAATGGATTTACATCTCTCAGATGGTTAATCCACGATTTTGTTGGGGACTTCTCGAGACATTAGTTCAGCTGATCTCCGGGGAGATTAAGGTCTCCGTGGTATAGGATAGATTCAAGAAGCAGCGTTCTCTGATCCGAAAGATTCTACCTTGTTTGTGGAGTTTTGAGTAGGATCGCCAAGAGAATGGATTGCTATGCGCTTCATTCTCCATTGGATTGAATACCAAGGGCCCTGGCGTTCATTCTGTAGCAGAGGAGATCAAAGACCATTGGCGTGGCTTTGATCACTTACAGCCTGCCATAGAAGAAGATCATTCACAAGCAAAGAAGATGATGGTACCAGTGTTACTTCAGAAAGACAAAGCAACTCCAACTCTCAACTCTTTTCCCATTATTACTATTCCTAGCATATAATTCCTATTATTACATGATCATCGTACTCCATAACAACCTTCTGATGATACCTGAATAAGACCTGCAAGACAACCACAAGCTTGCTTCAAGCCACAATCCTCGTGGGATCGACCCTGACTCGCTCAGGTATTACTTGGATGACCCAGTGCACTTGCTGGTTGGTGCACGAATTATGAATCACACTTTTCACAACTCGTACCACTAACCAGCAAGTGCACTGGGTCGTCCAAGTAATACCTTACGTGAGTAAGGGTCGAATCCCACGGAGATTGTTGGTTTGAAGCAATCTATGGTTATCTTGTAAACCTTAGTCAGGAAGTCAATTATGTTTATCAGTTGAATTGCGAATAACCAAGAGAGCATAAATTAAAGGTTACTTGTTATGCAGTAATGGAGAATATGTTAGAGTTTTGGAGATGCTTTGTCTTCTGAATCTCTGCTTTCCTATGTCTTCTAATTCATGCATGCACGTCCTTCTATGGCAAGCTGTATGTAGGGGATCACCATCGTCAATGGCTACATCCCATCCTCTCAGTGAAGAATATGCTCACATGCTCTGTCACAGCACGGCTAATCATCTGTCGGTTCTCGATCATACTGGAATAGGATTCTTCATCCTTTTGCGTCTGTCACTAACGCCCAGCACTCGCGAGTTTGAAGCTCGTCACAGTCATTCGATCATTGAATCCTACTCGGAATACCACAGACAAGGTTTAGACTTTCCGGATTCTCATGAATGCCGCCATCAGTTCTAGCTTATACCACGGAGATTCTGATTAAGGAATCTAAGAGACACTCATTCAATCGGATATAGAACGGAGGTGGTTGTCAGGAATACGTTCATGGTTTGAGGAAGATGATGAATGTCACGGATCATCACCTTCATCACAGTTAAGCGCGAATGAACATCTTAGATAGGAACAAGCGTATTTGAATGGAAAACAGAATTACTTGCATTAATTCATCGAGACACAGCAGAGCTCCTCACCCCAACAATGGAGTTTAGAGACTCATGCCGTCAAAGAGTACAAAGTTTAGATCTAAAATGTCATGAGATACAAAATAAGTCTCTAAAAGTTGTTTAAATACTAAACTAGTAGCCTAGGTTTTCAGAAAATGAGTAAACTATGATGTATGATGCAGAGATCCACTTTTGGGCCCCACTTGGTGTGTGCTGGGGCTGAGATTTAAGCAATTCACGTGCAGAGGCCATTTGTGGAGTTGAACGCCAGTTTTTGTGCCAGTTTGGGCGTTCAACTCCAGCTTTTAATCCTTTTCTGGCGCTGGACGCCAGAATTGGGCAGAGAACTGGCGTTGAACGCCAGTTTACGTCGTCTATCCTTGTGTAAAGTATAGACTATTATATATTGCTGGAAAGCCCTGGATGTCTACTTTCCAACGCAATTGGAAGCATGCCATTTCGAGTTCTGTAGCTCCATAAAATCCACTTTGAGTGCAGGAAGGTCAGAATCCAACAACATCAGCAGTCCTTTTTCAGCCTGAAGCAGATTTTTGCTCAGCTCCTTCAATTTCAGCCAGAAAAATACCTGAAATTACAGAAAAACACACAACTCATAGTAAAGTCGAGAAATATGAATTTTTCCTAAAAACTAATGAAAATAGACTAAAAACTAACTAGAACATACCCAAAACTATATGAAATTAATCCCAAAAAGCGTATAAAATATCCGCTCATCACTGGTACTGCTGCTGTTGTACAAAATAGTGTGTGTTATGCGTACAAGCATGCACCAATGATGGTAGAGATGAGTCTAGGACTCAAAGTGTAATGATGGATTACTGAGTACTGAATAAAATGATTTCTGAAACCACTGATGTATTATTTTAAAATGAGATTGTTGAGACGCTATGCGCCTGGCAAGGACGGTGTTTAATCCCGCTTGTTAAGGTTGCGGTGACAGCGTAAGGACAGTGGTTGATGCCGCTTACGTTGAGATGTGAGGTATGAGGCAGAGTATCCAGCTCGCATCCTCTTAGATCACAGTAGTGTGCCCGGCAATATAGCCGTGGGGGGTCCTGATGAGCGGATATTTTATACGCTTTTTGGCATTATTTTCATATAGTTTTTAGTATGTTTTGTTTAGTTTTTATTAAGTTTTTATAGGATTTAGTGTTAAATTCATATTTTTGGATTCTACTTTGAGTTTTTGTGTTTTTGTACAATTTCAGGTAATTTCTGGTTGAAATTGAGGAGCTAGAGCAAAAGTCTGATTCAGAGACAGAGAAAGCACTGCAGATGCTGTCCGGATCAGACCTCCTTGCACTCGGAAGTGCCATTTTGGATCTACAGAAGTCCAAATAGAGCGTTTTCAACGGTTATGGAAAGTTGACTTCCAGAGCTTTCCATAAATATATAATAGTCCATACTTTGCTTCAGATTAGAAGGCCCAAAACTGGCATCAACGGCAGCCTCCTGCCCCCTTTCTCGCGTCCAGCGCCCAAAGAGAAGAGACCAGCATCCAAACGCCCAAAGAGGACCCCCTAGCCAGTGTTCAACGCCCTAAAGGCCTCATAGCACGTGGATCTCATCAAAACTTAGCCCAAACACTCACCAAGTGGGCCCCAGAAGTGGATTTTAGCACTAAAAAGACTATTTTACCCTTACTAGTCATTGTTTAGTATTTAAAGGATTAAATTTATGTTATTCGAATACTTTTACAACACTTTTTACCATCATTCATCCATTTTACATGTTTTTACCATTGTATTTCCTTTTAGTATGAGTTTCTTAACCTCTTAGGCTGAGGAGAGGAGCCCTGCTGAGTCCTATGAATTAATAAAAGTATTACTATTTCTCTTCGATCCGTGTTTGATTAATTCTAAGATGTATATTCGTTCTTCAACATGGTGAATAAGATGACCAGTGACAATCAGCTCTGTTCATCATAACATGACCGCGTGCCTGACAACCACCCGTGTCTACTTGGGTTTGTGCAAATACTTCAATTGAAAACATTGAACCGTCAGCTTGATTATACATCTCTCAAATGACTAATCCACGACTTTGTTAGGAACTTCTCGAGACACCAGTTCAGCCGATTTACGGGGAGATTAGGGTCTCTGTGGTAGAGGCTAGAACCCAAAGATGCAGCATTCTCTGATCCAGAAGATCCGACCTTATCTGTGGCATTTTGAGTAGGATCATTAAGGAGAATGGACTGTAAGAGCTTCACCCTCAATCAGAATGGATCCACACTAACCTTGGGGTTCAGATCTGGAGGAGTATTGGCGGCAGCTCAAACCAGCGTCAATCACTTACAGCCTGCCATTGAAGAAATCATTCACAAGCAAACAAGACAGTAATACCAGAGTTAATTCAGAAAGACAAAGAAACTCCAATCCTTAACCATGTTCCTATTCTTGATTCCATTCCAATTCACAAATACAAACTACGAATAGTTACCTCTATCTGCCTGACTAAGACACGCAAGATAACCATAGCTTGCTTCAAACCACAATCCTTGTGGGATCGACCCTGACTTGCTCAGGTATAACTTGGACGACCCAGTGCACCTGCTGATATAGCTGTACGAAGGTATGGGGATTCGTACACCAAGTTTTTTGTGCCGTTGTCGGGGATTGTTCGAGTTTGGACAAACTGACGGATTATCTTATTCCCTAGATCAGGTATTGTCTCTGATTTTTGCAAGAGTATTTTATTTTATTTCTCTTTTTATTTTCGAAAAAAAATTAATTAAAAACTTTTTCAAAAAAAAATATATTTCTTTTCTTTGTTTAATCTTTGTTTTTGGTTTGAGTTTTTTGTTTATGTTCTTGGTTAAATTTTCAAAATTTTGAGTCCTTTTTCTAAAAAAATTTTCAAAATTAGTATCTTTTTGTTTGAATCTTGTGTCAAACCTTTAAGTTTGGTGTCTTCTTGTGTTTTTCTTTTAAATTTTCGAAAATTTATGTATGATTTTCAAAAACTTTAAGTTTGGTGTCTTTTACATGTTCTTGTGTTCTTTGAATTTCTTAAGTTTTGTTCTTGGTGTCTTTTTAATCTTCAAAGTGTTCTTGTGTTTCTTTTTGTTTTGATCTTAAAAATTTTGAAGTTTAGTGTCCCTTGGTGTTTTTCTTTAAATTTTCGCATAATAGGGTGTCTTAGATCTAAAAATTTTAAGTTTTGTGCCTTTTACTTGTTTTTCTCTCTCCTCATTAAATTCAAAAATAAAAAAATATCTTTTCTATCTTTATTTTAATCATATTTTCGAAAATCATAATTAAAAATTCAGATTTTAATTTCATAATTTTTTATCTTATCTTATCTTAGTTTTAAAAATAAAAAAAATCAAATCTTTTCAAAACCATATCTTTTTCAAAATTTTATCTTATCTTATTTCAAATTCAAAATTTAAAAAATTGAATTTCAAAAATTTAATTTTCATAATTCAAATTTCAAAATTTAAAATTTAAAATTTAAAATTTTAAAAATCAACCCTTTTTTTAAAAAAAAATCAAATATTTTTCAAATCTTTATCTTATCTTGTTGACATTTTCAAAATTCAAAATTTAAAATTTCAAAATTTAAAATTTAAAATTCAAATTTTTAAATTCAAATTTTGAAACTTAATTTTCAAATTTCAAATTTTAAATTCAAATCTCTTCTATCCATAGTTGTCAGAACCGAACCGGTAATCGAACCGGTCAAGTCACTGGGTCACTGGTTCAACCGGTGGATCACTGGTTGAACCGGTTGACTCGGTACTATGCAAATAAAAAATAAAAATAGTCAAAAACCTAAAATTAAATTTTGAAATACATATTTTTACTAATATTTTAAGAACAATTAAGTCGAATTCTATAAATAACTAATACAAAAATAGACATATAATTAGTTCATACTACTATATAGTATCTTAATTAGACACAATAAGAATAACAATCTATGAATTATATTCAAACAAGAATTTCAAGGTCTAAATATTTTTATATAATTAAATAATTATATAAATTTATTTTTTTCTTAGAATCAAAATTTTTTATTTTATTATTATATTCATTATTATTTTTTATTTTAAAATTAATTAATTTGTACTTCAATCAAAAAATAATTAATTTAAAAAATATTGAGTTAAGTATTTCCATAAAAATTATTATTTTAAATAATAATAATTATTTTTTTATTTTAATAATATAATTAATTATTATATATGTGTGTGTGTGTGTGTGTGTGTGTGTGTGTGTGTATTAGTTATAAAATATTGAAATATATATATTATAAAAAGCATTAGCAATACTAAAGAAATGGGTTAGTGCATTGGTTGTCAACTTGATTTTCAATTCAGAAGACCCAAGTTCGACTCCTACTCCTCGCAATGTATTTTTCCGAATTTCACAACCCGCATGCTGATGTCAGCACGCAGGTTGACCGTTGACTGCGTTGTTGACTGGACCAGTTCGGTTTTGGTCCGTGTCGGGTTTGACCGGTTAATTTCCTTAAGCGGTCAATATACCAAACTGGACCGGTACAATGTCCGGTTCACCGGTTTTTCAGTCGAACCAGTCGGTTCGGTCCGGTTTTTACAACTATGCTTCTATCTTATCTTATTTTCAATTTTTTTCTCAATTAAATTACTTATCTTCTCTCTCTTTTTTCTATAACTTCCTAACTAACTCTTCTCTCTCTCTCAATTTTCGAAAATTCCCTTCTATTTCTCTCTCCTCTTTTTCGAAATTTCACTAACTAATTTTCAATTCCTTTTAATTAATTAACTTTAATTTTCGTAATTAATAAATAAATAAAATAAAATCCAAAAATATTTTAATTCTTATTTATCTTTTTTTACGTCTATTTCTTCTTCTACCTCTTCTACTTTTCTTCTTCTTCTACCTTTCTTCATCATGAACCCAAATAGAAATGAAGAGTTCAGAAGAACTCTGGAATCTTATACGAATCCCACTACTGACTTCTATGGAAGAAGTATTAGCATACTTCACATCAGAGCAAGTAGCTTTGAACTCAATCCTCAACTTATTACTCTAGTGCAGCAAAACTGCCAGTATTCTGGGCTTCCTCAGGAAGAACCTAAAAAATTCCTGGCAGATTTCTTAAAGATTACTGACACAGCACACAATGAGGGAATAGACCAAGATGTCTACAGACTATTGCTCTTTCCTTTTGCTGTAAAGGACCAAGCAAAGAGGTGGTTGGATAACTAGCCTAAAGCTAACTTGAAAACTTGGAAATAGTTAGTAGACAAGTTTTTAAATCAATACCTTCCTCTAAGAAAGATGACCCAACTGAGACTGGACATCTAAGGCTTCAAACAAGGAGATAATGAATCTCTTTATGACACCTGGGAGAGGTATAGAAGGATGCTAAGAAAATATCCCACTGAAATGTTTTCAGAATGGGTACAGTTAGACATCTTTTATTATGGACTTTTAGACATGGCTAGAATATCTTTGGACCACTCTGCTGGTGGTTCCATACACATGAGAAAGACCATTGAAGAGGCTTAAGAGCTTATTGAGACAGTTGCCATCAATCAATATCTGTACTCACCTGTTGAGACTTCTATAAAAGGAGAGGTTAAGGCAGTATCTACTGAACCTAACCTTTCAGAATAGGATGGCCCATTGACTCAGCAACTGTACGCCCTTGCCCAGGAACTACTGAAATTGTAAGAGGCTTTGCAAGAAACTCAGGCTTCTAACAGGAATGTAGAAGCACAACTAAGTCAAATAAGGCAGCAGTTATCTAAGTAGATAACATATGAATGCCAGGCCATTCAACCAAAGATTGGGAAAACCTTAAATACCTAACCTCAGAACAACAGGAGGTTAGGAAAAGACAACTGACAGAGGATAACCAGGTCTCTACACAAGATAATTCTGGGCGTTCAAACGCCTAGGAAGGTATCACTCTTGGTGTTGAACGCCAGGAAAGGGCAGAGACTGTGCATTCAAACGCTCAGGAAGGTATCATTCTTGGCGTTGAATGCCAGGAAAAGGCAGAGACTGGGTGTTTGCACACTTGGCATTGAACGCCCGCAAGGGAATGATGCCCCTGGCGTCAAACGCTAGGAAGAGGGCAGCAACATGGGGGTTGAACACCCAAGTAAGGGAGGCCAGTCACATGATAACAAACCTCCTAAGCAAGCTAGTAACCCCCCTTCCAAAACACAAGGTACTCAGCCTTCATCAACCAAGATTGATGAGTACAAGGCCAAGTTACCATACCCTCAACGACTCCAAAAAGCAGAAAGGATAGACAATTTGCCAAATTCTTAGAAGCTTTTAAGAAGCTGGAGAACAAAATCCCGTTTACAGAGGCTCTTGAACAAATGCCTTCATATGCTAAGTTCATGAAGGAAATACTGAACAATAAGAGGGATTGGAGGGAAGTAGAGACAGTAGCTCTTACTAAGGAGTGCAATCTAGTCATTCAGAGGAACCTTCCTTAGAAACTGCAGAGACACCCTAACACTCTCCTCAAAGACACAGAAGTGAATCCAAGAGAAGAGTTTTTGGCCCTTATCACTGAGGCAGAGGCCGATCATTCACTCGAAAACTGTTTCTCAATAATTTTCTACCGGCAAGTGCATCGGATTTGTCGTCAAGTAAAAACTCACTGTAGAGTGAGGTCGAATCCCACAGGGATTGGTTAGTTGATCAATTTTAATTGGAGAATTGTGCTAGTTGAGCGAAATCAAAATTGGGTTGAGATTGTAGAATGTAAATTTGGCGGGAAACTTAAATTGCAAGAAATTAAATGACAAAAATTAAAGTGCGAGAAATTAAATGACAGAAGCTTAAATCGCAAGAAAATAAATGGGAATAGGGTTAAGCATGAAATTAAAGAGCATAATGTAAATAGAATGGGTAGATCAGAGATGGGGATTCATTAGGTTTCAGGAGATATTGAACTCTCCAGATCAAATCATTTTCATCTCTTCCTCAATCAATGCATTCATTGACTTTGCTTGGCAATCTTAGATGATTGGATCCCAATGTCTTGGCTCACCAATCTCTCTAAGCATGAACAATTGCCCAGTGTCTTGATTTAATTGCTCATGGGAAAAGTTGAAGTTCGGCCACTGATTAGACCACACAAATTCATAGATCAAAGTATTGGTAGGATTAAATGTCACAATATCCATCCAACCTCCAATCTAATAAAATGTGAGAAAGCATTTCTAGCATGAATTCCTCATCCTTCTCTCAAGGATCAGAGGAATTCCAATTGTGGATAGCTTCTCTGTCAAGATAACTATCCACTGGAATTTAGATCGAAAGCTTTCTAACAAAAATCAAGAGAAAAGATAGAAGAAGAAGATGAAAACTATTATTGATCCATTGAATTACAATAGAGCTCCCTAACCCAATGAAAGGGGTTTAGTTGTTCATAGCTCTCAAAATGTAAAATGGAATTGAAAGATACATGTTAGAATTGAAAAACTTGTAGAAAATTAAAATTAGCAGAGTGTCAGGATCTCTCCGAAAAAAAACTCCTCTATCTTAAATTCTAAGCTATTTATACACTTTCTTCCATTGATCTTCAATCTCTAAATTGGGCTTTTGGCCTTGATTGAATTGGATTGAAGTTGCTCTAATTCGTTTCCCTTACTGTTGAGAAGAGATCTGCTTGAATTGTAAAGTTCTGATGCACCATGTTTGAGTCCACGTTTGGGGGCCAACGTTGATTCAAACGCCCCTTTGAGAATTCAGTTCTGCTTACTGTCATTGGTGTTTAATTCAACGTTGGATTTCCAATGATCTTCTACCCACGTGTACGCGTGCCTTGCGCGTTTGCGCCCTTGGGGTCATAATACGCATCCACGCGTGCGCGTGGATGCAAAAATCCCAATTCTAGTTTCAAAAGCTTTTAGAAGAATGTTGGTCTCAGCGTTGGACTGGCAACGTTCCTTCCAACGTTGGCCTATCCACGCGTACATGTGCACGTGGATTATCAGAATTTCCAATCCACGCGTGCGCGTATAGCATGCGTACGCGTGGATTCTCCAAGGTTAAACGGCT
Organism: Arachis hypogaea; assembly: GCF_003086295.3. NCBI lineage: Eukaryota > Viridiplantae > Streptophyta > Magnoliopsida > Fabales > Fabaceae > Arachis > Arachis hypogaea. Next base: position 73,392,857 of record NC_092047.1, on the reverse strand, counting down.
ATAGGCGCGTGCGCGTCGTTGCCCTTTTTCAAGTTCATGATTTTGAGATCCAGCTCGCGCACGTTGGCCACCCACGTTTGAGGTAGCGTTTTTGTTCCAACGTTATCCTTCCACGCGTGCGCGTCACCCACGCGTGCGCGTCACCCACGCGTGCGCGTGGATTGTCAAAATTTCCAATCCACGCGTGCGCGTCGCTACAAATTTTCCAAATCCCCAGAAAGCACATTTTATCACAACGTTGGGGGTAACGTTGGCTTGCCAACATTCCTTCAACGTGGGCACCAGCAAATTATAAAAAAACTTGCTCCGCCTCCCTCTCAACGTTTGAGGTAACGTTGGTAGTCCAACTTGGCCACCAACGTTGCTTCTTGTTCATCCTTTCCATGCTCCTTCTTTAACTTCCTCCCATGCTTTCCTTCACCTGTCATCAACCAATACATACATCAAAGCCTTGCTAAAGTCATGAGAATTCTCATCATTCTTAGCACACAAGTAATTATAGCATAATTCTCATGAAATTGCATCAAATTAACCATGATTGAATGAATCTAGGCATACATAAATTTCTAACCCAATTGCTTACTTATAGCTCAAGAAAGTGCATAAAACCTATTAAAAACAAAGAAAAAGGCTAGTGAAACTAGCCTAAGATGCCCTGGCATCACAACACCAAACTTAAATCTTGCTTGTCCCTAAGTAAGCACTGAATTATTGAGAAGAATGAATGAAACAGAAAGTAATGTTCATATCAGCAAGTCATTATTATTAGTTCATGGGGTTTTATGCAGAGAATGTTGCGGCTCACTTTTATTGACTCTTAGGTGAGAATTGTCCCTTTTAAGCATCAACTAACATACTGCTATGACCTTTTATTATTCACTCATCCTTGGTAATTGCTTTTCTTTGTTTTTCTTTTCCTGTGAGCTTATTTCTCACTTGTAGCTTAGTGTCATGTGTTGTAGCAGCTTCTTATCTTATTTTCACTCAACACATATTCACCACAGACACTTGGCTCACAATTCTTCTTAAGACATTGATGCCCAGTACCTCTTTGGGTTACTAAATGCCTTGTAACTAGGTTGCTCTTGATAATGGACTTTTGGTTGGTAATCCCAGGTTAGTTAACCCAAGTTACCAAGTGATAAAGCACTCCATAGAACCTAATCATCCAAGCAGATCCTAGTACAAAGACACCACAGGCATATGTGCTAAGGTCCAAGCTATTGGTATCTAGCCTTATTCTTTGCTTTCTTCTATTTTTGTTGCCACTTTTGGCTTTTCTTTTTCCTTTCTTTTTATTTGTTTTCTTTCATCCAAGGACTTTTACTTGCTAAGATTCAAAGACAGCATCTAGTTTAGTAGAGGAACCATCTACCCTTTTATTCATTATTGGTGAGCTACTACACAATCAGACATATATACCACCACTTACTCTTTATTTTATTCCTTGCCAATAGAAACCATTCCACTTCTGTTCAAACATTTCTTTTATTTAATTAAAAAGGGCAGGGGACAAAACAAGCATTTAACAAGTGAAAGTGAAACACACATACCTAGGCTAGCATATTTATTGCAAAATTAAACCCAACAGAATCCAAGATGACTTAAACTAAAAGTTAACTATTAACTAAATCAGACATGTTCTTTCTTTATTGAACATGATAAAAAAGGAGCTAGTCCACCTTTCATTCTTTATCCTGCTTGTCTTTCTTCATCTTCTCTCCTTCTTGCTTACTAGTTTCTCCCTTGCCTTTTCCCTTTAACTTTGTCCAGAATCCAGCTTTCTTCATTGTCCTTTCCACTTTGTCTTCATGGCGTATTGCTCTGTCTATCTCCAACTCACTTCTTTCCTTAAAGTATTGATCATAATTTGGAAATATTGGGTTAAGATCAGGTAGATGTTCCGCCATATAGTTGAGCTTAGTTTGAGCATTCATGTTATAGTCAGCTTGAACTTCATATCTTACATTCTGAAGAGTAATGAACTCCTTGAAAGCTCTCATGTTATCAACTTGATGCTGGGCCAGCTGGTTGAGAGATTCTTAAAATTGTGAAGATTGTTCTTTTTGCATAACCAGAATTCTTAACTCAAAATCTCTCTGCTGGCTCATCATTCTCAACTGAAGCTCCTCTTGTCTCTCTTGAGTTCTCATGTACTGCTCGGATAGCCTTTCAATTGTCTCTTGCATCCGGCTCATGTCCATGTTGGTTTGTGATTGGAATTGTTGCTTTTCTTCTTGTTCTCCTTCCTCTTGTGGTTCCTCTCTCCTTCGCCTCCTTTGTGGTCTTCAACTTTGCTGGGCCATTGTGACATTCATCATCCTTTCGAGGGTCATAGGCATGCCTGGATTCAGCCATATTGGGTTTGCATCCTCCAGTGGCACTCTAGCCTTCATGCATAACCGCATAATGGTGTTTGGGTAATGGAGCCAAGCTTCAGCAGAATTTTTCTCTGAAATCTTTTGAATGTCATTTGCAATGATCTCGTGAACCTTTATCTCTCCTCCCACCATTATACAGTGTAGTGATGCCAGGGCATCTTGGCCAGTTTCACTGACCTTTTCTTTACTGTTTTTAGGTTAGTTTCATGCATTTCTTTAGGAAATAAGCTAGTTTTGGGTAAATATTCACTTATGCCTTGACTCAAGCATACATTGTGCATTTTACATGATTTCATGAGGATTTTGCATAAGTTTAGTGACAAATATTACGTTGCATTACTCATGACTTGGACTAAAGCTTTGATGCACTTTGTTGCTTGATTTCAGGACCAAAAAGAAGCAAGAAAAGGGGAGGTAACTTGCAAGATTAATGAGAAAAGTGATTGCCAATAACACTCTCAAAAAGCCATCAATGCCCACATTAGAGAGTCACGTTAACCAAGTTAACGTGAACTCTAACGTGGAGAAGAGAAGTTGAGCCAACATTAGTGACACTCAACATTGTCACTAACGTTGGAAATTACTCATAAGTGGCCACGTTAGAAGCCACGTTAACCTAGTTAACGTGGCCTCTAACGTTAAAGGGGGGAGGGGGAAGAGAAGCCAACGTTAGTGACACTCAACATTGTCACTAACGTTGGCCTATGGTGCAAAGTACCACGTTAACTCCCACGTTAACTTGGTTAACTTGGGAACTAACGCAGAGGATGAAGAGTTGTCGACAACGTTAGTGACACTCAACATTGTCACTAACGTTGAAGCAACCACACAACCCCCAAGAGTCACATTAACTTCCACGTTAACTTGGTTAACGTGGAAGCTAACGATGAGAAATGAAGGATGAGCCAATGTTAGTGACACTCAACATTGTCACTAACGTTGGGATGGCTAAAAGATGGCCACGTTAGAAGCCACGTTAACCTAGTTAACGTGGACTCCAACGTGAGACCTAGGGGCACATTGGAACGTTAGTGACAATGTTGAATGTCACTAACGTTCTCGAAGGATGGCAAAGGCCACGTTAGAAGCCACGTTAACCTAGTTAATGTGAGCTTTAACGTGAAGCAAGAAGGGGCACAATGGAACGCTAGTGACAATGTTGAGTGTCACTAATGTTCTCGAAGGTTAACAAGGCAACGTTAAAAGCCATGTTAACCTAGTTAACGTGGGTTTTAACGTGAGGCAAAAGGGGTGCATTGGAACGTTAGTGACAATGTTAAGTGTCACTAACGTTCCTGAACTTGGACTTTCACTAAATGATTAACACTCCTTACGCCCTGAGCTTAAGTCTCTGCCCACTCCGCACTTTCTCTCTGCAAGTAAAGCCAAGCCCAAATAAAGAAAGGAACTACTTCAAACTCAAGATCCAAAGGCCCAAGACTTGAAGAGTAAACTAGAAGCTAAGAAGAGTAGTATATATAGGAGTAGCTTTGAATTGTAAAGGAGTTCTGGAGGCTGAAGAACTACTCTCTGTATTTTACTTTCTTTGCAATTTCTAGTTTTATGATGTATTCTCCATATTTGTTTGCCAAGCAAGAATCGAAGCCAAGACTAATAAGGTGGATCTTACTGTTGCAGGAATTCGATATTGAAATCAGAGACAAGAAGGGAGTGGAGAACAAGGTGGCAGATCACTTATCTAGAATCCCTCATGATCAAGGTGGAGAAAATGATACAAATGTTAACGAGCTCTTCCCTGATGAGCAGTTGATGACAGTTCATAAAGCACCATGGTTCGCAGATATTGCAAATTTCAAGGCAACTGGAGCATTACCCCCAGGGATCAATAAACATCAAAAGAGGAAGCTCATGAATGATGCAAAATACTTTGTCTGGGACGAGCCATATCTCTTCAAGAAATGTTCAGATGGAATTCTTAGAAGATGTGTCTCGGAAGAGGAAGGGAGAGAAGTCCTGTGGAACTGCCACGGTTCATGCTATGGCGGGCACTTTGGAGGGGACAGAACTGCAGCAAAGGTGTTACAAAGCGGATTCTTTTGGCCCACTCTTTTCAAGGATGCCAAAGAGCTAGTAAAAAGCTGCAATGAATGCCAAAGATCTGGAAACCTGCCCAAAAGAAACGCCATGCAACAAAATTTCATCTTGGAACTTGAACTGTTTGATGTGTGGGAATTGATTTCATGGGACCATTCCCAACCTCATATGCAAACAATTACATCCTGGTAGCAGTAGATTATGTTTCCAAGTGGGTAGAGGCTATTGCAACCCCAACTAATGATAACAAGGTAGTCATGAACTTCCTCAGGAAGAATATCTTTAGCCAGTTTGGAGTCCCAAGAGCCCTCATCAGTGATGGAGGGAGCCACTTTTGTAACAAACCACTAGAAGCTCTCCTCTTACGATATGGGGTAAAACACAAAGTAGCCACACCTTACCATCCTCAAACAAGTGGGCAAACTGAGATATCCAACACAGAGCTGAAGAGGATCCTGGAAAAGACTGTGGGCGCATCTAGAAAGGATTGGTCGAAGAAGTTGGATGATGCTCTGTGGGCATACAGAACAGCATTCAAAACCCCACTTGGAATGTCTCCATATCAATTAGTCTATGGGAAAGCTTGTCATTTACCACTGGAGCTGGAACATAAAGCTTTTTGGGCTATCAAGATACTAAATTTTGACAGCATTGCTGTTGGTGCAAAAAGAATCCTGTAGCTGCAAGAGATGGAGGAATTCAGGTCACAAGCCTATGAAAACACTAAGATGTATAAAGAGAAGGCAAAAAGAAAACATGACATGCACTTGGCACCCAGGAGTTTCGAAAAAGGGCAGCAAGTACTCCTTTACAATTCTAAATTAAGGCTGTTCCCAGGGAAACTCAAGTCAAGGTGGTCCGGACCTTTCTTGGTTACAAAAGTATCACCATATGGCCATATCGAAATCACGGATGAAGGTTCAAAGAGGACTTTTACAGTGAATGGACAAAGACTCAAGCATTATCTGGGCAACATGGGGGAAGACCCCAGAGTAAAGTACCATCTCAAATAATTAAGAACTCGTCAAGCTAGCGACGATAAAAGAGCGCTCTGTTGGGAGGCAACCCAACCTCAGGTAGTTTCAATTTCATCTTTATTTCAACAAAAGTCACAAGTGGTTTCCCCTGTATTGAAAGGAGCTAAGTTTGGTGTTCCACACCAGAACAATCCAAGAGTGATGGTGTAATTCTAAGTTTGGTGTTCCACTAAAGGACATTGGTTAGAATTACACCCCACTCCCAAAAGAACATTGCTAGCTCCATCCAACCAAGAGAAACCACTTAGGTGTAGTTAGACTATAGGTGATCATTGCTTTGTTGATAACAAGATATGAGGGTCTCTGCATATATGCAATGTTGTGTACTGGGCAAAGAACTAAGTTTGGTGTTCACACACCAAACTGAGTTCAAGAGGCACAAGCATACATATAAGCTAACTATGTCTCAAGTGCTTTGGGAACAAGCAACTTCCAGTGACCTTGTAGGAATCTTATAAGGAAATGGTGCACCTTCACCCAAAGAAGCGAGGCAGCAAAAACTAGGAGGATGACAAAGAGAGAGGGGGACCAGAGATCATCACCCGAAGGTTGTATTGTTACCTGATTCCATTGTACTTAGAATTGTTGAAAGTTGGAGGTCCGAATTGCACTTTTGATTTGTAGTTACTTGCAGTTGAACTTTTTTTTAAATTCTGTCTTTTAAGTTTTCCTTCTGAATAGGTCCATGATTTCTGGTTTAAATGTCACTGCATCATTCCCTTATTTACTTGTAAGCTTGTCCCTTTTTATCAAATGAAGAAGAGAATATTTATGTTTTTAAAAGACCAGAGTAGGGTTCCTAATGTGGAGGTGCATTCATGAATCTTTGGGGTAGTCATAAGTTAGCTAAGTTGGTTCAACCACAAGGTTAGGAGGACAACTATCTATCCTGAATACTTGACTTTGGATATACTCATGAGACTAAGTTAATAACAAGATCCTAAGAAAAGAAAAGGGAAAGAACCATGGAAGTGAAAAACAAAAGAAAAAGAGTAAGCAATAAGGCTAGGTATCAATGGTTTTAAGCTTGAGGCAAGTGTCTGTGGTGCTCCTGTGTGAGGGATCTACTTGGATGAATAAGCTCTTAGGGGTGCCTTATCACTTGGTAACTTGGGTTAACTAACTCGGGATTATCAGATGAAAGTCCACTATCAAGAGTAACCCTCACTACAGAGCATTTAGTAACCCAAAGAGGTGCTGGACACCAAGGTCTCAAGAAAAACAAATAAATAAACTATATGCCTGTGGTGTGTATGTATGGGGGAGAGACTTGAGGGAGTAAGTCCTTAGGGGTGCTTCAACACCTAGCACCTTGAACCAACTGGTTCGGAAGTATTGGCTGAAAGCTTATCTTAAAGAGTTGCCCCCTTACAGAGCACTTAGCCTAAATAACACAAACAACCCTTGTAATAACAATAAAAGGATCAATGAATAAAAGTCTCATGGGATATGAACAAAGTGGGTGTTTTAGGACAGAATAAAGGTCTGAAAGCCAGTAATGGAATGAACCTAAGTTGCTACGCATGAAACCACCATAAAATCAGTAATATGACTTCCACAAGGAAGACTCATTCCTCTGGATATTCCATTCATCATTCTCTTGTTCCAGTACTTGCTTAGGGACAAGCAAGCTTTAAGTTTGGTGTTGTGATGCCAGGGCATCTTGGCCAGTTTCACTGACCTTTTCTTTACTGTTTTTAGGTTAGTTTCATTCATTTCTTTAGGAAATAAGCTAGTTTTGGGTAAATATTCACTTATGCCTTGACTCAAGCATACATTGTGCATTTTACATGATTTCATGAGGATTTTGCATAAGTTTAGTGACAAATATTATGTTGCATTACTCATGACTTGGACTAGAGCTTTGATGCACTTTGTTGCTTGATTTCAGGACCAAAAAGAAGCAAGAAAAGGGGAGGTAACTTGCAAGATTAATGAGAAAAGTGATTGCCAATAACACTCTCAAAAAGCCATCAATGCCCACATTAGAGAGTCACGTTAACCAAGTTAACGTGAACTCTAACGTGGAGAAGAGAAGTTGAGCCAACGTTAGAGACACTCAACATTGTCACTAACGTTGGAAATTACTCATAAGTGGCCACGTTAGAAGTCACGTTAACCTAGTTAACGTGGCCTCTAACGTTAAAGGGGGGAAGAGAAGCCAACGTTAGTGACACTCAACATGGTCACTAACGTTGGCCTATGGTGCAAAGTACCACGTTAACTTGGTTAACGTGGGAACTAACGTAGAGGATGAAGAGTTGTCGACAACGTTAGTGACACTCAACATTGTCACTAACGTTGAAGCAACCACACAACCCCCAAGAGTCACGTTAGTTAACGTGGAAGCTAACGATGAGAAATGAAGGATGAGCCAACGTTAGTGACACTCAACATTGTCACTAACGTTGGGATGGCTAAAAGATGGCCACGTTAGAAGCCACGTTAACCTAGTTAACGTGGACTCCAACGTGAGACCTAGGGGCATATTGGAACGTTAGTGACAATGTTGAATGTCACTAACGTTCTCGAAGGATGGCAAAGGCCACGTTAGAAGCCACGTTAACCTAGTTAACGTGAGCTTTAACGTAAAGCAAGAAGGGGCACAATGGAACGTTAGTGACAATGTTGAGTGTCACTAACGTTCTCGAAGGTTGACAAGGCAACGTTAAAAGCCATGTTAACCTAGTTAACGTGGGTTTTAACGTGAGGCAAAAGGGGTGCATTGGAACGTTAGTGACAATGTTAAGTGTCACTAACGTTCCCGAACTTGGACTTCCACTAAATGATTAACACTCCTTACGCCCTGAGCTTAAGTCTCTGCCCACTCCGCACTTTCTCTCTGCAAGTAAAGCCAAGCCCAAATAAAGAAAGGAACTGCTTCAAACTCAAGATCCAAAGGCCCAAGACTTGAAGAGTAAACTAGAAGCTAAGAAGAGTGGTATATATAGGAGTAGCTTTGAATTGTAAAGGAGTTCTGGAGGCTGAAGAACTACTCTCTGTATTTTACTTTCTTTGCAATTTCTAGTTTTATGATGTATTCTCCATATTTGTTTTCATCTTCAAGAGCTATGAACAACTAAACCCCTTTCATTGGGTTAGGGAGCTCTGTTGTAATTTGATGGATCAATACTAATCTTCATTATTCTTCTTCTATCTTTCCTCTTAATTTTACTTGAAAGCTTTCGGTCTTCATCCAATTGAGTAGTTATCTTGGAAGAGAAGCTATTCAAACTTGGATCTCTTTTGAACCTTGGAAGAGGAATGAAGAGATCAAGCTAGAAATGCTTTCTCATGCTGGACCAAATTGGGTTTGGATGGGTATGTGACTGTAACCCTCTCAATACTTGGTTTGGGAAATGCATGTGGTATAATCAGTGACCATACTTCATCTCTTCTCATGAGCAATTGACCAAGGAATTGTCTATTGATCAAGATTTGAGAGATTGAATTGCAAGAAATTGCAATTCAATCACTTAAGATTGCCAAGGAGATCAATGAGTGCATTGATTGAGGAAGAGATGAAAATGAACTTGATCCGGAGAATTGCAACATCTCCTAAGCCCAATGAACTCCCCATCTCTGATCTTACCCATTCTCTTTAATTTCTGCGATTTACTTTTATGAGCAAATCCCCCATTCCCATTTACAATTCTGCAATTTATTTTCAGTCATTTACTTCTAGTCCTTTAATTCTAGCATTTACTTTTCTGTTATTTACATTCCCGCCATTCTATTTTCTGCAACTCTCAACCCAAATTCTGGACTCGCTCAACTAGAACATTCTTCTAATTAAAGTTGCTTGATCAATCAATCCCTGTGGGATTCGACCTCACTCTATTGTGAGTTTTTACTTGACGACAAATTCGGTACACTTGCCGAAGCGAGATTTGTTAAGAGACAAGTTTTCCTCGCATCATGTAGCATGACAGCCCTTTTCTTGTTAACTTCTGAAGCGTTCACTGTGCCCAGAATTGATCTCTTTATAAGCTCATATCAACCTTTTGCTTCGGGAATAAGATCTCCCCTTCTCAAGTACTTGTGCCTTTTATGATTGTCCCTCTCCCATTCAGCATTAACCACACAGATATCACTAGAGATTTTATCATAATCTGGGTTCCCATTTACTATTTTTTTAGTACCCAGGCTCATCAAAATGTGCCGGCCTCAGTCCTAAGACCTTCATAATGGTCTTCGGACTAAAGTCTACTTCCGCACCCCTTACATAACTCTTGTAAGTTGGGGCACTGGTTGTATCCAGCCTTGCAGTGTTAGCATAAAACCCGTTATGATGTTTGCATTAATCCTGGTGATTGGTGAGGTAAGCGCTTCCCATTTCCTCTTCCTGATCTTGGCTCTTATTTCTGGGCATTCATCATCAGGTAGTTGAAAAGGGATCTCTGGATATATTCCTTTTCCTGTCATCCATTCAAGTTGAAAACTGTCTCTCAACAATTTCCTACCGGCAAGTGCACCGGATTCGTCGTCAAGTAAAAACTCACTGTAGAGTGAGGTCGAATCCCACAGGGATTGGTTGGTTGATCAATTTTAATTGGAGAATTGTGCTAGTTGAGCGAAATCAAAATTGGGCTGAGATTGCAGAATGTAAATTTGGCGGGAAACTTAAATTGCAAGAAATTAAATGACAAAAATTAAAGTGTGAGAAATTAAATGACAGAAGCTTAAATCGCAAGAAATTAAATGGGAATAGGGTTAAGCATGAAATTAAAGAGCAGAATGTAAATAAAATGGGTAGATCAGAGATGGGGATTCATTGGGTTTCAGGAGATATTGAACTCTCCGGATCAAATTATTTTCATCTCTTCCTATATTATTGCATTCATTGACTTTACTTGGCAATCTTAGATGATTGGATCCCAATTTCTTGGCTCACAATCTCTCTAAACATGAACAATTGCCCAATGTCTTGATTTAATTACTCATGGGAAAAGTTGAAGTTCGGTAACTGATTAGACCACACAAATTCATAGATCAAAGTATTGGTAGGATTAAATATCACAATATCCATCCAACCCCCAATCTAATCCAATGTGAGAAAGCATTTCTAGCATGAATTCCTCATCCCTCTCTCAAGGATCAGAGGAATCCCAATTGTGGATAGCTTCTCTGTCAAGACAACTATCCACTGAAATTTAGATCGAAAGCTTTCTAACAAAAATCAAGAGAAAAGATAGAAAAAGAATATGAAAACTATTATTGATCCATTGAATTACAATAGAGCTCCCTAACCCAATGAAAGGGGTTTAGTTGTTCATAGCTCTCAAAATGTAAAATGGAATTGAAAGATACATGGCAGAATTAAAAGACTTGTAGAAAATTAAAATTAGCAAAGTGTCAAGATCTCTCCAAAAAAAAAACTCCTCTATCTTAAATTCTAAGCTATTTATACACTTTCTTCCATTGATCTTCAATCTCTAAATTTGGCTTTTAGCCTTGATTGAATTGGGTTGAAGTTGTTCCAATTGGTTTCCCTTGTTGTTGAGAAGAGATCTGCTTGAATTGTAAAGTTCTGATGCAGCATGTTTGAGTCCACGTTTGGGGGGCCAACATTGATTCAAACACCCCTTTGAAAATTCAGTTCTGCTTGCTGTTATTGGCGTTTGATTCAACGTTGGAGTGCCAACGTTTTTCTACCCACGCGTACGCGTGCCTTGCGCGTTTGCGCCCTTGGGGTCATAATACGCATCCATACGTGCGCGTACGCCACGCGTGCACATGGATGCAAAAATCCCAATTCCAGTTTCAAATGCTTTTAGAAGAACGTTGGCCTCAGCGTTGGACTGGCAACGTTCCCTCCAACGTTGGCCTATCCACGCGTACGCATCAGCTACGTGTGCACGTGGATTGTCAGAATTTCCAATCCACGCATGCGCGTATAGCATGCGAGCGCGCGGATTCTCAAAAGTTAAACCCACACGTACGCGCTATAGACGCGTGCGCGTCGTTGCACTTTTTCAAGTTCTAATTTTGATATCAAGATCGCGCATGTTGGCCACCCACGTTTGAGGTAGCGTTGTTTGTCCAACGTTACCCTTCCACGCATACGCGTCACCCACGCGTGCGCGTGGATTGTCAAAATTTTCAATCCATGCGTGCGTGTATAGTACGCGTGCGCGTCGCTACAAATTTTCTAAATCTCCAGAAAGCTGATTTTATCACAACGTTGGGGGTAACGTTGGCTTGCCAACGTTCCCTCCAATGCAGGCACTAGCAAACTATACAGAAACTTGCTCTGCCTCCCTCTCAACATTTGAGGCAACGTTGGTGGTCTAATAAACCACTATTTTATGGTTTATCTTGTGCTCAATTGAGTGGTTTTTATCAACACTTTACCCACTTATTCATACTAATCGCATGTTTTACATTTTCCTTCCTGATTTTGTGCTATGATTGAAAACATGTTTCCTGGGCCTTTAAATTACTAACTTTAATCCTCTTTTATTACTATTTGATGCCGTGATATGTGTGTTAAGTGATTTCAGAGATTACAGGACAGGAATGGCTCAGAGGATGGAAAGGGAGCATGCAAAAGTAGAAGGAATACAAGAAGCTGAAGGAACTGCTAAGCTGTCCAGCCTAACCTCTTCGCACTCAAACGGTCATAACTCGAGCTACAGAGGTCCAAGTAATGCAGTTCTAGTTGCATTGGAAAGCTAACGTTTGGGGGCTTCGCAACGATATATAATTTGCCATAGCTTCCCCGAAGCCAGGCGACGACGCTTCCGCGTCACTTTCCCGCGTGACCTGGCAAAAACCCAATCCGCGCAAATGCGTGGATGACGCTTCCGCGTCACTTTCCTGTGACTTGTACGTACCAGAATATGCTGGGGGCAATTTCTGGGCTGTTTTTGACCCAGTTTTTGGCCCAGAAAACACAGATTATAGGCTATAAAGTGGGGGAATGCATCCGTTCAACAACATGTCTTCCATTATTCACTTTTCATAATTTAGATGTAGTTTTTAGAGAGAGAGGTTCTCTCCTCTCTCTTAGGATTTAGGATTAGGATTCCTCTTAAAGGATTTAGGATTTCTTCTTCTCAAATTCTAGGTTCAATGTTCCTTTTATTTATTTTATCAATTTAGTTTATGAACTCTCTATGTTTAGATTGATTTTCTATTATTAATTCAATTGAGGTATTTCAGATTTATGATTCTTATTTAGCTTTCTATATTCTTGGCTTTAATTGATTTATTGGAGACTCTTGAGTTATCAAACTCATCGTGATTGATAATTGTTATTTTTGCTAATTGAATTAAATTCCGATAACTCTAGTCCTTTCTTAGGAGTTGGCTAGGACTTGAGGATCAAACTAATTAGTCCACTTGACTTTCCTTTGCTTTAGTAAAGGTTAACTAAGTGGGATTAAAACTCAATTCTCATCACCATCGATAAGGATAACTAGGATAGGACTTTCAAATTCTCATACCTTGCCTAGAGTTTATTTTATAATTATTAATTTATTTCTCTTTCCATTTAAATTACATGTTCCTTATTTCAAAAACCCAAAAATACATTTTTACTCATAACCAATAATAATTCATACCTCCCTGCAATTCCTTGAGAAGGCGACCCGAGGTTTCAATACTTCGGTTATCAATTTTATTGGGTTTTGTTTAAGTGACAAACAAACATTTGTACGAAAGGAATTTTTGTTGGTTTAGAAGCTATACTTACAACGCGATCATATAATTGTGAATTTCTTTACCGACAGGAAATCCGATTCGTCATGGTCCAACTTGCCACCAACGTTACTTCTTGTTCATCCATTCCATGCTCCTTCTTTAACTTCCTCCCATACTTTCCTTCACCTGTCATCAACCAATACATACATCAAAGCCTTGCTAAAGTCATGAGAATTCTCATCATTCTTAGCACACAGGTAATTATAGCATAATTCTCATAACAAATTTCCTTCGGCAAGTGTACCGAATTTGTCGTCAAGTAAAAACTCACAATAGAGTGAGGTCGAATCCTACAAGGATTGATTGATCAAGCAACTTTAATTAGAGGAATGTTCTAGTTGAGCGAATCAGAAATTGAGTTGTGAATTGCAAAAAGTTAAATGCGGGAAAGTAAATGACAGAAAGTAAATTGCAGAATCTTAAATGGGAATGGGGGAATTGCTCATAAATGTAAATGACAGAAATTAAAGAGAATGGGTAAGATCAGAAATGGGGAGTTCATTGGGCTTAGGAGATGTTACATTCTCCGGATCAATCTCATTTACATCTCTTCCTCAATCAATGCACTCATTGATCTCCTTGGAAATCTTAAGTGATTGAATTACAATTTCTTGTAATTCAATCTCTCAAATCTTGATCAATAGCCAATTCCTTGGTCAATTGCTCATGAGAAGAGATGAAGTATGGTCACTGATTATACCACATGCATTTCCCAAATCAAGCATTGAGAGGATTATAGTCACATATCCATCCAAACCCAATTTGGTCCAGCATGAGAAAGCATTTCTAGCTTGATCTCTTCATTCCTCTTCCAAGGTTCAGAAGAGATCCAAGTATGAATAGTTTCTTTTCCAAGATAACTACCCAATTGGATGAAGATCGAAAGCTTTCAAGTAAAATCAAGAGAAAAGATAGAAGAAGAATAATGAAAACTAGTATTGATCCATCAAATTACAACAGAGCTCCCTAACCCAATGAAAGGGGTTTAGTTGTTCATAGCTCTGGAAAATGAAAACAAAGATGGAGAATACATGATGAAAACTAGAAGAGAAAAGAAAGTAAAATACAGGAAGTAGTTCTATGCTATTTTCCAACTCCCAGCAACTCCCTAAAATAATTCAAAGCTACTCATATATATACTACTCTTCTCATCTTCTAGTTGGTTCTTCAAGTCTTGGGCCTTTGGATCTTGAGTTTGAAGCAGTTCTCTTCTTCATTTGGGCTTGGCTGTACTTGCAGAGAGAAAGTGTGAAGTGAGCAGAGATTTTAGCTCAGGACGTTAGGGTTGTTAACGTTTAGTGAAAATATGAGTTCGAGAACGTTAGTGACAATCAACTTTCTCACTAACGTTCCTAAGTAAAAGCCACGTTAACCTCAATGTTAGTGGCACAAACGTTGCCACCAACGTTGCCTCTAGGTCCTTCGCACACGTTATTCAAATGGTTATAGAGTTTTAATAATTAAAAGATAAATAAAACATAAAATAGGATAAAGATACTTATGTAATTCTTTGGTGAGAATTTCAGATAAGCGTATAGAGATGCTTTCGTTCCTCCTGAACCTCTGCTTTCCTGCTGTCTTCATCCAACCATTCCCACTCATTTCTATGGCAAGCTTTGTGTAGGGTATCACCGTTGTCAATGGCTACTTCCCATCCTCTTAGTGAAAATGGTCCAAGATGCGCTGTCACCGCACGGCTATTCATCTGTCGGTTCTCAATCATACTGGAATAGGATTCAGTAATCTTTTTGCGTCTGTCACTACGCCCAGCACTCGCGAGTTTGAAGCTCGTCACAGCCATCCCTTCCCGGATCCTACTCGAAATACCACAGACAAGGTTTAGACTTTCCGGACCTCAAGAATGGCCGCCAATAGTTCTAGCCTATACCACGAAGACTCTGATCTCACGATCAGGAGGCTAAGAGAAACACATTCAAGCTTGTTTGCATGTAGAACGGAAGTGTTTGTCAGGCACGCGTTCATAAGTGAGAATGATAATGAGCGTCACATAATCATCACATTCATCATGTTCTTGTGTCCGAATGAATATCTTAGAGAAGAAATAGGCTTGAATAGAATAGAAAAACAGTAGTACTTTGCATTACTTCATGAGGAACAGCAGAGCTCCACACCTTAATCTATGGTGTGTAGAAACTCTACCGTTGAAAATACATAAGAACAAGGTCCAGGCATGGCCGAATGGCCAGCCCCTAAAACGTGATCCAAGGATCAAAAGATAATCCAAAGATAAAACTAAAGATGTAAATACAATAGTAAAAAGTCCTATTTATACTAGACTAGTTACTAGGGTTTACAGAAATGAGTGAATGATGCAGAAATCTACTTCCAGGCCCACTTGGTGTGTGCTTGGGCTGAGCATTGAAGCTTTCACGTGTAGAGGTCTTTCTTGGAGTTAAATGCCAGTTTGTAACCTATTTCTGGTGTTTAACTCTGCTTTGCAACCTGTTTCTAGCGTTTAACTCCAGAATAAGGCAGAGAGCTGGCGTTGAACGCCAGTTTGCATCATCTAAACTCGAGAAAAGTATGAACTATTATATATTTCTGGAAAGCCCTGGATATCTACTTTCCAACACAATTGAGAGCGCGCCATTTGGACTCTTGTAGCTCTAGAAAATCTACTTTGAGTGAAGGGAAGTCAGAATCCAACAGCATCTGCAGTCCTTCTTCAACCTCTGAATCTGATTTTTGCTCAAGTCCCTCAATTTCCGCCAGAAATTACCTGAAATCACAGAAAAATGCACACACTCATAGTAAAGTCCAGAAATGTGATTTTTATTTAAAAACTAATTAAAATATACTAACAACTAACTAAATCATACTGAAAACTATGTAAAAATAATGCCAAAAAGCGTATAAATTATCCGCTCATAAGAGATCCACGCGCACGCGCACATGGCGCAGCCGTGTGCATCGAGGATTAGCGTTCACCAACAATGAATGCTACGTTCATTTCGAGTGAACGCCTGCGACACTTTAAGAGTGGGAACTTGAAAAAGGGAATCGACGCGCACGTGCACATGCCGCGCCCGCGCCGATGAAATAAAAGTGGTGATGGACGCAGACGAGTAAAAGACGCTGGAATGCAGAATTGATATGTTTCCATACACGCACAAGCGCACAAGGTGCGCACGCGTACATAGCGTTCATAGCGCGAACGGAGCGTTCAGTTAATCAACGCTGCTCAAGGACGCGCTCGCGCACAGTACGCGCTCGCTCCAATGATGAGGAATGCCAGGGACGCGCAAGCGCACAAGGCGCGCACGCGGACATAGCATTCATGGCATGAACGGAGTGTTCAGTTAATGAATGCTACTGAAGGACGCGCTCGCGCACAGTACGCGCCCGCGTCGTTGGGGAAAAATGCAAGGGACGCGCATGCACACAGGATGCGCCCGCGTCGGTGAAAGAACATTACGTTCAATTTGAGAACGCTACGTTCACCTGAAGCTGCAACAAATGGCCATTTCGATCCATTTCATGCAAGACCAAAAAGCCCACTCCAAGTGCTGAAGACCTGAAATAGAAAGTGTATATATAGATAGGAATTTAATTTCAAGGGGCTCTCTCTTTTTAGTTTTCAATTTCTAGAATTTAAAATTGAGATCAGATCTAAATTTTCTTTTCTATTTTCATTTTTTCTCTTCTGCAATCTTTTACTTTCTGTTTTGGATCTGGAACTTGGATTGAAGAATTCTTTTGAATTCCTTCAATCTGGAGTCATCTCTTACTTTCCCCTTTTGTATTTTGAAGAATTTGAGATCTGATCTTAGCTTTTCTTTCACTTTCATTTCATTTGCAATTTCCTGTTTTCTGTTTTGTTAAGAGAGCAATTGAGATTTACATTTTCATTCTGTTGTCATTATTCTACTACAATTGTCAATTTCTATTTCCAGTTTTGTTTTGATTCCCAATACCCAAATCCCTTTACTATTCATGCAATTTAAGTTTCCCAACAATTTAGATTCAGCAATTTATATTACTTGCACTTTAAGTTTCAGTTATTTACTTTTCTTGCAATTTAAGTTTCAGCTCTTTTAATTTCTTGCACTTTAAGTTTCTGCAAATTACCTCTTCTGCACTTTACTTTTATGCCAATTTACCTTATGCACTTTAGCTTTCTGCAATTTCACTTCTGTTGATTAAAATTCACTCAAATCATCAAATATTCGCTTAACTAAATTCATCACCATACTAAAGTTGCTCAATCCATCAATCCCTGTGGGATCGACCTCACTCTTGTGAATAATTACTACTTGATGCGACCCGGTACACTTGCCAGTGAGTTTTGTGTAGAATCGTTTTTCCCTCATCAAGTTTTTGGCGCCATTGCCGGGGATTGATTTAGATTGACAATGATTAAGTAGGTGATAATCTAGATTAAGCAATTTTTCTTTCTTTTGTTAAGCATTTTAACTGCTTGAGATTTTGTTTCAACTAACCTTAACCACACTCTAGCAGTAGAGTGTCTTATTTTCATTTTCTGGTGTTGTTTGTATGCAGGGAGGAAGGAGAGGTGAATCCACCTCCTTTGATTCTGAGCTAGAGAGAACATTACTGAGAAGAAGAAGAGAAGCAAGAGGAAAGGGAATTATTGGAGAAGAAGCATCAAAAGAAGAGGATCAAGAGATGGAGGATAACATCCCAAATCACCCTGAGGATATGGCCAACAACAATGGCCTACCTCAAAGGAGAGTCCTAGCTTCTTACACCTTCCCCAATCCAAGAAACTGAGGGAGCAGCATACTAACTCCCAATGTTCATGCAAACAATTTTGAGTTGAAGCCTCAACTTATTACTTTGGTGCAGAACAACTGTTCCTATGGAAGAGGTCCACTTGAAGATCCAATCCAACACTTATCCATCTTTCTGAGGATTTGTGAAACTATTAAAACCAATGGTGTGCATCCAGATATCTACAAACTGTTGCTGTTTTCATTTTCCTTAAGGGACAAGGCTTCTCAATGGCTAGAGACATTTCCCAAGGAAAGCATCAATAATTGGGAAGATTTAGTGAGCAAATTCCTAGCCAAATTCTACCCACCTCAGAGGATCATTAGATTGAAGATAGAGGTGCAAACATTCACTCAATTGGATGGAGAATCACTATATGATGCCTGGGAAAGATACAAAGCCTTGATCAGAAAGTGTCCACCAGAGATGTTCAATGAATGGGATAAACTCCAAAATTTCTATGAAGGATTGACACTGAGGGCTCAAGAAGCTCTTGATTATTCAGCAGGAGGTTCATTACAACTCATGAAGACAGCTGAGGAAGCCCAAAACCTCATAGATACTGTAACTAACAATTGATAAAGTATTATTTTATGATTTATATTATGTTTAATTGAGTGGTTTTATCAAGTCTTTACATACTTATTCATATGATTAGCATGATATTACAATTCCTTCCTAATATTGTTTATGGTTGAAAACTTGCTTCCTAGAAACATTTAATTAGTACATTTTAACTCTCCTTTATACCACTCGATGCCGTGATCCGTGTGTTAAGTGTTTTAGACTTCATAGGGCAGGAATGGCTTGGAGAATAGAGAGGAAGCTTGCAAAAATAGAAGGAACACAAGAAACTAAGGAGATGACCAGCGAACACTGATGCGATCACATGGCTCACGCGAGCGCGTGAAATGAAGAAATCGTAGTGACACGAACGCGTGCCTGACGCAAACGCGTGGAGTGGAGTCTGCACGAATGACACGAACGCGTGGACGACGCGAATGCGTGACAAGCCGAATGACGCGAACGCGTGGACGACGCGTACGCGTGACCTGCGCAATCTGCAGAAATAACAGAATACGCTGGGGGCGATTTTAGGCCGCGTTTTAACCCAATTTTCGGCCCAGAAACACAGATTAAAGCTAGGGAACATGCAGAGACTCGAGACGCATACACACATATTCAGATACATCGATATTAGGATTGCTTTCAGTTTCAGATCTGAATCTAGATTAGCTTTACATTAGTAGTTTATGCTTTTGCTTTGTATTTTTGGATGCTGAAGATTCATTACCTCCGTGAAGACATTCTTTAGTTTGTTTCCTTATTCCTTTACTCTTATTAGTTGCTCATTGACCCTATTCAATTAAATATGTTGCATTTTGAATTTATTAATATACAGAGTTACTTTTATATTTTTATGTCTTCTTATATTTTTATGAGTATTAATTCCATGTCAATGGAGTAGATTTCCTACTTGACATGGGGGGTTGATTAAGAGGAGACACTTGAGTTGGAATGCTCAAGTGCTTAGTTAAATTGGACGTTGTTGGCTAATTCTTTACCTACTAACGCTAGACCTTCCCAAGGGAGAGGACTAGGATTTGCGAGTAAGAGTTAGCTCAATCACTTGACTTTCTTTTATTTAGTAAGGGTTAACTAAATGAAAACAATAACCTCTTTACACTACACTTGAGAAGATTCCAACAAGAATAGAACTTCCAATTAATCATTCCCCCAGTCAAGGCCTTTTAATATTAATAATAATTCTTAGTTTTATTGCTTTAATCTACAATTATTTTTACTCATTATCAAAACTCAACTTTTCTGGAAAACTTCTAGTTAATAAAATAGCACTCTTTCCTGCAACTCGTTGGGAGACGACCTGGGACTCATACTCCCAGTATTTTTATTTCTAAAATTTGTGCAACCCCTTTTTAAATTGGTGAAGCAGACTTTAGCTGGTTGAGAGTTATACTCGCAATGCATTTCTCTTATTAAGACTCCTTTAATTTGTCTAATTTCTGCCCTCTCATCAATTTTTGGCGCCGTTGCCGGGGAGTTGCAATAGTGTGCTACATTATTAATTAGTGTACATATTTTATTTTATTTGCATATTTTATTTTTATTTCTGTTACCATGAGCTACACGTCTTTCTCATTGAATGACGCATTCATTACCTGATCTGAGCTTTGCCACTTTTGATCCTGAAATTGAAAGAACTCTTTCACGTATTAGGTGAGCTCGACGTCGGTTAGCCTATGAGGGTGGAGAAGTGATTGTTATCGATTCACCGGTCTCATCTGAGGGCGAATCTAAACCGCCTTCTGAGAGTGGGACAAGCTCATTTACTACTGATTCAGTTGATTCACGTGCAGGTGACATGGCAGAACCTAGGAGAATTACTCTCTAGGAAGCTGGAGCCCCAGATTTTACACTGCAACCTTATCAAGTACATCATCCAAACCTGGCTGTAGATTTTGAATTGAAGACTGTACTAATCAACTTGATGCCCAAGTTTCATGGCTTACCTGCTCAAGATCCTATTAAGCACCTTAGGGATTTCCAGACAGCCTGTTCTACTATTAGGCATAATGGTACAGATAAAACTTCTATTCTGTTAACTGCCTTTCCATTTTCTCTTGAGGAAAAGGCAAGGGAGTGGTACTACTCCCAACCTGAAGCGATTGTTACCAACTGGGATACACTCAAGAGAGAATTTTTGGAAAAATACTTTCCAGCTGAAGTCACAGATAGACTGAGAAAAGAGATCTCCTGCATTGTTCAAGGTGACTCAGAGAGACTCTCTATGAATACTGGGAGCATTTTAAGAATCTTCTAGACGCATGCCCCCATCACATGATTGATAGACTAGTGTTGATCAGCTACTTCACTCAAGGCATGAATCCCCAGGATAAAACTACACTGGAAGGTGCTAGTAATGGTTCTACGAAAAAGTACAGAACCGCAGATGAAGCATGGTAACTGATCAGCGACTTAGCTGAGTCAACTAGGAATGACAGACCGAGGCGTAGCCACTCAAAAGCTGTTGCAGAGGTTTCCTCTAGCATTGAGACTACTGCTCTTACACAGAGTATATGTGAAATGACCAACCAACGGAAGCAGATGCAGTTGAACCAACAACAACAAGCTCAGCCTCACCCACCACAACAGAGCCAACAGTTAGTTCCCCAAAGAGTATGTGGAATCTGTGCTGATTATAGTCATAACACTGATGAATGTCCACAGCTCCAACAGGAAGACAACACTGTGGCAGCTACCCATAACTTCTATGACCGCCCGAATCAAGGATACAACCAACAAGGCGGCAATTACAACCAAGGTGGAAACCATAACCAAGGATGGCAGGATAACTCCAACCAAGGTTGGAGAGATAATTCTAACCATAATTGGAGGGACAACTATAACAGAGGAGGCAGAGATAACAATGGAAACCAGAGGTGGAATAACAACATTAACAACAAAGCAGAATCAGAACCAGTCTTACAGAGCACCTCACCTAAGACAATCTCAAGGATTCCAGTAAAACCAACAGCAGGTTCCTTAGATCACTTGCTCCAATTACTCATCAAATAACGAGATGCTCCGTTCTCTTGCACAAGGGCAACAAGACATGCAGACACAGTTAAACTCTACTTTAAATGGTATGACTGCCATTTTACAAGCTCTCGTCTCCCGGTTAGATTCATCACCAAATTCCACTGCCTTCAAGCTCCAGTGGAATTCCTTCTCAACCCCTACCTAATCCCAAAGGTGGCATCAATGATATCACTTTAAGGTCCGAAACTACATTGCAGGAGAGGAACCAGGAGGAGCCAAGCCTATCAGAACATGTCCCAACTGAGGATGTAGTGGAAGTGGAAGATGCTGAAGAGGAAGAGGACGTACAAGACATAGTTGAAGAAGAAGCAGCTCAACCACAGAACAAAACACCAAAGGATGCAGAGGCTGCACAGGACGCCATTCCTATCCCATTTCCACACCTGGCAAAGAAATCCAGGAAGCAGATGGAACTTGATCCCAAAATGGTAGAAATATTCAAAAAGGTTGAGGTAACTGTTCCCCTTTTTGATGTTATTCAGCAGGTACCTAAATACGCAAAGTTTCTAAAAGATTTATGCATACATAAGGATAAGATTAATGAATTAGAAACTATTCCTTTAGGTAGTTCTATATCTGCTTTAATGGGAGGTATCCCTGAAAAATGTAGTGACCTAGGTCCATGTATGGTTAACTATACCATTGGAGTGTAATTTTTTCTGACTACATGTGTGATTTAGGAGCATGTGTTAGTATAATGCCATTGTCTATATATGTACCTTGAGGCTCCCTCCCTTAAAAAGGTCGGCAGCTCGTTTTGTGTTAGCAGATAAAAGCATTATTATAGTAGTTGGAATTGCTAAAGATGTATTAGTGAGCATTAAGGGGCTCACATTTCCTATTGACTTCTATATCCTGGAAATTCTCCCTAATGACTCAGGAAGACCATCATCAATCCTGCTTGGAAGACCATTCCTAAAGACTTCAAAGTTCAAGCTGGATGCATTCTCAGAAACTTACTCCTTTGAGATAGATGGCAGAACAGTGAAATTCAGTTTAAATGAAGCTATGAAGCATCCTCCAGAAGATCATTCTAACTTTCAGTGCGACATTATTGATGAAACTGTAGCTGAAGTTCACCAAGAAGAAATGGAAGAGAAGCACATGGAGCAAGGTCCAAGTGTGGGGACACTTTCTGAAAACAATGAAGACCCTTTACCATTATCACCAGCCCCAGATGATCCAGAGCCTAGCTATGAGCAGAAATTGGAATTAAAGCCTCTTCCTCCACACCTCAAGTATGCTTACCTTGAGGATAAGCAGAAGTTCCCAGTTATCATTGCAAGGGAACTCATCTCTCAACAAGAAGAGCAACTGCTTAATGTGCTGAGAAAACATAAGAAAGCAATTGGATGGAGCTTGGCGGATATAGTAGGCATCAGTCCCCAAGTTTGTGAACACAAAATATTCTTAGAAGAGGGAGCAAAGCCTGTCCGTCAACCTCAAAGAAGATTAAATCCTATCATCTTAGAAGTTGTCAAGAAAGAAGTAACCAGACTACTTGAAGCAGATATCATTTACCCCATTTTAGACTGTGAATGGGTAAATCCAGTACAAGTGGTGCCCAAGAAGTCTGGAGTCACAACAATAAGAAATGAGCATGGAGAGCTCCTGACAACTAGAGTGAAAAATTCATGGAGAGTTTGCATTGACTATAGGCGTCTCAACCAAGCCACTCGCACGGATCATTACCCCTTGCCATTCATTGATCAAATGTTTGATCGCCTGTCAGGTAAATCTCATTATTGTTTTTTAGATGGTTATACAGGATATTTTCAAATTCATATAGCTCCTAAAGATCAAGAAAAGACTACTTTTACATGTCCCTTTGTAACATATGCTTATAAAAGAATGCCTTTTGGTTTATGCAATGCACCAGGTATTTTCCAAAGATGCATGATGAGTCTTTTCTCTGATCTCATTGAGAACTGTATGGAGGTTTTTATGGATGATTTTAGTATATATGGTGATTCATTTGGCCTTTGCTTGGATAGTTTATCTAGAGTGTTAGACAGGTGTGTTAGTAACAACCTTGTATTAAATTTTGAAAAATGTCACTTTATGGTAAAACAAGGAATTGTACTAGGACATGTTGTGTCTAATACTGGCATTTCTGTAGATCTAGCAAAGGTGGATGTTATTTCTAGTTTACCTTACCCCTCCTCCGTGAGGGAAGTCCGTTCGTTCCTTGGCCACGCAGGTTTTTACAGGAGATTCATTAAGGACTTCAGTAAGGTAGCACTGCCTTTATCCAGATTGCTGCAGAAAGATATTGAGTTCGAGTTCAGTGAGGATTGTATGCAAGCGTTTGATAAGCTGAAGATCACCCTGACTCAAGCCCCAATTGTGAGAGGACCAGACTAGAGCCAGCCATTTGAAATTATGTGTGATGCTTCCAACCATGCAGTAAGAGCGGCGTTGGCTCAGCGCGAAGGTAAGGATCCTTTTGTAATTGCTTATGCATCTAAGACTTTAGATGCTACTCAATCTAATTATACTACTGCTGAAAAAGAGCTTTTAGCTATTGTTTTTGCTCTGGATAAATTCTGAGCCTATTTACTTGGTACTAAGGTAGTAGTCTACTCAGATCATTGGTACACGAATTGTGAATCACACTTTTCACAACTCGTACCACTAACCAGCAAGTGCACTGGGTCGTCCAAGTAATACCTTACGTGAGTAAGGGTCGAATCCCACGGAGATTGTTGGTTTGAAGCAATCTATGGTTATCTTGCAATTCTTAGTCAGGAAGTCAATTGTATTTATCAGTTGAATTGCGAATAAACAAGAGAGCATGGGTTAAAGGTTACTTGTTATGCAGTAATGGAGAATATGTTGGAGCTTTGGAGATGCTTTGTCTTCTGAATCTCTGCTTTCCTTTGTCCTCTGATTCACGCACGCACGTCCTTCTATGGCAAGTTGTGTGTTGGGGCATCACCGTTGTCAATGGTTACATCCCCTCCTCTTGTGAAAATGGTCCAAATGCTCTGTCACAGCACGGCTAATCATCTGAGGTTCCCGATCATGCTGGAATAGGATTCACCCTCCTTTTGCGTCTGTCACTACGCCCAGCACTCGCGAGTTTGAAGCTCGTCACAGTCATTCAATCCCTGAATCCTACTCGGAATACCACAGACAAGGTTTAGACTTTCCGGATTCTCATGAATGCCGCCATCAATCTAGCTTATACCACGGAGATTCTGATTAAGGAATCTAAGAGATATTCATTCAATCTGATGTAGAACGGAGGTGATTGTCAGACACACGTTCGTGGATTGAGAAAGGTGATGAGTGTCACTGATCATCACCTTCTCCATAGTAAGGCGCGAATGGATATCTTAAATAGGAACACGCATGTTTGAATAGAAAACAGAAATACTTGCATTAATTCATTGAGACACAGCAGAGCTCCTCACCCCCAACAATGGAGTTTAGAGACTCATGCCGTCAAAGAGTACAAAGTTCAGATCTGAAATGTCATGAGATGCAAAATAATTTTCTAAAAGTTGTTTAAATACTAAACTAGTAGCCTAGGTTTACAAAAAGTGAGTAGACTATGACAGATGGTGCAGAGATCCACTTCTGGGGCCCACTTGGTGTGTGCTGGGGCTGAGACTTAAACAATTCACGTGCATAAGGCTGTTTTGGGCATTCAACGCCAGGTTTGGATCCATTTCTGGCGTTGAACTCCAACTTTTAATCCTTTTCTGGCGCTGGACGCCAGAATTGGGCAGAGAACTGGCGTTGAATGCCAGTTTACATCGTCTATCCTTGAACAAAGTATGGACTATTATATATTGCTGGAAAGCTCTGGATGTCTACTTTCCAACGCAATTGGAAGTGCGCCATTTCGAGTTCTGTATCTCCAGAAAATCCACTTTGAGTGCAGGGAGGTCAGAATCCAACAGCATCAGCAGTCCTTTTTTAGCCTGAATCAGATTTTTGCTCAGCTCCCTCAATTTCAGCCAGAAAAATACCTGAAATTACAGAAAAATACACAACTCATAGTAAAGTCCAGAAATATGAATTTTTCCTAAAAACTAATGGAAACAAACTAAAAACTCACTAAAACATACTAAAAACTATATGAATTTAACCCCAAAAAGCGTATAAAATATCCGCTCATCACAACACCAAACTTAAACTGTTGCTTGTCCTTAAGCAACTAGAAAAATAAAATAGAAGACTAATAGGTTGAGAAGCAATAATATCTCAGAGTTTTGAGAGAAGCTCAGATTCTAATTAGATGAGCGGGACTAGTAGCTTTTTGCTTCCCAACAGTTTTGGCATCTCACTTTATCCATTGAAGCTCAGAGTGATTGGCATCTATAGGAACTTAGAATTCAGATAGTGTTATTGATTCTCCTATTTCAGTATGATGATTCTTGAACACAGCTATTTCATGAGTCTTGGCCGTGGCCCTAAGCACTTTGTTTTCCAGTATTACCACCGGATACATAAATGCCACAGACACATAATTAGGTGAACCTTTTAGATTGTGACTCAGCTTTGCTAAAGTCCCCAATTAGAGGTGTCCAGAGTTCTTAAGCACACTCTTCTTTCTGCTTTGGACCTTGACTTTAACCGCTCAGTCTCAAGTTTTCACTTGACACCTTCACGCCACAAGCACATGGTTAGGGACAGCTTGGTTTAGCTGCTTAGGCCAGGATTCTATTCCCTTAGGCCCTCCTATCCACTGATGCTCAAAGCCTTGGGATCCTTTTTATTACCCTTGCCTTTTGGTTTTAAGGGTTATTGGCTATTTTTTTTTTGCTGCTTTTTCTTGCTTCAAGAATCATTTTTATGATTTTTCAGATTATCAATAACATGTCTCATGTTCATCATTCTTTCAAGAGCCAACATATTTAATAGTCTTAAACAACAAATTCAAAAGACATATGCACTGTTCAAGCATTCATTCAGAAGACAGAAAGTATTGCCACCACATGTAACTAATTAGAATTTCTCTTATTAAAACTCGAAATTTTATTGCCTCTTATTCAAAAGATCTACTATTTTATTCATGTTTGCTGATGATGAGAAAAATAAACTATGGCTTAATTGGAGATAAAATCAAAATAGATACTAATTACTACTATATGACTCCTAAGATGAACTTCTATAATGACACTCTCACAGAGTTAAAGTAGAAATTGGAATTTAACAACCTTTGTTCTGGGAAGTGGATGTTCCTCTGATCCGTGGGGTGCTTGGTCCTTCAAGAGATAACTTCTGGCGCTTCAATTCCCTTAAGTCGCGCCTTTGCTCCTCTTGTTCTTTAAACATATAGGTAAGAATTTGACTGTGTTCCTTCTGTTCTTTTATTATTTGTTCCATAACTTTCCGTATCTTGGTAACAGACGTCTCAAGATACTCCCAGTATTTAGATTGAGGGATTTCTGGGAGAAATTCCTGTGTTTTCTTCTTGGTGGGATCATCCTGTGCTTGTTGTTTTTCCATTGATGCTTTGGTGATTGGTTTCTCAACTGAGATATACTCAGTTATTCCCATCCTTACTCCAGCGTCCTTGCAGAGCAGAGAAATCACGCTTGGATAAGCCAACCTGGCTTCTTTAGAATTTTTGTTAGCAATTTTGTAGAGTTCAGCTGAGATTAGCTGATGAACTTCCACTTCTTTTCCCATCATGATGCAATGGATCATCACTGCTCTTTTAACAGTGACTTCAGAACGGTTGCTAGTGGACAACAGAGAATGCCCAATGAAGTCCAGCCATCCTCTGGCGACTGGTTTGAGATCTTTTCTCTTGAGTTGATTTGGGACACCCTTTGTGTTGGTGGTCCACCTGGCTCCAGGGATACATATGTCCTCTAGAATCTTATCCAGGCCCTTGTCTGTTCTCATCATTCTCCTGTTGAAGGAGTCTGGATCATCTTTCAGCTGAGGTAGCTTTAAGATCTCCCTGATCCTGTCAGGGTGGGTATGAACAATCTTTCCTCTGACCACGGTCCGATAGTCATAGAAAGCAGTCCCAGATAGCTTCTGCTTGTCAGTTTGCCACATATTAGCATAGAACTCCTGAACCATGTTCCTCCCTACTTTCGTTTCAGGATTAGCTAGGACTTCCCAGTTCCTGATTTGAATTTGCTCTTGGATCTCCGGATATTCATCTTCTTTCAGATCGAATCTAACTTCCGGGATCACTGATATCAGACCCATTATTTTGTTATAATGGTCTGAATGTTCTTTAGATAAGAACTTCCCTTGATTCCAAAGTGGTTTTGGAACGCTTTCTTTCTTGCCTCTTGGAGTGGGTTGTTTTCCTTTAGGAGCCATGATCTTAGTGATCGCGAATAAACACACCAAACTTAGAGGTTTGCTTGTCCTCAAGCAAAAGAAAAGAAAGGAGAGGGATAGAAGGAGAGCTAGGTGCAATTGTTGATGGAAGGGGAGGGAGGCCGAACCCAAATTTAAAGGGAGGGAGGGTGGGTTTTCGAAAAAAGAGATAAAGATATGGTAAAAAAGATTGATTTGGAAAAGATAAGATAGAAGATATGATAAGAGAGGATATAGTTTAAAATTGAAAAGATATGAAAGATTTTTGAAAAAGATAGATCTAGATTTTGAAAAAGATAAAGTGGAGATTTTGAAAAAGATATTGATGAGTTGAAAAGATAGATTTGTTTTTAAAAAGATTTGAAAAGAGTTGGATTGAATTTGCAAAGAGGGTTTGTGCTTATGGATTAAGATATATTTGATATTTTTAAAGTAGGATTTTTAGAGATTGGGGAATTTAGAAATCAGGGTTCTTAACATGTTTATGTAAAAAAAATCATGCATTGAAACATAAAATTTAAAATTAGAATGAAAAATATGTAGAAAAACGAATTTGGCTCCTCCCTACCATCCTGGCGTTTGAACGCCCAAACACTGCCTGTTTTGGGCGTTCAACGCCCAAATGCTGCTCTCCTGGGCGTTCAACGCCCAGTTGTTGCCCTTTTCTGGTGTTGAACGCCAGATAGCTATCTTTACTGGCGTTCAGCGCCCACTGGATGCCCCTTTTGGGCGCTGAACGCTCAGAATGGACTTTCACTGGCGTTTTCTTGCCAGTGAGCTCTTTTTCTCTGTTTTGAATGCAGATTCCTTCTGTAACCCTGTGAATTTATGCAATTGATTCTTTACCTTAGTGTCAGTGAACTTTATATAAACAAATAAAAATAAAAATAGAAATAGGGCAAAATGCTTAGAGGATTGATGCCCCATGGCTGGGTTGCCTCCCAGCAAGCGCTTCTTTATTGTCTTTAGCTGGACCTTGCTGAGCTTTTAGTCTAGCTTCAGCCTTGAGCACTCTTACTCAACATTGCCTTCAAGATAGTGCTTGATTCTCTGTCCATTGACAATGAACCTCTTATCAGAATCAATATCTTGAAGCTCCACATAACCATATGGTGATACACTTGTAATCACATATGGTCCCCTCCACCAGGATTTCAATTTCCCGGGGAATAGCCTGAGTCTAGAGTTGAACAGCAGAACCTTCTGTCCTGGCTCAAAGATTCTAGATGACAGCTTTCTGTCATGCCACTTTTTTTATTTCTCTTTATAAAGCTTGGCATTTTCGAAAGCTGTGAATCTAAATTCCTCTAGCTCATTTAGCTGGAGCAATCTTTTTTCTCCTGCTAATTTGGCATCAAAGTTTAGGAATCTGGTTGCCCAGTAGGCTTTATGTTCTAGTTCCACGGGCAGGTGACATGCCTTACCATACACAAGTTGGTATGGAGAGGTCCCTATAGGGGTCTTGAATGCTGTTCTGTAAGCCCACAGAGCATCATCCAAGCTCCGTGCCCAATCCTTTCTACGGGTACTTACTGTCCGTTCGAGGATTCTCTTTAATTCTCTGTTAGAGAATTCAGCTTGCCCATTAGTTTGTGGATGATATGGAGTAGCCACCTTATGGCGAATTCCATACCGAACCATGGCAGAGTAAAGCTGTTTATTGCAGAAGTGAGTGCCCCCATCACTGATTAGTACTTTAGGGACACCAAACCTGCTAAAGATATGTTTCTGGAGGAACTTCAGCACTATTTTAGTATCATTGGTGGGTGTGGCAATGGCCTCAATTTTGATACATAGTCAACTGCCACCAGAATATAAGTGTTTGAGTATGATGGTGGGAAAGGTCCCATGAAGTCAATTCCCCATACATCAAACAACTCAATTTCCAAGATTCCTTGTTGAGCCATGGCGTAACCATGAGGCAGATTACCAGCTCTTTGGCAACTGTCACAGTTACGTACAAACTCTCGGGAATCTTTATAGAGTGTGGGCCAATAGAAGCCACATTAGAGGACCTTGGTGGCTGTTCGCTCACCTCCGAAATGGCCTCCATATTGAGATCCATGGCAATGCCACAGGATCCTCTGTGCTTCTTCTCTAGGCACACACCTACGAATTATTCCGTCTGCACATCTCTTAAAGAGATAGGGTTCATCCCACAAGTAGTACTTTGCATCAGTAATTAATTTCTTCTTTTGTATGCTGTTGTACTCCTTGGGTATGAACCTTGCAGCTTTATAGTTTGCAATATCGGCAAACCATGGTGTTTTCTGAATGGCAAATAAATGCTCATCCGGAAAAGTCTCAGAGATCTCAAGAGAGGGGAGGGGCGTCCCTTCTACTGGCTCTATCCGGGACAGATGATCAGCCACTTGGTTCTCTGTCCCTTTTCTGTCTCTTATTTCTATATCAAACTCTTGCAGAAGCAACACCCATCTGATGAGCCTGGGTTTTGAATCCTGCTTTGTGAGTAGATATTTAAGAGCAGCATGATCAGTATACACAATCACTTTTGATCCTACTAAGTACGATCTGAACTTGTCAATGGCGTAAACCACTGCAAGTAATTCTTTTTCTGTGGTTGTGTAATTTTTCTGGGCATCATTTAGAACGCGACTAGCGTAATAAATGACGTGCAGAAGCTTGTCATGCCTCTGTCCCAATACTGCACCAATGGTGTGATCACTGGCATCGCACATTAGCTCAAATGGTAATGTCTAGTCTGGTGCAGAAATAACTGGTGCTGTGACCAGCTTAGCTTTCAGCATTTCAAACGCCTGCAGGCACTCTGTGTCAAACACAAATGGCGTGTCAGCAGCTAGCAGATTGCTTAGAGATTTTACGATTTTTGAAAAATCCTTTATAAACCTCCTATAGAATCCTGCATGCCCCAGAAAGCTTCTGATTGCCTTAACATTGGCAGGTGGTGGTAATTTTTCAATTACCTCTATTTTTGCTTGATCCACCTCTATTCCCTTGTTTGAGATTTTATGCCCAAGAACAATCCCTTCAGTCACCATGAAATGACATTTTTCCCAGTTTAAAACTAGGTTGGTCTCTTGGCATCTTTTCAGAACAAGTTTCAGGTGATCAAGACAGGAGCTGAATGAGTCTCCATATACTGAGAAGTCATCCATGAAGACTTCCAGAAATTTTTCCACCATATCAGAGAAAATAGAGAGCATGCATCTCTGGAAGGTTGCAGGCGCATTACACAGCCCAAATGGCATCCTTCTATAAGCAAACACTCCAGATGGACATGTGAAAGCTGTTTTCTCTTGATCCTGAGGATCTACTGCAATCTGGTTATAGCCTGAGTAGCCGTCCAAAAAGCAGTAATAATCATGACCTGCTAGTCTTTCTAGCATCTGGTCTATGAATAGTAAAGAAAAATGATCCTTTCTGGTGGCTGTATTGAGCCTTCTGTAGTCAATACACATGCGCCACCCTGTAACTGTTCTTGTAGGAACCAGTTCATTTTTTTCATTATGAATCACTGTCATGCCTCCCTTTTTTGGGACGACTTGGACAGGGCTCACCCAGGGGCTATCAGAAATAGGATAAATAATCCCAGTCTCTAGTAATTTGGTGACCTCTTTCTGCACCACTTCTTTCATGGCTGGATTTAGCCGTCTCTGTGGTTGAACCACTGGTTTAGCATTATCCTCCAATAAGATTTTGTGCATGCATCTAGCTGGGCTTATGCCCTTAAGGTCACCTATGGACCACCCAAGAGCTATCTTGTGTGTCCTTAGCACTTGAATAAGTGCTTCCTCTTCCTGTGAATTTAAAGCAGAGCTTATGATCACTGGAAAAGTGTCACCTTCTCCCAGAAATGCATATTTCAAGGATGGTGGTAATGGCTTGAGCTCGGGTTTAGGAGGTTTTTCCTCTTCCAGAAGAGATTTCAGAGGCTCTTTCATGTCCTATGAATCCTCCAAATCAGGCTTAACATCTTTAAAGATGTCTTCCAACTCCGATTCGAGACTCTCAGCCATGTTGATCTCTTCTACCAAGGAGTCAATAAGATCAACTTTCATGCAGTCTGTTGATGTGTCTGGATGCTGCATGGCTTTGACAGCGTTCAACTTAAACTCATCATCATTGACTCTCAGGGTTATTTCCCCCTGTTGGACGTCAATGAGGGATCGTCTAGTTGCTAGGAAGGGTCTTCCTAGAATGAGAGTAGCACTCTTGTGCTCCTCCATTTCCAGCACAACGAAGTCAGTGGGAAAGGCGAATGGCCCAACCCTGACAATCATGTCTTCAATCACGCCTGATGGGTATTTAGTGGAGCCATCAGCAAGTTGGAGACATATCCGGGTTGGTTTAACTTCTTCAGTTAAACCAAGATTTCTGATAGTGGATGCAGGTATTAGGTTGATGCTTGCCCCAAGATCGCATAAAGCTGTCTTGGTGCAATTACCTTCTAATATGCATGGTATCAGAAAACTCCCAGGGTCTTTAAGCTTTTCAGGAAAGCTCTTCAGAATGACTGCACTGCATTCTTCAGTGAGGAGAACTCTTTCTGTTTCTCTCCAATCCTTTTTATGACTCAAGATCTCTTTCATGAACTTGGCATAAGAAGGTATTTGCTCAAGTGCTTCTGCGAAAGGAATCTTTATTTCAAGAGTCCTGAGGTAATCTGCAAAGCGAGCAAATTGCTTATCCTGCTCCTCTTTCCGGAGTTTTTGAGGATAAGGTATCTTGGCTTTATATTCCTCAACCTTAGTTGCTGCAGGTTTATTGCCTACAGAAGTGGTTGAAGAAGCCTTTTTAGAGGGGTTGTTATTAGCATTTATGTGTGTCTGATCCCTCACTGGCAATTGAGTGCCAGGGTTAGAAGCTGGAGTGAAATTGGACGCCAGCTCCTTGTCTGTTCCTGGCGTCTGAACGTCAGAACTGTGCCCATTTTGGGCGTTCAGCGCCAGATCTTGCCCATTTTGGGCGTTCAACGCCAGATCCTTGCCTATTTCTGGCGTTGAACGCCAGTCCTGCCTTGTTTCTGGCGTTGAACGTCAGTCCTAAGCATGGTCTGGGCGTTTAGCGCTAGCCTTCCACCAAATTTCTGGCGTTTTAGTTCCAGAATTACTTTTCCCTGGGCTCTTACTGTCCTCAGGTTAATTTTGGGTGGTTTGCTCATTTCTTAACTTTTTCCAACCTTGAGGTGGGGTATTTAATGTTTTCCCACTTCTTAATTGAACTGCTTGGCATTCTTCTGTTATTTGCCTTGACAGCTGCTGTTTTGTTTGCTTAAACTATTCTTCCATATGTATATTAGCCATCCTTGTCTCTTGTAGTCTATCTTTGAATTCGGCTAACTGCTTTGTTAGAAAGTCCAATTGCTGATTGAATTTAGCAGCTTGTTTTACAGGACTGAGTTCAGCAGTTACTGTCTTAACCTCTTCTTTCATGGAAGGGTCACTGCTTAGGTACAGATGCTGATTCCTGGCAACTGTATCAATGAGCTCTTGAGCCTCTTCAATTGTCTTTCTCATGTGGATAGATCCACCAGCTGAGTAATCTAGAGACATCTGAGCTCCTTCTGCAAGCCCATAGTAGAAGATGTCTAACTGAACCCACTCTGAAAACATTTCAGAGGGGCATTTTCGTAGCATCTCTCTGTATCTCTCCCAGGCATCATAAAGAGATTCATTATCTCCTTGTTTAAAGCCTTGGATGTCCAGCCTTAGCTGTGTCATCCGTTTTGGGGGAAAGTATTGATTCAGGAATTTTTCTGTCAGTTGTTTCCATGTTCTTATGCTAGCTTTAGGTTGGTTATTCAACCACCTCTTAGCTTGATCTTTTACAGCAAATGGAAACAGTAATAATCTGTAGACATCCTGATCTATTTCTTTATCATGTACTGTGTCAGCAATTTGTAAAAACTGTGCCAGAAACTCTGTAGGTTCTTCCTGTGGAAGACCGGAATACTGGCAACTTTGCTGCACCATGATAATGAGCTGAGGATTCAACTCAAAGCTACTGACTCCAATGGAGGATATGCAGATACTACTCCCATATGAAGCCGTAGAAGGGTTAGAATATGACCCCAGAGTTCTCCTGGACTGTTCATTTCCGCTTAGGTCCATGATGGAGAAAGGGAGATGGTGTAAAATAGAAAAAATATTTTTATTTATTTATTTATTTATTTATTTATTTATTTCGAAAACAAAATAAATCAAAATAAAATAAATAAAAATGAGTGAAAGATTTTCGAAAAAGTAAGGAGAGAGAAAGTGATTAGGAGATTTTGAAAAGGATATGATGATTTTAAAAAGAAGAATTTTAAATTTTGAAATAAAAATCTGAATTTTAGAAATAGATTTCGAAAAAAGATGCTTTAAAATAGAGAGAAAAGATATTTTTGAATTTTAAGAAGAGAGAGAAGAACAATAAGATAGCACAAGATTTAAAATTTTTAGATCTAATGCTCCTTGTTTTAAAAAATTTTTGGAGGGAAAAACACCAAGGAACACCAAACTTAAAAATTTTAAGATCAAGACACAAGGAAAACTCAAGAACAATTTGAAGACTCACAAGAACTTGAAGGAAGAACACCAAACTTAAAATTTTTAGAAAATCAAACTAAAATTTTCGAAAAACACAGAAAAATCAACAAGAAAATACCAAACTTAAAGTTTGGCACAGGATTTAATAGAAAAATTATTTTCTTTTTTTTTTTTGAAAAAGATTTTAAGAAAAGGAAAATAAGGATTCTAAAATTCTAACACGACAACAATAAGAGACTCTAAACTAAAAGAAGAATTTTTTCCTAATCTAAGCAATAAAATAAACCGTTAGTTGTCCAAACACGAACAATCCCCGGCAACGGCGCCAAAGGTTACTTGTTATGCAGTAATGGAGAATATGTTGGAGTTTTGGAGATGCTTTGTCTTCTGAATCTCTACTTTCCTTTGTCCTCTGATTCACGCACGCACGTCCTTCTATGGCAAGCTGTGTGTTGGGGCATCACCGTTGTCAATGGTTACATCCCCTCCTCTTGTGAAAATGGTCCAAATGCTCTGTCACAACACGGCTAATCATCTGAGGTTCCCGATCATGCTGGAATAGGATTCACCCTCCTTTTGCGTCTGTCACTATGCCCAGCACTCGCGAGTTTGAATCTCATCACAGTCATTCAATCCCTGAATCCTACTCGGAATACCACAGACAAGGTTTAGACTTTCCGGATTCTCATGAATGCCGCCATCAATCTAGCTTATACCACGGAGATTCTGATTAAGGAATCTAAGAGATATTCATTCAATCTGATGTAGAACGGAGGTGATTGTCTGACACACGTTCGTGGATTGAGAAAGGTGATGAGTGTCACTGATCATCACCTTCTCCATAGTTAGGCGCGAATGGATATCTTAGATAGGAACACGCATGTTTGAATAGAAAACAGAAATACTTGCATTAATTCATTGAGACACAGCAGAGCTCCTCACCCCCAACAATGGAGTTTAGAGACTCATGCCGTCAAAGAGTACAAAGTTCAGATCTGAAATTTCATGAGATGCAAAATAAGTTTCTAAAAGTTGTTTAAATACTAAACTAGTAGCCTAGGTTTACAAAAAGTGAGTAGACTATGACAGATGGTGCAGAGATCCACTTCTGGGGCCCACTTGGTGTGTGCTGGGACTGAGACTTAAACAATTCACGTGCATAAGGCTGTTTTGGGCATTCAACGCCAGGTTTGGATCCATTTCTGGCGTTGAACTCCAACTTTTAATCCTTTTCTGGCGCTGGACGCTAGAATTGGGCAGAGAACTGGCGTTGAACGCCAGTTAACGTCATCTATCCTTGAGCAAAGTATGGACTATTATATATTGCTGGAAAGCTCTGGATGTCTACTTTCCAACACAATTGGAAGCGCACCATTTCGAGTTCTGTAGCTCCAGAAAATTCACTTTGAGTGCAGGGAGGTCAGAATCCAACAGCATCAGCAGTCCTTTTTCAGCCTGAATCAGATTTTTGCTCAGCTCCCTCAATTTCAGCCAGAAAAATACCTGAAATTATAGAAAAATACAAAACTCATAGTAAAGTCCAGAAATATAAATTTTTCCTAAAAACTAATGGAAACAAACTAAAAACACACTAAAACATACTAAAAACTATATGAATTTAACCCCAAAAAGCGTATAAAATATCCGCTCATCAATCATGCAGCTCCAAAATATTTATTAGCTAAAAAGGAGTCCAAACCAAGGCTAATATGTTGGATACTGCTGCTGCAAGAATTCGATTTAGAAATTAAGGATAGGAGTGGTAACCAGAATTTAGTGGTAGACCACTTGAGTCGCCTTGAGCACATTAAGGATAACTCCACTCCTATAAATGATAATTTTTCTTTTGATAGCTTACATGCAGTATCTGAAGTAGCTCCTTGGTATGCACCTGTAGCTAATTATCTAGTTAGCCACACTTTTCCTCCAAATTTTATTAAGTATCAAAGAGACAAGCTGAAAAGCGAGTCTAAATATTATATATAGGATGATCCATATTTATGGAAGTGTGGTGCTGACCATGTAATTAGACGGTGTGTGCCTCAATCAGAATTCCAGTCCATTTTAGAGGCCTGCCACTCATCTTAGAGTGGAGGACATTTTGGCCCTCAAAGAACAGCTAGAAAAATTCTAGACTTTGGATTCTGGTGGCCTACTCTTTTTAAAGACACTGCTGAATTTTGTAAATCCTGTTCCCCATGCCAAAGGTTTGGTAATATATCCAAGAGGGATGAGATGCTTCAACAGATTATGCTTTTTGATAAATCCTGATTTTGTGGTTTATCTTGTGCTTATTTTGGGGGATTTTATCACCTTTTACCACATTTATTCAATGAAATAGCATGGTTTTGTAATTCTCCCTTGATTTGTGCTTAAATGTGAAAATATGCTTTTTAGGCCCTAAAATTGATGATTTTAATTCACTTTGATTCCATTCGATGCCTTGATGTGTTTGTTGAGTGATTTCAGGTTCATAAGGCAAGTATTGGATGGAAAAAGTGAGGAGAAAAGCATGTAAAGTGGGAGAACTCATGAAGGAATGAAGGAACCGTAAAGCTGTCGACCCCGACCTCCTGGCACTAAAACGACCATAACTTGAGCTACAGAGATCCAAATAAGTCGGTTCCAGTTGCGTTGGAAAGCTAACATCCGGGGCTTCAAAATGATATAAATTTTGCTATATGTTGCTTCGCGTTAAGGGGCGCGCACGTGCACTTTGCACGTGCACGCCGATGCTGTCCGTGGCCCACTTTTATGAAATCGCCCCCAGCGATTTTGCAGCTCATTTTGGGCCCAATCCAACCCATTTCTGATGCTATTGAACCCAAGGATTGAAGGGGGAATGAAAAAAAAAGTAGTCATAGTTTAGTTTTTCATCATGTTGTAGGTTAGAATTCTAGAGAGAGAAGCTCTCCCTTCTCTCTAGAATTTAGGGTAGTTTAGGTTTAATTTTCTTAAATCCAACTTTTAATTCTTGTTCTGATTTAGTTTTCTCTTTTAATTTCTTGTTGCTACTACTCTATTCTTCTTAATTCTCTTGTCAATTTTACTTTTATGTCTCTTTTTATGTTCATGAACAATTGTTGAATCTTAATTTTCTTTAATGCAATTTTAAGTTTCCATGTTCTTTTATTGTTGATTTGAATTGTGATCTTGTTTCCTTGCAATTTGTAGTTGGTAGATTTTATTATTCTTGCACATTTACTATGCTTTCCTTTATTACCCACCAAGTGTTTGACAAAATGCTTGGTTGGGATTTAGAGTAGATTTTGAGCATTCTTGGCTTGGAAAGAGTAATTGGGCAATCTTAAGTCATGAAAACCCAACTTATGTTGGTGATCTAGAGTTGTTAGCTAATATTGTTTCCATTGACGCTAATCTTTTGCTAGTTTAATTAGTAAGTTGGTTAGGGCTTTTGGATTGAGATTAGCTAATCTCGTTAGACTTTCTCCCTATTTGTTGGAGTTGACGTAATGAGATAAATTCTTGTTATTATTGTGGTATGATTAATTAGTCTTGTTTGACATTCTCCCTATTTGTTGGAGTTAACTAAATGAGATGAGTTAATCATTGCATGACTAGGATAGAAAGCCTATGATCTCAATCCATTACCATGAATGTCTCCCTTTATTAATTGCTTTCTTTAATTGCTCTCTTTATTTTTCTTGCACATTTATTTTATTGTCCTCTTATCAACCAAAAAAACCCCCCTTTGCATCTTTATAGCCAATAATTAAACACTTCATTGTAACTCTTCGTGAGATGACCCAGAGTCCAAATACTTCGGTTATTTTTCATTGGGGTTTGTTACTAGTGACAACTCAAATTTTTGATTGAGAGGATTGTTTGTTGGTGTAGAACTATACTTGCAACGAGATTTCAATTGTGAAATTCTATACCGACACGACAATTTTCTTAAATCAAAATGGCGCCGTTGCCGGGGAGTTGCAATGGTGTTGTTTTATTGGTTATTGCATATATGTGAATAGTGTGAATATCTTACTTTTTTCTTTATTTGCTAGTTTTTGTTAGTTTTATTTTGCTTTTCCGCTATGAATTCTCACCTTGGCTATGAGTTTGGTTCTAATCGTGTTGTAGGAAATGTGAACTTCAATGATGACACTCATTATGGATGGAACCAACAAAGATGGGAGGAGCCTCAAGGAATTGATCACTCCTATTGGCAACAACCTCCGGATACTTATAGGTATAATTACCATCCTAATACATGTCAATTCAATGGCTATGGTGACTCCTTTTGTGATAATCAAGCACCACCACCATATGCTTATGATTCTTATCCTCAACATGAACCTCAACCCTACTCACAAGCCCCTTTTCACCAAACACCTCCATATGACCCCAACCTATATCTACCATACCAACCACCTTGTGAACCATATGAACCATATGAAGAACCACCCCAATTCCACCACCAATACCCTCAAGAACCACCACCTCACTACCCTTACCAAGATGAATCACCTCCCATGTATGATAACTTTCAACCACATAATAAATTTCCCTTTCCACCACAACCTTACAAGGAAGAATACCCACATCCATCCATCCAAGAGTCAATGGATCGTCTCAAGGAAGAAATGGATCAGCTTCAAGCAATAATCCGTCAAAATGAGCAAGAGGAAGCCCAAAGGAGGAATTATGAAGCTATTGAGGCTAACCTTGCCAAAATTAAAGCCAACTTGGACTCATGGGACTCGTGCAAGAAGAAAAGCATCTCCACGGATGAATGTGAGAAATCAACCAAAGAAAGGAGCATGAAGGAGATTTTAGAATCTCAACATGAGGACAAGAAGATGGGGTATGTCTTACAACAAGTGGAGGAGGGAGAGATTGTTAAAGAAGAAGAAGTGGTTGAAGAGTTAGAGGAAGTTGAACAAGAGGTGGATTCCAAGTTTGAGAACACTTCCACACCAAGTAACATTGTTGATAATTTTGTGGAAGTTGTTGAACCTTCTTCCAATGAGCTTGAATTTGGTGTTGAGGAGGGTGCGCAACCTCTTAAGCATATAATGAATGATGAAGAATTGGAAGAAGGTGAGCAAGCGACAAATCTTCCTCTTAAAGATGAGCCCACACCAACACATGATCCTTTGGTATTTGAAGAATCTTCTCCTCTTGAAATTGAGGTGGATGTTGAGACAAGTTCCACATTACCTCCAAGTTGTGATATGAAAAATGGAGAAGAGCTGGAAGAGGTTGGTGAGGAAGTAATTGGACATGAAGAGCCTTGTCAAGAGGTGAAGGTGGAAAAAGCTTGCCAAGAGGTGGAGGTATTCAAAGAAGAGCACAAGGGAATGGAACTTACAAGACCATTGAAGACGTCCCTTCCTAAGTCGCCATCCAACATAACATTTAAGTAGGTAAAATTCTTGTCTCTAATCTTTACTTTCCCACTTGAATATGGTTTGATTGAAAATGATGGGCAACTTAGAGCTCTTTATGGAGTTAACAACAAAAGGAAATTGAGTAGTGGGTGGAAATGCCAATCAAGGTTCCTTATGGTTGGAAGCTTAAAGTCTAAGTGCAATGGTTGGTATAGTTCTCAACTAAAGGGGTCTAGGAAGATGCTTTGGTGTTTACTTGAGAATTCGGATCACTTCCCACCCAATTGGAGCTATGATGATCAACTTGAGGATGGGTGCAAAAACAAGATTTGGGATCCGGGAATATATGAGGATCAATTTTGGGAGCTCATATCTTAGGAAGAATCTCACCCAAGCTTGGTGGAAATGGTTGGAAATTCTGACAACCAATTGAGGAGCAAGTATTCTTGGAGGATCAAGGATGAATACAAGCATAAGCCACCATGACAAGGAGCTTCCCAAATGTCCAACTTAAGGACTTAAACTAAAAGTGCTAGGTGGGAGACACCCCACCATGGTAAACTCTTTCCACTCTCTTTTAGATTTGGTTAATAAGTGATTAGAGTTGCCATTGTAGGTAGTTCTTCTTATTTTCTATACTCCTATGCATTTTACTTTTATTGATAGGTTGTTTATTGCATTCATGCTTTGCTTAGAATATTTGTAGTTAGATTGCATTTTGCTTGTAGTATAAGTTTTGTTTTTAGTGTATTTGAAAATTTTTCAAGAAAAAAAAACCAAAAAGATTTGTTGTTAAATTTGAATTTTGCTTGCTTTAGAATGTTTATAGATTAGGAGAGTATTAAATTCTGTGTTTGTGCTTCTTTAAAAAAAAAAAAGTAGTCATAGTTTAGTTTTCATAATGTTTTAGGGTAGAATTCTAGAGAGAGAAGCTCTCTCTTCTCTCTAGAATTTAGGGTAGTTTAGGTTTAATTTTCTTGAAACTCACTTTTAATTCTTGTTTTGATTTAGTTTCTCCTTTTAATTTCTTGTTGTTACATCTCTACTCTTCTAGTTTTTACTTGTTCATTTCTTTTATTTTGTTGCTTTTATGTTCATGAATCTTGTTGGATCTTGATTTCTTTTAATGCAATTTTATGTTTGATGTTCTTTTATTGTTAATTTGAATTGTTTATTTACTTTTTCTTGCAAATTGTAGTTGGTAGATTTTACTATTTCTTGCCATTTATTATGCTTTCCTTTTATGCCTTCCAAGTGTTTAATAAAATGCTTGGAAGGATGTTAGAGTAGATTTTGAGCATTCTTGGCTTGGAAAGAGTGATTGGGTAATCTTGAGTCATGAAAACCCAACTTATGTTGGTGATCTAGAGTTGTTAGCTAGTATTGTTTCCATTGACGCTAACCTTTTGTTAATTAAATTAGTGAGTTGATTAGGACTTATGGAATATTGTTTCCATTGACGCTAATCTTTTGCTATTTTAATTAGTAAGTTGGTTAGGACTTTTGGATTGAAATTAGCTAGTCTCGTTAGACTTTCTCCCTATTTGTTGGAGTTGACGTAATGAGATAAATTCTTGTTTATATTTGTGATATGATTAATTAGTCTTGTTTGACATTCTCCCGATGTGTGAGTTAACTAAATAAGATGAATTAATCATACATGACTAGGATAGAAAGCCTATGATCTCAATCCATTGCCATGAATGTCTCTCTTTATTAATTGCTTTCTTTATTTACTTGCTTTATTTACTTTTCTTGTCATTTATTTTCTTGTCCTCTTATCAACCAAAACCCCCCTCGATCTTCATAGCCAATAATTAAACACTTCATTGCAACTCTTCGTGAGACGACCCGGAGTCCAAAATACTCCAGTTAATTCTTATTTGGGGTTTGTTATTTGTGATAACCAATATTTTTGTATGAAAGGATTATTGATTGGTTTGGATACTATACTTCACAACG
Source organism: Arachis hypogaea (assembly GCF_003086295.3). Classification (NCBI taxonomy): domain Eukaryota; kingdom Viridiplantae; phylum Streptophyta; class Magnoliopsida; order Fabales; family Fabaceae; genus Arachis; species Arachis hypogaea. Next base: position 73,351,191 of record NC_092047.1, on the reverse strand, counting down.
AGACTCCATTAAATAAATTATAAACCGTCAAGAGTTCGTTCATCACTTTTCTGTGAAATTTTTTATGTTTGGGGCATTGACTTCATGGGTCCATTTCCAAATTCTAATGGTTACTTTTATATACTGTTAGCCGTAGATTATGTTTCTAAATCGGTGGAAGCAATTTCTACCCATACTGATGATGCTAACACGGTTGTTTCCTTTGTTAGAAATCATATTATTTGTCACTTTCGATCACCACGAGCAATCGTGAGCGATCAAGGCACTCACTTTTGTAACAGGAGACTAACAAGATTACTGAAAAGGCATGGGATAGTTCATAAAGTATTAACATCTTACCATCCCCAGACCAATGGGCAAGTGATGCACGGAAACTTGTCCTTTAACAAATCTCCCTCGGTAAGTATACCGAATTGTCATCAAGTAAAAACTCACAATAGAGTGAGGTCGAATCCCACAGGATTGATTGGTCAAGCAACTTTAATTGGAAGAATATTCTAGTTGAGCTAAGCAGAAATTGGGTTGAGAATTGCAGGAAATTAAATGGCGGAAAAGTAAATTGCAGAAAATAAATGACGGAAGGTAAATTGCAGAATCTTAAATGGGGAAGGGGATTTTAGCATGAAAGTAAATAGCATAAAGTAAAGAGAATGGGTAAGATCAGAAATGGGGAGTTCATTGGGCTTAGGAGATGTTGCATTCTCCGGATCTTGTTCATTTTCATCTCTTCCTCAATCAATGCATTCATTGATCTCCTTGGTAATCTTAAGTGATTGAATTCCAATTCCTTGGTAATTCAATCTCTCAAATTAGATCAATAGCCAATTCCTTGGTCTAATTGCTCATGAGAAGAGATGAAGTGTGGTCACTGATTATACCACATGTATTTCGAAATTAAAGTATTGGGAGAATTATATGTCACCAGATCCGCCCAAACCCCAATTTGGTCCAACATGAGAAAGCAATTCTAGCATGATCTCTTCATTCCGCTTCCAAGGTTCAGAAGAGATCCAAGTATGAATAGCTTCTTTTCCAAGATAACTACTCAATTGGATGAAGATTGAAAGCTTTCTAGTAAAATCAAGAGAAAAGAGAGAAGAAGGATAATGAAAACTATTATTGATCCATCAAATTACAACAGAGCTCCCTAACCCAATGAAAGGGGTTTAGTTGTTCATAGTTCTGGGAATGAAAAGCATAGATGGAGAGTACATTCTGAGAATTAAACTAAAAGTTGCAGAGAAAGTAAAATACAGAGAGTAATTCTAAGAATGCCAAAAGCTCCCTTTTTCTAGTTCAAAGTTCTCCCTATATATACTATTCTTCTGATCTTCTAGTTGGCTCTTCACGTCTTGGATATGGGTCTTTGGATTTTGAGTTGAAGCAGTTATCTTCTTCAGTGGGCTTAGCTTTACTTGCAAAGAGAAAGTGTGAAGTAGGCAGGGATTCTAGCTTAGGACGTTAGTGGCGTTAACGTTAAGTGAAAGTGTGGGTTCGAGAACGTTAGTGACAATCACCTTTTTCACTAACGTTCCTAACCCAAGGATGCTCCACGTTAACTTCAACGTTAGTGGCATCAACGTGACCACTAACGTTGCCTCTTGGTCCTTCGCACACGTTATTGGGACTTACTTTTTCCAATAACGTTGAGAATCCTCCTTTCTCCCTACGTTAGAGTTCACGTTAGTGTGGCTAACGTGACCTTTAACGTAGGCCTGCCACATCTTTGAGAATGTTAGTGACACTTACCTTTGTCACTAACGTTCCAAAATGCCCCTACTTCCCACGTTAGAGTTCACGTTAATTAGGTTAACGTGACTTCTAACGTGGTATTGCTAGCCATCTCCAACGTTAGTGACAAAGGTGAGTGTCACTAACGTTGGCTCATCATCCCTTTTACTCACGTTGGCTTCCACGTTAATGTTGTTAACGTGGGAGTTAACGTGGCTCATAGTGGCTCATCCCAACGTTAGTGACAAAGGTGAGTGTCACTAACGTTGGTGATTCTTTGCTCCCTCCACGTTAGAGTCCACGTTAACTGAGTTAACGTGGCAACTAACGTGGTTCAAAGTGGCTTAGTCCAACGTTAGTGACAAAAGTGAGTGTCACTAACGTTGGCCATTCCTTGTTTCCCCACGTTAGAGTCCACGTTAATTGAGTTAACGTGGCTCTTAACGTGGCCAATATGAGCTTGGTCCAACGTTAGTGATAAAGGTGAGTGTCACTAACGTTGGCTTCATTTTCTTCTTCCACGTTAACTACCACGTTAATGTAGTTAACATGGCAATTAACGTGGGCTATGATGGCTTCGAGGACGTTATTGGCGATTACTTTTCTCATTAACGTTGCAAGCTAGCTCCCCTTCCACGTTAGAGGTCACGTTAGTTAGACTAACGTGGCTGCTAACGTGGTTCTTCCTTGCTTCCTTTGTCCTGAAATCAAGCAATAAAGTGCATCAAAGTTCTAGTCCAAGTTATGAGACAGGCATCATCCAATTTGTCATTCAATTCATGCATAATTCTCATGAATTCATATAGAAATCACAATGTTAGCTTGAATCAAGATGTAAGTGAAATTCTACCCAAAACTTGCTTATTTCCTAAGAATGTGCGTGAAACTACCCTAAAACCATAAAGAAACGGTCAGTGAAACTGGCCAAAATGCCCTGGCATCACAACACCAAACTTAAAGCTTGCTTGTCCCTAAGCAAGGACTGGAACAAAAGAATGATGAATGAAATGACAAGATGAATGAATCATTATTGTGGAAGTCATATTCTTGATTTTATGGGGTTTTATGCATAGCAACTTAGGTTCATTCCTTTACTGGCTTTCAGACTTTTATCATGCCTTGGAATACTCACTTGATTGCACCCTTTGAGACTTTTATTTATTGATCCCTTTGTCTTTCCAAGGTTCATTTCTTCCTTAGGCTAAGTGTTCTATGAGGGGGCGACTCTTTAAGATAAGTTTTCAGCCAACACTCTCGAACCAGTTGGTTCAAGGTGCTAGGTATTGAAACACCCCTAAGAACTTACTCCCTCAAGTCTCTCTCCCCCATACATGCACACCACAGGCACATGGTTTGTTATTTTCTTCCCTTGAGGTCTTGGTGTCCAGCACCTCTTTGGGTTACTAAATGTTCTGTAGCAAGGTTGCTCTTGATTGTGGATTTTCAGTTGATAATCCCGGGTTAGTTAACCCAAGTTACCAAGTGATGAAGCACTCCTAAGAACTTATTCATCCAAGCAGATCCTTAGTACAAGAGCACCACAGACACATCCCTCAAGATTCAAGCCCTTGGTGCCTAGCCTTATTCTTTATTAACTTTTCTTTCTTTTTCAACTCTTATTGTTCTTTTCCTTTTTCTTATTAGGATCTTATTATTTAGCTAGTCTCATGGGGTGTGTTTCAAGCATATGATTTAGGACAGATAGTTGCCTTCCCGCCTTGTTGGTGAACCAACTTAGCTAAGTGATTACTACACCACAAATCTAAGAACTTACTCCACAAATTGAACTCCACTCTGGTCTTTCATAACATCTCTTTTTATTTAGCTTAAAAAGGACAAGCATACAATAAGCAAGATGGAATTGAAAACAGGCAATTTGACTAGCAATCATAGACCTAAGCAAGGAGAATACTAAAAACAGAATTGAAAATTCTAAACTACCATGGAAGCATGTTCTATTTCATACATGATTTTCCTTATTTAAAACTTGAAAAAGATGGGACAATGAGGGAACTCCACCACCTTTTACTCATGGGGTTGCTCCTGCTCTCCTTCTTGTTTGTCCTCTTTGTGTTTTTCTTGAGTGCTTGCACTCCCACTTCCCTTGTTTTTTCCAATCAACTTCTTCCAGAAGCCAGCGTCTTCCATCTTCTTCTTCAGTGTTTCCTTCTGCTGTTTCACCTTCCTTTCCTCTTGTTCTGTAAAATTTTTTTGGACCTCATCATACCTAGGGATTGCAGAGTGTAGATTATGCATATGACTAGACATGTAGTTCAACTTGGCTTGAGTGTTTATGTTGAACTCATCCCTATGTAGTTGCCGTCCTTCATTCAGTACGCTGAACTCATTGAATGCCTTCGTCTGAGCTAGCTGTCGTTGATTGAGTTCTTGAAGGCGCTTGTCTTGTCGCTCTTGTCTTTCAGTCACTTGATTTATGGCTTGAGTAAGCTGGGAATAGTGTTCCATTTGCTGTTTTTCCATTCTCCTTGTTGATTCATCCAATTAGAAAGGAGCTCTTCTTGACGATCCATCCTTTGAGCTTGAATGTGCAGTTGTTGTTCTTGTCCCTCCATATAACTCCTTGCTAGCTCCTCCATGGCTCCATGAATGTGATTCAGGTTTATGTTGGTTGGGTCATAATATTCTCTTTGTTGGTGTTCTTCCTTATGAGACTCTTCTTGGTGAGGTCCTTTTTTTTATTTTCGCTTCCCTATTTGAGGTCTTCTTTGTTGTTGGACAGGTGTCTCATAAGTTAGGCGCCGGAGCGTAATTAGCCTCCCAGAGTTTACCCAATCTGGATCGCTATCCTCGAAGACTACCTTGGCCTTCATACACAGTCTGAGGATGGTGCTGGGACCAAAGCCTGGCACCCGAATCAATCTTCTCAGCTGACTCTTGAATCCCCTCAGCTATAAGTTCATGCACATTAATATCTCCACCCTGTACTAAGCAATGTACCATAGTAGCTCGAGTAACGTTGACCTCGAAATTGTTCGCGGCTGGTAGGATAGATCTCCTCACAAGTTCAAACCATCCCTTGGCTTCCGAGCTGAGGTCTCCTCTCTTAATGAACTGGGGTCTCCTATCCGCATACCTTTCCCAATCAGCTCCTATAACACATATGTTAGTCACAATTTCTTCGAGTTCATCATTGTCAGGGCTCTTACTTATTCTTGCATGATAACTAGGCTCATCAAAATGTGGTGATTTCAGCTGAAGAGTTCTTGTTATCGCATTGGGGCTGAAGTCCACCACTTTTCCTCTTACGTAACTTTTGAAGGTGGGGGCCTTGATTTTGTCTTCTCTGACCACATTTGCATAGAACTTTTTAATAAGGTTTGCATTTATCTTTGCTTCTGGGTTCGTGAGCCTTTGCCAACCCCTTTGTTCAATCTTCTCTCGAATCTGTGGGCACTCTTTCTCATTGAGTTGGAATGTTAACTCAGACAGTATCTTTTTGAGCTTTATTCGTTCAAATTCGAGTTCATGGAATGCCATTTTGAATCTCCTTTCATCGAAAGGAATGCTCTCCACCGGTTCCTTCTTCTTTTGCCTCTTGGAGCTTGATGATGCCATGAGTAGGAGTTGATGTGTGAAGGTAGTGGAAGGTATGGATAGACGGGGGAATTCGGTTGGGTTAAGATTGGGTGTAGTGAAGGGATTTGAGTTTCGGAGGTGTGGAGTATAAGGAATGGGAATTGGAATGTGGAAGGGTTATGAACTAAGGACCACTTATATAGAGAAGTGGTGAGTGAATAGAAGGTGTGGATTGATGGGGTGGTTGTGTGATGGACGGATGGGGTTTAGCATGGGATGAGCACAAGGATCATCAACTTTATGATGGTGTTGGTTCAGTTTCCAAGCTTGTTCTTTTTCCAATGTTGCATGGCAACAATTCCCAATGCGATCCCCTTGGAGACACGTGTACAGTCCTCTCCTTTTGTGGTAGCCGAACCCTTCAACTGTCCCATCAATTCTCCTACAAAATAAAAGAAATGTGATTAAAAGAAAACTTGTGGAAAGTGGCGGCAAAATTAGAAGAATAACTACTTTTTAAAGTTTTTGTTTCTAACTACTAAGTGCTGTTCATGAGTGCACACCAACTGACTAACTCAACATCCATGTATGCAATATTGGCAACACCAAACTTAGTTTGGTGCCATGTGGTGTAAAAGATTTGTTCAAGGCCCCTATGAGTGACATGATATGGGTTACATTTATGTTCTCTTAGTGTGCCTTGAACACCAAACTTGTTCCTCACTATATGTTGCATAAAAGGATTCATTCAAGTGCATGTCAAGTTGAGTTGAAATCCCTGAACCTTGCTTTATTAACTACTTTTAAAAGCATGTAAAACATGGGTTGCCTCCCATGAAGCGCTTCTTTAGCGTCACTAGCTTGGCGTTCTGCTTTTGTCATGGTGGTTGGTAATGCTTCAGATCTTCCCCTCTTGCAGTAAACCTATATCCATTGGCTTCATCAATGATCTCCACATATTCTAGGGAGAGAACTTTGTTGATGGTGAAAACCTTAGGTAACTAAGATGGGATGGTGGAGAGATGAGGTGGGATATCTAGGAAGTAAGCTGAGATCACTTTATCCCCTCGAGAGAAATCTTCTGTAGGGATTTTTTTATTCCTCCATCTCCTTGGTACTTTCTTCTTTGTTTCTTTTGCTATTATCCTGCTCTTTGTGGTCTCTTTCCCTAGGGAGATTTTGTTGCTGGTCTCATATGATTCTGGTAGTTTTGGCTCCACTTGAGTTTCCTTTAGCTGTGACAGCTGCTGATTCTCTTGTTCATCACCCAAAGGAATTCCAGGGTGTACAACTTGTGCTTCAATGCTTTTTTCTCCCACCATTGCTCTGTCATGCTCTGCCCATAGTTCCTTGCCTTCCTGACTTGCTTCTTGTGAGGGTTTGAAGATGTTGAAGGTGAGTTGTTCGTCATGTATCCTCAGTATTAGCTCCCCTCGCTCCACATCTATGAGCGCTCTGGCTGTAGCTAAGAATGGTCTTCCCAATATGATTGGGTGAAGGTGACTTTCTTCCATTTCCAGTATGACAAAGTCTGTGGGAAGGAAGTAGTTCCCAACCTTCACCAGCACCTTTTCAACCACTCCAATTGCTTGTTTTTGAGTTTTGTCCGCCAGCCTGATGACTACGTCTGTGGGCATCAGCTCATTGATTTGCAGCCTCTTCATAAGGGATAAAAGCATTAAGTTGATGCTTGCTCCCAGATCACAGAGTCCTTTGTCAAACATTGTTTCTCCTATGGCACAGTGGATGTGAAAACTCCCTGGGTCCTTCCTTTTTGTAGGCAGCTCTGGTTGAATGAGAGCACTGCACTCCTTGTTCATCACTATGGTTTGTCCTCTTTTGAGTGAGCTTTTCTTGGTCAGCAGCTCCTTCATATACTTGATGTATGAGGGAATTTGTTGGAGAGCCTTGATGAATGGTATGTTTACATGGAGGGATACAAATATGTCAAGAAACCTTTAGTATATTCTCTTTTCTACACCCCCATTTAGTAATTGGGGAAAGGGTGCATAGAGCCTCAGCAACTCTTTCTGCGTAATTATGGTTTCCTGAGGATTCTCTTCCTGCTTTCCTGCTGATGTATCTTCAGATTGTTTTGATGGTTTGTTCAGCTCTTCCTCAGTCTCCTTATCACTTATAGTAACCATCTTGCAATCTTTCCATCTGACTTTCTTTGCTTCACCTCTCGGATTTTTCTCTGTGTCACTTGGGAAGCTATCAGTAGGTTTGGGAATCTTCTCAGATAAGTATCCCACTTGAAATTCCAGCCTCTTGATGGTGTCTCCCTGCTTCTTGATATTGGCTCGCACCTCCTCTTTGAACACCTTGTTATCTTGAATTTCCTTGCATATGCCTTCAAGTAGGGTTTCAATCCTGGAGAGTCTATCTTCAGATGATGGTGAGTTGAGATTGGAGGGGTGAGAAGGGCCATTTTGACTTTGGTATGGATGTTGAGGTGTATTGTTAGGTGGGTGCTGATATGATCTCTGTGTGGAATGTTGGTGAGTTGCATTGTTGCTGGGGTTGTGGCGTCTCTGATCTTGGCCTTGATCCTGTTGATTTCCCCACCTAAAGTTTGGGTGGTTCCTCTAACCAGGATTATATGTTTTGGAGTATGGGTCATGGTGCTGCCTGGGTGAATTTCCAATGTAGTTGGCCTGTTCCTGATCACCCTCTGCCTCTTCATTCACTCCTTCTTGAGTTGCTGCTGAAGTGGTGATTGCTGCTACTTGATTCCTCTCTATCTTCTTGGTGAGGTCAGCTAATTTCTTGGTAATCATCTTGTTTTGAGCTAGCAGTGCATCTACGTTGTTCAGCTCCATCACTCCTCTAGTGTTGCCTCTTTCAGAAGCATAGAAATAATCATTCTCAGCTATAGTCTCAATGACATCTATGGCTTCGTCAATGGTCTTCTTCTTGTTCAGAGATCCCCCGGATGAGTGGTCTACTGCCTTCTTTGATTCATATGAAAGACCTTCATAGAAAATGTGCAACTGCACCCATTCATTGAACATATCTGGCAGACATCTTCTTGTCAGGTCCTTAAACCTCTCCCATGCTTCATATAGAGTCTCACCATCTTGCTGCCTAAAGGTTTGTACCTCAGCTCTCAACCTGTTGATCCGTTGAGGAGGATAGAATCTTGCCAAGAATTTGTTCACCACATCTTCCCAGGTTGCTAAACTCTAATTTGGAAAGGATTTCAGCCATTTAGATGCTTTGTCCTTGAGTGAGAATGGGAACAGAAGTAGTCTATAAGTGTCAGGATGAACACCATTAGACTTTACAGTATCGCATATCCTCAGGAAGGTGGTTAGATGTTGATTGGGGTCTTCTTGGACACTTCCTCTGAATGAACAGTTGTTCTGAACAAGGGTGATGAGCTGTGGCTTTAGTTCAAAGTTGTTGGCATGTATGGTTGGCCGTTGGATGCTACTTCTATAGTTTCCTGGGTTTGGATTGATGTAAGAACCCAGAACTCTTCTCTCTTGCCCAGCCTGATGTGCTGGACCTTCTCGGCCATGGTTGTGAGCCTCTTCTTCATGATGGTTCTCCATATTCTCATCCATATCTGGTTCAAAGTACTCCTCCTCTTCCTCAGCACCAACTACTCTCTTTCCTCTTGCTTCCCTCCTTAATCTAAGGAAGGTCCTCTCAGGTTCAGAATCAAAGGAAGTTGAAGCCCCGCTTCTTCTACCTGTCATACAACCAACAAGGCAAAAGCAAGAAAGATAGATGCAGATAGTAATTTCTACAGAAATGTTGTTAGTGTGAGTGATGCAATATATCAAACAGTTAGTGGGTTGGTGACTGAATTGTAAACAACTAAGAAAAATGGGTAGGGGAAAGGGAAGAAAATAACTGAACAGAAAGTAAATTACTCAAATGAACTTAAATAAAAAAAAAATAAAAACAAATGCTCAATCTAGTTATCCACCAATTTAATCATTGTTGATACAAAATCAATCCCCGGCAACGGCGCCATAAACTTGTTGCACGGAAACTTGTCCTTTAACAAATCTCCCTCGGCAAGTATACCGAATTGTCGTCAAGTAAAAACTCACAATAGAGTGAGGTCGAATCCCACAAGGATTGATTGGTCAAGCAACTTTAATTGAAAGAATATTCTAGTTGAGCTAAGCAGAAATTGGGTTGAGAATTGCAGGAAATTAAATGGCGGGAAAGTAAATTGCAGAAAATAAATGACGGAAGGTAAATTGCAGAATCTTAAATGGGAAAGGGGAGTTTAGCATGAAAGTAAATAGCAGAAAGTAAAGAGAATGGGTAAGATCAGAAATGGGGAGTTCATTGGGCTTAGGAGATGTTGCATTCTCCGGATCAAGTTCATTTTTATCTCTTCCTCAATCAATGCATTCATTGATCTCTTTGGCAATCTTAAGTGATTGAATTCCAATTCCTTGGTAATTCAATCTCTCACATCAGATCAATAGCCAATTCCTTGGTCTAATTGCTCATGAGAAGAGATGAAGTGTGGTCACTGATTATACCACATGTATTTCCAAATCAAAGTATTGGGAGAATTATATGTCACCATATCCGCCCAAACCCCAATTTGGTCCAACATGAGAAAGCAATTCTAGCATGATCTCTTCATTCCTCTTCCAAGGTTCAGAAGAGATCCAAGTATGAATAGCTTCTTTTCCAAGATAACTAATCAATTGGATGAAGATTGAAAGCTTTCTAGTAAAATCAAGAGAAAAGAGAGAAGAAGGATAATGAAAACTATTATTGATCCATCAAATTACAACAGAGCTCCCTAACCCAATGAAAGGGGTTTAGTTATTCATAGCTCTGGGAATGAAAAGCATAGATGGAAAGTACATTCTGAGAATTAAACTAAAAGTTGCAGAGAAAGTAAAATACAGAGAGTAATTCTAATAATGCCAAAAGCTCCCTTTTTCTAGTTTAAAGTTCTCCCTATTTATTCTATTCTTCTGATCTTCTAGTTGGCTCTTCAAGTCTTGGATATGGGCCTTTGGATCTTGAGTTGAAGCAGTTATCTTCTTCAATGGGCTTAGATTTACTTGCAGATAGAAAGTGTGAAGTAGGCAGGGATTCTAGCTTAGGACGTTAATGGTGTTAACGTTAAGTGAAAGTGTGGGTTCGAGAACGTTAGTGACAATCACCTTTTTCACTAACGTTCCTAACCCAAGGATGCTCTACGTTAACTTCAATGTTAGTGGCATCAACGTGACCGCTAACGTTGCCTCTTGGTCCTTCGCACACGTTATTGGGACTTACTTTTTCCAATAACGTTGAGAATCCTCCTTTCTCCCTACGTTAGAGTTCACGTTAGTGTGGCTAACGTGACCTTTAACGTAGGCTTGCCGTATCTTCGAGAATGTTAGTGACACTTACCTTTGTCACTAACGTTCCAAAATGCCCATACTTCCCACATTAGAGTTCACGTTAACTAGGTTAACGTGACTTCTAACGTGGTATTGCTAGCCATCTCCAACGTTAGTGACAAAGGTGAGTGTCACTAACGTTGGCTCATCATCCCTTTTACTCATGTTAGCTTCCACATTAATGTAGTTAACGTGGGAGTTAACGTGGCTCATAGTGACTCATCCCAACGTTAGTGACAAAGGTGAGTGTCACTAACGTTGGCGATTCTTTGCTCCCTCCACGTTAGAGTCCACGTTAACTGAGTTAATGTGGCAAGTAACGTGGCTCAAAGTGGCTTAGTCCAACGTTAGTGACAAATGTGAGTGTCACTAACGTTGGCCATTCCTTGTTTCCCCACGTTAGAGTCCACGTTAACTGAGTTAACGTGGCTCTTAACGTGGCCAATATGAGCTTGGTCCAACGTTAGTGATAAAGGTGAGTGTCACTAATGTTGGCTTCATTTTCTTCTTCCACGTTAACTACCACGTTAATGTAGTTAACGTGACAATTAACGTGGGCTATGATGGCTTCGAGGACGTTATTGGCGATTAGTTTTCTCATTAACGTTGCAAGCTAGCTCCCCTTCCACGTTAGAGGTCACGTTAGTTAGACTAACGTGGCTGCTAACGTGGTTCTTCCTTGCTTCCTTTGTCCTGAAATCAAGCAATAAAGTGCATCAAAGTTCTAGTCCAAGTTATGAGACATGCATCATCCAATTTGTCATTCAATTCATGCATAATTCTCATGAATTCATATAGAAATCACAATGTTAGCTTGAATCAAGATGTAAGTGAAATTCTACCTAAAACTTGCTTATTTCCTAAGAAAGTGCATGAAACTACCCTAAAACCATAAAGAAAAGGTCAGTGAAACTGGCCAAAATGCCCTGGCATCAGCAAGAAGAAGTCTCTAACAGAGAAATAAAGCGTATTCTGGAAAAGATAGTAAAACCTCATAGGAAAGACTGGAGTGCCAGGCTACAAGATGCACTCTGGGCATATAGAACAGCGTACAAGACACACATTGGGATGAGCCCCTTCCGCTTGGTATACGGAAAGGGTTGCCACCTCCCAGTAGAGGGGGAACACAAGGCTTTTTGGGCTGTGAGGGAGTGCAACATGAACTATGAAGAAGCTAGTGCTGAAAGGAAGCTGCAACTAGTAGAACTGGAGAACCTTCGCCTAGAAGCATATGACAACTCCAGGAGATACAAAGAAAAGATGAAGGCCGTCCATGACAAGCACATAAAAAGGAGAGAATTCAGACCAGGGGAGTTAGTTCTTCTTTATAACTCCAGACTAAGGCTTATTCCAGGTAAACTGATATCAAGATGGGAAGGTCCATACAGAGTAGAAAAGGCAGAGCCATACGGAGTTTTCCACCTGCGTCATCCTTCTAGCTCCAAATTTCTAAAGATGAATGGACATCGCCTGAAGCTTTATCATGGTGAGAAGACGAAGGATCAAAAGGAACTAGAGGTCTTCCAAGGAAGACCCACCAACAGAAGCAGAATGAGTCTGAAGAGCGTCCAACTTAAGGACGTAAAAGCAAAGTGCTAGGTGGGAGACAACCACCATGGTATGATCATTCCATTTCAGTCTTAGTTTTATTTTACTTTATTCTATTTTTATTTTTGTTAATGACTCTTCTCATAATCTCTGCATAAAGTTACATATAGCATGCATTTACATTTGTATATTGCATATATATAAAAAAAAACACGCACGCGACGCGTAAGCGTCGCTGACGCGTCCGCATCATATGTGTGTTCTGAAGAAAAGATAATTAAACAGAAAGTCACGCAAAAGCGTGGCTGGAGGCGTGCCTTAAGCACAAACATGCCCACGCGTCCGCGTTACCCACGCGAACGCGTGCCCTTAAAAATCGACGTAAAAGAGGTGTATGGCAGCAAGTTATGATGGAGCTGGGCTGGAATGATGCTGGAAGCACCAGCCCTACCACGCGACCGCGTGCCCCACGTGGCCGCGTCATTTTCAAAATATAGTCACCCACGCGAACTCGTCACCCTAAATTTTGGCAAAATGAGTTTGAAACAAAGAGTCGCGTAAACGCGAGGCTGCTCTCGCGCCAATCGCATAAATCAAGTCATGCGACCACATGACCCACGCATCCGCGTCACTTGACAAAAATCACACACCACGCGACTGCGTGACCCATGCGTCCGCGTCACATGCGGCGCACAGATTATCCAGATCAGCCAAATATCATATATTTTCTTCCCCAAATCCTAATTTCTCCTTTTCATTCTTATTTCTTTCTTCTCCATTCTTCCTCCTCTATTCATTCTCACTTTTTACCTTCTCCTCCCTTATTTTTCACATCCATTATCAATTTTCTTTTCTTTCTCTCTTTATTATTATTTTTCCATTATTTTTATTTATGTTTACTTCTTCTTTTACTTTCATTCTCTATATTCTATTTTTCTTTTACTTTTCTTTTTATTCCTTTAATTGGTGTTAGAAATTTATTTGGGTCATTATCTTCTTTTATATTTTGCTTGTGAGTTATTATGAATTGTTTGACAATTATATATTACTTTTCATAAGGGTTGCTTGCATGACTCAATTTACTACTTCCAATAACATATTCACCATGCATGCCAAGTGTTTGTGAAAAAGCCCGTATGGCATTGTGCATTATTTTAAATTATTCTATTCTATTACTTTAATGCATGTTTTTCACAAAACCCCTTTTATATTTTATTGATTAAATATAATTGTTAATACAAATAGATTATTAGTTTGAAAGGCTTGGTAATCTAACTTGGACATTGAATGTTTGATTTATGCTACTCATGCCTTTGCCGGCATGCCAATAAACATCTTGCATTTAATTGCCGTCACATGCACTTACTATATTACCTTTGATGAAATTTTCACATGTAGTCTAGACCATGTGTTAACGACATCCTTCTTTACCGTGAATTGATTACCACCCTTCATATTCACTCCCTTGCTCGAACCCTTAGCTTTATATATTACTTTCCTTTTCCTTTTTTAGGATGGCCTCCAAGAAAGGTAAAGAGAAAGCTACTCCCAAACCACCAGCAAGGAGAGGAACAAAACGAGCATTAGTGGAAGAGTCATCTTCAACAGCAGTGAAACCCTCAACAAAACGAATCAAGAGGATCATCAAGGTCGATGAAAAAGAGAAAGCTTTCCCAGCAAAGGACACTGCGCTGTTCACTAACCGCTACTGTGAGCAGATGTTCCCCATCCTGGCAGCAAGAAACTATAACAATGAGCACCTTCTCATCCTCCCAACCATCATTGCTAAAATTGTTGAGCCCCGCATTGAGCGAAGACAATGGGGATTCCTATGGAGACAGCCACAGCAGGTTAATCTATCATGGGTAGTTGAATTCTACTCCAATTTTCACATGCCAACCATGCAGTCTGTCTATGTCTGTCAAAAGCAAGTCCCCATAACAGAAGAAGCCATTCAACGAGCTTTAGATCTTCCCCCTGCTCCAGAGGGATTAGACGCATTCCAAGAAGCCTCACTCAAGTGCCAGACATACTAATTTGACTGGGACGTTGTTCTCAGAGTTATCGCACAACCTGGCAGCAGATGGATCTACGGATACCATCTTTCCCGACCTAAGAGCATATTGGCTTCCTGATGAGCGGATATTTTATACGCTTTTTGGGGTTAATTTCATATAGTTTTTAGTATGTTTTAGTTAGTTTTTAGTTTATTTTCATTAGTTTTTAGGAAAAATTCATATTTCTGGACTTTACTATGAGTTTTGTGTTTTTCTGTAATTTCAGGTATTTTTCTGGCTGAAATTGAAGGAGCTGAGCAAAAATCTGATTCAGGCTGAAAAAGGACTACTGATGCTGTTGGATTCTGACCTCCCTGCACTCAAAGTGGATTTTCTGGAGCTACAGAACTCGATATGGCATGCTTCCAATTGCGTTGTAAAGTAGACATCCAGGGCTTTCCAGAAATATATAATAGTCCATACTTTGCACAAGGATAGACGACGTAAACTGGCGTTCAACGCCAGTTCTCTGCCAATTCTGGCGTCCAGCGCCAAAAAAGGATCAAAAGCTGGAGTTGAACGCCCAAACTGGCACAAAAACTGGCGTTCAACTCCACAAATGACCTCTGCACGTGAATTGCTTAAATCTCAGCCCCAGCACACACCAAGTGGGCCCCAGAAGTGGATCTCTGCATCATCCATCATAGTTTACTCATTTTTTGTAAACCTAGGCTACTAGTTTAGTATTTAAACAACTTTTAGAGACTTATTTTGCATCTCATGACATTTTTAGATCTGAACTTTGTACTCTTTGACGGCATGAGTCTCTAAACTCCATTGTTGGGGGTGAGGAGCTCTACTGTGTCTCGATGAATTAATGCAAGTATTTCTGTTTTCCATTCAAACACGCTTGTTCCTACCTAAGATGTTCATTCGCGCTTAACTGTGATGAAGGTGATGATCCGTGACACTCATCACCTTCCTCAACCCATGAACGTGTGCCTAACAACCACCTCCGTTCTATATCCGATTGAATGAGTATCTCTTAGATCTCTTAATTAGAATCTTCGTGGTATAAGCTAGAACTGATGGCGGCATTCATGAGAATCTGGAAAGTCTAAACCTTGTCTGTGGTATTCCGAGTAGGATTCAATGATCGAATGACTGTGACGAGCTTCAAACTCGCGAGTGCTGGGCGTTAGTGACAGACGCAAAAGGATGAAGAATCCTATTCCAGTATGATCGAGAACCGACAGATGATTAGCCGTGCTGTGACAGAGCATGTGAGCATATTCTTCACTGAGAGGATGGGATGTAGCCATTGACGACGGTGACCACCTACATACAGCTTGCCATGGGAGGACGTGCATGCGTGAATCAGAAGACAGAGGAAAGCAGAGATTCAGAAGACAAAGCATCTCCAAAACTCCAACATATTCTCCATTACTGCACAACAAGTAACCTTTAATCCATGCTCTCTTGTTTATTCGCAATTCAACTGATAAATATAATTGACTTCCTGACTAAGATTTACAAGATAACCATAGATTGCTTCAAACCAACAATCTCCGTGGGATTCGACCCTTACTCACGTAAGGTATTACTTGGACGACCCAGTGCACTTGCTGGTAAGTGGTACGAGTTGTGAAAAGTGTGATTCACAATTTGTGCACCAAGTTTTTGGCGCCGTTGCTGGGGATTGTTCGTGTTTGGACAACTAACGGATTATTTTGTTGCTTAGATTAGGAAAATTTTCTCTTTTTGTTTAGAGTCTCTTATTATTGTCGTGTTAAAATTTTAGAATCCTTATTTTCTTTTTAAAATCTTTTTCAAAAATAATTTTTCTACTGAATTCTGTGCCAAACTTTAAGTTTGGTGTTTTCTTGTTGATTTTTCTTAAAATTTTAGAAAATTTATTTTGGTTTTCTAAAAATTTTAAGTTTGGTGTTCTTCCTTCATGTTCTTGTGTTCTTGTGAGTCTTCAAAGTGTTCTTGAGTTTTCCTTGTGTTTTGATCTTAAAATTTTTAAGTTTGGTGTTCCTTGGTGTTTTTCCTCCAAAATTTTCGAAAATAAGGAGCATTAGATCTAAAAATTTTAAATCTTGTGCTATCTTATTATTTTTCTCTCTCCTCTTTAAATTCAAAAATATCTTTTCTCTCTATTTTAAAGCAAATTTTCGAAATTTGCCTTTAAAATTCAGATTTTTATTTCAAAATTTAAAACCTTTTTCAAAAATCATCATATCCTTTTCAAAACATCCTAACCACTTTCTCTCTCTTCATTTTTTTTGAAAATTCTCAACCATTTTTATTTATTTTATTTTAATTTATTTCATTTTCGAAATAAATAAATAAATAAATAAATAAATAAAAATATTTTTTCTATTTTACATCATCTCCCTTTCTCCATCATGGACCTAAGCGGAAATGAACAGTCCAGGAGGACTTTGGGGTCATATTCTAACCCCTCTACTGCTTCATATGGGAATAGTATCTGCATACCCTCCATTGGAGTCAGTAGCTTTGAGTTGAATCCTCAGCTCATTATCATGGTGCAGCAAAGTTGCTAGTATTCCGGTCTTCCACAGGAAGAACCTACAGAGTTTCTGGCACAGTTTCTACAGATTGCTGACACAGTACATGATAAAGAAATAGATCAGGATGTCTACAGACTATTACTGTTTCCATTTGCTGTAAAAGATCAAGCTAAGAGGTGGTTGAATAACCAACCTAAGGCCAGCATAAAGACATGGAAACAGCTGACAGAAAAATTCCTGAATCAGTACTTTCCCCCAAAACGGATGACACAGCTAAGGCTGGACATCCAAGGCTTTAAACAACGAGATAATGAATCTCTTTATTATGCCTGGGAAAGATACAGAGAGATGCTACGAAAATGCCCCTCTGAAATGTTTTCAGAGTGGGTTCAGTTAGACATCTTCTATTATGGGCTTGCAGAAGGAGCTCAGATGTCTCTTGATTACTCAGCTGGTGGATCTATCCACATGAGAAAGACAATTGAAGAGGCTCAAGAGCTCATTGATACAGTTGCCAGGAATCAGCATCTGTACCTAAGCAATGACTCTTCCATGAAAGAAGAGGTTAAGACAACAACTGCTGAACTCAGTCCTGTAAAACAAGCTGCTGAATTCAATCAGCAATTGGACTTTCTAACAAAGCAGTTAGCCGAATTCAAAGAAAGGTTACAAGAGACAAGGATGTCTAATATACATATGGACGAACAGTTTAAGCAAACAAAGCAGCAGCTGTCAAGGCAAATAGCAGAAGAATGCCAAGCAGTTCAACTAAGAAGTGGGAAAACATTAAATACCCCACCTCAAGGTAGCAAAAAGCTAAGAAATGAGCAAACCACCCAAAATTCACCTGAGGACAGTAAGAGCCCAGGGAAAAGTAATTCTGGAACTAAAACGCCAGAAAATTGGTGGAAGGCTGGCGCTGAACGCCCAGACCATGCTCAGGACTGGCGTTCAACGCCAGAAACAAGGCAGGACTGGCGTTCAATGCCAGAAATGGGCAAGGATCTGGCGTTGAACGCCCAAAATGGGCAAGATCTGGCGCTGAACGCCCAAAATGGGCATAGTTCTGGCGTTCAAACGCCAGGAGTAGACAAGGAGCTGGCGTCCAGTTTCACTTCAGCTTCTAACTCTGGCACTCAATCGCCAGTGAGGGATCAGACACACACAAATGCTGATAACAACCCCTCTAAAAAGGCTTCTTCAACCACTTCTGTAGGCAATAAACCTGCAGCAACTAAGGTTGAAGAATATAAAGCCAAGATACCTTATCCTCAAAAACTCCGGAAAGAGGAGCAGGATAAGCAATTTGCTCGCTTTGCAGATTATCTCAGGACTCTTGAAATAAAGATTCCATTTGCAGAAGCACTTGAGCAAATACCTTCTTATGCCAAGTTCATGAAAGAGATCTTGAGTCATAAAAAGGATTGGAGAGAAACAGAAAGAGTTCTCCTCACTGAAGAATGCAGTGCAGTCATTCTGAAAAGCTTTCCTGAAAAGCTTAAAGACCCTGGGAGTTTTCTGATACCATGCATATTAGAAGGTAATTGCACCAAGACAGCTTTATGCGATCTTGGGGCAAGCATCAACCTAATACCTGCATCCACTATCAGAAAGCTTGGCTTAACTGAAGAAGTTAAACCAACCCAGATATGTCTCCAACTTGCTGATGGTTCTACTAAATACCCATCAGGCGTGATTGAAGACATGATTGTCAGAGTTGGGCCATTCGCCTTTCCCACTGACTTTGTTGTGCTGGAGATGGAGGAGCACAAGAGTGCTACTCTCATTCTAGGAAGACCCTTCCTAGCAACTGGACGATCCCTCATTGACGTCCAACAAGGGGAAATAACCCTGAGAGTCAATGATGATGAATTCAAGTTGAATGCTGTCAAAGCCATGCAGCATCCAGACACATCAAAAGATTGCATGAAAGTTGATCTTATTGACTCTTTGGTAGAAGAGGTCAACATGGCTGAGAGTCTTGAATCAGAGTTGGAAAACATCTTTAAAGATGTTCATCCTGATTTAGAGGATTCAGAGGACATGAAAGAGCCTCTGAAATTTCTTCTGGAAGAGGAGAAACCTCCTAAACCCGAGCTCAAGCCATTACCACCATCCTTGAAATATGCGTTTCTGGGAGAAGGTGACACTTTTCCAGTGATCATAAGCTCTGCTTTAAATTCACAGGAAGAGGAGGCACTTATTCAGGTGCTAAGGACACACAAGACAGCTCTTGGGTGGTCCATAGGTGACCTTAAGGGCATAAGCCCAGCTAGATGCATGCACAAAATCTTATTGGATGATAATGCCAAACCAGTGGTTCAACCACAGAGGCAGCTAAATCCAGCCATGAAAGAAGTGGTGCAGAAAGAGGTCACCAAATTACTAGAGGCTGGGATTATTTATCCTATTTCTGATAGCCCCTGGGTGAGCCCTGTCCAAGTCGTCCCAAAAAAGGGAGGCATGACAGTGATTCATAATGAAAAAAATGAACTGGTTCCTACAAGAACAGTTACAGGGTGGGGCATGTGTATTGACTACAGAAGGCTCAATACAGCCACTAGAAAGGATCAATTTCCTTTACCATTCATAGACCAGATGCTAGAAAGACTAGCAGGTCATGATTATTACTGCTTTTTGGATGGCTACTCAGGCTATAACCAGATTGCAGTAGATCCCCAGGATCAAGAGAAAACAGCATTCACATGTCCATCTGGAGTGTTTGCTTATAGAAGGATGCCATTTGGGCTATGTAATGCGCCTGCAACCTTCCAGAGATGCATGCTCTCTATCTTCTCTGATATGGTGGAAAATTTTCTGGAAGTCTTCATGGAAGACTTCTCAGTATATGGAGACTCATTCAGCTCCTGTCTTGATCACCTGAAACTTGTTCTGAAAAGATGCCAAGAGACCAACCTAGTTTTAAACTGGGAAAAATGTCACTTCATGGTGACTGAGGGGATTGTCCTTGGGCATAAAATCTCAAACAAGGGAATAGAGGTAGATCAAGCAAAAATAGAGGTAATTGAAAAATTACCACCACCTGCCAATGTTAAGGCAATCAAAAGCTTTCTGGGGCATGCAGGATTCTATAGGAGGTTTATAAAGGATTTTTCAAAAATCGTAAAACCTCTAAGCAATCTGCTAGCTGCTGACACGCCTTTTGTGTTTGACACAGAGTGCCTACAGGCGTTTGAAACGCTGAAAGCTAAGCTGGTCACAGCACCAGTCATTTCTGCACCAGACTGGACGTTACCATTTGAGCTAATGTGTGATGCCAGTGATCACGCCATTGGTGCAGTGTTGGGACAGAGGCATGATAAGCTTCTGCATGTCATTTATTATGCCAGTCGCATTCTAAATGATGCCCAGAAAAATTACACAACCACAGAAAAAGAATTACTTGCAGTGGTTTACGCCATTGACAAGTTCAGATCATACTTAGTAGGATCAAAAGTGATTGTGTATACTGATCATGCTGCTCTTAAATATCTACTCACAAAGCAGGATTCAAAACCCAGGCTCATCAGATGGGTGTTGCTTCTGGAAGAGTTTGATATAGAAATAAGAGACAGAAAAGGGACAGAGAACCAAGTGGCTGATCATCTGTCCCAGATAGAGCCAGTAGAAGGGACGCCCCTCCCCTCTCTTGAGATCTCTGAGACTTTTTCGAATGAGCATTTATTTGCCATTCAGGAAACACCATGGTTTGCCGATATTGCAAACTATAAAGCTGCAAGGTTCATACCCAAGGAGTACAACAGGATACAAAAGAAGAAATTAATTACTGATGCAAAGTACTACTTCTGGGATGAACCTTATCTCTTTAAGAGATGTGCAGACGGAATAATCCGTAGGTGTGTGCCTAGAGAAGAAGCACAGAGGATCCTGTGGCATTGCCATGGATCTCAATATGGAGGCCATTTCGGAGGTGAGCGAATAGCCACCAAGGTCCTCCAATGTGGCTTCTATTGGCCCACACTCTATAAAGATTCCTGAGAGTTTGTACGTAACTGTGACAGTTGCCAAAGAGCTGGTAATCTGCCTCATGGTTACGCCATGCCTCAACAAGAAATCTTGGAAATTGAGTTGTTTGACGTATGGAGAATTGACTTCATGGGACCTTTCCCACCATCATACTCAAACACTTATATTCTGGTGGCAGTCGACTATGTATCAAAATGGGTTGAAGCCATTGCCACACCCACCAATGATACTAAGACAGTGCTGAAGTTCCTCCAGAAACATATCTTTAGCAGGTTTGGTGTCCCTAGAGTACTAATCAGTGATGGGGGCACTCACTTCTGCAATAAACAGCTTTACTCTGCCATGGTTCGGTATGGAATTCACCACAAGGTGGCTACTCCATATCATCCACAAACTAATGGGCAAGCTGAAGTCTCTAACAGAGAATTAAAGAGAATCCTAGAACGGACAGTAAATACCCGTAGAAAGGATTGGGCATGGAGCTTGGATGATGCTCTGTGGGCTTACAGAACAGCATTCAAGACCCCTATAGGGACCTCTCCATACCAACTGGTGTATGGTAAGGCATGTCACCTGCCCATGGACCTAGAACATAAGGCCTACTGGGCAACCAGATTCCTAAACTTTGATGCCAAATTAGCAGGAGAAAAAAGATTGCTCCAGCTAAATGAGCTAGAGGAGTTCAGATTCACAACTTTTGAAAATGCCAAGCTTTATAAAGAGAAATCAAAAAATTGGCATGACAGAAAGCTGTCCTCTAGAATCTTTGAACCAGGACAGAAGGTTCTGCTGTTCAACTCTAGACTCAGGCTATTCCCCGGGAAATTGAAATCCCGGTGGAGGGGACCATACGTGATTACAAGCGTATCACCATATGGTTATGTAGAGCTTCAAGATATTGACTCTGACAAGAAGTTCATTGTTAATGGACAGAGAATCAAGCACTATCTTGAAGGCAATGTTGAGCAAGAGTGCTCAAGGTTGAAGCTAGATTAAAAGCTCAGCAAGGTCCAGCTAAGGACATTAAAGAAGTGCTTGTTGGGAGGCAACCCAATTTTTATTTATTTTCATGGTTTTTCATGTTTTATTAGGTTCATGATCATGTGGAGTCACAAAATAAATATTAAAAATTGAAAATAGAATCAAAAACAGCAGAAGAAAAATCACACCCTGGAGGAAGCATCTGTCTGGCATTCAACGCCAGAACAGAGCATGGTTCTGGCGCTGAACACCCAAAATGGGCAACATCCTGGTGCTGAACGCCCAGAACAAGCATGGTTCTGGCGTTCAACGCCAGAAATGGCTAGTAAATGGGCGTTGAACGCCCAAAATGGGCACCAACCTGGCGCTGAACGCCCAGAGTTGTGTGCAAGGGCATTTTGCATGCCTAAATTGGTGCATGGATGTAAATGCCTTGACACCTCAAGATCTGTGGACCTCACAAGATCATTTCAAGATCTATGGACCCCACAGGATCCCCACCTTCCCTCCTCATAATCCTAGTTTTTTTTTTCCACATCTTCTTCTTCATCTATTCCTTCTTCTTTTGCTCGAGGGCGAGCAACATTCTAAGTTTGGTGTGGTAAAACAAGTATGTGAAGGATCTATAGCTCAGTGGTAGAACATGTGGCTACAAATCAAGAGATCCCTGAGATACCTCAGGGGATGCACTTCCCTCCACATAATTATTGGAAGCAAATGAGGATAGAAATACCAAAAATCACTAGGAATCAAGCCACAAAGGCAAGGAAGAGACATAAAAGAGCTCAAGAACATCATTGGTTCCTCAAGAAGGAAATGCCATCATCACTAAGGTGGACTCATTCCTTGTTCTTACTTTCTCTGTTTTTCGTTTTCTCTATGCTAAGTGCTTATCTATGTTTGTGTCTTCATTACATGATCATTAGTAGTAATTAGTGTCTATTTTGATTTTATCCCCAATTAAGTTATAGTCTATTTTTCTCATCATCAGCAAACATGAATAAAACAGTAGATCTTTTGAATAAGAGGCAATAAAATTTCGAATTTTTAATAAGAAAACTTCTAATTAGTAACATGTGGTGGCAATGCTTTCTGTCTTCTGAATGAATGCTTGAACAGTGCATATGTCTTTTGAATTTGTTGTTTAAGACTGTTAAATATGTTGGCTCTTGAAAGAATGATGAACATGAGACATGTTATTGATAATCTGAAAAATCATAAAAATGATTCTTGAAGCAAGAAAAAGCAGCAAAGAACAAAGCTTGCAGAAAAAAAAATATATATATATATATATATATAATAAAATAGGCAAAAAAATAGAAAGAAAAAGAAAAAGCAAGCAGAAAAAGCCAAAAGCTCTTAAAACCAAGAGGCAAGAGCAAAAAGCCAATAACCCTTAAAACCAAAAGGCAAGGGCAAATAAAAAGGATCCCAAGGCTTTGAGCATCAGTGGATAGGAGGGCCTAAAGGAATAAAATCCTGGTCTAAGCGGCTAAACCAAGCTGTCCCTAACCATGTGCTTGTGGCGTGTAGGTGTCAAGTGAGAACTTGAGACTGAGCGGTTAAAGTCAAGGTCCAAAGCAAAAAGAAGAGTGTTCTTAAGAACCCTGGACACTTCTAATTGGGGGCTTTAGCAAAGCTGAGCCACAATCTGAAAAGGTTCACCCAATTATGTGTCTGTGGCATTTATGTATCCAGTGGTAATACTGGAAAACAAAGTGCTTAGGGCCACGGCCAAGACTCATGAAATAGTTGTGTTCAAGAATCATCATACTAAAATAGGAGAATCAATAACACTATCTGAATTCTAAGTTCTTATAGATGCCAATCACTCTGAGCTTCAATAGATAAAGTGAGATGCCAAAACTGTTCGGAAGCAAAAAGCTACTAGTCCCGCTCATCTAATTGGAATCTGAGCTTTACTCAAAAACTCTGAGATATTATTGCTTCTCAACCCATTAGTCTCCTATTTTATTTGTCTAGTTGCTTGAGGACAAGCAACAGTTTAAGTTTGGTGTTGTGATAAGCGGATATTTTATACGCTTTTTGGGGTTAATTTCATATAGTTTTTAGTATGTTTTAGTTAGTTTTTAGTTTATTTTCATTATTTTTTAGGAAAAATTCATATTTCTGGACTTTACTATGAGTTGTGTATTTTTCTGTAATTTCAGGTATTTTTCTAGCTGAAATTGAAGGAGCTGAGCAAAAATCTGATTCAGGCTGAAAAAGGACTGCTGATGCTGTTGGATTCTGACCTCCCTACACTCAAAGTGGATTTTCTGGAGCTACAGAACTCGAAATGGCATGATTCTAACTGCGTTGGAAACTAGACATCCAGGGCTTTCCAGAAATATATAATAGTCCATACTTTGCATAAGGATAGACGACGTAAACTGGCGGTCAACGCCAGTTTTCTGCCCAATTCTGGCGTCCAGCGCCAGAAAAGGATCAAAAGCTGGAGTTGAACGCCCAAACTGGCACAAAAACTGGCGTTCAACTCCACAAATGGCCTCTGCACGTGAATTGCTTAAATCTCAGCCCCAGCACACACCAAGTGGGCCCCAGAAGTGGATCTCTGCATCATCCATCATAGTTTACTCATTTTTTGTAAACCTAGGCTACTAGTTTAGTATTTAAACAACTTTTAGAGACTTATTTTGCATCTCATGACATTTTTAGATCTAAACTTTGTACTCTTTGATGGCATGAGTCTCTAAACTCCATTGTTGGGGGTGAGGAGCTCTGCTGTGTCTCGATGAATTAATGCAAGTATTTCTGTTTTCCATTCAAACACGCTTGTTCCTACCTAAGATGTTCATTCGCGCTTAACTGTGATGAAGGTGATGATCCGTGACACTCATCACCTTCCTCAACCCATGAACGTGTGCCTGACAACCACCTCCGTTCTATATCCGATTGAATGAGTATCTCTTAGATCTTAATTAGAATCTTCGTGGTATAAGCTAGAACTGATGGCGGCATTCATGAGAATCCGGAAAGTCTAAACCTTGTCTGTGGTATTCCGAGTAGGATTCAATGATCGAATGACTGTGACGAGCTTCAAACTCGCGAGTGCTGGGCTTTAGTGACAGACGCAAAAGGATGAAGAATCCTATTCCAGTATGATCGAGAACCGACAGATGATTAGCCGTGCTGTGACAGAGCATGTGAGCATATTCTTCACTGAGAGGATGGGATGTAGCCATTGATGACGGTAACCCCCTACATACAGCTTGCCATGGGAGGACGTGCATGCGTGAATCAGAAGACAGAGGAAAGCAGAGATTCAGAAGACAAAGCATCTCCAAAACTCCAACATATTCTCCATTACTGCACAACAAGTAACCTTTAATCCATGCTCTCTTGTTTATTCGCTATTCAACTGATAAATATAATTGACTTCCTGACTAAGATTTACAAGATAACCATAGATTGCTTCAAACCAACAATCTCCGTGGTATTCGACCCTTACTCACGTAAGGTATTACTTGGACGACCCAGTGCACTTGCTGGTAAGTGGTACGAGTTGTGAAAAGTGTGATTCACAATTTGTGCACCACTTCCACACTCACCTTAGAGGCTCGAGTATGGGCACAGATCATGTCCCATTATGTCTTTCCGAGCACCCATGAATCCTCTTTCACTGCAGACATGGCTGTTTTACTCTGGTGTATCCTTACAGACCAGCACCTCAATTTACCAAGACACATTCGGCATGCTATGGGACACGTACAAATTGCGAGCAACTTACCTTTTCCCGCCTTGGTTTCTGATCTAGTCTCAGCAGCTGGAGTCTCCTATAGAGCT
Organism: Arachis hypogaea; assembly: GCF_003086295.3. NCBI lineage: Eukaryota > Viridiplantae > Streptophyta > Magnoliopsida > Fabales > Fabaceae > Arachis > Arachis hypogaea. Next base: position 73,325,697 of record NC_092047.1, on the reverse strand, counting down.
GGGGACACCAAGGCCATGATTCCACGAGATGATCAACACGTCCCTAATGGGAAGTATATCAGACCTCCAGCAGCAACTATCAACCGGAGCACAGAACCAGCAGAAGATATTCCTTCTTCTTCCACACCACAAGCACCTTCTACAAACCAACTGCTTAATCAGATACTTGAGAGGCTAGAATGGCTTGAACAGAAAGAAAAGCAAAGAGAGCGCCGTAACAAGCGCAGATTTACATACCTCAAAGAGCTACTTGTTGGTAACCACCCACCTAGAGAAGACCCAGACACCCCAGACTCTACCTCATTTACCAGCATAGGGAGCCATGACGGTCCCGATGATGTAGATGCTGCTACCGGCCCCCCTTTGTTCCTGACAGATGGCACCGAGGACGGTGCAAAGCTTTAAGTGTGAGGAGGTCGGTCAGTACCTAACTTCCGGAGGTAATTTCTTTTTTCCTAAACACCAATAAAATAAGGATATTTAGTTAGTTTTTCTTTTATACAGAATAGGATAAATTGCATAGTAATAGGTTAATTGCTTGCATGTTCTACTTGATTGAAAAATAATAAGTTCTTTTTTTTCATACCCTATTTTTGAAAATTTTCACTAATTTAAAATAAATCTTTTGTGTTAAACTTGTTAGAAGTTGTATTTGGAACATAGTTTAAAAAGCTAAGAACACACAACCCGTGAGATTTTGAGCCTAATTACATGGTTATATTATTTAACCATAAATATTTTATTCTTGTGTGTTTACTTCTTTATGATTGTAATCTTTATTTTGTTTCATCCTGTATGTCCAATGTTTAATGTATCTATATGCATACATATGATTGAGGCCATTAATTGTTTAGCTCACTTATCCCAAATAAGCCTACCCTTCAATTACCTTTGTTAGCCACTTTGAGCCTTTTAAATCCCATTTGTTCTATATTTTACCATATCACTAGCCTTAAGCAGAAAAATAATTAAATATCCCAAAATGAATTTTTAGTTAGCTTAAGATAGAAAGTGTGTTAATTAAGCATGGGAAAATTGTGGGAATATTGGTTAATAAGGGAATGTATCATGATGGGAATTTGGATACCTACTCATGTAAAATAGAAAAAAATTGAAATTCCATGTGCATTGGTATGTTATTTCTATCTAAAAAAATTCAAAAATATTCAATAAATATTTAAATAAAAAAGGGGACAAAATTACCCCAATTCTAAGTTAAGTAAAGCTCCAATGCATATGTGATAAGAAAAATTAAAAGATAAAAAGTTAACGCATGAGTATGTAATGTGAAAGTGGGAAATTATGGGTAGCTAGGCATGAATTAGAATTATATAGAGTATATGTATGTTAGGTGAAGGCTTAGGTTAGTCAAAGATTCATATTCTAGCTCACTTAGCCAAATATATATACCCTTACCCTTACCTTAGCCCCATTACAACCTTGAAAAGACCTCATGATATTTGCATTAGTACATTAAATATTATTGATTGGTTAGGTGAAGAACAAAATTTAGAAAGCATAATTAGAGAAAAATAGAGTGATTACCCTATACACTTGAGAGACTAGTGCATATACACCATCAGTGAGGGTTCAATTCTTAATTCTATGTTTCCTGCTTTCATGAGCTATCTTCTTACAATGTTACCTGTTTTTACTATATAAAATTGAATTAGTGAAATTTGATTTACATTTGTCTTGAAGAACTTATTTATTTTTAACCAAGTAGACAAGAATCATATAGTTGCATTCATATATATAGGTTACATTGCATTGCATGAGTCTTACATTTCCCTACTCATTCATTTTATCTCCTTAAGCTAAGCATGAGGACATACTAATCTTTAAGTGTGGGGAGGTTGATAAACCATTATTTTATGATTTATATTGTATTTAATTGAGTGGTTTTATCAAGTCTTTACCTACTTATTCATATGATTAGCATGATATTACAATTCCTTCCTAATATTATTTATGGTTGAAAACTTGCTTCCTAGAAACCTTTAATTAGTACATTTTAACTCTCTTTTATACCACTCAATGCCGTGATCTGTGCGTTAAGTGTTTCAGACTTTATAGGGCAGGAATGGCTTGGAGAATAGAGAGGAAGCTTGCAAAAATGGAAGGAACACAAGAAACTAAGGAGATGACCAGCGAACACTGACGCGATCGCATGGCTCAGGCGAGCGCACGAAATGAAGAAATCGTAGTGACGCGAACGCGTGCCTGACGCAAACGCGTGGATTGGAGTCTGCACGAATGACGCGAATGCGTGGACGACGCGAATGCGTGACAAGGAAAATTGCCGAATGACGCGAACGCGTGGACGATGCGTACGCGTGACCTGCGCGATCTGCAGAAATAACAAAATACACTAGGGGCGATTTCGGGCTGTATTTTGACCCAGTTTTCGGCCCAGAAACACAGATTAAAGCTAGGGAACATGCAGAGACTCGAGATGCATACACACACATTCAGATACATTGATATTAGGATTGCTTTCAGTTTCAGATCTGAATCTAGATTAGCTTTACATTAGTAGTTTATGCTTTTGCTTTGTATTTTTGGATGCTGAAGATTCATTATCTTCGTGAAGACATTACTTTAGTTTGTTTCCTTATTCCTTTACTCTTATTAGTTGCTCATTGACCCTGTTCAATTAAATATATTGCATTTTGAATTTATTAATGTACAGATTTACTTTTATTTTTAATTAATTATTAATTCTCTATTTTATTTTGTTTTAATTTATTATGTCTTCTTATATTTTTATGAGTATTAATTCCATGTCAATGGAGTAGATTTCCTACTTGACATGGGGGGTTGATTAAGAGGAGACACTTGAGTTGGAATGCTCAAGTGCTTAGTTAAATTGGACGTTGTTGGCTAATTCTATACCTACTAACGCTAGACCTTCCCAAGGGAGAGGACTAGGATTTGCGGGTAAGAGTTAGCTCAATCACTTGACTTTTCTTTATTTAGTATGGGTTAACTAAGTGAAAATAATAACCTCTTTACACTACACTTGAGAAGATTCCAACAAGGATAGAACTTCCAATTAATCATTCCCCCAGTCAAGGCCTTTTAATATTAATAATAATTCTTAGTTTTATTGCTTTAATTTACAATTATTTTTACTCATTATCAAAACTCAACTTTTCTGGAAAACTTCTAGTTAATAAAATAGCACTCTTTCCTGCAACTCATTGGGAGACTACCTGGAACTCATACTCACAGTATTTTTATTTCTAAAATTTGTGACAATCCCTTTTTAAATTGGTGAGGCAAACTTTAGCTGGTTGAGAGCTATACTCGCAACGCATTTCTCTTATTAAGACTCTCTTAATTGGTCTAACTTCTGCCCTCTCATCAACAATCAATACTTCTATGGTCATCAAAGGCAACGCCAACCAGCTCAAAGGAAAGGTGTGTTGGAGCTAGAAGGTGTGGACACCATTTTGGCACAAAATAAGGTGATGCACCAATAGATCCAACAGCAAATAGAATTGATGGCTAAGAGGATTAATGGTCTTCAAATTGTAGCAGTTAGCACTCCAAATCAACCATCAGCTGGATAGGGGCAGAATGAAGAAGCTTATGAAGAGCAGCAGCAAGAGCAAGTTAACTATACGTACAATCAAGGAGCTAGACAAAATGAGTTCCATGGAGATACCTACAACTCATCTTGGAGGAACCATCCCAATCTAAGGTGGGGAGACAACCAGAACCAAAATTCATGGAAAAGGAACTCCAACCAAAACAACTCCCGCAACACAAACCATCAAAACCATCAAAACACTAACCAAAACCAATACAGAAAACCACAAAATAATCAACCCCAACCCAACTACTATTCACCCAACAACCCATCCACTAACCAAAATAACTATTATCCACCCTCAACATCCCATAATCAACCACAACCACCCCAAGAATCTCAAAGGATCTCCAACTTGGAGATAATGATGGAGAAAATGAACAAACATCAAGAATTAGCCAACAAGAACCATGAAGCTTCACTGCGGAATCTAGAGAGGCAAATTGGCCAATTGTCCAAGCAAACAGTGGCTGAAAGAGCACCTCATACATTACCAAGTGACACCATTCCTAACCCCAAGGAAGAATGTAAAGCAATTCAATTAAGGAGTGGAAGAACCTTGGTAAATGACAAAGAAACTAACAAGAAGCCAGCTAAGAATGATGAGGTTAGAAGCAAGGAAGAAGTGACACTTAAGGAGAAGGACCAAGAACAGCTGACGTGGCGGAAATTGGTGAGTCGAGAATTGTTATAAGATATGCGTTCCAAGTATAGTTCTTAACCAACCAGAAATCCACTTATCAATTTAGAAGGGTGTCACAAAAATTAAAATTAAAATACTGGGAGTATGAATCCCAGGTCGTCTCCCAACGAGTTGCAGAAAGGTGTGCTATTTTATTAATCAGATGTTTTCAAAATGGTTTGAATTGAATAACAGGAAATTAAATTAGAGAATTTATGTAAATTAAATAAAAGCCTTGACTGGGAGTAGATTAGCTGGAATCCCTGTTCTTGTTGGAGTACTCTCAAGATTAATTGACAATTGAAGGTTGTCCTGTTTAGTTATCCCTTACTAGGTAAGGGAAAGTCAAACAAGTTGGAATGCTACTTCTATTCACAAGTTCCAACCCACTCAATTAAAAGGGATTGGTGTCAGTGACCAGAGGGCAATTGATGAGCGGATAATTTATACGCTTTTTGGCATTATTTTTAGTATGTTTTTAGTAGGATCTAGTTACTTTTAGGGATGTTTTTATTAGTTTTTATGTTAAATTCACATTTCTGGACTTTACTATGAGTTTATGTGTTTTTCTGTGATTTCAGGTATTTTCTGGCTGAAATTGAGGGACTTGAGCAAAAATCAGATTCAGAGGTTGAAGAAGGACTGCTGATGCTGTTGGATTCTGACCACCCTGCACTCAAAATGGATTTTCTGGAGCTACAGAACTCAAAATGGCGCGCTTCCAATTGCGTTGGAAAGTAGACATCTAGGGCTTTCCAGAAATATATAATAGTCCATACTTTGGTCGAGTTTAGACGACGCAAAAGGGCGTTGAACGCCAGTTCTACGCTGTAGTCTGGAGTTAAACGCTAGAAACACGTCACGAACCAGAGTTGAACGCCAGAAACACGTTACAAACTGACATTCAACTCCAAGAATGACCTCTCCACGTGTAAACTTCAAGCTCAGCCCAAGCACACACCAAGTGGGCCCTGGAAGTGGATTTATGCATCAATTACTTACTTCTGTAAACCCTAGTAACTAGTTTAGTATAAATAGGACTTTTTACTATTGTATTTACATCTTTGGATTATCTTTTGATCTACTGATCACGTTTGGGGGCTGGCCATTCGGCCATGCCTGAACCTTTCACTTATGTATTTTTCAATGGTAGAGTTTCTACACTCCATAGATTAAGGTGTGGAGCTCTGCTGTTCCTGATGATTTAATGCAAAGTACTACTGTTCTTCTTTTCAATTCAACTTATTCCGCTTCTAAGATATCCATTCGCACCCAAGAACATGATGAATGTGATGATTATGTGACGCTCATCATCATTCTCACTCATGAACGCGTGCCTGACAAACACTTCCGTTCTACATGCAAACAAGCTAGAATGAATATCTCTTGGATATCAAATACAAGGGACTGAGTCAGAGTTATTAGTATCTTCGTGGAATAAGTTAGAACCCATGGATGGCCATTCCTGAGATCCAGAAAGTCTAAACCTTGTCTGTGGTATTCCGAGTAGGATCTGGGAAGGGATGGCTGTGACGAACTTCAAACTCGCAAGTGCTGGGCGTAGTGACAGACGCAAAAGGAGGGTGAACCCTATTCCAGCATGATTGAGAACCTCCAGATGATTAGCCATGCCGTGACAGAGCATTTGGACCTTTTTCACAGAGAGGATGCGATGTAGCCATTGACAACGGTGATGCCTTACAGAAAGCTTGCCATGGAGAGGAGTAAGACTGATTGGATGAAGACAGCGGGAAAGCAGAGATTCAGAGGAACGAAAGCATCTCTATACGCTCATCTGAAATTCTCACCAATGATTTACATAAGTATTTTATCTTTATTTTCTGTTTATTTATTATTATTATTCGAAAATACTATAACCATTTGATATCCGCCTGACTGAGATTTACAAGGTGACCATAGCTTGCTTCATACCAACAATCTCCGTGGGATCGACCCTTACTCACATAAGGTTTTATTACTTGGACGACGCAGTGCACTTGCTGGTTAGTTGTGCGAGGTTGTGAAGTTATGTTTGGACCATGGTATTGTGCACCAGTTTTTTGGCGCCATTGCTAGGGAGAGAACGAACAATAAGTTTTACAACCTGAGTAACAATTTCGCATACCAAGTTTTTGGCGCCGTTGCCGGGGATTGTTCAAGTTTGGACAACTGACGGTTCATCTTGTTGCTCAGATTAGGTAATTTTCTTCTTATTTTATTTTCAAAAAGTTTTCAAAAATTTTTCAAAAAATAGTTCCTTCTTTTTCGTTTTTCCTAATTAATTTTCAAAAAAATAAATTTCTTCAAAAATCTTTCAAAAAAATCTTTCCTTTTGTTTTCGAAAATTATTTCAGAATTTTTAAGAATGAATTCTAGAGTTTCATGAAGCATGTTGAAGCCTGGCTGGCTATAAAGCCATATCCAAATTCATTTGGACTGAGGCTTCCAAGTCATCATTACAAGAGCAAGCTAGTTGTTGCTAATCAAATTTGTTATTGTATGACTGATTTGTATCTTCTAAAGCTTGGCTGGCTATTAAGCCATGTCTAACATTGAAAGATTCCTGGAATTCTTATTAAAAATTTTTGAATTTCTTATTTTCTTTTTCCTATATGTTTTTCGAAAAAATTTAAAAGAAAATACAAAAAAAATCATAAAATCATAAAATCAAAAATATTTTGTGTTTCTTGTTTGAGTCTTGAGTCAATTTCAAGTTTGGTGTCAATTGCATTTTTTCTAAAAATTTATGCATTTTTCGAAAATTCATGCATTCATAATGTTCTTCATGATCTTCAAGTTGTTCTTGGTAAGTCTTCTTGTTTGATCTTTAAATTTTCTTGTTTTGTGTCTTTTCTTGTTTTTCATATGCATTTTTCGTTTGTTAGAGTCCAAGCATTAAAAATTTCTATGTTTGGTGTCTTGCATGTTTTCTTTGCATTAAAAATTTTTCAAAAATAAGTCTTGATGTTCATCTTGATCTTCAAAGTGTTCTTGGTGTTCATCTTGACATTCATAGTGTTCTTGCATGCATCACATGTTTTGATCCAAAATTTTCATGCATTGAGTCTTTTTCATGTTTTTCTCTTTCTTCATTAAAAATTCAAAAATCAAAAAAATATCTTTCCCCTTTTCACTCATAAATTTTTGAAAATTTGAGTTGACTTTTTCAAAACTTTTTAAAATTTAGTTGTTTCTTATGAATCAAATCAAATTTTCAAATTAAAAGTCTTATCTTTTTCAAAATCTTTTTCAAAAATCAAATCTTTTTCTTAATTTTATTTATTTATTTTCGAAAATTCTAAAAATATTTTTCAAAAATCTTTTTCTTAATTTTATATCATATTTTCGAAAATATCATCAACAATTAATGTTTTGATTCAAAAATTTCAAGTTTGTTACTTGCTTGTTAAGAAAGATTCAAACTTTAAGTTCTAGAATCATATCTTGTGATTTCTTGTGAATCAAGTCATTAATTGTGATTTTAAAAATCAAATCTTTTTCAAAACTAATTTTAATCATATCTTTCTATCATATCTTTTTAAAACATATCTTTTTCAAAAATTTGATTTTAAAATATCTCTTCTAACTTCTTATCTTCTTATCTTTTCAAAATTGAATTTCAAATCTTTTTCAACTAACTAATTGACTTTTTGTTTGTTTCTTATCTTTTTCAACACCACCTAACTAATTTTCCCTCTCTAATTTTCGAAAATACCTCCCTCTTTTTCAAAATTTCTTTTTAATTAACTAATTATTTTAATTTTTATTTTAATTTTATTTCATTCCTAATTTTCAAAAATTACTAACCTTTTTCAAAAACTATTTTTAAAATTTAACTTTAAATTTTAATTTTTAATTTTCGAAAATCCTCTCACCTCTCATCTTCTTCTATTTATTTATTCATCTACTAACACTTCTCTTCATCTCACATCTCTGCTCTCCTCACCCTTCTATTTGGATTCTTCTTTCTTTTCTCTTCTACTCTTCTTTTCTTCCACTCACAACAAGGAAACCTCTATACTGTGGTAAAAAAGATTCCTATTATTATTTTTCTGTTCCCTTCTCTTTCATATGAGCAGGAGCAAGGACAAGAACATTCTTGTTGAAGCAGACCCTGAACCTGAAAGGACTCTGAAGAGGAAACTAAGAGAAGCTAAAATACAACAATCCAGAGACAACCTTACAGGAATTTTCGAACAGGAAGAGGAGATGGCAGCCAAAAATAATAATAATGCAAGGAGGATGCTTGGTGACTTTACTGCACCTAATTCCAATTTACATGGAAGAAGCATCTCCATCCCTACCATTGGAGCAAAAAATTTTGAGCTGAAACCTCAATTAGTTTCTCTGATGCAACAAAACTGCAAGTTTCATGGACTTTCATCTGAAGATCCTTTTCAGTTCTTAACTAAATTCTTGTAGATATGTGATATTGTTAAGACTAATGGAGTAGATCCTAAAGTCTACAGGCTCATGCTTTTCCCGTTTGCTGTGAGAGACAGAGCTAGAATATGGTTGGACTCTCAACCTAAGGATAGCCTGAACTCTTGGGATAAGCTGGTCAAGGCTTTCTTAGCCAAGTTCTTTCCTCCTCAAAAGCTGAGTAAGCTTAGAGTGGATGTTCAAACCTTCAGACAGAAAGAAGGTGAATCCCTCTATGAAGCTTGGGAGAGATACAAGGAATTTACCAAAAAGTGTCCTTTTGACATGCTTTCAGAATGGACCATTCTGGATATATTCTATGATGGTCTGTCTGAATTAGCTAAGATGTCATTGGATACTTCTGCAGGTGGATCCATTCACCTAAAGAAAATGCCTGCAGAAGCTCAAGAACTCAATGACATGGTTGCAAGTAACCAGTTCATGTACACTTCTGAGAGGAATCCTGTGAGTAATGGGACGCCTCAGAAAAAGGGAGTTCTTGAAATTGATACTCTGAATGCTATATTGGCTCAGAATAAAATATTGACTCAGCAAGTCAATATGATTTCTCAGAGTCTGAATGGAATGCAAGCTACATCCAACAGTACTCAAGAGGCATCTTCTGAAGAAGAAGCTTATGATCCTGAGAACCCTGCAATAGCATAAATGAATTACATGGGTGAACCTTACGGAAACACCTATAACCCCTCATGGAGAAATCACCCAAATCTCTCATGGAAGGATCAACAAAAGCCTCAATAAGGCTTTAATAATGGTGGAAGAAACAGGTTTAGCAATAGTAAACCTTTTCCATCATCCACTCAGCAACAGACAGAGAATTCTGAGCAGAATCTATCTAGCTTAGCAAATTTAGTCTCTGATCTATCTAAGGTCACTGTGAGTTTCATGAATGAAACAAGGTCCTCCATTAGAAATTTGGAAGCACAAGTGGGCCAGCTGAGTAAGAAGATCACTGAAACCCCTCCTAGTGCTCTCCCAAGCAATACAGAAGAAAATCCAAAAGGAGAGTGCAAGGCCATTGATATAACCATCATGGCCGAATCCAAGGAGGAAGGGGAGGACGTGAATCCCAAGGAGGAAGACCTCCTGGGACGTCCAGTGATCAACAAGGAGTTTCCCTTTGAGGAACCAAAGGAATCTGAAGCTCATTTAGAGACCATAGAGATTCCATTGAACCTCCTTATGTCATTCATGAGCTCTGATGAGTATTTCTCTTCTGAAGAGAATAAGGATGTTACTGAAGAGCAAGTTGCCAAGTTCCTTGGTGCAATCATGAAGCTGAATGCCAATTTATTTGGTAATGAGACTTGGGGAGATGAACCTCCCCTGTTCACCAATGAACTAAATGCATTGGATCAACTGAGATTGCCTCAGAAGAAACAGGATCCTGGAAAGTTCCTAATACCTTGTACCATAGGCACCATGACCTTTGATAAAGCTCTATGTGACCTCGGGTCAGGAATAAACCTCATGCCACTCTCTGTAATGGAGAAACTGGGAATCTTTGAGGTACAAGCTGCTAGAATCTCATTAGAGATGGCAGACAAATCCAGAAAACAAACTTATGGACAGGTAGAGGACGTGTTAGTAAAGGTTGAAGGCCTTTACATCCCTGCTGATTTCATAATCCTGGATACTGGGAAGGATGAGGATGAATCCATCATTCTTGGAAGACCCTTCCTAGCCACAGCAAGAGTTGTGATTGATGTAGACAGAGGAGAATTGATCCTTCAACTGAATGAGGATAACCTTGTGTTTAAAACTCAAGGATATCCTTTTGTAAACATGGAAAAGAGGCACAGTAAGCTTCTCTCAGTACAGAGTCAACTAAAGCCCCCACAGTCAAACTCTAAGTTTGGTGTTGGGAGGCCTCAGCCAAACTCTAAGTTTGGTGTTGAACTCCCATATCCAAACTCTAAGTTTGGTGTTGGGAGTCTATAAAATTGACCTGATCACCTGTGTGGCTCCATGAGAGCCCAATGTCAAGCTATTGACATTAAAGAAGCGCTTGTTGGGAGGCAACCCAATTTTTATTTATCTAATTTTATTTTTTATTGTTATTTCATGTTTTATTAGGTTCATGATCATGTGGAGTCACAAAATAAATCAAAAAATTAAAAACAGAATCAAAAACAGCAGAAGAAAATCACACCCTGGAGGAAGGGCTTACTGGCGTTTAAACGCCAGTAAGGAGCATCTGGCTGGCGTTCAACGCCAGAAACATGCTGCATCTGGGCGCTGAATGCCCAGAACAAGCACCAATTCGGCGTTTAAACGCCAGAATTGCATGCAAAGGCATTTTACATGCCTAATTAGTGCAGGGATGCAATTCCTTGACACCTCAGGATCTGTGGACCCCATAGGATCCCCACCTACCTCCACTCATACTCTTCCCTCTTCTCAATGTTCATCCTCTCTTCCCAATAAACACCTTTCCCCAAAACCCTTCACCAATCACATCAAGCTCTCTTCCCTATCACCCATTCACCACTCACATCCATCCACTCTTCCCCATAAACCTACCTCATAAACCCCACCTACCTTCAAAATTCAAAATCACTTTCCCACCCAAACCCACCCTAAATGGCCGAACCTAACCCCTCTCCCTCCACTATATAAACTCCTCTATTCTTCTTCATTTTCACACAACACAATCCTCTCTTCCTCTTCTTGGCCGAAACACAACCTCTCTCCCTCTCCTCCATTTTTTCTTCTTCTTCATCTCTTCTTTCTTCTCTTGCTCGAGGGCGAGTAATATTCTAAGTTTGGTGTGGCAAAAGCATAAAGCTTTTTGTTTTTCCAATACCATTGATGGCACCTAAGACCGAAGAATCCTCTAGAAAAGGAAAAGGGAAGACAAAAGCTTCCACCTCCGAGTCATGGGAGATGGAAAGATTCATCTCCAAAGCCCATCAAGACCACTTCTATGATGTTGTGGCCAAGAAGAAGGTGACCCCCGAGGTCCCTTTCAAACTCAAGAAAAATGAGTATCCGGAGATCCGACATGAGATCCATAGAAGAGGTTGGGAAGTTCTAATAAACCCCATCCAACAAGTCGGAATTCTAATGGTTCAAGAGTTCTATGCTAATGCATGGATCACTAGGAACCATGATCAAAGTAAGAACCAAAGAATTATCTCACCATGGTTCGGGGGAAATACTTAGATTTTAGTCCGGAAAATGTGAGGTTGGCGTTCAACTTGCCAATGATGGAAGAGAACGCACGCCCCTACACAAGGAGAGTCAACTTTGATCAAAGGTTGGACCAAGTCCTTATGGACATATGTGTGGAAGGAGCTCAATGGAAGATTGACTCAAAAGGCAAACCGGTTCAACTGAGAAGACTGGACCTTAAGCCTGTAGCTAGAGGATGGTTGGAGTTCATTCAACGCTCAATCATTCCCACTAGCAACCGGTCTGAAGTTACTATAGACCGGGCCATCATGATCCATAGCATCATGATTGGAGAAGAGGTAGAGGTTCATGAGATTATACCTCAAGAACTCTACAAGGTGGCTGACAAGTCCTCCACTATGGCAAGGTTAGCTTTTCCTCACCTCTTTTTCCATCTATACAATTCGGCTGGGATTGACATAGAGGAAGATATCCTCATTGATGAGGACAAGCCCATCACTAAGAAAATGATGGAGCAAACAAGAGAGCCTATTCATGGATCTCAAGAGACGCATGAAGAAGCTCAAATCCCTGAGATGCCTCAAGGGATGCACTTTCCTCCACAGAACTTTTGGGAGCAAATCAACACCTCCTTAGGAGAACTGAGTTCCAACATGGGACAACTAAGGGTGGAACATTAAGAGCACTCAATCATCCTCCATGAAATTAGAGAAGATCAAAGAGCTATGAGGGAGGAGCAACAAAGACAAGGAAAGACATAGAAGAGCTCAAGGACATCATTGGTTCCTCAAGAAGAAAACGCCACCATCACTAAGGTGGACTCATTCCTTGTTCTCAAATTTTCTGTTTTTTGTTTTCTTTATGTTAAGTGCTTATCTATGTTAGTGTCTTATTACATGATCATTAGTATTTAGTAACTTTGTCTTAAAGTTATGAATGTCCTATGAATCCATCACCTCTCTTAAATGAAAAATGTTTTTAATTCAAAAGAACAAGAAGTACATGAGTTTCGAATTTATCCTTGAACTTAGTTTAATTATATTGATGTGGTGACAATACTTTTTGTTTTCTGAATGAATGCTTGAACAGTGCATATGTCTTTTGAAGTTGTTGTTTAAGAATGTTAAATATGTTGGCTCTTGAAAGAATGATGACAAGGAGACATGTTATTTGATAATCTGAAAAATCATAAAAATAATTCTTGAAGCAAGAAAAAGCAGTGAATACAAAAAGCTTGCACAAAAAAAAGAAAGAAAAATGGCGAAAAAAATAGAAAGAAAAAGAAAAAGCAAGCAGAAAAAGCCGAAAGCTCTTAAAACCAAAAGGCAAGAGCAAAAAGCCAATAACCCTTAAAACCAAAAGGCAAGGGTAAATAAAAAGGATCCCAAGGCTTTGAGCATCAGTGGATAGGAGGGCCTAAAGGAATAAAATCCTGGCCTAAGCGGCTAAACCAAGCCGTCCCTAACCATGTGCTTGTGGCGTGAAGGTGTCAAGTGAAAACTTGAGACTGAGCGGTTAAAGTCAAGGTCCAAAGCAAAAATAGAGTGTGCTTAAGAACCCTGGACACCTCTAATTGGGGACTGTAGCAAAGCTGAGTCACAATCTGAAAAGGTTCACCCAATTATGTGTCTGTGGCATTTATGTATCCGGTGGTAATACTGGAAAACAAAGTGCTTAGGGCCACGGCCAAGACTCATAAAGTAGCTGTGTTCAAGAATCAACATACTAAACTAGGAGAATCACTAACACTATCTGAACTCTGAGTTCCTATATATGCCAATCATTCTGAACTTCAATGGATAAAGTGAGATGTCAAAACTATTCAAGAGGCAAAAAGCTACAAGTCCCGCTCATCTGATTGGAGCTATGTTTCATTGATAGTTTCGAATTTATAGTATATTCTCTTCTTTTTATCCTATTTGATTTTCAGTTGCTTGGGGACAAGCAACAATTTAAGTTTGGTGTTGTGATGAGCGGATAATTTATACGCTTTTTGGCATTGTTTTTAGTATGTTTTTAGTAGGATCTAGTTAGTTTTAGGGATGTTTTTATTAGTTTTTATGTTAAATTCACATTTCTGGACTTTACTATGAGTTTGTGTGTTTTTCTATGATTTCAGGTATTTTCTGGCTGAAATTGAGGGACTTGAGCAAAAATCAGATTCAGATGTTGAAGAAGGACTGCTGATGCTGTTGGATTCTGACCTCCCTGCACTCAAAATGAATTTTCTGGAGCTACAGAACTCAAAATGGTGCGCTTCCAATTGCGTTGGAAAGTAGACATCCAGGACTTTCCAACAATATATAATAGTTCATACTTTGGTCGAGTTTAGACGATACAAAAGGGCGTTGAACGCCAGTTCTACGCTGTAGTCTGGAGTTAAACGCCAGAAACACGTCACGAACCAGAGTTGAATGCCAGAAACACGTTACAAACTGGCGTTCAACTCCAAGAATGACCTCTCCACGTGTAAACTTCAAGCTCAGCCCAAGCACACACCAAGTGGGCCCCGGAAGTGGATTTATGCATCAATTACTTACTTCTGTAAACCCTAGTAACTAGTTTAGTATAAATAGGACTTTTTACTATTGTATTTACATCTTTTGATTATCTTTTGATCTACTAATCACGTTTGGGGGCTGGTCATTCGGCCATGCCTGAACCTTTCACTTATGTATTTTTCAACGGTAGAGTTTCTACACTCCATAGATTAAGGTGTGGAGCTCTGCTGTTCCTCATGATTTAATGCAAAGTACTACTGTTCTTCTATTCAATTCAACTTATTCCACTTCTAAGATATCCATTCGCACCCAAGAACATGATGAATGTGATGATTGTGTGATGCTTATCATCATTCTCACTCATGAACGCGTGCCTGATAAACACTTCCGTTCTACATGCAAACAAGCTAGAATGAATATCTCTTGGATATCTAATAAAGGGGACCGAGTCCGAGTTATTAGTATCTTTGTGGTATAAGTTAGAACCTATAGATGGCCATTCCTGAGATCCGGAAAGTCTAAACCTTGTCTGTGGTATTCCGAGTAGGATCTGGGAAGGGATGGCTGTGACGAACTTCAAACTCGCAAGTGCTGGGCGTAGTAACAGACGCAAAAGGAGGGTGAACCCTATTCCAGCATGATCGAGAACCTCCAGATGATTAGCCATGCTGTGACAGAGCATTTAGACCTTTTTTACAGAGAGGATAGGATGTAGCCATTGACAACGGTGATGCCTTACAGAAAGCTTGCCATGGAGAGGAGTAAGACTGATTGGATGAAGACAGCGGAAAAGCAGAGATTCAGAGGAACGAAAGCATCTCTATACGCTCATCTGAAATTCTCACCAATGATTTACATAAGTATTTTTATCTTTATTTTCTGTTTATTTATTATTATTATTTGAAAATACTATAACCATTTGATATCCGCCTGACTGAGATTTACAAGGTGACCATAGCTTGCTTCATACCAGTAATCTCTGTGGGATCGACCCTTACTCACGTAAGGTTTTATTACTTGGACGACCCAGTGCACTTGCTGGTTAGTTGTGCGAAGTTGTGAAGTTATATTTGGACCATGGTATTGTGCACCAGCTTTTTGGCGCCATTGCCAGGGAGAGAACGAACAACAAATTTTACAACCTGAGTAACAATTTCGCATACCAGCAATCTAACAGTAAACCCAATTACAATTTTTCTTTTTGAGCATTCCAACTCAAGAGTTCCTTTCAATCAACTCCCCATCAAGTTAAGGAATTACTCGCTCATTGTGAATGTAGAATTCATAACATAGGAAAGGGAATTAAAGAAAGACATAATAAATAAAAATCAAAGAAATCAATTAAAAATAAAAGTAATTATTTTATTAATAAATTCTAAAAATAATTCAATAGTAAAATTGAGTAAATTAAAGGACATGGAAGAGTAAGAGCCAAGTAAAGAAAATGAACTAGAATGACGAAGTCTTGATGAGGTAACAACTCTTCTCAATATCCCAATGCAAAGAGCAATCAAAATAAAATCCTAAGAACTATGAATGTGTATAGAAAAAACCTAGAGGAGGAGTAAAACTAGATCTAAAAACTAAAAATTGTGTGGAATGAATGTTGTTCTCGGTCTCTGCATGTTCTTTGGCTCTAGTCTGCTTTTCTGGGCCAAAAACTGGGTTAAAATAGGGCCCAAAATCGACCCTAGCGAATTTTGCAGATTATGCAGATCACGCACGTCACGCGATCGCGTCATTCATGCGGCCGCGTCATTCGGCGTTTTGCCCTGCCACGCGAGCGCGTCGTCCACGCCTCCGCATCACTTGTTCTATTCTAATCCGCGCGGTCGCGTGAGCCATGCGGCCGCGTCACTGTGATTTTCTTTCAGCTCCGGCTTACTCAATTCCCATGTTGCACTCCTTTACTGCCGAAAAGGCTTTGTGCTCTACTTCAACAGGGAGATGACAAGCTTTTCCATAAACTAAGCGGAAAGGACTCATCCCAATAGGTGTTTTGTATGTTGTTCTGTATGCCCAGTGCATCTTGTAGCCTGATGCTCCAGTCTCTTCTATGGGGTTTGACTATCTTCTTCAAGATACGCTTTATCTCTCTGTTCGACACCTCGGCTTGCCCATTAGTCTGAGGATGGTAGGCTGTTGCAACTTTATGAATTATTCCATGCTTTTTCATTAATCCTGTTAGTCTCCTGTTACAAAATTGGGTGCCTTGATCGCTCACGATTGCTCGTGGTGATCCAAAGCGACAAATAATGTGGTTTCTCACAAAGGAAACAACAGTGTTAGCATCATCAGTGCGGGTAGGAATTGCTTCCACCCATTTGGAAACATAATCCACAGCTAACAATATATAAAAATAACCATTAGAATTTGGAAATGGACCCATGAAGTCAATGCCCCAAACATCAAAAATTTCACAGAAAAGCATAATTTGTTGAGGCATCTCATCCCTCTTGGATATATTACCAATTTTTTGGCATGGGAAACAAGATCTACAAAATTCAGCAGCGTCTCTAAAAAGAGTAGGCCACCAGAATCCACAGTCTAAGATTTTTCTAGCTGTTCTTTGAGGGCCAAAATGTCCTCCACTCTCAGATGAGTGACAGGCCTCTAAGATGGACTGGAATTCTGATTGAGGCACACACCGTCTAATTACCTGGTCAGCGCCACATCTCCATATATATGGGTCATCCCATATATAATATTTAGACTCGCTTTTTAGCTTGTCTCTTTGATGCTTAGAAAAGTTTGGAGGAAAGGTGCGGCTAACTAGATAATTAGCTATAGGTGCATACCAAGGGACTACCTCAGATACTGCTTGCAGGTTATCAAATGGAAAATTATCAGCTATAGGAGTGGGGTCATCTGTAATGTGCACAAGGCGACTCAAGTGGTCTGCCACTAAATTCTGGTTACCACTCTTATCCTTAATTTCCAAATCAAATTCTTGTAATAGCAGTATCCAACGTATAAGCCTTGGTTTGGACTCCTTTTTAGCTAATAGATACTTTAGAGCTGCGTGGTCTGAGTACACTACTACCTTCGTACCAAGTAAATAGGCTCGAAATTTATCCAGAGCAAAAACAATAGCAAAAAGCTCTTTCTCAGTAGTAGTGTAATTGGACTGAGCGGCATCTAAAGGTTTAGACGCATAAGCAATAACAAAGGGGTCCTTACCTTCACGCTGAGCCAGTGCTGCTCCTACTGCATGGTTGGAGGCGTCGCACATTATTTCAAATGGCTGTCTCCAGTCTGGTCCTCTCACAATTGGAGCTTGAGTCAGGGCGGTCTTCAGCTTATCAAATGCTTGTTTACAATCCTCACTGAACTCGAACTCAATATCCTTCTGCAGTAGTCTGGATAAGAAAAGTGCTACCTTACTGAAGTCCTTAATGAATCTCCTGTAAAAACCTGCATGGCCAAGGAACGAACGGACTTCCCTCATAGAGGAGGGGTAAGGTAAACGAGCAATAACATCCACCTTTGCTGGATCTATAGAAATGCCAGTATTAGACACAACATGTCCTAGTACAATACCTTGTTTTACCATAAAGTGACATTTTTTAAAATTTAATATAAGGTTTGTACTGACACATCTATCTAATACTCTAGATAATCCATCTAAGCAAAGGCTAAAGGAATCGCCATATACACTAAAATCATCCATAAAAACTTCCATACAGTCCTCAATAAGATCAGAGAAAAGACTCATCATGCACCTTTGGAAAGTAGCTGGTGCATTGCACAAGCCAAAGGGCATTCTCTTGTAAGCATAAGTCCCAAAAGGACATGTAAAAGTGGTCTTTTCCTGATCCTCAGGAGCTATCTGAATCTGAAAATAACCTGTGTAACCATCTAAAAAATAATAATGTGATTTACCTGATAGGCGATCCAGCATTTGATCAATGAATGGAAGAGGATAGTGATCCTTACGAGTGGCCTGGTTGAGGCGTCTGTAGTCAATGCAGACCCTCCAGCGTTCTGAACTCTGGTTGCCATGAGATCTCCATGCTCATTCTTCACTGTAGTGACTCCAGATTTCTTGGGCACCACTTGTACTGGGCTTACCCATTCACTGTCTGAAATGGGGTAGATGATATCTGCCTCCAGTAGTCTGGTCACTTTCTTCTTGACAACCTCTAAGATAGTGGGGTTCAGTCTTCTCTGGGGTTGACGGACAGGTCTTGCTCCCTCTTCTAAAAATATCCTATGCTCACAGACTTGAGGGTTGATGCCTACTATGTCTGCCAAACTCCAACCAATTGCCTTCTTGTGCCTCCTCAGCACACTAAGTAACTGCTCTTCCTGTTGAGAAGTGAGTTCCCTTGCAATGATAACTGGAAACTTCTGCTCATCTTCAAGGTAAGTATATTTGAGGTATGGAGGAAGGAGTTTTAATTCTAACTTTTGATCATGGTCAGGCTCTGGGTTGTCTGGAGCTGGTAACAATGGTAAAGCACTGTCATTGTCCTCTGAGAATGTCCCCATATACACTTGGACCTTGTCCTATGTACTTCTCATCAAATTCCTCCTGGTGAACTTCAGCCACGGTTTCATCTATGATGTCACACTGGAGGATAGAATGATCCTCCGGAGGATGCTTCATGACTCCATTCAGATTGAAGATTACTACTCGGCCATCTATTTCAAAAGAGTATGTTCCTGAAAAAGCATCTAATTTGAACTTCGAGGTCTTCAGGAATGGTCTTCCGAGTAGGATTGATGATGGCTTCTCTGAGTCATTTTGGGGCATCTCCAGGATATAAAAATCAATGGAAAATGTGAGCCCCTTAATGCCCACTAATACATCTTCAGCAACTCCAGCCACTGTAATAATGCTTTTATCTGCTAACACAAAACGAGCTGCCGACCTTTTTAAGGGAGGGAGCCTCAAAATATCATATATAGACAAAGGCATTATGCTCACATATGCTCCTAAATCACGAATGCAGTCAGAAAATACTACACAACCAATAGTACAATTAACCATACATGGACCTGGGTCATTACACTTTTCAGGTAAACCTCCCATTAAAGCAGATATGGAACTACCTAAAGGAATAGTTTCTAATTCATTAATTTTGTCTTTATGTATACATAAATTTTTTAGAAACTTTGCATATTTAAGTACCTGTTGAATAACATCAAAAAGAAAAACAGTTACCTCAACCTTTTTGAATATCTCTACCATTTTGGGATCAGGTTCCAGCTGCTTCCTGGGCTTCCTTGCAAGTTGTAGAAATGGAATGGGAGTGGTGTATTCTGCAGTGTCTGCGCCCTTTGGTGCTTCCTCCTATGATTGAACTTCTTCTTTTTTAGCCATGTCCTGTATGTCCTCTTCCTCTTCAACATCTTCTATTTCCACTACTTCTTCAGCTGATGCGTGTTCTGGTGGGCTTGGCTCCTTCTGATTCCTCTTCTGCAGTTTGGTTCCGGACCTTAGGGTGATGGCATTAATGCCACCCTTTGGATTGGGTAATGGTTGAGAGGGGATTCCACTGGAGCTCAAAGGCTGGTTATTGGAGTTATTCATTGATCCAATCTGTGAAATAAGAGCTTGCAAAGTAGAGTTCAAACCATTTAGTGTAGCATAAAGGTTATTTTCCATGGTCTGTTGTCTCCGATCAATAGATTGTAGTAAGTCGTCATTAGAAGATGAAGAAGGATAAGTAATTTGAGAGGTCTGCTGTTGGGTATTCTGTGGTCCTTGGGATTGCCTCAGGTGAGGTGCTCTGTAAGGCTGGTTCTGGTTCTGCTGCCTGTTGTTGTTATTATTCCACCTCTGATTTCTCTGATTGTCTCTACCTCCTCTGTTGTTGTTGTCCCTCCAATTCTGGTTAGAATTATCCTGCCATCCATGGCTGTAATTGCCACCTTGATTATACCCTTGGTTGGGGCGGTCATAGAAGTTATGAGTGGCTGCCACGGTGTTGTCTTCCTACTGGAGCTGCGGACATTCATCAGTATAATGGCTATAATCAGCACAGATTCTGCAAACTCTCTGTGGGACTAACTGTTGGCTTTGCTGTGGTGGAGAAGGTTGAGCTTGCTGAACTTGTTGTTGATTCAATTGCATCTGCTTCAGCAAGTTGGTCATTTCACAGATACTCTGAGTTAGAGCAGCAGTCTCTCTGGTAGAGGATACTTCTGCAACGGCTTTTGAACGGCCCTGTTTCTGCCTGTGATTCTGAGTAGATTCAGCTAAGTTACTGATTAATTGCCATGCCTCATCAGTGGTCTTGTACTTTTTCATAGACCCATTGCTAGCACTTTCCAATGTGGTCTTATCTTGGGGCCTCATGCCCTGTGTGATGTAACCGAGTAACACTATCAATCATATGGTGGGGGCATGCTTCTAGAAGATTATTGAAGTGCTCCCAGTATTCATAGAGATTCTCGGATTCGTCCTGAACGATCATGGAAATGTCTTTCCTCAGTTTATCAGTAACTTCAGCTGGAAAGAACTTTTCCAAAAATTCTCTTCTAAGTGTATCCCAGTCGGATACAGTTGCTGCGGGTTGAGTGTAGTACCACTCTCTTGCCTTTCCCTCAAGAGAAAACGGGAAAGCTTTCAACAAAATTGAGGTTTCATTTGCACCATCACGCCTGACAGTAGAATAGGCTACTTGAAAATCTCTCAGGTGCTTGATAGGCTCTTGAGCAGGTAAGCCATGAAACTTGGGCATCAAATTGAGCAGTGCAGTATTTATTTCAAAGTCTGTAGCCACCATTGGGTGATGCGCTTGAAACGGTTGCATTGAAAAATCAGGGGCTCTAGCCTCCTGGATAGTAACTCTTCTAGCTGCTGCCATGTCACCTGCACGTAAATCAACCAATCAGTAGAACGGGGGCTGGTTTCTTTCTCAAGTGACATTTCGGATCCGCCCTCAGAGAGGACTAACTGACGCCGAGCTTGCCTTATTCGTGAAATAGTTCTTTCAATCTCAGGATCGAATACTGGGAAGCTTGGATCAGGAAGTGAACGCGTCATTTAACGAAAGAAACAAGCAGCTCATAGTAGCAGGATAAAATAAAATACAAATAAATAAATTCCAATTAATAACTTTAGCACTCTATTGCAACTCCCCGGCAACGGCGCCAAAAATTGACGTGGCGAAAATTGGCGAGTCAAGAATTGTTATATGATATGCGTTGCAAGTATAGTTCTTAACCAACCAGAAATCCGCTTATCAATTTAGAAGGGTGTCACAAAAATTAAAATTAAAATACTAGGAGTATGAATCCCAGGTCGTCTCCCAACAAGTTGCAGAAAGGTGTGCTATTTTATTAATCAGATGTTTTCAAAATGGTTTGAATTGAATAACAGAAAATTAAATTAGAGAATTTATGTAAATTAAATAAAAGCCTTGACTGGGAGTAGATTAGCTGGAAGCCCTATTCTTGTTGGAGTACTCTCAAGATTAATTGACAATTGAAGGTTGTCCTGTTTAGTTATCCCTTACTAGGTAAGAAAAAGTCAAACAAGTTGGAATGCTACTTCTATTCACAAGTTCTAACCCACTCAATTAAAAGGGATTGGTGTCAGTGACTAGAGGGCAATCCAACAATAAACCCAATCACAATTTTTCTTTTTGAGCATTCCAACTCAAGGGTTCCTTTTAATCAACTCCCCATCAAGTTAGGGAATTACTCGCTCATTGTGAATATATAATTCATAACATAGGAAAGGGAATTAAAGAAAGACATGATACATAAAAATCAAAGAAATCAATTAAAATTAAAAGTAATTCTTGTATTAATAAATTCTAAAAATAATTCAATAGTAAAATTGAGTAAATTAAAGGACATGGAAGAGTAAGAGCCAAGTAAAGAAAACGAACTAGAATGACCAAGTCTTGATGAGGTAATAACTCTTTTCAATATCCCAATGCAAAGAGCAATCGAAATAAAATCCTAAGAACTATGAATGTGTACAGAGAAAACCTAGAGGAGGAGTAAAACTAGATCTAAAAACTAAAAATTGTGTAGAATGAATATTGTTCTCGGTCTCTGCATGTTCTCTGGCTCTAGTCTGCTTTTCTGGGCCAAAAACTGGGTCAAAACAGGGCCCAAAATTGCCCCCAGCGAATTCTGCAGATTATGCAGATCACGCACGTCACGTGATCGCGTCATTCATGCGGCCGCGTCATTCGGCGTTTTGCCCTGCCACACGAGCGCGTCATCCACGCCTCCGCGTCACTTGTGCTATTCCAATCTGCACGGTCGCGTGAGCCATGCGGCTGCGTCACTGCGATTTCCTCTCTTTCCTGCGGTCGCGTGAGCCATGCGGCCGCGTCACTTCTCGCTGGTCATCTCCTCAATTTCTTGTGTTCCTTCCATTTTTGCAGGCTTCCTTTCCAATCTCCAACTCATTCATGCCCTATAAAGCCTGAAACACTTAACGCACAGATCACAGCATCGAATGGAATAAAGGAGAATTAAAATACATAATTAAAAGTCTCTAGGAAGCAAGTTTTCAATCATGTAATAATTTTAGGAAGGAAATATAAATGTATGCTAATCATATGAATAAGTGGGTAAAGATCATGATAAAACCACACAATTAAACACATTATAAATCGTAAAATAGTGGTTTATCAACAGCTCAAGGAGAAAGAGGAACAGCCACAAGCTTCAAAGAAGGGAAACCAAGTCATGGAGGAGCAATCACAAGAACAGAGGAAAATGGTGAAGCCTTACACACCTCCTCTGCCATATCCTCAAAGATTTCAGAAGGAGACCAAGGATCAACAATTTCCCAAGTTTCTAAAAGTTTTCAAGAAGCTGGAAATCAATATTCCACTTACTGAAGCATTGGAGCAGATGCCTCTGTATGTAAAATTCCTAAAGGAGCTTATCAACAAGAAGAGGAGCTGGAATAAAAAAATGGTGATTTTAACACAAGAATGCAGTGCAGTGATCCAAGAAGGCCTCCCACCAAAACGCAAAGACCCTGGGAGCTTCTTCTTTCCTTGTACCATTGGTAACATAACCATTGACAAGGCACTGCGTGATTTAGGATCCAGTATCAACCTGATGTCTTTGTCTATGATGAGAAGGCTATTTATAGAAGAAGTGAAGCCTATACAGATGTCATTGGAGCTAGTGGATAGATCTTTGGTAATTCCCAAGGGGGTAATTGAAAATCTCTTGGTCAGAGTAGGAAAATTCATATTTTCAGCTGATTTTGTAATCCTGGACTTAGGTGAAGAGGGGAATAACTCTATTATATTGAGAAGACCTTTCTTGGCCACAGCAAGGGCTATCATTGATGTGGAACAAGGAGAAATGACTTTGAGGGTAAATGATGAGAAGATCACTCTAAATGTCTTCTAGGAAATACATCATACTGTTGAAGAGAAAGGCTGCATGAAGGTTGAAGAAGAAGATTTACATTGGAAAGAAAAACCCAATGAACCACTTATCAGCTCACCTCCGAAGCAAAAGACAAACAATGGAGAAAAACAAAAGGGAAAGGAAAATGTAAAGAATGAGAAGAGAAGGCAAGAAGAAAGTGAGGAGTTGATCATAAAGAAGATAGACCCTGATATAAAGCCTGCTGTAAAGACAGAAGAGCCACCAAATAAAGGAAAGAAGAGCAAGAAAATGATTCCAAAAGGGTGGAGAAACAAAAGAATCCCAACTAAAGGGTTCTCTAAAGGAGACAAAGTGCAACTGATATACCAACAATTGGAGACAGGTCCACAAACTGATGATTATTACACTGTCAATAAGATACTCTCATTGGAGCATATGGAGATTGATCATCAATGCACAGGAAGAAGGCTCACAGTGAGAAGGGATAAGCTGAGGCACCATAATCATCAACCACCTTAACAAGGAACCAATGTCAAGCTAGTGACAGTAAAAGAGTGCTCCATGGGAGGCAACCCATGATTTAATTTTCTTGCCATTATTTTAATTTCAATAATTAATGATTTTTCTAGCATGAAATGAGCTCTCATGAGTAGATTTGATAACTGCACACATCATTTTGAAGCATATGTCTGATTCCTAAGTTTGGTGTGCCTAAAGGCACTCTAAAATGGCTTTCAAGCATGCTGATTATATAACCATTTTAAGATATATACTCATTCATTTTATTGAAGTATGTAGCCAAACATTAAGTTTGGTGTTCTGCATATGCTATGAATTTTTAGAAAGTCACTTCTGCTCGAAGACTCAAATTCATGAAAGAGATAAACCATAGAGTGCATCATTTTATGAATTTATATTGCTAAGGTAGAAAATAAAATGTCCCTTGTAATGAATATACCAACCATAGAACAAAACAAATTTGGTGTTCACCAATGTTTTGCTCAATTCCTTGTGACACGGTTAGATATTCATGTATAAGGAACATATGGCTAAGATTTCCAATTTCCTATAGCTAGTCATTTAGTTGAATTTTTTTTTCTTTTAACCATCACCTCTGTGAACTAAATCTTTGTTATATTAATTTAGGTGGATAAACATGAGGAAGAGAATACTGAAGGAGAAGACAAGACCATGCATGTACGGTTGTTACAAGAGTAAACAGCATGTCACATGTGCTTGGAAGTGGACCCTTGGGAAGTACGAACCTGCACAATAGTAGAGAAGGGTCATCACCTAGAAAATTGAACCCATGTGCCCAATAAAGAGGTGATCCTTGTCCTTACTCACCCTTACATGCAAACCGTTCATTCCCATGATCTTAACAAAGACTTGTCCAATCTTCACCCTTCATTTTAACTTAACCAAACCACCAACCTATTGTTCTGTTTCAATGATGCATGTCCCTGCTATAAAAATTGGCTAGCAACACCTCCTGAGCCACACATCTTTGCCTGATTCATATAACTCCTTCATACAATTTACATCCTCATTTCTTCCCTTCATCACACGGTACCTACTTCTCCTTCCTTTCATCCTAAACCGTGCTTTAACCAAAGTATCATTACCCTTATTCTTTCCCCCACTCAAATGGCTTCATTAAGCTCCAGAACAAGAAAAGGAAAACAACCAGCTGAAGATAAACCACCCACCTATGGTAACAGGAGATTTAAATCCCTGTTTCGTGAATCACAATATCATGGGTGGATGGAGGAGAAGAAAATAATTCCAGAAGTCAGATTCAGAATGAGGGATGGTGAGTATCCTATCATGAGAAAAATCATTGAGAAGAGAAGATGGGAACTCCTCTGTGAACCACTCACAGATATAAGTGCAACTATGATACGGGAGTTCTATGCTAATGCAGTACGACAAAGAAAAACTGAACTTCCCTACAGAAGTTATGTGAGGGGGGTGGAAGTGGACTTCAGTCTAGCTACAATCATGCGGGTCTTACAAATAAGTACAATACCTTTCAGAGAATCCAGTTTTGATGAAAGAACAAATGGTGAGAATGATCCTGATAAGCTCATCAATGACATATGTCTGGAGGGCAAAGACTGGGTGAGAGATTTAAATGGGGAGCCATGTCACTTAAAGAGGATGGACCTCTCGCCTGAGGCCAAGGGCTGGTACGAGATAGTGAGGAGATCAATCATCCCCACTGGAAACCCCTCAGAAGTCACTATAAGAAGGGCAATTATGGTACACTACATACTAAAAGGAGGATAAATAAATGTCCCTCAACTCATTGTAGACAGCATCCAAGAGATGGTCAAAAGCAGCAGCAAGTCAGCTAGACTTGGCCACCCAAGTACCATATTACGTTTGTGCAATAGAGCAGGGGTGCTTTTTGAAGATTCAGACACAGATTGGGTGCAGGATGGAAGGGCACTCACTAGGCAAAGACTAGAAGGTGCCATTGATGATCAGAGTGAGAGAAGATCCCAAGGAAGAAGAAGGAGGCCACAAATAGAAGAAGAACAAGCCTCTGAACCACAAATGGAGGAGGAACAAGCTTCTGGTGCAATGGACTTAAGCTAAATGCAAAGAGCCATTGAAGAAATGTCTCAACAATATATGAGAGCACAGGAGCAACAATAGGAGCAATATTTGAAGCAACAAGAGCAGTACTTGAAAGCCCAAGAGCAACAAGAGCATTGGCAGCAGCAAATGATGGAACAACAAGAAAACTTCCAGCTCAAGATGTTGGATCAACAGAGAGAGTTTCAAGCAAGAACTCTTGATTGGCAGAGGGAATAATCGGTACACTCTCAAGAATCATTTAATAGATTGTCCCTACAACAAGCCAAGCAAAGGGAGTACATCCAAAATCTTTACCAATGGAAGAATATATATCATACAATTGGAGAGCATAGGAACTTGGACAGAATGGAGTATGATATAGAAACTCAAGCAAAGTTAGACTATGTAGTCAGTGGCATGCCAATATTGAACCAAGAGGTCAAGCCATATGTTTAATGCCAAGAATTGGTAGACCATTAGAGAGCAAAAGCTAAGAAAAATGCAGCACACATACAACAAGGATTGAAGGATGTTGGGCTCTGGGATCAGATAGACCATATTTGGGATCATAGATGCCCTGTTGAGGAACCCCAAGAAATAAGCAAGAAGCGGAAGAAGAAAGGAGAATCCAGCAGAGGAAAAGAGCACAACAACTAGAGGTGGTGGAGTCCTTTTTATAGTTTTAATTAAATAAGGATGATGCATATCTGAAACATGATATGCCTCCAAATATTTTATATTATGCACTTTCATATCTTGAGTAGATTTCTTATTAGGATCTGCATAATGCTTGTTATCACTCATCTGCATTAAATTCATGTCTTGTTTCCTTCTTGCATCAATAAGAGAAAATGTTTGAAATAGAAAGTGATTGTCCAATGTGGTAGGAATGATAATAAAGTTCTATGGTGGTAGTTGCTTTATTAGATGATAGGCTCAACAATAAAAGCTGCGGGATAGGATGTATCTTTGTAGTGTGAACTTAGTTGCTGTTGTAAAGCCTTCAATTAATAATCATCCTTAAAAAAAGAAAAAGCAAGAAAGGAAAAAGAAAAGAAAAGCCAAGAATTGGCAACCAAAAAAATGAAAGAAACAGATAATAAGGCTAGACACCAATAGCTTAGACCTTAGGATACATGCCTGTGGTGCTTCTTGTACTAGGATCTGCTTGGACAATTAGGTTCTGAGGAGTCTTTTAAAACTTGGTAACTTGGATTAACTAATCTGGGATTACCAACCGAAATCCCATTATCAAGAGCAACCTAGTTACAAAGCATTTAGTAACCCAAAGAGGTGCTGGGCATCAATGTTCCTAAGAAGAATTGTGAGCCAAGTGTCTGTAGTGAAGAGTTGTTGAGAAAAATTGAGCCAAAAGGCTGCTGCAATACTTGACACTGAGCTATCATTGAAAAATAAGTTTCTAAGCAAAAGAAAGAAGGAAAAGTCTAACAAGGATCAATAAAGAATAAGGCATTATAACAGCAAATCTAGTCAACACTTGATAAACCACTATTTCATGGTTTATCTTATGCTCAATTGAGTGGTTTTTATCAACTCTTTATCCACTTATTCATACTAATCGCATGTTTTACATTTTCCTTCCTGATTTTGTGCTATGATTGAAAACATATTTCCTGGGCCTTTAAATTACTAACATTAATCCTCTCTTATTACCATTCGATGTCGTGATATGTGTGTTAAGTGATTTCTGAGATTACAGGGTAGGAATGGCTTAGAGGATGGAAAGGAAGCATGCAAAAGTGGAAGGAATACAAGAAGCTGAAGGAACTGCTAAGCTGTCCAGCCTGACCTCTTCGCACTCAAACGGTCATAACTCAAACTACAGAGGTCCAAATGATGCAGCTCTAGTTGCGTTGGAAAGCTAACGTCTGGGGCTTCGTAACGATATATAATTTGCCATAGCTGCCTCAAAGCCAAGCGTCGCGAATGCGTGGATCACGCAGATGCGTGACCTGGCGAAAACCCAATCCGCATAAACGCGTGGACGACGCTTCCGCGTCACTTTCCCGCGATCTGTACATACCAGAATACGCTGGGGGCAATTTTTGGGCTATTTTTGACCCAGTTTTTGGCCCAGAAAATATAGATTAGAGGCTATAAAGTGGAAGAATGCATCCGTTCAACAACATGTCTTCCATTATTCACTTTTCATAATTTAGATGTAGTTTTTAGAGAGAGAGGTTCTCTCCTCTCTCTTAGGATTTAGGATTAGGATTCCTCTTAAAGGATTTAGGATTTCTTCTTCTCAAATTCCAGGTTCAATGTTCCTTTTATTTATTTTATCAATTTAGTTTATGAACTCTTTATGTTTAGATTTATTTTCTATTATTAATGCAATTGAGGTTTTTCATATTTATGATTCTTATTTAGCTTTTTATATTCTTGGCTTTAATTGATTTATTGGAGACTCTTGAGTTATTAAACTCATCGTGATTGATAATTGTTATTTTTGCTAATTGAATTGAATTCCGATAACTCTAGTCCTTTCTTAGGAGTTGGCTAGGACTTGAGGATCAAACTAATTAGTCCACTTGACTTTCCTTTGCTTTAGTAAAGGTTAACTAAGTGGGATTAAAACTCAATTCTCATCACCATCGATAAGGATAACTAGGATAGGACTTCCAAATTCTCATACCTTGCCTAGAGTTTATTTTATAATTATTAATTTATTTCTCTTGCCATTTAAATTACTTGTTCCTTATTTCAAAAACCCAAAAATACACTTTTACTCATAACCAATAATAATTCATACCTCCCTGCAATTCCTTGAGAAGACGACCTGAGGTTTCAATACTTCGGTTATCAATATTATTGGGTTTTGTTTAAGTGACAAACAAACGTTTGTACGAAAGGAATTTTTGTTGGTTTAGAAGCTATACTTACAACGCGATCATATAATTGTGAATTTCTTTACCGACAGGAAATCCGATTCGTCAACACTCAAAGAGGAATTTCTTGATTGGAAGCTGGTAATAATTGAGCTGCATCATGTCTGCATAAAACCCCATGAACCAAATTCAATTATCTGCTGAATAAGGACATAAATGCTTCTCTGTTTCATTGCATTTCTTCTCATATTTTAGTGCTTGCTTGGGGACAAGCAAGATTTAAGTTTGGTATTGTGATGACAAGTCATCTTATGCTAGTTTCACAAGCATTTTCAATTTGTTTTATTAGGTTTTATACACTTTCTTGCACAATAAGTAAGTGATTGGAGTAGAATTTCATGTTTCCTTGACTCAATTAAACATTGTTGATTTTTGTATAAAATTATGAGATTTATGCACACTTTAGTTGATTATTATAGATGATGGAAAACTTTATGATTTTGGTGAGACTTTGATGGCATGTTTAATTGATAACAGGTGAAGAAATGAGAAGAAGAAACAAAGAGAAAAGCAACGTGCAGGAGAACGCTGCGTTCATTCAATGAACGCTACGTTCACAAGGGCGCATACGCGCACTAGCCGCCCCCACGTGAAGAAGCAAGTTTGGAGATCTACGCCCACGCGCACGCGCACATGGCGCACCCGCGTGCATCGAGGATCAGCGTTCACCAACAATGAACGCTACGTTCATTTTGAGTGAACGCCTGCGATACTTTCAGAGTGGGAACTTGAAAAAGGGAATCGACGCGCACGCGCACATGCCGCGCCCGCCCCGATGAAATAAAAGTGGTGATGGACGTAGACGCGTACAAGACGCTAGAACGCAGAATTGATATGTTGCCATACACGCGCAAGCGCACAAGGTACGCACGCGAACATAACATTCATAGTACGAACGGAGCATTCAGTTAATGAACTCTGCACAAGGACTGCTCGCGCACAGTACGCGCTCACGCCGATGATGAGGAATGCCAGGGACGCGCAAGTACACAAGGCGTGCACGCGGACATAGAGTTCATGGCGCGAATGGAGCGTTCAGTTAATGAACGCTGCTCAAGGGCGCGCTCGCGCACAGTACGCGCCCGCGTCGATGGGGAAAAGTGCAAGGGACGCGCATGCACACAGAACACGCCCGCGTCGGTGAAAGAATGTTACATTCAATTTGAGAATTCTACATTCACCTGAAGCTGCAACAAATGGCCATTTCGATCCACTTCATGCACGACCAAAAAGCCCACTCCAAGTGCTAAAGGTCTGAAATAGAAAGTGTATATATAGATAGGAATTTAATTTCAAGGGGGCTCTCTCTTTTTAGTTTTCAATTTCTAGAATTTAGAATTGAGATCAGATCTAAATTTTCTTTTCTGTTTTCATTTTCTCTCTTCTATAATCTTTTACTTTCTGTTTTGGATCTGGAACTTGGATTGAAGAATTCTTTTGAATTCCTTCAATCTGGAGTCATCTCTTACTTTCCCCTTTTGTATTTTGAAGAATTGGAGATATGATCTTAGCTTTTCTTTCACTTTCATTTCATTTGCAATTTCCAATTTTCTGTTTTGTTAAGAGAGCAATTGAGATTTACATTTTCATTCTGTTGTCATTATTCTACTGCAATTGACAATTTCTGTTTCCAGTTCTGTTTTGATTCCCAATACCCAAATCCCTTTACTATTCATGCAATTTAAGTTTCCCAGCAGTTTAGATTCAGCAATTTACATTACTTGCACTTTAAGTTTCAGTTATTTACTTTTCTTGCAATTTAAGTTTCAGCTCTTTTAATTTCTTGCACTTTAAGTTTCTGCAATTTACCTCTTCTGCACTTTACTTTTATGTCAATTTACCTTATGCACTTTAGCTTTCTGCAATTTCACTTCTGTTGATTAAAATTCACACAAATCATCAAATATTCGCTTAACTAAATTCATCACCATACTAAAGTTACTCAATCCATCAATCCCTGTGGGATCGACCTCACTCTTGTGAGTAATTACTACTTGACACGACCCGGTACACTTGCCGGTGAGTTTTGTGTGGAATCATTTTTCCCTCATCAATGATTAGTTTAGTCAAGCTAACAGTGATGAAGTGGGTGAAATTGGATCACAGAATGTAAATTGCAAGTAATTTAAAGTGCAGAATGTAAATTGCAGAAACTTAAATGGCAAGAAAAGTAAATTGCATCAAATGTAAAGGGCTTTAGGTGCAGGGAAATTAAAAGAGCAGTAAATCATACAATTAAAATGAACTCAATAAAAATTAACAGAAAGAAAGACTCGTCATGGATTGGAGATATCATAATTCATAATGAATCAAATGGGTCTCAACTTCCTTCTCAATCATATGAATAGATCTATCGCAGATCGAAATTGATTGGATCCCAATTCCATGGCAATCCAATCTCTCTAATCACAATCAATATTGCCAATTCCTTAATCTAATTGTCATGAGAAGAGGTTAAGTACATGTCTCTCATCCATAAGCCACACAGACTATCAAGATCTCAATTCCTCCCGAATGGTGTTGATCAAGAGAGTTGTGAGAAACAAAGCTTCAGTTCTAATTTCCATTATTCCCCTTCCGAAGCTCAAATGGAAATTCAACAGATTCAAACCCCCTTCCGGAGTGAATGGATCTCAATCAAAACAGAAGTTATTTCTTAGCTATCCAGATGAATTGAGAGGAAGAAGAATTTAATTTAATTCATATGAATCACAATAGAGCTCTTCCCCCTAATGAGTTAGGGTTCCATTGGTCATCACTCTAAGAACAATTGTAAGAAATCTAAATTACAGAAATGTAAATCAAGCCCACTATAAACTGAATTGTAAAATTTGCAGAGAGGAAAATTGCATAAGAGAATTGCAGAAATTGAAATTGCATAAGCTAAATTGAATTCAATACTAAAATGTAAAAGTGGAGAAAGGTAAAAGTGTTTACAAGAGCCTTCTATTCTACTCCTACTCCTACTCCTACTACTACTACTACTACTCCTAATGCAGCCTTCCGAATCCTAACCCCCCTTATGAAATGAAACTGATGCCTTTATATAGGCTTTCCTAAATTACAAATTGAAATGAAATTGAAAACAAATTACAATTAAATGTAAAATTCCTATTCTAACTGTTTCTTGTGTCTTTGAGTGATATTAATGGGCTCTGCTTGCTTTGAAATTCAAATGGGCTTGGAATGAAGTTTAATTGAATCAGAATTTGCTTCCAGTAGAGCATAGCGTTCATTTAGAGAACAGAGCGCTTTTACACTCACACGTACACGTCCCATACCTGTGTGCGCCATTTTTGCATTTTGGAACATCCACGCGTATGCTCACCTACGCATACGCGTGACCTTCAGAATTTGAACTTGTGATGCGTACGCGTTCTATTCACGTATGCGTCCATAGCAGTGCTCTCCAAAAGAGCGTAGCGCTCGAAATAAGAGCGCTTCCCACGCATACGCATCACCCATGCGTACGCATGGCCCTTTCAAAAATGCCACTTCCACGCGTACGCGTCAGCCATGTGTACGCGTGGTCTTCCAAAGTTGCAACTTCGACGCGTACGCGTGGCCTACGTGTACCCGTCACTTGCGAATTTTTCTTGCTCCACTATTGCAGGCGCTCTTTGAAAAGGAACGTAGCATTCTTTTGGAGAACGCTCTTTTGTGAAAAACAGAGCACGCTTCCTTGATTTAATCATGGGCCACGCTTTTAAAAGCGTGGTTTAAGGCTCCAAAGCGTGCTCAAACTTCAAAGCGTGCCCCAAAATTCCTCTTTTCTCCTTTTGAGCTTATTATGTGCTTTTTTTGCTTCTTTTTCTACTTATGTCCTACAAAGTTTATAAAATCAAAAGATCAAAGAAATATACTATTTAAGCACAAAAACATTCAATATTTAAGCACTTATCATTAATTTCTTGTATGAAAAAGCATAAAAAAACATGCACAAAATGACTTGTCATCACAACACCAAACTTAAACCTTGCTTGTCCCCAAGCAAGAAAAGAATCATGCAGTAAGTTTTGACAAACCAAGGTGAGAAGAATAGCAAGTTGATGTTCATGGTTGGCTAGTTTTCTATGTATGCTATAATCACAAAAGAAATATAAATGATTGATGCTTCTATCTAGCTCATTTTATGAAATCTTTTCCTTATATTTCTTCCTTGAAACAAGCTTTTCATTCTCTTATTAGCTTTTCCTTTTGGGTGCTTTGCACCATGAGTTGAAAACAAAGCTACAACTCTAAATTCTTTGTTTTCAAGTATTACCACTTGATACATAAGCACCACAAGCATTTAATTAGAAGACTTCTTTAAGCTCATTGTTTCTTTTCTTTACTCTCTAATCATTGATGCTCAGAGCCTTGAGCTTTGAGGGAGTGCTTTTGCACTTGAGCCTAACCTTGACTCTAAGTGTTTTATTTTCAAGCTTTTTGCCTGATACATAAACACCACAAGTACTTAACAAATGAATTGTCATTGGTACTCAGAGCCTTCAGCTTTCTCATTCTTTCCTTTTTCTTTTTCTTGCCTTATTTTCAATTACTTCTTAAAGGTTTTCATGATTTCAAAAATTTCATAAAATGTCCTAGATGAAAACTTCAATTAAATAAATTCAAATGCAATTGAGCAACAGTAATCATGCTAGCCTCCCAATACTTATATGCCCATGCTAAGTTCTTCTTTAATGACCTTGTTTGTTTATGATCATGATACTTAATTGCTTTGAACTCACAAAATTCAAGATGGTAGTCATAATGTCACAGCAAGATGTTACAATTCAGCAATCAAGCTATGCTTATTCACAATACACATGCATATAGAGAAGATAGAAGACGATCATGCAATTTAAAGTGCTGCAAATAAGTAGGAGGTAAAAGGAACGTTACCACCTTGTAGTTCATCTTCACTGTTGTTGTCCTTTTCCTCCTATTCTTCCCCTTCCCATACCAACTTAGAGTGTTTGCTCATCCTCAAGCAACAATTAAAACAGTGATGATGGGGTCTATGATGGGTCATGAGTATCTTAAACAATGGAGTGTTAGTAGTACATGTGTTTAAGCAAGGAAAATTAAAAATAACAATGAAGGCACAGGAAACAGAGACATTGTGATTGCAAAAATAAGTGGGGTGTGCATGATACATTGCATGAAGGATAAGTGACACACTAAACTTAATGTGACACTTTCATTTGGAATTGATCCAAGTATCCAGTAAAGATTGGAAATAAATTTTGTTACATAGCAACACCAAACTTAGAATGTAATCACATGTCAATTTATTTAAATTAAAACTAAACAAAGGAAACTGTTCTATGCTAATAACACAATCGCCAAGAGAAAAATGTATCATGAGTAAGGATTTCTTAGTGAGGTATTAGAAAAAATAATTAAGGAGAAAAATAAAGGACAGTATTAAAAACCAAGGAATGACTAGAATAAAGAGAAAGAAAAAGTGACTCAAACAAAACAAAGATAACATTGCAGGCTTAGGAGGCAGAGGCATCATGATTGTACAAACAAGTGGTGTTGCTGGATACATTGCATAGAAAAATAAGTGGCACACCAAACTTAGTGTGACACTTTCTCTTGAAATTGATGCAAGTGTCCAGAGAGATTAAAAACAGATTGTTACAGGGCAACACCAAACTTAGAATGTAATCATATGCCAATTTTATTTGAAAATAAACAAAGCAAAGAGAGAAAATAAACAAAGAAAAGAAATAAAATGTTACCTAAGGTTGGGTTGCCTCCCAACAAGCGCTCTTTTAGTGTCATTAGCTTGACATGTTGTTCTCAACTTTCTTCCTCTTCTTCCAGTTTGTTAAGAGGAATGACCTCAGGGGTAAAGAAGAGCCAGTCAGTGCCCCCTATCTTGGTCTCCTCTCAGCAAGCTTCCTTTTGTTATTTGCTTGATTGAACTTGCTTGCTGGATTAGGGGTTGGATTGTTTGCAGTTGACCTTTTCTTGAATGTTGTCCTTGGTATCTTGGTCACAACTCTCTTCTCGGTGCTCTTGTTAGTTGTCTTCACTTCTTGGATTTCAAGACTTGGTGGTTGTGTGATTGTTGGAGTGTTCTCTTCATCAAAAGCCTCTTGAATTGGTGGTTCAGTGAGCTCTTCCTTTATGCAACTTTCTGCTTCAATTGAGTGTGGACTCCCTTGATTGACTTCCTCCCTTTCTTCTACATGATCTTCCATTAAATACTTTGGGGGTGAGTCTTCAAGTTCCTCTGTCACCTCAAATAGCCTTTGTGGATATGGAATCTCAGGTTCAAATACCTCCACAACCTCATTCTTCATTGAAATTTCACTTGACACAGGGACCTCTTTTTCTTGTTCTTCCACTTCCTCACCCACAAATTGGTCTTCATCCTCAATGCTTGGCAATCCTAAGTTTCTCCTTATTTGCTCTAATTGCCCATCCATCTTCTTGTAGAGGATTTCTTGTTCTTTCTAAGATTTTCTAATTCTTTCCAGAGATTGTTCTTGTCTTTCCAAAAATTCTCTGGACCATTGAAGGTGATCCTAAACTCTTAGCTCAAGAGATGAAGGTTGAGAGTAATTTTGTAAACATGGATGTGTTATGGTGAAGTTGTTTTGAGGGGTATGAAATGAGTTTTGTGAGTTGTTGAATGAATTTTGTAGTTGGTGAAATGAGTTGTATGGATCTTGGAAGGGACTTTGTGTTGAGGTATAGTCAAGTGATGAAGAATTTTCATATGAAAAATTAGGAGGTGAGGCTGGACAATTTTACATAAATGAATTGAAGGTATGCTCAAGTGATTATGGCTCTTGATAAGTGGAGTATGAACAATTGAATGCTCTTTGATTTTGATCCTCCCACCCACAACTTGAGTAATTGTTGAATTCATCACAGTGTGGATCATTTTGTGGCATTGGGGAGCAATCTTTCATGAATGTATTGATAGAACAATCAAATGATGATTTCTCTGGATGATTAGAATATGAAGGATTCAAATCTCTTTCATTTTGACCTTCCCATCCACAATATGAGTAGTTGTTAGATTCATCAAAATGTGGGTCATTTTGTGGCTCTGGGAGGTGTTCATACTCCATCATCCCTTGTTGATACTCCCATCCACCATAGGATAATGACCTGAATCATTTGGTGGTGAGCAGTATGCCATATGATCTGCTTGATCATTTTGTGGCCCTGGAGCATATCCCCACTGGGTGTATTGCTCATAATTTGTCATTTCTTGGTGATATTCCCAGCCACCATTAGAATAATGATTTGAATCATTTTGTGGTGGTGGGTAATATCCCATGAAATTTGTTTGATCAAAAGATGAGGTAAACTCTATTTGAATTTTGTAAAACGCAATCACCAAGGAAAATTAAAACTCCTCATGTCACAAATTAGAATTTCTTAGTGAGGCAATAAGACAAACACCTTAGTATCAGCAGAAAACAAAAATAAAAAGAACTTAAATGATAAAAACAAAGAAAATGCTTAATCTAGACTTATCACCCAGTTAATCATTGTTGATCTAAATCAATCCCCGGCAACGGCGTCAAAAACTTGATGAGGGAAAATTGATTCCACACAAACTCACCGACAAGTGTACCGGGTCGTATTAAGTAGTAAAACTCACGTGAGTGAGGTCGATCCCACGAGGATTGATGGATCAAGCAACTTTAGTGAGGTGATTAGTTTAGTCAAGCTAACAGTGATGAAGTGGGTGAAATTGGATCACAGAATGTAAATTGCAAGTAATTTAAAGTGCATAATGTAAATTGCAGAAACTTAAATGGCAAGAAAAGTAAATTGCATCAAATGTAAAGGGCTTTGGGTGCAGGAAAATTAAAAGAGCAGTAAATCAAACAATTAAAATGAACTCAAAGACGATTAACAGAAAGAAAGACTCATTAGGGATTGGAGATATCATAATCCATAAGGAATCAAATGGGTCTCAACTTCCTTCCCAATCATATGAATAGATCTATGGCAGATTGAAATTGATTTGATCCCAATTCCTTGGCAATCCAATCTCTCTAATCACAATCAATATTGCCAATTCCTTAATCTAATTGTCATGAGAAGAGGTTAAGTACATGTCTCTCATCCATAAGCCACATAGACTCTCAAGATCTCAATTCCTCCCGAATGGTGTTGATCAAGAGAGTTGTGAGAAACAGAGCTTCAGTTCTAATTTCCATGATTCCCCTTCCGAAGCTCACATGGAAATTCAACAAATTCAAACCCTCTTTCGGAGTGAATGGATCTCAATCAAAACAAAAGTTATTTTTAGCTATCCAGATGAATTGAGAGGAAGAAGAATTTAATTTAATTCATATGAATCACAATAGAGCTCTTCCTCCTAATGAGTTAGGGTTCAATTGGTCATCGCTCTAAGAACAATTGCAAGAAATATAAATTGTAGAAATGTAAATCAAGCCCACTATAAACTAAATTGTAAAATTTGCAGAGAGGAAAATTGCAAAAAATTAAATTGCATAAGCTAAATTGATTTCAATACTGAAATGTAAAAGTGCAGAAAGGTGAAAGTGTTTACAAGAGCCTTCTATTCTACTCCTACTCCTACTTCTACTACTACTACTACTACTCCTAATGCAGCCTTCCGAATCCTAACCCCCTTATGAAATGAAACTGATGCCTTTATATAGGCTTTCCTAAATTACAAATTGAAATGAAATTGAAAACAAATTACAACTAAATGCAAAATTCCTATTCTAACTGTTTCTTGTGTCTTTGAGTGATGTTAATGGGCTCTGCTTTCTTTGAAATTCAAATGGTCTTGGAATGAAGTTTAATTGAATCAGAATTTGCTTCCAGGAGAGCGTAGCATTCATTTGGAGAACGGAGCGCTTTTACACGCACGTGTACGCGTCCCGTACGTGTGCACGCCATTTTTGCATTTTGGCACATCCACGCGTACGCGTGACCTTCAGAATTTGAACTTGTGACGCGTACACGTGCTATACGCGTGTGCGTCCATAGCAGCACTCTCCAAAAGAGCGTAGCGCTCGAAATAAGAGCGCTCCCCATGCGTACGTGTCACCCATGCGTACGCGTGGCCCATCAAAAATGCCACTTCCACGCGTACGCGTCACCCATGCGTACGCGTGGTCTTCCAGAGTTGCAACTTCGATGCGTACGCGTGCCCTACGCATACGCGTCACTTGCGAATTTTTCTTGCTCCACTATCGCAGGCGCTCTTTGAAAAGGAACATAGCATTCTTTTGGATAACGCTCTTTTGTGAAAAACAGAGCACGCTTCCTTGATTTAAAAAAGCGTGGCCTAAGGCTTCAAAGCATGCTCAAACTTCAAAGTGTGCCCCAAAATTTCTCTTTTCTCCTTTTGAGCTTATTTTGTGCTTTGTTTGCCTCTTTTTCCACTTATTTCCTACAAAGTTTATAAAATCAAAAGATCAAAGAAATATACTATTTAAGCACAAAAACATTCAATATTTAAGCACTAATCATTAATTTCTTGTATGAAAAAGTATAGAAAACATGCACAAAATGACTTATCATCACCCTCCATTACCCCCTGACAAGGGAGGCACTTGCATAAAGGATTCAGCATCCAAACCTCCTCCATTGGATGAAACCAATTCAATCCCTCCTAAGACCAAACATAAGTTTGATGTTGGATGTACCCTATCCACAAAAGAGGAAGGCCCCAAAAGGAAGATACCTAGGGGCTGGAGAAAGAAAAACATCCCTACTGAAGGCTTTTCACCATGGAAAATGGTAATGTTCACTTACCTCATCATGGTATTCACCATGGAAGAGGGAAATGGTACTAAGGGATACCAGTATTTTGCTGCAAGCCATCCCTGACTCATGCAGTGAACAAGATCCTGTCTCTTGAGCGTCTTACGCTAATCCATGAGAGAACAGGAAGGAAGCTCCCAGTAAGGAGTAAGGATTTATTTCTCTATGACTATCTTCCTCCTTGAAGGGAGTTGTCTGTCAAGCTAATTGCTGGCCAGATCGATGCTTATGCGTACGAACAAAAGGGAAAAACATAGGGGACGCGGATGCACAAGGGTGTGCGAGCGCTCCCGGCAGGAAGGGTGTTACTTAATGTGTAGACGCACGAGGCTGTGTGCGTGCACAGATGACAAATTTTTTTTTAGAACAAGGCAAAAAGGATCATGTATGCGTACGCAGATGCTGTCTGTGCGTATGCACAGAATGAAAATATGCTTGGGTGCGCTTGCACAAGCAACTGCAAGCACTGTGAACAGAGCATGTAAAATCAAGTGTGCGTACACACAGGTGGGTGCATATGCACAGATGTCAAAAATTAGAGGATGTTTGCATACACACAGGTGTATGCGTACGCACAATGCTTTGTTTCTGTAGACTTTTTAATGCCCCTAAGGCACCAACCATGATATCAATCAAAGGTTTTCAACCCCAAAACATACCATTCTTCAAAAACACATGATCAAACATAAAATGCAACTAAATTAAGCCTAGAATTCAATCAAACTAAGCTAATCAAAGACACAAAATTCAATAAGCAAAAACTAAAAGAAAGAAGAGTTAGAAGGATGTTAGCATGGTGGGGTGTCTCCCACCTAGCACTTTGGTTTAAAGTTCTTAAGTTAGACTTTTTGAGTGAAGCTTTTGTCAAGGTGACTTATGCTTTCACTCATCCTTGAGTTGCCACCCATACTTGCTCTTCAATTATTCTCCGAGATCCTAAACGAAGTACATCAAACTCTCAAACGATCTCACGCAAACAATTGGGACCCAAGATTGTTGGTTGTAGAATTGTATGCCCGGATCCCACACTTTAGTTTCCCGATCATCCTCTTGTTGATCATTCCTCTTGCACTTAGATGAACAATCTCCCAAATTATCCTTAAAGCACCCAAATAAACCTTGGAATCCTCCTAATTGAGCCTTGCACCACTTATGCCTTGAACTCCTTTGGCAACCAACACCCATGTCTTCAACATTCAACGCTCCAAGAAGGATCTTAAGTTGATGATCCATTTCCAAGATAGCAAATTGATGTGGGCTGATGAAGCTCATTGAGGATATTGTTACCTACTCAATTTGCCCTTGGATTGGAGTCATTCTATTGGACTCTTGCATAAAAGCTTTCATTTCTTGGGTGACCACCTCTTCCTCACCACTTTTTTCTAGCTCTTCCTCATCAACCTCCTCTAAGTTTTCCCTACTATCCTTCAATCCAAACTTAGGAGATTGTGGGAGGTCTACTTCCATATCTCTCTCAAACTCAAGGGGGGAAAGGTTCCTCAAGATCATTGAGGGGATCAACCAAGGTGGACGAAAAATCATTGATGATGGAATCCACTTCTTGATCAAACTCCCTTAATTCTCCATTTACTTCTTTTGGTTCAATTGTTTTACCTTCCTCCTCTTGTGACTCAAGCTTTAATCCCACTCCTTCTATTTGAGACTCCATGTTCTCCTCCTTATTATACTCCTTGGTTGCTCCTCCACATTCTTCAAGGGGAATCTCTTGATTTCTTGAGCGTAGTAAGGCCAAGCGGTTCACCACTTCGGCCATGGTAGCCATGAACTCCCCTTGCTTCCTTTGGAATTCTCCTTGCTCTTGGATAAAAGTTTGAAGATCTTGTTGTTCTTGGGGCAAGGGTTGGAGAACTTCACATTTAGGTGAAAAAGAAAGTTCAATGGTTGGGAGAAAGGTTGTATAGTTGGAAGGTGTGTTATGTAGGTGAGGGTATTGAGGTGGTGTATAAGGAGGTGATGGTTCATATGGTTGGTGGCAAGGTGTATAAACATTTTGATTCCATGGAGGTTGATGGTGTGGTGCTTGAAGGTTTGGTGGTTCGAGGTTGTGTAGGGGGTACCGTTCATACCTTTGGGTTTGGTATGCACATTAGGGAGGGTTAGGCTTGTTGTAGCATGGAGAAGGTAGTTGCCATGAGTGTTGCTCATACGCATACGGTTCCTCCTTCAATTGATTCTCCCACTCCATGATGCAATCCCAATTAGAAGTCATCATACTCTACAATATAATCACAACCAAGCTCCAAGCAACAAGGGTGATAACTCATAGAGAAAGTAGAAAATGAAAGCAAAAGACATCAATAAATAAGAAAAACAAGAACCTAAATGTTAACATAAACAACCAAATAACCAAAAAAATAAGCTATTTACAATATTAACATATTCACAACAACAAAAAATACAACACCGTGTGCATTGTCCCTGGCAACAGTGCCAAAAACTTGGTGTGAGAATTAATGTTGATCTAGAATTTTTCAATAAAAGAATCACTTCATTGATAGCATAATCTAAACTAACAATTAATTCTCAATCAAAGTTTAATTCAAAGATGTCACAATCCAAAACAAATATTAACCGGGAGTTTGAAGTCCCGGGTCGTCTCCCTCGGACAATGCAAATTAAGATGTCGCACTCTTGGTTGTGAGGAAAAATGGGGTTTTACAATCAAAGAATGAAAGATTAAAAAGAAATAAGAAATAGAAGAACTAAAAAATGATCAAAAAGGGAATTAATGCAATTAAAAGGAAACAAGATCAAAACTTAGTGAAAATGCTATAAATGCATAAAGAGCCTTGACTTGAGAATGAGAATTAAGGAATCCTATCATCGTCATAACCACAACTATGGCAACTATGATGAGTCAATCTCACTTCGTCAATCCCTAACATCGAGGAGTAAGTCAAGCAAGCATAATTGACCTAAATCCATAAGTCTTAACTAACTTACTAACTTCTTAGTAAAAAGCTAGCGTCAATAGAAACAAGAGCCAACTAACTACCCAAGAATTACCACTAAATGTCGGACTTTATGACTCTAGTATCCTAGGAACTCATTTCCCTAGCCAATGTGTGAAAATGTACTCAAAATTACCAAGTGGAATTTTCACAAACACTTGGGGGGCATAAAGCAAAACATGAGAAATTACAAAGGAAAATAAAAACTATCACCAAACTATTCACAATATCAACAATAGAAACTCAAGCAAGCATATAAGAATCATAAAACATCAAATTCATAAGCAAAAGATTCAAGAAATCAAAATTGCATATATTAACAAAATAACTTGAACCATAAGAAAAAGTAGCAATGGTAGTGAAATTAAAGAGGAAATTAAAGAGTACTTACAATAAAGATAAGCAAAATCCAAGATCAAAACTTAACTATAAAATACTACAATGAAAATTTAGTAAAACCCTAAGAGAGTATTTCCTATACTACACTACTCATACTCCTAATAATGCTTTCTACCCTAAAAGCGAGCTCTCTAAACTAATCTAAAACCTAATGCCTTCATATGGAATGAAGTTCCCTTCATATAGCACTCAATTTGGCTTTAGCAACTCCAAAATTTGGGCCAAAAAAGCCCTAAAATCGCGAGCCATGTGACATTTTAATGAGGTCACGCGCAGGGACTTGTGCATACGCATAGATGTATGCGTACACACACTTGCTGATTTTTCCACTTGTGTGTACACACAGAAGGTTGTGCGTAGGCACACTTGCTGATTGCTTCTAATTTGTTTTCTTCATGTGTTCTCATTTCTTGCATGATTCCTTCCACTTCTACTAACTCATTCTTACCTAATTGTCCTGAAATCACTCACAAAATATATCACGGCATCGAATGGCATAAAAGTGAAATTAAAATGATCAATTTAAGCACAAAAATGCATGTTTTCATATTTAGACTCAAATTAGAGAGAAATCATAAAAGTATGCTATTTTGGTGAATAAATGTGAGTTTATGTGATGAAATCCGTCCAATTTAAGCCAAAATTCATCGTCAAATATGGACTCATCAAGGCTTATGGTGCACGAAATTGTGATCTCAACGGCGCCAAAAACTTGGTACGCACGTTCATAATCTCAACTCCTTTTCACAACTCCGCACAACTAACCAGCAAGTGCACTAGGTCGTCCAAGTAATAAACCTTACGTGAGTAAGGGTCGATCCCACAGAGATTGTCGGCTTGAAGCAAGCTATGGTCATCCTTGTAAATCTCAGTCAGGCAGATTCAAATGGTTATGGGATTTTGATAATTAAAATATAATTAAAACAAAAAATAAGATAGAAATACTTATGTAATTCATTAGTGAGAATTTCAGATAAGCATATGGAGATGCGTTGCTCCTTCTGAATCTCTGCTATCCTACTGCCTTCATTCAATCATTCATACTCCTTTCCATGGCAA
Source organism: Arachis hypogaea (assembly GCF_003086295.3). NCBI lineage: Eukaryota > Viridiplantae > Streptophyta > Magnoliopsida > Fabales > Fabaceae > Arachis > Arachis hypogaea. Next base: position 73,282,339 of record NC_092047.1, on the reverse strand, counting down.
GCTTTATGTTGGGGGATCACCGTTGTCAATGGCTACCGTCCATCCTTTCAGTGAAAATGGTCCAAATGCACTGTCACCGCATGGCTAATCATCTGTCGGTTCTCGATCATGTTGGAATAGGATCCATTAATCCTTTTGCGTCTGTCACTACGCCCAACACTCGCGAGTTTGAAGCTCGTCACAGTCATCCCTTCCCAGATCCTACTCAGAATACCACAGACAAGGTTTAGACTTTCCGGATCTCAGGAATGGCCGCCAATAATTCTAGCCTATACCACGAAGACTCTGATCGTGAACCAGGAAGCTAAGAGATACACACTCAAGCTATTGCAGATAGAACGGAAGTGGTTGTCAAGCACGCGTTCATAGGTGAGAATGATGATGAGGGTCACGGATCATCACATTCAACAAGTTGAAGTGCGAGTGAATATCTTGGAATAAGAATAAGCTTGAATTGAATAGAAAAACAACAGTACTTTGCATTAATTCATGAAGAACAGCAGAGCTCCACACCTTAATCTATGGGGTGTAGAAACTCCACCGTTGAAAATACATAAGAACAGAAGGTCTAGGCATGGCCGAATGGCCAGCCCCCTAAACGTGATCAAGAGATCAAAAGTGATACAAAGATAGTCTCAAAAATGATCAAAAGATGTGAAATAAATCACTAAAAGTAGTTTTTATACTAAACTAGTAACTAGGGTTTACAGAAATGAGTAAATGAAGCAGAAATCCACTTCCGGGGTCCACTTGGTGTGTGCTTGGGCTGAGCATTGAGCTTTACACGTGTAGAGACTTCTCTTGGAGTTAAACACCAGGTTGCAGCCTGTTTGTGGCGTTTAACTTTGGTTTGTAACCTGTTTCTGGCGTTTAACTTCAGAATAGGGCAGGAAGTTGGCGTTTGAACGCCAGTTTGCATCATCAAAACTTAGGCAAAGTATGGACTATTATATATTGCTGGAAAGCCCTAGATGTCTACTTTTCAACGCAATTTAGAGCGTGCCAATTGAATTTCTGTAGCTCCAGAAAATCCACGTCAAGTGCAGGGAGGTCAAAATTCAACAGCATCTGCAGTCCTTTTTCAGCCTCTGAATCGGATTTTTGCTCAGGTCCCTCAATTTCAACCAGAAAATACCTGAAATCACATAAAAACACACAAACTCATAGTAAAGTCCAGAAATGTGAATTTTTCATAAAAACTAATAAAAACATAGTAAAAACTAACTAAATTATACTAAAAACTACCTAAAAATAATGCCAAAAAGCGTATAAATTATCCGCTCATCAGCTTACTTTGAGAGAGATATTTAGTATACGATGTTTTAACTTTCAAAACTCTTTATGTCTATATATAACTAGTCAGCCTAAACTCTGCAGGATGAGGCTAGTTCCTTATGACTATTATACTTTCTTTTATACTTATATCTTGTTATCTTGTATCTATATCTTGTGCCTTAAGTTTGTAGCTTCGTGTGAATGTTTTGCGCTTTTGAAACTCTATTTTGAGCTTATTTCTTCATCGGGCTTCTAGAATTATTATTTCTTTCTATATATATTTATGTATAAGCCGTAGATTTGTCGTAACCTTTGATTAACCTTTGCTTTACGGCATGAGGTAAGGCTTAGGGTAATTAGGGTGTTACAATTTTCTCTAAGGCCTCTATGAATCAGATATTGATTTGTAGTTTTTTTTAACACTTCCAAAAACTTAGAGTATTATTGTTGTTGACTTTCCTTTTGCAACCTTTGTGGGAATGGAATCTTGGGTATGTGCACCTTCTCCTTAGTATATGCTTTGGGTATTTGGGGGGTGGTGTATGCATGTCTTCCTCTGCTTGCTTTTTGTTTTCCACTTCTTTGTGGGTTCTTTTCCAAGTACCTTTCCACTTCTTAGATTAATGGCCTTGTACTCTTTCTTAGGATTTGATACTGTGTCACTTGGGAAGAAGTTTATGGGTTTTTCTGTTGATTGCTTAGCAATTTGACCCACTTGCACCTCCAAATTCCTTATGAAGGCCTCTTGGTTCTTGAAGTTGGCTCTTGTCTCTTGCATGAAATCTTAAGTTTGTTGCATAAATTTAGTGGTTGTCTGAGACAATTTGTTCACGGTGATCTCGAAAGGGGAAGGCTTTTGAGGATTTTGTTGTTGTGCTGGAGGTGCTAATTGTTGGTAAGGGGTAATAAAGTTCCTCTGTCCTTGATTTTTCCACCTAAAGTTTGGATGGTTCCTCCAGCCTGGGCTTTGTGTCTTTGAAAATGGATCATTTTATGGATTTCTTGAAGGATTCCCCATGTATTTACTTGCTCAATGGGGAGTTAGTCATCCTTGAATAGTTCACAATCTTCATCCTAATGACCTCCTCCACACAAATTATATGTTGTGACTTATGTTCTTACAGCTGAGACTTGCATGTGCCCCACTAGTTTAATAAGTGAGTTGATTTGTTAGGACATGGCTTTGTTTTGTGCCAAACGTGCATCCAATGTGTCTAGCTCCATCACCCATATTTTGACTGCTCTTTCATTTGCATACATGTAGTGATTGTTAGCCATTATCTCTATCAACTCTAGAGCTTCTTCGGGTATCTTCCGATGCAAGGATCCTCCAGTTGATGAGTCAATTAGGGTTCTGAAGGTATGAGATATTTCATCATAGAATGTTTGAAGTTGCAACCACTTAGGGAATGCATGATGAGGGCATTTTCTCAACATTCCTTTGTATCTTTCCCATGCTTCATAAAGTGACTCCCCATCCTTCTGGGTAAAAGCATGAATATCATTTCTTAACTGTGCTAGATTTTGTGGTGGAAAGTATTTGGTTAGGAATTTGTTAACCAAATCATCCCACGTTGCTATGCTATCTAAGGGTTAATATTGTTGCCACTATTTAGTTCTATCCTTTAGAGAGAACAAAAACAACCTCAATCTATGGCTTTTGGGAGACTTCATTACTCTTGACTGTGTCACATATCTGTAGAAAGCTATATATGTGCACGTTCAGATCTCCATGAGGATTGCCGCTGAATTGATCATGTTGTGCCAATTGGATGAGTGAAGGTTTCAATTCAAAATTGTTGGCCACTACATTGGGTCTAACTATGCTGCTGCCACAACTGTCAGTGGTGGGTCTGGTGAAGTCTCCAAGGGTTCTTCTTGCATTGTTTTATCCCTCGGCCATTCTTTTCTCTGCCTTTGATTTCTTTCTTAATCAAAATAAAGCTCTCTCTATTTTGGGATCATATTGGAGAGGTTCGGGATCATCACTCCCTTGCATAACAGAGAAACAAATTAAAGGTACATGTGGTAAGAAGAAAAATAAAGGAATGAAGATAGAATAATAAATGGAGTAAAACAAAAGAAAATAGGATCTAATTTAGAAATTCAACCAAACGTATGTTGTTAATCTCAATTAATTCCTGGCAATAGCGCCAAAAACTTAATGAGCGGAAATTGATGCTCACGGATACTGGAAACTGCACCAGATCGTTAAAGTAATACTCCGGTGAGTGGATATCATTCCTACAAAGATTAAAGGATTGAGCAAGAAAATATCGAGTCAAATTTCTAATTAGATCGAATGAACTTGGATTGATAAGTGGCTGAACCGTGTCTTGCTGGAACTTTAGAATGTTGAATGCTAAAGACGAAGTAGTGAACGTGTAATTTGATTGAGAAAAAACAGTGAGTGAGAGTGTCAAGGGTTTTGGAAATATTTAGTTCCCAGGAAGATCAATCCTTATGTTTATCTATTTTGATGCATGCAAAATACCTTTTCACGACAAATCATAAATAACGGAATCCCAATTCCTTGGCTCCACAGTTTATCTTCAATTAATCAATTGCCAATTCCTTGGTTAACCGATTAATTGAAGAGGTTTAGCATAAATCTAATTTAGTTTCAAATAAAATTCAAAAGTAGTTCTGAGGTCGAATTATACGTTACGTATTCAAACTAGTCATAAACAATTGAAAATTATAAGAAAAGCAACGTGGCACACTTTTTAAACCACTATTCCTAGTCAATATTAAAAAGTCATCAGAAAGAGTTTTCAAGCTGTAATTCCGATATTAAATTTTCCAAAATAATAAACAAAATTCAAAACAAAGTTAGCATATTTTCCAATACTACTAATTCTTTAAAGAATGAAGAATGAAAATTCAATCTTAAAATAGATCAATGCAATACTTCAAAATAGAATAAAACTTAGCTTAATAATCCATGAAAACATAAACAGAGCTCCTAATCTCTTTGACAAAGAAATTAGTGACTCATGGAGAAATATGAAAAAATGAAGGTGAAAGAGAATGTAGCTAAGTCTGGATCCCTTTTCTGTGAACAATGTCACTTATTTATATCCTAGGTTTACCTAAAATTCAAATTCAAAACTAAATCTTATCTTTTATGAAGAATAAGATAACTAGTAACAATAATTCAAATCTTAATCAAAACTAATTCAAATCAAATTGCATCTAACAGAATCTTCCATGACCTTGACTGAAATTGCCCATTCAATGGAGTGGGCATCCTTGGCGTTGCACTTTGGGCTTTGGCGTGGCATGCCACTCTTGATTGGGCTTAGGCCATTGCATGCCTGGGTTTCACGTGGCATGCCCACTTAGTGCGCCTCCCAGGGGTTAACAGCGTGACACGCCTTGAAGTGGTGTTACACGCCACCTGCTTCACTCTTTAGGGGCGTTACACGCCCTTACATGGCATTACATGCCAACTTGGTGAGTCCTCCCAACGGTCCTAGGCGTTGCACGCCAATGAATGGCATTACACACCAGCTCCTCTTTTGCTTGGGGGCGATACACGCCAATATGTGGCATTGCATACCAGCTTAAAGGGCCCTCGAAGGTGTTGCACGCTTGGTTGAGGAAGTGGCACGCCAACTTGGTGAGCTCCCACGGCCGAAGGCATTGCACGGTGGTTGGGTGGCATTACACGCCACTTCTTCTCTCTGGCCGAAAGCATTGCACGCCGCTTGCATGACGTGGCACGCCATTCTTCTTGAAATAGGTGGGCGTTGCACACCCATAGTGGTGGCATTACACACCACTTGGTCTTGGCTTGGGGCACGTTGCACACCCTATTGTGGCGTTGCATGCGCACTCCTTTTGGCTTGCCCTTGAATGTGCTTCTTTTGCTAATTGGTTTTTTCTCTTTTACTTGGATTTCTTGAAAGCACTTAGAAAACATATTAGTAGCAAAGAATATCTTAAATCATTTAGTTTAGATGGAGAAACTGTAATTAACTCTAAGAAACCATGAAAATAATGTAAGAAAAACTACTAAAGATGCGGACGCATCAATAAACAAGTCAAAAGAGCTCAAAAACACTTGGGCACTAAAAGAATTGATGAAATTATGATAGACTGTGCAAAAGAAGAATGTTAGAGTGTGTTGTTTTGTGCTTGAAATTCAATTTTTCAAAGAAACCAACTTGGTATTTACACACAATATACATACTCAAAACTCAAGTAGCAAATAATTTTTAACATGTTACAATCCTTTATCACAATTAGCCTTAATGAATTATGCCATGCAAAACCAAATATTCTAAATCACATGGTAGCTACAACATACAATTTAAAACAGACAATCGACATAGAGACATATAATCGGACACTTGGTGTGCAAAAGTAAAAACAACAAGACATAGCACAAACAAGCATTTCTTCAACATCAATTCATTAATTTTAGCATAAACAACACAAGATCAGCAACATAATTCGTCAATTCAATCAATTTCCAACATTTTCAGTAGTATCACAGAGTTTAAAAATCTATTCTAATCATATCTTAACCCCCTAAATCCACTAAAATAGAAAATTAAATCTAACTAAAGCTCAAGACTAATTCAAAATTAAAACTGAAATTCTAATCAAGCCTAAATTAAATTAAACTAAAATTAAAGGACTTAAAAATGAGTTTGTTCAAGAACCTATAATGAAGAATAAAGCAAGAAATTAGGGGAGAGATGGAGTTGTAGAGGCAGTGACCAGAGGAGAGTGGCAGCGTGTGGTACTGGATGTAACAATCCATATTTTTAAAACTTTTATTATAGATTATTTATGATTTATTTTATTAACCTGAACTTATTATCTTTAGAGGGCTATTTCATCAAAAGTAATTACATTAATTTTAAGATAAGTTTAAATTAAGTATGATTTAATTCAGTTTCTGATACACTTCACTCTATCTATGTATTCGTGTTTAGTTAGAATTCTATTCAGCCTTCCGAAGTCTTGTGACACTGTCTATGATGTTCATCCTTTACTTTCTGAATTATGAATTATTTTCCTTGAGCTTGAGTTTGTTTGGTGTCATATGCGATACCCTATTTTTCCTTAGATACGGTTTGTGTGAAATCGGTTTATGTGCGACATCACAAGAAATTGTGAAAGTTGTAGATGTGATGGGAAGGCTTTGCGAGATGGTTATAGATTAAGGAAGTGGTCATGTTTTTTTGATGACTCTAAACGTACACCGAGTTAATTTGTCAAACCCCAAGTCTCATACTTCTAAGGCTTAATTTGCATTAAACCTATCCTATAACTTTTCTACTACAATATACTTTTTCTCTCATTTCCATAAAATGTGATTTTCCTCATGTTTGAAAACTGAACATATCAAATATTTTTGTTTTTCTTTGACATGTTTGAAAAGGACGTTACACTGGAGCAGGGGACCAGTGGAAAAGGCAGCAGCGCGTGGTTAGTTGCTATAATTCAGGGTGGCGCCGGTGATTTTGGTCATGACGGGAAGGGGGAATAGGAGCTCTGCTCAGGGACAGGGGCTGCTATTCGTTTTGTTCAGTGAGAGAGGTCGAGATAAAAAGAGGAGGGTCGCGAGAAAAAAAAGGGACAGAGATAGGGAATAGAAGAAAAGAAAAGAGGCCGTGGCCATGGCGTGGTAATCGTCGGTGGAAAGGGGGATGGTGGAGGCAACGGCGCACCTGGTTTGCACGAAGAAGAAGAAGAAGAAGGAGGAGGAGGAGGAGGAGGTAGCGGTGGTGGTTTTGCGGTGGCCGGTAATGCATGAGCATCTTTAGTTGTTTTCTTTATTATTTCTTTGAATAAAATTAGTGATTTTCATATTTTAATTGAGATGTTTGTGCTTTAATTAATGTTTCTTGGAGTTAGTTTGAGCTTTGATATGTTTAGGAAGTTATTGAAAGATTTTAGGCAAGAACAAGGGAGGAGAAGAACAACCAAAGAAGCCCCTAGAAGAACCGAAGAAAGTGACAAGCAAAAGGAAGTAACCTCCCAGGTAGGGGTGAAAATAGACCAGGCTAGGTCAGGCTTTGCTCTTAACAGGCTAGGCTTTGCTCTAACGTATTCACTATTGCCTCTTGCACGATACCCTGAGGTTGCATGTTTTTCCAATTCCTCTGATGGTTCTTGGGTCATCATTGAGATGTCAGAAGGCTATGAAACAAAACAACTGCAGAACACAAGCATTAAGCTGAGATAGTTATTCATATGATCATATATACATACCAAATTGATCATGAGTAAATAATAATTCATCTTTTTCAAGACTTAGAGACCATGAATTAATTAACTAGTCAGATAATTACAAGCAAATAAGAGACACATTAAATGGTAAATGGAATCATATGTAGCTCCATCAATTACAAACAGTTCTATAAAACTACCATTCGCTGCACCACCGTTATTCTCTGTGATTTGAAAATAGTTGCAGTAGTTGGCTATGGTTTGAAATACCAAAAATGCAGTAGTTTTACATAATTAGATTAGATTCTCGAAATGAGACACAATCGCAGCATAATTAAATAAAAAATCAGCACCATCAAAAATAGTTACCTAATTATGTTAGATTCTCAAAATGTGTTAATTAGAAACATAATAACAAAAATCTAATAATCACATAAATATTAAGATCCAAGTGGAGAAATTGACGTACCTAAAATCTGAATCAGATAAGGAGAAGGCGAGATATCAGAAAGAAACAAAGAATTACAAGATCGGTTACATCTGGAATTCAAAGCTGAGATTGCTCATTCACGAGAAGGTGGACTATGTGCTTGCACTGATTAGATACATTATCCTTCTGCCAGCAACAAATGATCATTATTTGAGGCTTCAGAATATCAAATAAATTAGTTTGAAAAGAAGTTACCGGAGGACTGTTGTTGTTGTTGTTGTTGTTGTTGGAGAAGAAGTTACTAGAGGAGGTGGCAGTGAGAAATAAACTATGCGACAATGACCAACAGTAGATCTGGACGGCAAGGCGATGATCTACAACGAAGGAGTGAGCAAAGGAAGCGGCGCGACCAGAAGATGTGACGGTGAGAAAAGAATGGCACGACAATGAGAAAGTCAGATTTGGACGATGATGAGACGATTTGTGAATTTAGACGATGCCAACGCCGCTGAGATCTAAAAGACGAAGGCAACGGCACTGAGTCTTAGAAGACGAAAGCGATGAGACCTTAGGAAACAGCATTGCAATCAGAAGATGACGAAGACAACAATGCGATGAAGAAGACGATGATGGTGTGGGTAACTCAGAAGACGGTGTTATGCTTCCAACGGGTAACTCGGTAATTGTTTGGAGAAGATGAGAATGGTGTAGGGGTGTTGAGTTAGGGTTTAGTGAGGGTTACTCAGTAACTATCTTATTTTATTTAAATTAGTGACCAATTTAGTGACTTATTAGTTTATAATAGTATTTTTTAGTTGGTCACTAAAATCGGTCGCTATCTTAACAATTAGCAACCGATTTAGAGACCACAGTCTTAGCGACCAAATAATTGTTCACCATATTTCTCTATCGGTTGTAAAATCGGTGGCTAAATTAAAAAAATAGCGACCGATTTTGTGACCAAGAGTCCCAAAGATGTTACCTCTTTGTTTTGGTTGCTAATTCGGTTGGTAAACTAAAAAATAGCGATTGATTTTAGCGACCAACCTTATTCTGGTTGTATAAAAACTTATCGGTGGCTAATTCGGTTGCTATTAGTGACTGATTTTGTTAGTCGCTAAAATCGGTCGCTATCTTAACAATTAGCAACTGATTTAGTTACTATTGTCTTAGCGACCGAATTAGTGACCAAACAATTTTTTATCCTATTTCTCTATCAGTTGCTAAATTAAAAAATAGCGACCGATTTTGTGACCAAGAATCCTAAAGATGTTACTTCTCGTGTTTTGGTTACTAATTTGGTCACTAAATTAAAAAATATCAACTGATTTTATTCTGGTTGTATAATAAACTTATCGGTTGCTAATTCGACTGTTATTAGTGACTGATTTTGTTGGTCGCTAAAATCGGTCAATGAATATAATTTAGCGACTGATTTAGCGACCAATTTTTTTCTGATCCAAAAATTCTGTATTGGTCACTAAATCAGTCATTATTAGCAATCAATTTTTTCAGTCGCTAAAATAGGTCATTATTCTATAATTTCTTGTAGTGAATCGTGCCATTGAAACTAATTCTGATGGTTAATTAAGACTATGGCAATCATACTTGTACTATACATGCTTATTAGTTGATTAGTCACATTTTCTCCTTCGGTTCTATGTTCTATTTTTTACTATCTAAAATATTAACTTGTGCAGTGGCTTACCTATGGTTTAATAGATCATCAATAGGTAAAATTTTATATTTAAATAAATTGTAGGTCAAAAAATGACTTAATTACAATATTTTTAAATAATTTCATTTCAGTCTTATATTTATTAAACCACTATAAAATGTAGATATTTCAAAATCTATACATAAACCGCTATTGTAGATCACGAATTATGTGAAAATTAACTATCATTATAAACTGTGAGATTTTATCACAATTTACGTACAAACTGAAATATAATATAAACGGTTGCTGACTCTAGTGGTTTATAAAGAAGTTTTATGAAAAATATAAACCTTAACACCCAACAACGGTTTATGAAGCTAAAATTAAACAAATTCTCCCTTTTTTTTTGGTGTTTGTGTCTATGTATTGTATAACATTTTTTTAGAATTTAGATCATCTAAATTTTAGATTTTTATTTTAGAGAATAAAGTAAGATTTCTCACTATTGAATATTTTCTCTCTCACGTTTTCTCTTGGTTCTACTTATGAAATAGATGATGATAGATTATACTTTATTCTTTAAAGTAAAATTCAAAATTTAAAGAATCCAAATCCTTTTAACTACTAACCAATTTAAAGTAGTTGTAGTTAGATATATGAAAAGAGAGAGAAAATAAACAATGAGAAAGAGATAGGGATGTTGACTAAAAAATAATTATATAGTTATTTTTTAATTTTATAACATGTTGCACATTCTAAAGAATATTAATGTAAACTGTATCCCAAATATTGGATTATCAAGTGAAAATAGAATAAAATAAGGTGATTAAAATTAAATAATTTTTTTTATAATAGTGTATAGGATGCGTAACATGTTATAACATTAAAAAAATTAACTAGATAATTGTTATTTTTCTGTTAATACAAATCAATTTTTTAAAATTATTTTTTATCCTAAATTTTAAAATCTAATATCTAAATTCTAAACTCTAAATTATAAATTCTAAATCATAAAACTTATTCTTGAAAATTATTTTTCTTTTTTATTTATTCAAAAAAATATGCTCAGCATATTTTAGTTAAATCATAAAATTTTTAAACTATTTTAGATAGAACTGGAAGTTTCATGATTTTATTTTTATGAAATGATGGAGTGTAATTGTTTATCCTTGTAGCTTGGTTTTGAGATGGTAGAAAAATTTTTTGGTCAAATATGTGAAAACAATACCAAGCTATGTTTTTAATTCTGCCACAAACTTGGCACTGTAGTATTAGATGTTGATAATAAGATCTGCCTCCTCTTTAAAAAAGTCTAGAACCTCTGCTTATTTCTCGAAATGTTAGTGCTCTCATGTTATTTAGTATAGAATAGAATGAAGTTTGTGCAAGATTAGCTTGCGGTATCACATTTTCTGATTTTCGAAAGTTTTCTAGCATCTCAACATGTGAAAGAACAAGAGTTTCAACTTCACACAAATTATAAAACTCAAGTTTAGCATTAATAATAGTTAGAAGAATTTGAAAATTCTCATTGAATCCTTCCAAGATAGCCTCTTTATGTTCATTAGATGTGAGAGGTTTACCTAATGTTGCTAGAGAATCAGTGATTTGCTTGATCTTTGATATGTAATCTGCAACATATATGCCTTATTTCTTGAGAGTCTTGAATTATTCCTTCAGCGGTTTGATTTTGTACTTTGTTGAATTGCAAAATATTCATCTATTATCTCCCAGATTTCATAGCTGAAAGTGCAGCCAACCATCTTGTTTTTGAATTCAGATTCCTTGGAGGCCAACATCCATGAACCCAAATTGTGATCATCTTGTCCCATTGTTTATATTGTTTAGACTCAATCCTAGCTTGTTGATTTGTAAAGGAAGAAAATTATTAACGAACACGTATGAAATAAGTGGTCCTCGGGATCTTGTCCCTTGATTGCAACTAAAGCTTGTTGCAACCAGGTTTTATGATTATTTTCTCCAAATTTATCAGTAATGGGATTGAATGGGCGATGATTGAAGAAATTTGGTGGTAGAGAATTGATGATTGGTGCAAAAATAACAGTATTGGAAGGAGTGGATTCATTAGAACTTTGATTTGTAGAAGCTATGAATCAAAACCTAACTCTTGATACCATAAAAGCTTTATAGAACAACAATTTGAATAGCAAAAATCTAATGATAAACTCTCAAAGAATGTAGAAACAAAACTGTAAAATAGAATAAAGAATTGAGAGAGAATTGTAGCAACTTGCAATGAAAGAAACTAAACTTGAATATTAGAATAAGAGAGCGTAAACCACAAATACATACTATTAGCTATTTATACATAGCATTTTACATAGACCAAGTTAATATCAATAGTAAAACTGTTATAACAGAAAAACAGATTTACAGTAATAATGTTATTCTTGATTTTCTTGGTCTATTAAGTAATTCCTTTGCTCTAAATCATTACTCTCTTTCACATGGACCCTTCCCCTACTCCCCATTCCTATTTAGTAAAACGTCCATTATTTTTGTTACATTCCTGTCACGAGTCCCGGTTTACTTTTTCCACAGGAGAAGCAAATATATTCGGATATTGATGAATATTAAATTTTTTAAAAAAATTCAACATAACTATAATAAAATTCAATATAATTCAAACAAATGTATTAAATTAAATACAATTTAAACAATTTCGATTTAGTCAACATATACACAAAATTTTTAATATATAAATTAAAATAAAATAAAATATAAAATATATATTATATTTAAAGGAATAAGCTAAGTGAATTTTCCTTCACGATAATTTCATGGATCTCCGTAGAATAGGTATCTTAATCCCCGTCATCCATCCTCATTTATTCTTGAGATATATCTCAGTCTTTATTGGAATTTTATGGGTCTTCATTAAATCTTTCATTACAGGTAATTCTTTAATTCTCACAGGTATTTTGTATTCATGGGTATATATTTTTTTATTATTTCTACTAAAAATAAAAGAATAAATATACAAAAAGTACACATGAAATTTTTTTGAGTCACAAAAGTACACCCGACAGAATTGAAATTTCAATGTATACAAAAATGCCTAACGATAAACAAAATTATTCTGCTATTAGAAGAGCTCGGTTTTTGTTAAGTTTAGTGTCTATGAGGCCAATAAAACAATGAATTGGCATTCTTTATCAATTTTTAGGATATTTGAGATGAAAAATAACAAATTCTCTTATTTTAAAATTAACAAAAGATTTATTATTCAAGCAAAGAAATCATATACAACCCAATCCATTACTTTAACAAATTGTACAGAGCCATCACGCACAATATCCTCATTCTCATATACAATCTAATTATCAACTTTCTAAAGTTACTAATTTCAGCTCTCATCCTAGTGTTCATGCTGAACATCACTTTTTCACTTGCATCATCTAGGTCTATCCCCTCACTCGAATAGTATTGTGTCCTATTTGAAAGTGAATGTTATAATAAATTAGCATTTGAGTTTCTGCTTTTTTGAAGATGAACAGAACAAGACATGAATATTAAGAAAGACTTCTAATAACTTTATACAAAGGACATAAAAAAAATCATCTCTCTAAATTTTTCACTTTTCACGATTTTAATGATACTATCTCAATTCTATGGTAGCATTTGTCACCATTGAAAGGATATTTTTTCTTCTTTTTCTTTGATGGTTGATGAGCGGATATTTTATACGCTTTTTGACATTGTTTTCTTATAGTTTTTAGTAGTTTTTGTTTAGTTTTTACTGAGTTTTTATAGGTTTTAGTGTTAAATTCACATTTTTGGATTCTACTATGAGTTTTTGTATTTTTGGGCAATTTCAGGTATTTTCTGGCTGAAATTGGAGCAGAAGTCTGATTCAGAGACAGAGAAAGCACTGCAGATGCTGTCCAAATCTGACCTGCCTGCATTCGGAAGAGCTTTTCTGGAGCTACAGAAGTCTAAATGGAGCGCTCTGAACGACTATGGAAAGCTGACTTTCAGAGCTTTCCATCAATATATAATAGTCTATACTTTGCTTCGGATTAGAAGGCCCAAAACTAGCGTTCAACGCCATCCTCCTGCCCCCTTCCAGGTGTCCAGCACTCAAAGAGCAGAGCCAAGCATCCAAAGGCCCAAAGAGGAACCCCTAGCTGGCGTTCCATGCCCAAGAGACCCCATAAAACGTGGATCTCATCAAAACTTAGCCCAAACACTCACCAAGTGGGCCCCAGAAGTAGATTTTAGCACTAAATAGACTGTTTTACCCTTACTAGTCATCTGTTTAGTATTTAAAGTGTACTTTACATGATTTTTACATCAGACACCATTCAGCCCTATTTTCGTTTTAACTTTGTGTTTTTACTTTCAGTATGAGTTTCTAAACCTACTAGGTTGAGGGGAGGAGCCCTGCTGAGTCCCATGAATTAATAAAAGTACTATTGTTTCTTCTTCGATCCATGTTTGATCTATCTCTAAGATGTATATTCCGATCTTCATCGTGGTGAGTAGGATAATCTGACAAATTAGCTCTGTTCATCACATTAAGACAAACGTGCCTGACAAACACCCGTGTCTACTTGGGTTCATGTGAGTACTTGGAAGAAAAGCACGAGCCAACAGCTATGTTTATACATCTCTCAGACGGTTAATTCATGATTTCGTTGGGGACTTCTCGAGACACCAGTTCAGTCGATCTCTGGGGAGATTAGGGTCTCTGTGGTATAGTCTAGAATCCAAAGAAGTAGCGTTCTCTGATCCGGAAGATTCGACCTTGTCTGTGGCGTTTTGAGTAGGATCGCCACGAGAATGGACTGCTATGCGCTTCACCTTTCGTCAGATTGAGTAACCACGGCCAATGGCCACGGGCGTGTTCATTCTGTAGCAGATGAGATCAATGACCACATGCAATGGCTTTGATCACTTACAGCCTGCCATAGAAGAAGATCATTCACAAGCAAGAAAGACAGTAGTACCAGAGTTACTTCAGAAAGACAAAGCAACTCTGACTCTCAACTCTATTCCCAGCATATAATTCCTATTAGTTAACTTCTTCTGATTCCACCTGACTAAGACCTGTAAGACAACCATACCTTGCTTCAAGCCACAATCATCGTGGGATCGACCCTGACTCGCTCAGGTATTACTTGGACGACCCAGTGCACTTGCTGGTACTGCTGCTGTACGAAATAGTCTGGGTTTTGTGTACACGCGCACCAAGTCTTTGGCGCCGTTGCCGGGGATTGTTGAGTTTGGACAAACTGTCAGATTATTTTGCTCCTTAGATCAGGTAAGTTTATTTTACATTATTTTAATTGAGTCTTTAATTTTTATTTTCTTCTTCTTCTTCAAATTTTCGAAAATCGTAAAAAGCTTTTCAAAAATATTTTTATTTTCTTTATTTAATCTTTGTTCTTTGAATATGTCTATGTTCTTGGTAATTTCGTGTTCTTTGAGTCTTTCTTTCAAAAATATTTTTCAAAAATATTTTTTTGTTTAATCTTGTGTCAAGTCTTTAAGTTTGGTGTTTTCTTTTTATTTTTCTTTCTATTTTTCGAAAATTTACTTTTAGTTTTCTAAAAATTTTAAGTTTAGTGTTCTTTTTTTGTTCTTGAGTTCTTTGACTCTTTGAAGTTTTGTTCTTCGTGTTCTTGTTAGTATTCAAAGTGTTCTTGAGTCTTGTATGTGTCTTGATCTTAAAATTTTTAAGTTTGGTGTCCCTTGGTGTTTTCCTCCAAATTTTCGAAAATCAAGGGGTGCTAGATCTAAAAATTTTAAGTCTTGTATCTTTTTTGTGTTTGTCTCGTTCATCATAAAATTCAAAAATAAAAAAAAATATCTTTTCTAACTAATTTCTAACATAATTTTCGAAAATTCAAAATAAAATTCAGATTTCAATTTTAAAATTTTTATCTTATCATATCTTAGTTGTCAAGTTTTCAAAAATTAAAATTTTCAAAATTAAAAATTTTATCTTTTTCAAAATCATATCATATCGTTTTCAAAATTCGAAAATCTTATCTTATCTTTTTCAAATTTCAAATTTTAAAATCATATCTTTTTCAAAATCAAATTTCAAAATCGTATCTTTTTCTAATTTCAAAATCTTTTCTTATCTTACTTCTTATCTTATTTTAAATTTAAATCTTTTCTTATCTTATTTTATTTTTAAAATTCAAATCTTTTCTTATCTTATCTTTTATTTTCATTTTTTGTTTTTATCTTTTCTTAATTAGTATCTTATCTTCTCTCTCATCTTTTACAAAACCTCCTAACTAACTCTTCTCTTCCTTAATTTTCAAAAATCATCTCTCTTCTTCTCTCTCATCTTTTTCAAAACCACCTAACTAATTTTTTCCTCTCGCAATTTTCGAAAATCACATCTCATTCTTCTCTTTCTTCTTTTTCAAAACCTCATAACTAACTCTTCTCTTCCTTAATTTTCGAAAATAATATCTTCTTCTCTCTCTCTTCCTTTTCAAAATCACCTAACTAACTCTCATCACTTTCAATTTTCAAAAATTCCTCTCTCTCATCTCTCTTCTATTTTCAAAAATTTAACATTTAAATTTTAAATTTTTTTTAAACTAATAACTTAATTTTTGAAAATTAATTAATTAAATAAAAATAAAAATATTTTAATTCTTATTTACTTTCTCTATTTATACCTCTTCTCTTCTCATCTCTATTTATTCAACTCTACTTCCTTCGACTCTTTGCCTACAATTCTTTATCTTCTTTCCTTTCTTCTTCACATTTCTCTAGGAAGCTCTTTTGTCCAAGTGGTATAAAAAGCTTTCTTGTGATTTCTTTTCCATCTTTTTATTCTATCTTCTTTTATTTACTCTTATCTACTATTTTCAAGGTATTATTTTTCTTCTACTTCTTTTATTTATTTTTATTTTTATTTTTTGTCTTCTTCTTCTTTCTCTACTTTTGACTTCAAGGAAGAGCTTCTTGTCTATTGGCGTAGTCTCTCTTCTTCCTTTGCTTTTCTTCTTGTTTATAACCAGGAACAGGGATAAAGAACCCCTCTTGACTCCTGATCCTGAACCTGAGAAGACTTTAAGGAGGCGTTTATAACTAGCTAAAGCACAACACTCTAGAAGAGACATTTCAGAAAGTTTTGAACAAGAAACA
This sequence comes from Arachis hypogaea, assembly GCF_003086295.3. Taxonomy (NCBI): domain Eukaryota; kingdom Viridiplantae; phylum Streptophyta; class Magnoliopsida; order Fabales; family Fabaceae; genus Arachis; species Arachis hypogaea. The sequence goes on along the minus strand of NC_092047.1, from coordinate 73,265,654 downwards.
GGGGACATGGCCAAACCACAAGAGGAGCCTAGAAAGGTCCTTGGTGACTTTACCATGCCTACCTCTGACTTTTATGGTAGAAGCATTGCTGTACCTGCCATTGGAGCTAACAATTTTGAGTTTAAGCCTCAATTAGTCTCTCTTCTGCAGCAGAACTGTAAATTCTATGGACTTCCACTAGAAGATCCACATCAGTTCTTAGCGGAATTCTTACAGATCTGTGATACTGTAAAGACTAATGGAGTTGATCCTGAAGTCTATAAACTGATGCTTTTCCCCTTTGCTTTAAGAGACAGAGCTAAGTTCTGGTTGGATGCCCAGCCTAGAGAGAGTCTTGACTCTTGGGAAAAGCTAGTTAATGCTTTTCTTGCTAAGTTTTTTCCTCCTCAAAGGATGAGCAAGATTAGAGTGGAAGTTCAAACCTTCAGACAAAGAGAAGGTGAATCCCTCTATGAAGCTTGGAAAAGATACAAGCAGCTGATCAGGAGAAGTCCTCCTGACATGCTCTTAGAATGGTCCCTCATAGGCATGTTCTATGATGGATTGTCTGAGATATCCAAGATTTTCTTGGATAGCTCTGCAGGTGGATCTCTTCACTTAAAGAAAACGCCTGCAGAAGCAAGAGAGCTCATTGAGATGGTTGCAAACAACCAAGTCATGTACACCTCTAAGAGGAATCCTGTAAATCATGGAACCTCTCAGAAGAAAGGAGTTCATGAAGTTGAGACTCTGAGTGCCATCCTGGCTCAGAATAAGTTTCTGACCCAACAGGTCAACATGATTTCTCAACATCTCACTGGGATTCAAACTGCAACTGGCAGTAATCAGGAAGCTTCTCTTGAAGAAGAAGCTTATGATCCTAATCAACCCACCATGGAGGAGGTGGATTACCTGGGAGAACCCTATGGAAACACTTACAATTCTTCATAGAGGAATCATCCTAACCTCTCATGGATGGATCAACAAAAACCTTAGCAAGGTTTCAATAACAACCAAGGTGGTAGAAACCAGAATAGGTTCCATAACAGACCACCATTCCCATCTCCTCAAGGGAATATGGAGACCTCTAAGCAAAGTCTTTCTAACTTAGCCACTCTATTCTCCAGCCTCACTAAGACCACCCACAGTTTCATTAATGAAACAAGGTCCTCCATTAGAAACTTGGAAGTACAAGTTGGTCAACTGAGCAAGAGGATCCCTGAGATCCCTCCAGACACTCTTCCTAGTAATACTGAGGTTAATCCTAGAGAAGAGTGTAAGGCCATAACCATCGAGGTTGAGGCCGAATCGGAGGAGAATGGGAAGGCATTGAACGCCAGTGAAGAAGCCTTCACTGGGCGTTCAACGCCCACCAGCCCAGGGAAGCTGGCGTGAACGCCAGCAAGGACCTCCCTGCTGGGCGTTCAATGCCCAGAATGCTAGAGGGACTGGCGTTTAATGCTAGTCAGGGTGGACGGCAAGGGCGTTCAACTCCCACTAAGCTGACAGAGCTGGCGTTGAATGCCATCCCAAGCACACCCTTTGAGTGCCTAAATCCCACTCAAGAACCCTCTAGCCCAGAACCAAAGAAAACCATAAAGACAATTGAGGTTCCTTTGAATGCACTTCTGCAGTGCATAAGTTCTGATGACTACTCATCCTCAAGTGAGGATGAAGACACTAGGGAAGAGCAAGTTGCTCGTTTCCTAAGAGCTCTAATGAAGCTAAATACCAAGTTTTTTGGTACAAAGCCTCTGGAGGAAGAACCTCCACTGCTCACCAAAGAACTCCATGCTTTGGTTCAGCAAGAGCTACCTCAGAAGCTTCCAGACCGTGGACGCTTTCTGATTCCTTGCACCATAGGCACTATGACCTTTGAAAAGGCTCTGTGTGACCTAGGGTCAAGCATCAACCTCATGCCACTCTCTGTAATGGAGAAGTTGGGAATCCTTGAGGTACAAGCTGCACACGTCTCTTTAGAGATGGCAGACAAGACCATGAAGAAGCCATACGGCTTAGTAGAGGATGTCTTAGTTAATGTTGAAAACCACTACATTCCTGCAAACTTCATTGTCTTGGACATTGGAGAAGATGAAGATGACTGTGTCATCCTTGGAAGACCCTTCTTAGCTACTGCAAAAGCTTTGATTAATGTAGCTAAGGGAGAAATGGTTTTCCAATTAGGAGAGGACTATATCTTATTTAAGATGTCCAATCCTAATTCTCCCTCCAATAAGAAAGGGACAACTGTGCAACACCTAGTGTGCCAACCCTCTCTTTCTATGCAGAGCTTTACAGATCCCCGAGACATCAATTCTAAATTTGGTGTTGGGTAGCCCTCAACAAGCTCTAAGCACAAAGGTACTAAAAAGAAAGTACCTAAAGGCTGGAAGGACAAGAAAGTACCAACTGAAGGCCTCTCACCTGACATGAGAGTTGTCTTCACTAAGAATCCAGTCCTACCACATACAGTGAACCGTGTCCTATCTTTAGAGCATGTAGAGCTCATTCATGAGAGGATAGGCAGAAAATTCACTGTAAGGGGCAAAAATCTGAGCCCTTACTCACCTCCTTAAGGAGCTGAAGGTCAAGCTAGTGACTTTAAAAGAGCGCTTGTTGGGAGGCAACCCAACTTTTACTAAACCTTATTTTATTTTATTTTCATTTTTGTTTTTATTTCCGTCTTAAAGTCATGATCATGTGTATCAGTTCAAAGACAGAATTCACAGCAGTGAAAACAGAACACTTCGAAAAGAGTGTTAAAGTTGAACGCCAGCCAGGGAGCAGCCCCTGGGCGTTCAAACGCCAATATAGAGAAGCAGGGAATATGGAATTCCCTAGCCTCTCATGACCAAGAGGTCCCACAGAAGCTCCACCTACTCCACCTTCTTCCTCCCCATTGATCATATTTGCTCAAGGGCAAACAAAACTCTTAAGTTTGGTGTTGCAAAAGCTCTGCTTGGTGACTTTTACCACTCTTAAGTATTTAAAGAAGATGATGGAGCAAACTAGAGCGCATGCACATGAGCCTGTGCAGCCGCCTCAATAAAGACAAAGGAGTGATATAGAAGAGATCAAGCACTACATGGGATCCTCAAGGAGGAGCACTGGCCACCATCATTCGGGTGGATTTGTTCTCTTTTACTCGTTTCCTATTATTTTTCTGTTTTCTATCTGTTTATTTGTTCTCTTGTTCTAAGTTGCATGGTCATTTGTATTTGATGTCTTAAAGATGTAAAATATTCCATATATCTCTCACCTTGCTTAAATAAAAAAAATTATTTGAAAAGAACTGAGAGATACATGAATTTCAAGTTTAAAATAAGATTAGTTTAATTAGTTTGATGTGGTGTCATTTGCTTTTACTTTCTGAATGTATGATTAAACAGTGCATATTTGAAGTTGAAATTTTAGAATATTGTCTCTTGAAAGAATAAGGAAAAAGGAAAAATATTATTGATAATCTGAAAAATCTAAAAATTGATTCTTGAAGCAAGAAAAATCAGCAAAAAGAAAAAGAAAAAGTATGTTGCAAAAGAAAAAAATATATATATGCATGCAAGAATGAAAAAATGGCGAAAAAGAAAAAAAAATATAAAAAGCAAAAAAATCCATTATTGCCTAAAAATGCAGGAAAAAGATGGCAGATTGAAAAATCCAGTAACCCTTTAAACCAAAAGGTAAGGATAAAAGGACCCAAGGCTTTGAGCATCAATGGATAGGAGGGTCCAAAGGAATAAAATCCTGGCCTAAGCGGCTAAAACAAGATGTCCCTAACCATGTGCTTGTGGCATGAAGGTTCAAGTGAAAAGCTTGAGACTGAGCGGTTAAAGTCGTCGTCCAAAGCAAAAAGAGTGTGCTTAAGAACTTTGGATACCTCTATCTAGGGACTCTAGCAAAGCTGAGTCACAATCTGAAAAGGTTCACCCAATTAAAGTGTCTGTGGCATTATTGTATCCGGTGGTAATATTGGAAAGGGATAAGTACTTTTTTCGTCCCCAAGGTCTAGGGTCAAAATCAAAATCGTCCCCAACCTTTTTTTTATTAAAATCATCCTCAACGTTATAAAATCGTCATTTTCTACTTCAATTTTATTTTTTTACCAAATTACCCTTATTAAATAATAAAAATAATTAAAAAATTAAAACAAAACCTATACCCCCCCACCCACATGCCACCCACTGTTCTTAACAGCTTGATAGTACCAAACTCCTCTGTCCCTTATTGAATCCTTTTCAGCAACGCAAACTATGATCTTGGAGCACCCGAGAGTAGCCAAGCTGGGAGCCTCAGGGGCAAAGGGATTGATCAGTGGGTTATCCACCCCGCCGGGCGCATTCGGATACATCAAACCCCACACCACATACGGTGGACTCTCCTCGTGCCCTTCCACGACTTCAGATCCGATGGGTTTTGTGCTCAAGATGTATGGCTGAGAGAGAAAAGCACCCAACAATTTGACTGCGTTAGGTAGAGCCTCAGCACCTGCACGCAAAGCAACGTTGTGAACAAGGTTAGCATAGGCGCTGTCGCCACTGAGGAACACTCTCTGGAAATCGCCATGGTTGAGGATCCATGGATCAGAGTCATTGGAAGCCACCCATTTGGGTGCTTGCCAGCAATCGTGATATGCTGCAGGGAGAGGGATCTCCAGTGCCAGCCTATAGTCAACAGAGACAACTAAGATGTCTGCTTCGGCTTTGGAGAGGAACAAGTTGAAGTAGTTGTGGTGGCGCTCGTTGAAGGCAGATTCAAAGAAGAAGCCTCCATCGTGGAAGTACACCAAGATGGGGACTTTGTGGGCGTCGTGGTGGTGGATGAGCTTTGTTGGAAGCTATAGATGCGCGGAGATGGAAGGGTTGTTGGAGATGACAACGTCTTTGGAAGAAACTGATCCAAGAGTCGAAGGTGGAACAAGTGGAGAGTTTTGGAGGCAGGGGCGGCGGCGGGTTGGACGCAGGGGCGGTTGTGGGTTGGACGCATGGGCGGGGGTTACGGTGAGGGGGTGAGGGGGTGGAAGTTATGGTGAGGGGGTGAGGGAGTGGGAACTGATGAAGGAGGAAGGGAAATTGGGGGTGGGTTTGGGGTGAGGGGGGGGGGGGAGATGAAGAGATGCTGGGTGTAGGTGGGGTGAGATTTTTTTTAATATTATTTTTATTAATAATTAAGGGTAATTTGGTCCAAAAAAATAGAAAAGAACGATTTTATAACGTTTTGTAACGTTGAGGATGATTTTAATAAGAAAAAAAGGCCGGGGACGATTTTGATTTTGACTCCAGATCTTGGGGACGAAAAAAGTACTAATCCCTATTGGAAAACAAGATGCTTAGGGTCACGATCAAGACTCTAAAAAGATGTGTTCAAGAATCAAAATAAGCTTAACTAAGAGAGTCAATAATATCATCTGGATTCTAAGTTTCTAAGGATGCCAACATCACTGAGTTTCAATGGATAGTGAGATGCCAAAACTATTCCGAAGCAAAAAGCTACTAAGTCCCGCTCATCTGATTGTAACTAAGCTTCATTTGAAACTTAGAAATTTATTTTATCTTAATTTTCTTTTTATCCTACTGTGCTTTTAGTTGCTTGGGGACAAGCAACAGTTTAAGTTTGGTGTTGTGATGAGCGGATATTTTATACGCTTTTTGACATTATTTTCATATAGTTTTTAGTAATTTTTGTTTAGTTTTTACTGAGTTTTTATAGGTTTTAGTGTTAAATTCACATTTTTGGATTCTACTACGAGGTTTTGTATTTTTGGGCAATTTCAGGTATTTTCTGGTTGAAATTGAGGAGCTGGAGCAGAAGTCTGATTCAGAGATAGAGAAAGCACTGCAGATGCTGTCCAGATCTGACCTGCATGTATTCGGAAGAGCTTTTCTGGAGCTACAGAAGTCCAAATGAAGCGCTCTCAACGTCTATGAAAATCTGACTTCTAGATCTTTCCATCAATATATAATAGTTTATACTTTGCTTCGGATTAGAAGGCCCAAAACTGGCGTCCAACGCCAGCCTCCTACCCCCTTCCAGGTGTCCAGCGCCCAAAGAGTAGAGTCAAGCGTCCAAAGGCCCAAAGAGGAACCCTTAGCTGGCGTTCCACGCCCAAGAGACCCCATAGAACGTCGATCTCATCAAAGTTCAGCCCAAACACTCACCAAGTGGGCCCCAGAAGTAGATTTTAGCACTAAATAGACTGTTTTATCCTTACTAGTCATCTGTTTAGTATTTAAAGTGTACTTTACATGATTTTCACGTCATACACCATTCAGCCCTATTTTCATTTTTACTTTGTGTTTTTTACTTTCAGTATGAGTTTCTAAACCTCCTAGGTTGAGGGGAGGAGCCCTGCTGAGTCCCATGAATTAATAAAAGTACTATTGTTTCTTCTTCGATCCGTGTTTGATCTATCTCTAAGATGTATATTCCGATCTTCATCATGGTGAGCAGGATGATCTGACAAATTAGCTCTGTTCATCACATTAAGACGAACGTGCCTGACAAACACCTGTGTTTACTTGTGTTCGTGTGAGTACTTGGAAGAAAAGCACGAGCCAACACCTATGTTTATACATCTCTCAGATTGTTAATTCATGATTTCGTTGGGGACTTCTCGAGACACCAGTTCAGCTGATCTCCGGGGAGATTAGGGTCTCCGTGGTATAGTCTAGAATCCAAAGAAGCATTGTTCTCTGATCCGGAATATTCGACCTTGTTTGTGGCGTTTTGAGTAGGATCACCACGAGAATGGACTGCTATGCGCTTCACCCTTCGTCAGATTGAGTAACCACGGCCAATGGCCACGGGCATGTTCATTCTGTAGCAGAGGAGATCAATGACCACGGCCAATGGCTTTGATCACTTACAGCCTGCCATAGAAGAAGATCATTCACAACCAAGGAAGACAGTACTACTAGAGTTACTTCAGAAAGACAAAGTAACTCGGACTTTCAACTCTATTCCCAGCATATAATTCCTATTAGTTAACTTCTTTTGATTCCGCCTGACTAAGACATGCGAGACAACCATAGCTTGCTTCAAGCCACAATTCTCGTGGGATTGACCCTGACTCGCTCAGGTATTACTTGGACGACCCAGTGCACTTGCTGGTACTGCTGATGTACGAAATAGTGTGGATTTTGCGTACACGCACACCAATGGTGAATGATCTGCCAGTGTCACTTAAGCTATTCTCTCTTGAAGTTGAAGGTACTCTCTTCCAATCTTTAAACTTTATGACTGTAATCTCTTATTCTTGTTGATACTTCTGAAGAATATTATAAAATTAGGATTAGGACATAATAAAGATACTCTACCCTTTAATAATAATTTTTTTATTTTTAAATTAGAAAATTTGTTATTTTTTTTTATCATATTCTAAACAATGATAAAAAATGTTAAGTTACCGTTTTATTAGCCATGTATACACTCAACTAGGGGTGGAAACAGGCCAGGCCAGGCCAGGCTTTGCTCTTAACAGGCCTGGCCTGTCATACAGTTGATTGGCCTGAGCCTGGCCTGCAGCCTGTTATAGGCTCTTTATAAAGTATTAGGCCTGGCCTGTTATTCAGCCTGGCCTGGCCTGAAGCCTGTTAAAAGGCCTGCTAATTTTTTTTTTACAAAAATAAAAATATTATTTAAAAAAATTATTTTTTAATAAAAATAGTTATATGTAATATGTCATATATTTAATATTTGTAAAAAATTTTAAACTTTTAACATATTTAAAATATACAAAAATATTTATAATAAAATATAATAAATTTAAAATATCTCATAATTTTATTAATAATAAATAATTATTTATATATTTAATTATATTTTAACAGGCCCAGGCAGGCCTGACAGGCCTATAAGACTAATTAGTGAGCCTGGGCCTAGCCTATTAATGTATTAAGGCTTTTAAAAGAGCCTGGGCCTGTACCTATTTTATAACAGGCCAGGCCAGGCCAGGCCAAACACAGGCCAGGCTGCAGGCCCTGGCAGGCCGCCTGGCCTTTTTCCACCCCTACACTCAACTTAATAAAAATGGTGCTTTTTTAATGGCAGATTAATTTTGTCCTTTATCAATTATTTTTAGTGTTTATATTAAAATTTTGATTACCTCATATATATTTTATAATCTGAAAAATCTTTGGTGTGAACTTTTATCCATTTAGTTTGACATAAAAACATTACACTCCTTTTTCTCATTCTCTCTTTCGGTCACTTATATATATATTATTTTAGTTTTTATTTCTTTTATTAATTTATTTATAATCTTTGTTCCACGTTCTGATTCATTTCACCACCCTTGTCATTCATCATCATCGTTCGCCATAATAATAATTCATCCATTCATAGATTACCCTCTTTTTCTCTGCAACACACATACACATTCTCTCTCGCTCTGAATTGCAGATCTCAAAAGGCTCAAAAGTTAGAGAGAGAAAAGAAGGCACGCAATTATTCACTTTCCTTTTCAAGCTATCTTCTTCTCCTTCTCCTTTTTTTTTCAAACCCCATAATCACCGCTTCGATCTCAGGTATTCGTCAATTTCAATCATTACTCTGCTCAATTTCACCACGATCTCTTGCTTTTCCTTTGTTCTTCGTTGTTTTCTGATTCTATCCACTTCCATGGTTTTTTATCTTTTCCTGTGATGTTCATGTTACCTTTATGCCTTTTGGCTGATTTTCGGGATCGGAATTTTCGATGTTCATGCTTTTCTTGCAATTCGCAATTTTGTTTTTGTTTGTTTGTTGCTTCGTTTTTGGCTTTTTGTTTTAAAAGTTTCGAATAATTTCGAAGTTTTGACTTTTTGTTTTTAATTTGAGAGAGCAATGGCCGAATGAGCATTAGGACAGGAGATAGATCTTAATTGTAGTTTTAAATATTTGGATTTTTATTTTATATTTGATTCTTAGTTTCGATCAGTTATTGCTTATTATTCCATGTTTTTCTGCCTTTGAGTGCATAGCTAATTAGCTATAATCTTAGATAGCATGTTGGATTTTGAAAATATGGTATGCTTTACCCTACTATTTACCTTTGTTTATTAATGACTTGGATTTGAGACATGTTTTGTGGTGGAGCAAGCAAAAGAGGAGGAATATTTTTTGATCATTTTAAGCTCGTAATGGTGCTCTCAGCTTAGAGTATCTACCTGATTATAGAAACGGGGAGCTTCGAACATGGTAGAGATAGGTTGTTCAGGTAACTTGTTGATGTTTGGTTCATTGGGCGAAGAAGTAATCTCCATTTGAGCAACAAATTTGAGGTATTCTCGGGAATATGTGGCATGAGAGAGAGGGAGGTAAGGACGAAGAGGGAAAATGTAACTATTGCCACTTGAGTGCCAAATATTGATGATTATATGATTTTTTTTTTAATCTGGATTGAAGTTGATGAGGAATAAGGAGTCAAGAAAAAAAAAAAAGAGTAGCACTTTAGAGAGTGTAAATTTTCACAATCTTCTCCTGATGAAATATTGAGCTGGCAACTGTCTCAACATGGATGTGTGATTTAGACATACCAATCTGATGTTTTCACTTGTTGCTATCTTGCAAATAACTTTAGACAACTGAAAGAAGTTGTCTCTTAGTATTTAATATAGCTTTAGGCTAAACCTTTTTATGAAAGACAATTGGGAAATAAGGTAACATGAAAAACTGAAATGAGAGAAATGAGACAACAATATTATCAGTGCAATTGCTAGAGTCTCCATTGAATGGCCAAAGTGTCCAACTTTTGTCCTAAAAAATACTTGGTTGACTGGAATTCAAAGGAACTGGTTGGATTGAATAATTCAACTTTAGAAACTAGTATCCTACAGTTGTGGCAGGAACGGGAGGATGAGCGACAGCCAGTGTTAAATTGTGTCACAAACAAAATTCTTATTTTGCTTGTAAAACTGGAAAGGTTTAGGAAAGTAACTTAATTGGTTTACACATTATTTTTGGTTACTATCAGAAATGTTTGAATACTGATCCTCTTAGTTGAAGCTGTTAATGATTTTATCTCATTGCAGCTAATTAAAATCTCTTGAAAAATACTCTTATTTTTGGAATTTTAGGGTGCGTTTGCCGTTTGGTTTGCGTTTTCATTTTTTGTTTTCATTTTCAGTGTTTTTTGTTTTCTGGATTTTGTGAAGGAAAAAGTGAAAACAGGAGGTGAAAATAGAAAACAGGATTTTATTGTTTTCACTGTTTCACTTTTTCCTTCACAAAATCCAAAAAACAGAGAAAATTAAAAATGAAAACAGAAAATGAAAACGCAAACCACTCGCACCCTTAGTTGCCAACAACATACATTGACATGGCCTATGGATATTCTTAAACACATATGGCCATAATTAGTTAATTACCTATACTTCTATTGTCTGTTCCTACTAATGTTACAGATGTTCTCTAGTTATAGTTTTATCTACTACTTCATTCTCATGAAACATAAAAATTCATTATTTAAAATAACATAACGGAAAAATGGTTATTTTTCTTGATATGTAAAATTTTCTTTTTCTTTATCAGCCGCTGACGCAAGGTGTCAGGTTAGGCGGCCTACATGTGTCTCTTTGGGTGTGGCCTTTAACGCAAGATGCTTGTGCAGCGGGTTCCACCCCCTCCTCCCATGTGCACCCTTTTTTTTTCTTTATTTGTTTCCCTTTTGAAGAAAAACATTATTTTTGTAATGTTGTTACCCATTTCATTGGACCTAAATTGTTCTCCAGTCCTTGATTTAGCCATTTTTCCTATGTTGTTAACCCAATGTTTGTTTTCTATCCCAGAAAAGGTATCAGATGCTTTGCTTCTCATGATTGTTCATATATAATGTTACTTATGAAATTATAAGTAAATTTATAGCAAAGATGTATACCTACAATGTCAATGATAAATATAAAGATATTCTGGCTGTGGAAAGTGAAAGCTTGTTGCTGCTGCTATTTTCCACAATTATGAACTTTAACTATGTTACTTTACTTGTAAATTTACCTTTGCAGTTAAATACTGACACCGGGTTTGCTGAAAAAGACGAATGTTATAGAAGGAACTTATAACCATGTCTAGCTCTACAAAAGTTTTGGATCCTGCATTCCAAGGAGTGGGTCAAAGAGTGTATCCTTTGAATAAAGAGTGATTTATGACAAATAAGTTCTGGAAGCTACAATTTCGTATTGTTAAATTTGTAGATGAATAAAGTTAAAGGTGAAAAGTGTGTACCCAAAAAATGTAAGTATTTAAAGGTGAGAAGTAAAACAAAAATATACTTGGTAGAAAATCATCAAACATATGTAATTAATATGTAGGTATGATCATGGATTATGTGATATTGTTGTACATTGAAGTTGCTATATACTTTGAGAAGTTTTGAACTTAACTTGTTGTAGAGGGACCGAGATTTGGAGGATTGAGAATTTTCAGCCAGTTGCGTTGCCCAAATCTGAATATGGGAAATTCTACATGGGGGATTCTTACATTATTTTGCAGGTGTGACCTAGAACCAATATTAGCTTGGATTCATTTACATGTTTGTGATTTCCATATGTGGCTACATTATGATACTAGAGGCTGAATACTCTGCAAAGTATGCACCCACCACCCACCCTAAAAAAAAAAGTTACTGAGTTGGTAAAAGAAATTATGATAAGCATTTGCATGTTATGATTCAAAATCTGGCACAGAAGAGAAAGGTAGGTAAATGATACTTCTATTCAGGATGGTCAAAAGTGTGATGAACTGACGGGTTTAAACGTACAGTTATGGGCTGAAAAGCACAGTTTGCAAAATAATAAACAGGGAAAGCTTTGGACACAGTTCATATTTTTGTGAAAATATAGCTTCAGAACCTTTAGCTTAATGCCTTAATTTATATTATTTGATGGAAGGTACGGCTATTTCTATTTTGTTAAAAGATTTGGTTTTACAATCATGTGTATTGCAGACAACGCAAGGAAAAGGAGGCAATTATTATTATGATTTACACTTCTGGCTTGGAAAGGATACTAGTCAGGTAAGCTTGAACATTTACTGTCCTTGATCATGACCTAGGATCTTAAGTTCTTTCTTCAATCTTCATCCATCTTGCATTATTTTCATTCTAAAGTGAAGGTGACAAGCTTTTGAATGTTGTATGTCATCGTTGATCTTGATCTTGTTTTTTTTGTGTCATTCATCTTATATTAGTTTTGTTTCCTTTCCACATAAAATTAAAAGTAACTACTTAGAAATTCTAAACGATGAACTTTCTAAAGGTTGCTTTATGTTTCATTTAATTTATTTTATTTTATTCCTCTTACACAATTTTGAATTTTGGATGAGTTCAATATCTATTGTTTGGAGGAGCCTGGTATTCAATAATTCATAGTTGTTTGGGAATTCATGAAATCTTTTATTATTTATTTTTTTTATTAATAATAATCTTTTCTGACATGTGACGTTTCATGTAGGATGAGGCTGGAACAGCAGCCATTAAAGCTGTTGAACTTGATGCTGCTCTTGGAGGACGAGCAGTGCAGCACAGGGAAGTCCAAGGACATGAATCTGACAAGTTCTTGTCATATTTCAAGCCATGTATAATACCATTGGAAGGGGGTGTTGCATCTGGGTTTAAAACACCAGAAGAAGAGAAGTTTGAAACGCGCTTGTATATATGCAGAGGGAAAAGAGTTGTCAGATTAAGACAGGTATAGTGTTCTATACTTATGAATGTCGTTTTCTTTGGTGGAAATGTTATTTATTTGTTCTTTTGGCAGGTGCCTTTTGCCAGGTCATCATTGAATCATGATGATGTGTTCATCCTTGACAGTCAGAATAAGATTTATCAATTCAATGGTGCAAATTCTAACATTCAGGAAAGAGCAAAGGCCTTGGAAGTTATACAGTTCTTGAAGGAAAAATATCATGAAGGGAAATGTGATGTGGCAATTGTTGGTAATGAAAATTTATCAATTGTCAAAAATCCTGTTATATAATTCTAAATGTGTTCTTAAGATACTTTTTTGTTCATACCTATATGAGATCTCTCTCTCTCCTGTAGATGACGGCAAGTTAGATACCGAGTCAGATTCAGGTGAATTTTGGGTTCTTTTTGGTGGTTTTGCTCCCATTGGAAAGAAAGTAATCAGTGACGATGATCTCATTCCGGAGACAATTCCTGCTCAACTTTATAGGTATGTCTTTGTCCTTCTCCCAACTCCTGAACCTCATGCTAGTCCCCACCATATTTATTGAAAAATTTGTCATTTTAGGAAGGCACGGCGTCATCCCTTTAAGAACAAATGGTTGTTGCTGCCAAATCCCTTTTCTTTATAGAATGTGTATAAATCTTTACATGTGGAATACCATTTTTGGTAGCATATAGTTGTGCAAGAGACATGCATTTATGTATTTTGTGGTCATCATTAGTGAGTGTTTTAAGTGACATAAAATCATAGGCTAATATCTGAAGCATAAAGATGTCTTGTCTTTGGTGCTTGTTGCCATCTATCTTTTTTTTCCCCTTCCCCATCCAAAACAATTGTTGTATTCACTCCGGTTCTCTGTTTCCTAACTAGGAGGATATGATGATGGGATCATGTGTTGTTAAGCACAAAATAGTTGGTATGATAGTTGGAATTGCTTCATTTTGATATTAAATAGAAAATCACCTCCATATGTTATGTCGTTGTAGTATCATTGATGGTGAGGCCAAGGCTGTTGACGGTGAACTTTCTAAATCACTGCTGGAGAATAACAAATGTTATTTACTGGACTGTGGTGCTGAGGTATTTGTCTGGGTTGGTCGGGTAACACAAGTTGATGAACGAAAAGCAGCTTGCCAAACAGCTGAGGTAATGTCCATTTTCCACATAAGATCTAGTCTTTCAGGCGTGAATTAGAACTGGATTCATTACTTCACTGCTGTGTGTCCCCAGGAGTTTGTTGCAAGCCAAAATAGGCCAAAATCTACAAGGATAACCAGGGTTATTCAAGGTTATGAAACACATTCATTTAAGTCCAACTTTGATTCTTGGCCGTCAGCATCTGCTACTGCTGGTACTGAAGAAGGAAGAGGCAAGGTTGCAGGTGAACATTATTTATTCTTTCTTGTACCTTGTCTTGTTACTATGTCTAGCTAGTCATATTGACAAGTTGGTGTTCTATGTACTGTCAGCTTTGCTCAAACAACAAGGCATAGGTGTCAAAGGAATGGCAAAAAGTAGCACCCCAGTAAATGAGGAAATTCCACCTTTGCTCGAAGGAGGTGGAAAGTTGGAGGTGAGTTTTTAATTTTCCTGATAGAGTAAGTTTGGAGCAACTGTAGTTACTCTAAATTCAAGTGGAGTGGAGCTGAGGTGGTGTAATCGCCAATGCTTGCTATGGATAGTTCTGTAACTTGCATATAAGCTGAAAACTGTGCAGCTATGATTCAATTAATCATAATCAGAAAATTCTCAAATTCTCTCTCTCTCTCTCTCTCTCTCTCTCTCTCTCTCTCTCTCTCTCTCTCTCTCTCTCTCTCTCTCTCTCTCTGTGTGTGTGTGTGTGTAATGTTGGTTTGGTAACTAAATTGTGACCTGTCATCCTGCTATAATTTTCCAGGTATGGCGAATTGATGGGAATGCTAAGACCCCGTTGCCAAAGGAGGATATTGGTAAATTCTATAGTGGAGATTGCTACATTGTACTGTACACATACCACTCTGGTGAGAGGAAGGAAGACTACTTTTTGTGCTGCTGGTTTGGCAAAAACAGCATTAAGGTAAGTCCTTTTGATTTGAGTTCAACATATGTTGTGAGAATGTAATGTGTTTATCTTTGACATTGAATCTAGAACAAATCTATTAGACTACAATGCTCTTAGTTTTATCTAATGGTGCAAATATACTCTAAATAGATGTGATCAAACTATGCTTTGTGTTGATTTATATAACATTTATTTTTGCTTTTATAGTGCTTGAATTCATTGTCAAGCTACGGATCTATGTTTATAAACTATGTTGCACAGACACAGACACGGGACATGATAGTAGACACACGGATACACATTTTAAAATCATTTAAGATACGCGGACACGACATATATATAAAATATAAAATATTTTTTAGATAAATTATAATGATATTTTGATATTTTATTGATATTAAAATAATTTTTAATGTCTTCTTTTAATTATATAAAGTATTTAAAATATCTTTTGTTTTAATAAATAATAATATATATTATTTCTAAACTCATTTCAAGAATACATTAAGAATAAGGCTGAACACGCTGATATGTGATGGTATTTAGGTGTGTCAAAGCGTGTCCGGAGAAGAATTTTTTATTTTTTATTAAAACACAGTTGGACACAGTAAACATGCGTGTCGGACAAGTATCGATGAGTGTCGTGTCCGAAATGTATTACTGAGCTATATCCCCTAGCTTGACAGTATGAATACAATACCTGAACAGGTCTGCCCTTCAATGAATCACTTATGAAAAAATTTGATTCTTAAACAAGTTGGATTCTTTGAGAGGAATAAACAAGCTTGTTTCAACATTTGAATGAAAGCAGAAGTTTAGGTTGTACCTATAGTAGAAACTAACCTTTGGTTTAGTCATGTATGGAGAAGACCTTTAGGAAAAATAATAGAAAAAAAAAAGCCCAGTAAAGAGAGTAAATTGCATAGATGATTGCTCAATACCTAAATGTACAGAGAGATTACGAAAAGTAGAGAAGAACCCATTAAAAAGTATTTGGATTTTAGTGATTTGACGATAGACATGGTTTATGTCACCTGTCACCATTTAATCTATATAGCTGACTTCACTGTGACAAGGCATGATTGGTTGTTGTTCTGACTTCTCATTGCTGTGAAGAACTGCCTTTTTAAGGATATCAAATATATCGATGCCATTGTTTTCCAATAAATTTTGTTATATATTTTCCTGTCTTTGTTAATGAGGATCCCTTGTCCCCCAGATATTTTTTAATTGTTCTCTCTATTTTCTCTCAATGATCCCCCTTCTCTTTCTTCTCAAATTATTCTTTCCCTTCATACACCTCTTTATGGAGTGGAATACGTTTGTTTTGACTGCCTTAATCTGGAACAAATTTTCTATTCAGGAGGATCAAACAATGGCTACTCGATTGGCCAATACGATGTTCAACTCATTGAAGGGCAGACCTGTTCAGGTATTGTATTCAAACTGTCAAGCTGCAGGATATAGCTCAGGAATTGTGTATAATTGTAGTGATTCTTGCAGGGTCGTCTATACGAAGGCAAAGAGTCACCACAGTTTATTGCTCTTTTCCAACCTATGGTGGTCCTTAAGGTATCATGCACAAAGTTTCGTTGTGTTCAAGCTACAAATATGTTTTAACTTTGTGACACTAACTGGTTTAACTAACTCTCCTGTTTTAGGGAGGCTTAAGCTCTCGATACAAAAGTTCAATATCAGACAAAGAAATATCAGACGAAACATACATGGCAGAAAGTATTGCACTTATTCGAATTTCTGGAACTTCTGTTCATAACAATAAGGCAGTTCAAGTTGATGCTGTGCGTACACATTAAACTGTTACATTTTTCTACAAAAGTATGTTGCTAGGGCTTACCTTTCTCTTCTAGTCCACCATAATTATTCTTATTTATTCAGGTGCCAGCATCATTGAATTCTACTGAATGTTTTGTCCTGCAATCTGGCTCTATAATTTTTGTTTGGCAAGGAACACAGAGTTCCTTTGAGCAGCAGCAGCTAGCATCAAAAGTAGCTGATTTTTTAAGGGTGAGGTCTATTACCTCTGTGGATCTTCTACTAAACTATTCAATCACTATCATGAAAATCTATAACAACCAAGTTTCAAACTATTTGAATTTTTTGAGTGTAGTGTCTATTAAATATTTACCTTCATGAATCTCTTGCATTTCTATATTCTTTATTCTTTATTTAACACCTCTACTTATATAGCCTTGATTACTTCAAGATCAGATAATTCAAACTTGCTTGTGATGACTGTATCCTTCTGTTTAAACCCGATGGCAGTTGTTTGACTGTTTGTATTTATTTATGTTTACATTTTTTATTTACACAAGTGGACTTGATTGTAGTTTAAACGGATATTAACAATAACAATAATGTATTGCCATATTAATTATTAGTCAGTGTGTTGCTTGTCCATGTTCAGCCAGGAGTTGCTTTAAAGCATGCCAGAGAAGGAACAGAAAGCTCTGCTTTCTGGTTTGCCCTTGGAGGAAAACAAAGTTACACTGGCAAAAAAGTCACTAACGATGTTATCAGAGATCCACATTTGTTCACTTTGTCATTTAAAAATGGTAGCATTTGTTTTCATGTAAATGCTACTAATAACAGAGCTATTCACTAATAATTGAAAATATACTGACCAGGTTTTTTTTTTTCTTTGGATATACAGGGAAATTACATGTGAGTTTGTGACTGCAGCTTTGCTATTTTAAATTTCCTCATTATCTGGAAGACTGGAAGTTTGTCAGTAGCAGCTTTTCATAGTTCTTTATCTCTTCTAAGTCTACTTTTACATTTTACTCTGCAGGTTGAGGAGGTTTACAACTTCTCTCAAGATGATTTGTTGACAGAGGACATCCTTATACTTGACACTCATGCAGAAGTGTTTCTTTGGGTTGGTCATTCTGTGGACCCAAAAGAAAAGCAAAATGTGTTCGAAATTGGCCAGGTGAGGATATTAAATAATTTCATGCTCTTGTTCCAATATCTCTTACTACTTAAAATAACTGATGTACACTAGAAATTATGCCTCAGGAATACATAAATATGGCTGCATCTTTAGAGGGACTATCTCCACATGTACCACTGTATAAAGTAACAGAAGGCAATGAACCTTGCTTTTTCACAACATACTTTTCATGGGATCATGCTAAAGCTATGGTATGTGATGGAACATCGATATTTCTCATCCTAGTTTCTCTTAGAAGAAAACAGAAACATACAAGAAAAATAAAAAAATTGCTCTCAGCCTCTCTCTCTCTTTATATTCTGCCCTAAAGTCACAAATTTTTCTTGTCTGGTGGTTGAGAACGACCTTAATTCAAGTGGCTTGTTTAATATATTCATTTGTGTTGTCACCAAACATAAGTTTCATAAAATTTAGGAGGATGAATTGGAAAAATGATGAGGTGACTGTTAGGTGCTTAGGTTTGCGAGGAAGACATTTAGCATACCAAAAACAATTGTTAGCATCTTGAAGACATTCCAGCTTACATGCTGAGGAAGCAAGTAATTTAATTGTCAATTTACTCATGATTTATTTTCCTAATGACATGTAGGTTCATGGGAACTCATTCCAGAAGAAGGTGTCGATACTCTTCGGGATTGGCCATGCTGTGGAGGTATAGTTCTTTTTTATTAGCAAAAGCTGTTTATGATTGAGGCAAAATAAATTAGTTTACCAAATATATTTACAGTTTTCTATTTACATCAAACGAAGCAGCTAAACAGAAATTCTAGTATCAGCGATCTCTTTACTTGAATAGATCCAAAAAATGAAGATTCTAACTCATTTGATGCTTCTTGATTTCCATTCATTTGTCTTTGAATAATATTATATCTTAAAAGTTCTTTTTGACCAAATAACATGACATTTAGGACACTCAATTCAAACTAAACTCACCATGACCAAGACCATTTATTTGAATTATGGGAATAGTTTTTACTGGATTTTTCTCACATTTCATATGTGTAATATTTTGTACTTGGAAACGCCACTCAATGTTCTACAATTTTCTACACTTTATTTGAAGCTGAACTATTTGAGTGTAATTTGATTTGAATTGTAAAATGTAAGAGAGTGTCCAAGATCAATGAGAAAGGCAGTCTGTATTTAATTATTTTTTGGTTGTGGGTTAAAATCCATAACGGTAACAGGAAAAGTCGAATGGGTCGTCAAGTAAAGGGGGACCCAGACAAAGAGCAGAAGCTTTGGCTGCCTTAAACTCGGCATTTAGTTCATCTTCTGAGAAAGCATCCAATGTGGTATGGTTCCTTCAATCATCTTAAAATCAGGAGATTGCCTGGGAAGATGACATGATAGTTGGCTATCATTATATCATGTTTTAGATTCTTTAAACTGAGAAGTGCACTAAAATAAAGTTGCAAGAAGAAGTAATTACATCTGTGTCAGAAATCAGGGAATACAATATCCTAATTATATCTGAAAATAGTAAAGAGTATTTTAGAACATTTCATAGTATTGCCTTTAATATTTCTCTATATTTAGTATTTTTTTCTTCATTTAATTAGGACTAAGAGTCTAATATGATTGTAAATGAGGATTAGTCTTCATTTTTATCATCATAAATTCTTAATTCTTTAACATTCCCTGCAATTCTGTAAATGTAAGATTTACTCATGAAGTTTAAACACCTTTTTCCTTTCTGAATAGATTGAAGAAAAAAGGTTCACAGCTATTATACTAATGAAACTGGCCATTAGTTGTGATCTTCTATTCAACTTCTTTTTCACCGGCTTCAATATTGCTTCTTTGTTGTTTTTCATTTTTCCTTTGGTTATCCTTTACTCAAGCATGACTGACCCTGGCCGAATTAATCTTTTGCATTCTCATAGGCCCAGGATAGATTGAACGGATTAAGCCAAGGAGGACCAAGACAAAGAGCAGAAGCTTTAGCTGCCTTAAACTCAGCATTTAGTTCATCTGGAGCCAAGACTGCTAATAGCCCCAGGTCATCCGGAAAAGGTCAGGGATCACAAAGAGCAGCAGCAGTAGCTGCTCTTTCATCAGTTCTTACTGCTGAAAAGAAATCCCCCGATGTTTCTCCTGTGTCAGGCGGTAGTCCTGTTACACAAACTAGCTTTACTGGTAAGAAATATAGTTCTCTCATTATCCAACTGTGATATTTTGCTCTGGATATACTACCACTGGTTATCTATATTTTTGCGCAGATTGTCCCAACTGATTTGCTGTTTCCACTCACAACACCATCTTACTTTTGTCTTTTTTGTAGTTTTTAATATCAATCCTATTTGTTCAATTCTAATTATGATAAATGTGTTAGTATTTTGGCTGTGCAAGATCTCCACATTGCAAAGCAATTTTGGAACACCTTCAAAATTTATTTAGGAAAATTTTGAAACCCTAGCAATATTTATAGACGCAATAAAAGAAATGGCATACCAACTTTATAGTTCCGTAGCCTTTTCCTCAAAATTAATAAAAATCTATAAGCCTTTTATCTCGCTCACATGGTATCTTCAAAGTCAAATGCTTGTTTTTTCAAAAAAGGAATAGACTTTTGTTCATATATCATTTGTGTGTGCTTGATAAAGTTTGCGATCCTTTTGTAGAAGCTAAAAGTGAAAGTGCGTCTTCTGAAACAGAAGAAGCTGCAGAAGCCAAGGAAACTGTGGAACATGTCTCTGATAGCCCAAAACTAGAAATTGTGGAGGATAGGGATAATAGTCAAGGCTCTCGAAGGATATTCAGTTATGATGAATTAAAATCTAAAAATGTGTCTGGAATCGATCTTAAACGGAGAGAGGTTGGTCTATCTTTCATTTATAATATTTCAGAGCCTCAAGGCTGGTATATGATTTTCTTTTTAATTTCATAACAAAAGATGCTTGGTGTACACTAAAATTCAGCCACCAAATCAGCTACCATGTATGTGTATAAATACATATGTAGTTTAATTCTTTTTTAACGTATATTTTGTATTTTAATGTATATTCTATATTGGTAGTTGATTTTGGTGTACGCATAGTATGATTGTTTCATGATTTATGGTGGTATTAACATATTTCTTTATTCCGTGCTTGGGTGTTGGTCAGACCTATCTGTCAGAGGAAGAATTCAACAGTATTTTTGGAATGGAAAAGGAAGCATTCTATAAATTACCAAGATGGAAGCAGGACATGTTAAAAAAGAAATTTGAATTGTTCTAGGAGTCGCTGACTTATCTGCTTCATTTGCACCCTCATCTACGTTTCCTCAGTTATCATGAATCGGTTGGATAGTGTGATTTTCCTGGGATTCCTATGTATAAGCGTTTGTTCTTTTGGCCTACGATGACTTCGCTGTAATTAGTGTCCAGAGTTTGCATAATTTGACACTGTATGGAGAGTGGTTTATAGTTTTCCCCCCTTTGGGAATAGCTGCTGCCTCTTGCAATGTTTACGTATTGTAGGCAACGAGGACACTAGAAGTGAACAGGTCTAATTCTTTCATTTTGTCAAGGTTGTAATTTTAAACACGTTTACCCCTTTTCTGTTTTTTTTTTTATTATTTCTTTTTTCTGCGGCGTTATTGGTTAGAAAGGCGGGTGTATATTGCATTTTATGCTAAATTCCACATGAAAAAGAAAAGAAAAGAAAAGAAAAGAAAAGTTTGTATGCTATGTATTTATTTATTTATGGTTATTTTTAAATTTAACCTTGGATGTCGGGAACGGTCAAATGCTATTCACTGTTATAATTGTCGTTGTCATTATTATTGACATAATAATCGTGATCATATAATTTTGCTTTTAAGCCATAGGCCCGCCTGAGTTCCCCGAATAAGTTAGTCAACAAATGCCTGTTTCTTTTCTTGACCGAAAAAAAAAAATGCCTGGAAATTGACATATGTATCAGGTTATGAAAAAGTCTCAAGTTATAAAAAAGGATTGGATTTGATTTCAATCAGCTTTTACTTTTTAACTTAGATTTAGACTTGCCCAATGGGTGATAATCAAGAAGTTTTGATTTTATGATTAGTTAATTCTTTCAATCTATATTTTATATATATTAAAATATTTGTTTAAATAGAAAATGTTTACCTTTAAAATATAATGATAATTATATATTAAAAGCTAATTCAGTCAATTTAATAATTTATAGTTAAGTAGAATTTTTAATAAATATAGAGTCAGTATTTTTTTTATTTGGTATTGATAAATAACTTATATTTAAACTGATAATTGATCTGACAAGTAAATACAAAAATAATTTATCGACATTCAAACAACGCTTGACCCATAATTTTTACTTCACTAAACATTTTTTTATCATCAACGAAAATTCTACTGCAATCATTTTATAAGTTAACGGAAATAAATATAAGTATTTTCATAACAATTTCACATAATGTCATTGAATATCAATTGAATTCATAATTTATAATTCTATATAAAAAAAATGCAAAATCTAAAATATATATATATATATATATATATATATATATATATATATATATATAAGTTATTTGATTTTTATAACATAAAAATATAAGAATAGAATAATATTTTAATAAATAGATTTAATGACAAATAAATGATAGGATAGTTTTTTCTTTGAAAATAGCTTAATAATGGTATCAAATTATTATTTATTAGATGATGCTATTGGAAATTATTAGAAGAGGAGACATAATAGAAACATAAATTCAAAAATCCATAAAATATATAATTTAAAGAAAAATCTGATACGACAATAGAATAATAGATTATATGTCATTTTCTAGTTGTAAGAAAATATGTACATCAACTTTTATACAGAAAAAATAGATAAGTAATTTATTTAGGTCTAGTTTGAGTAAACAAATTAAATAGATTCTTTTAAAAAAGAGTTTCAAATGTAAAGACTTTTATTAATAGCAGTTTATAAATAAGTTATTTTGTGTTTAAATTTTTAATTATAAAAGGATTTGTTTTAAAGTAGTGTTTGGATAAATGATTCAAAAAATACAATTTTTTTTTACACAAGAAAATGGATATTAAAATAACGATGATAACAAATACCTTTCAAATTCACAATAATCTTGATAGCAATTACAAAGAAATTATTGTGTAGTTAGTGTTTGGTGTTTTATTGTGTCTGATATGATAGGTGAAAATAGAAAACGAATGTGAGATGTGTGTCATGTACATTTTGTTGGTGTTTTTATTTTTGCTGCTCTTACTAGAACTCCCTCCTTTTTAATTGAGGTTGAGAACAACTATAAAAAAATAACAAGCTGTATAAAAACAAAACCACATGTAAAAAAAAAAAAATAGAATTGAAACTAAGATTCTATACCACACACAATATTAAATATAAATTTAATAATAAAAATATATAAATTTAATAATAAAAATAGAGTGGTAGAAGGATAAAAAATACATGGAAGGGACATATGCAATAGGTGATTCAGATAGAACATTATATGAAAATAATGGTGGAGGGTCTGTACTTCCAGCAGATGGACCATTACGTGAAAATAGTGGTGGAAGGTCAATATTTCCAGCAGAAATAGAAAATAATTTTCACAAAGTCAATAATAAAAGCAGTACTATTATCTCTTTTATTTTGAAATCAATTTTTTTTGAATGAGAATGATAACATAACTTATCAAAAAAGAGAAACGTCATATTTTTCTACTTCTTCAAAAAGTCTAAATTAACTTTTCGAAAAATTAAAAATATTTCTAAAAAATAATACCAAATACATATAATATGACTTTTAATAATTTAAAAAAAAAATAGCTTTTACTCTTTCCCGAACACACTCTTTAATCTTTCTTGTTTTAAGATAATTTAAGGAAGGCTCACTTACCTTAAAGTCATAAATTATATTCTGTCTAGCTACTTATTTCATATATATATATATATAATGACCAATTGAATTACAGGTTAAGTATGTGTTTAAGTCCACTAAAATTCAAAATACCTAATGCCAAAAAAAAAAAAAAAAAAACACAAGATTGAAGGAAACGTTGCAAAGAAAGGTGATAGACGAAGTGAGTTTGATTGAAATAAGTGGTCGGTAGAAAACTTAAGAAATTAGAGCTTAACGATAATTTTTTTTTTTTATGAGAAGGTATAAAATAAAATAGATCTGTTACACATACAAATATTTTTGGTAAACAAGTCTAAACAAATTGGCCCAAACCCAATAAAAACAACCCTCAGGTTAGAGTGCGTGTAAACATGCACTTTCAAGACTATCGAATAGCACGAACCTCATTATGAAAAACAGTTCTTCTCCCTCGATCAAAAGCGCAACGCTCAAAATTCAAACAACGAATAAAAATCTCTCAAAATTGTTGCAAAAGATCAAGAAAGTTTCAAAGCTGAAGTCAAAATCTTCACCAACAAACATAGAAAGAAAAGACGAAAGATTAATGAAGGTAATGTTTACTAATCTTGAAGTTTTCTCACTTTTATCTTTCTCATTCTGATCACAAAATGTTACAGTCATATTGCAGTTTATTTTGTGTTCATGCATTACTGTTCTCATTATACACTTCATTTGGAGATAATTATGTTAGGTCGGTGTAAAAATATTACGAAGTGTTTATTGTATAGTATAACCTATATTTGCATGTGTTTGAGGGATTTGAATATGTTTTTGTGCACGTTTGAGTTTCACATGTTTCAAATTGAGTTTGTCTATAGTGCTTCTGGTATCATTGTATTCATTTTTGTGTTTCGATGTATTTGGTTTTTCTTTCGGTGTATTTGGCTTGTTTTTCTATGTATTTCGTCAGAATTGAGGTATACTTGGTGCTGTTGTACTTTTTATGCTGTAACTAAACAACAGAATATTGTTCTTGTACTTCTGATGTTATTATGTACATATTTGAGTGATTTGCAACTGTTTTTATCTATTTATCAGGAATTTTGTTCATCGATTTCTTGTAACAAACATAGAATTTTATTTTAGTGCTTCTGGTATCATTTTATGCATGTTTGATTCAGTTTCATGTCTTTTGATATCACATTGTATGACGTAATAAAAAAATAATAACGGAATATTTGGTCGGTGTATTTGGTTTATCTTTCGGTGTGTTAACCTTTTTTTTATTCCTTACAGAAAAAACGGCACCAAAATATCATGTAAGCATATATGTTCGAACAACTCAATTTATTTTGTATAAATATAGTTTATTTACATAATTCTCATTTATTTACAAAAAGTTCATTATTTGAGATGCTCCATAAGATCAATTCATGATAAATTACAGAACATGAGCAAGGATAAGAAAGCAATTGTTCGAGATATGAGGATTTGGTGATTTGGTACCAGCAAGTGCACTGGGTCGTCCAAGTAATACCTGAGCGAGTCAGGATTGATCCCACGAGGATTGTGGTTCGAAGCAAGCTATGGTTATCTTACAGGTCTTAGTCAGGCGAATCAGAAGGTTGTTGGTTGTGAGATCATGAAACTATGAAGACATATAACTAATAAAGTTACTCTGTAAATTAGAAGGGAATCAGTGATAGGGATAAGGTAAAGGATTGGAGTTGCTTTGTCTTTCTGAATTAACTCCGGTGTTACTGTCCTCTTTGCTTGTGAGTGATCTCTTCAATGGTAGGCTGTAAGTGATTAGTGCCTTTATTGAGAGGTCGTCAATATTCCTCCGGATCTGAACCCCATGGTTAGTGTGGATCCATCTCTGCTTGAGGGTGAAGGGCATACGGTCCATTCTCCTTAATGATCCTACTCAAAACGCCACAGACAAGTCGGATCTTGCAGATCAGAGAATGATGCATCTTTGGGTTCTAGCCTCTACCATAGAGACCCTAATCTCCCCGTAAATTGGCTGAACTGGTGTCTCGAGAAGTCCCCAACGAAGTCGTGGATTAGCCGTCTAAGAGATGTATGATTCAACCTGGTGGTGCATGCTTTCCACTGAAGTATTCACACAAAACCAAGTAGATGCGGATGTTTGTCAGGCACGTTCGTCTTAATGTGATGAACAGAGATGATTGTCACTGATCATCCTATCCACCGCTTTGAAGTACGAATATACATCTTAGAATTAATCAAACACGGACCGAAGAAGAAACAGTAATACTTTTATTATTTCATAGGACTCAGCAGGGCTCCTCTCCTCAACCTACGAGGTTTAGAAACTCATACTGAAAAGAAAATACAATGTAAAACTCGAATGCGGTAAAATGATATGTGTCTCTCCTATGGAGGATGTAAAATACATTTTAAATACTAAATAGATGACTAGTAAGGGTAAAACAGTCTTTTTAGTGCTAAAATCCACTTCTGGAGCCCACTTAGTGAGTGTTTGGGCTGAGCTTTGATGAGATCCACGTGCTATGAGGCTTTTAGGACGTTGAACACTGGCTAGGGGTCCTCTCTGGGCATTTGGACGCTGGTCTCTGCTCTTTGGGCGCTGAACGCCTGGAAGGGGGTAGGAAGCTGGCGTTGGACGCCAGTTTTGGGCCTCTTAATCCGAAGCAAAGTATGGAATTCTGTAGCCATTAAGAACGCTCCATTTGGACTTCTGTAGCTCCAGAAAAGCTTTTCCTAGTGCAAGGAGGTCAGATCCGGACATCATTTGCAGTGCTTTCTTTGTCTCTGAATCAGACTTCTGCTCCAACTCCTCAATTTCAGCCAGAAAATACCTAAAATTACACAAAAATACAAAAAATCATAGTAGAATCCAAAAATGTGATTTTAACACTAAAATGTGATTTGCCCTGGGTCTGGCGTGCCACGCCCTTTATCTATGCTTGGCTAGGCCTCTTTGGAAAGTTGAACTAGTGTGGCACGCCCAGGGTCTGGCGTACCACGCCCCTTTGTGAGTGAGTGGTTCCTCTGTTTGGCGTGCCACGCCACGAACTCAAGTGGCATGCCTCAAAGCTTCTTGCTCTATGAATGACACTGGCGTGCCACGCCTGGTTGCTCAAGTGGCACGCCTTAGTGAAGAATGGTGAGTGGCGTGCCACCCCTTCGATACCAAGTGGCACGCCCCATGTAAATGGCCTCCTTCATCCTCTCTGGAAACTTGTACCAGCGTGCCACGCCCATGATCTTGTCTTGGTTCCAGTAGTTGGCATGTCACGCCTCAGCCTTCAAGTGGCACGCCATAGTGAAATGCTAAGGTTGGCGTGCCACGCCTTCGATACCAAGTGGCACGCCCAAGTGAGGTTGAGGTGTTGGCGTGCCACGCCCTCGTCTTCAAGTGGCACGCCCAGTCTTCAATTGCCTTCAGCCCCTTCTCTGGATTGTTGTACCAGCGTGCCACGCCATGCTGTTCAAGTGGCACGCCCATGGATTTGTGAACTCTTCAAGCTTGGCGTGCCACACCTGGGTTCTCAAGTGGCATGCCCAAGTGACTTCTTTGGGCTGGCGTGCCACGCCTTCAACACCAAGTGGCACGCCATAGTGAAGGTTCTTCCTGGAATGGTGAGTTGGCGTACCACGCCCCTTTGCTCAAGTGGCACGCCCATAGTAATTCATGGGTCAGGCGTTCCACGCTCAGCCTGGTGTGCCACGCCCCTTTTGTGTCCTCCATTGTAGCTCTCTGGAAAAATGCATTAGCGTGCCACGCCCAGTCCTTGGCGTGCCATGCCCACATGCATGCTTGGATCTCCCCTATGGAATTTATTATTGGCGTGCCACGCCTAGCTCCTGGCGTTCCACGCCAGTGCATTTTTGTGGCGTTTGCTCCCAAGTGGCACGCCAGTTTCACACGCCCAGCTTCTTGTTTGTCTTTTTCCCATTTTTGATGCCTTTTTCACCTTAAATTCAGCACAACTCATCTCAAAGTAGTGTACCATAATATTCATCAAATAATGCATGAATTGTACTGATCAAATGAGATTTATGCTCTTTTATGGTCTTCTTTATGCAAGAAAGAAGGGTAGATGATGCAAGTCATCAGGCCCACATCCAGAGACTTCTAGATTCAACTGAAGATCAGAGAAGTAGTATATATAGGGGTAGTTTTGAACTAGAAAAGGGGAGCTTGGGACCTGGAGATCCAGGATTGTAAACACTCTGTATTTCACTTTCTCTGTAATTCAGTTTACCTTTAATGCACTTTTCATTTTTCATTTCCATTCCCAGAGCTATGAACAACTAAACCCCTCTTCATTGGGTTAGGGAGCTCTATTTCAATTCAATGGATCAATTGTAGTTTTCATTCTTCTTCTTCTTTATTTCCTCTTGATTTACTAGAAAGATTTCGTTCTTCATTCAAGCATTCAATTATCTTGGGAAAGAAATTGAATGTACTTGGGTTCTGTGATAGGCTTGGAAGAGAAATCATAGAACCATGTGATGACAAGTCATTTTAGGCTAGTTTCACAAGCATCTTTTATTAGTTTTCATTAGGTTTCATGCACTTTCTTAAGCAATAAGTAAGTAATTGGATTAGAAATTCATGCATGTCTTGATTCAATCAAACATGGTTATTTATGTGCATTTTCATGAGATTTATGCAAATTTTAGATGATGATTGAATGATGCAAATATCTTATGATTATAGCAAACTTTGATGCAATTGTTTTATTGATGATAGGTGAAAAAGAAGCTAAGGAAGGGAAAGCAAACAAGCAACAAAAAGGCCATGGAAAGGAGCAAAAAGAAGAAACGTTGGTTGCCAAAGTTGGATCACTAACGTTGCCTCAAACATTCAAATAGAGAAGGAGAGACCAATGTTGGAGCCAAAGTTGGTGCTCCAACGTTGCCTCAAACGTTATGCTCAAAGAGGTTGATGAGCGGATATTTTATACGCTTTTTGGGGTTAATTTCATATAGTTTTTAGTATGTTTTAGTTAGTTTTTAGTTTATTTTCATTAGTTTCTAGGAAAAATTCATATTTTTGGACTTTACTATGAGTTTGTGTGTTTTTCTGTAATTTCAGGTATTTTCTAGCTGAAATTGAGGGAGCTGAGCAAAAATCTGATTCAGGCTGAAAAAGGACTGCTGATGCTGTTGGATCCTGACCTCTCTGCACTCGGAATGGAATTTCTGGAGCTACAGGAGTCCAATTGATGCGCTTCTAATTGCGTTGGAAAGTAGACATCCAGGGCTTTCCAGCAATATATAATAGTTCATACTTTGCTCAAGGATAGACGACGTAAACTGGCGTTCAACGCCAGTTCCATGTTGTAGTCTGGCGTCCAGCGCCAGAAACACGTTACAAGTTGGAGTTCAACGCCAGAAACAGGTTACAGCCTGGCGTTGAACACCCAAAACAGCCCAGGCACGTGAGAAGCTTTAGTCTCAGCCCCAGCACACACCAAGTGGGCCCCAGAAGTGGATTTCTGCACTATCTATCATAGTTTACTCATTTTCTGTAAACCTAGGTTACTAGTTTAGTATTTAAACAACTTTTAGAGACTTATTTTGTATCTCATGACATTCTTAGATCTGAATTTTGTACTCTTTGACGGCATGAGTTTCTAAACTCCATTGTTGGGGGTGAGGAGCTCTGCTGTGTCTCGATGAATTAATGCAAGTGTTTCTGTTTTCTATTCAAACATGCGTGTTCCTATCTAAGATATTCATTCGCACTTCAACATGAATGTGATGAACGTGACAATCATCATTATTCCCCCACGAACGCGTGCCTGACAACCACTCCCGTTCACCGTAGAATGAATGAATATCTCTTGGATCTCTTAATCAGAATCTTTGTGGTATAAGCTAGATTGATGGCAGCATTCAAGAGAATCCAGAAAGTCTAAACCTTGTCTGTGGTATTCTGAGTAGGATTCAGGGATTGAATGACTGTGACGAGCTTCAAACTCGCGAGTGCTGGGCGTAGTGACAGACGCAAAAGGATAGTAAATCTTATTCTGGTACGATTGAGAACTTGCAGATGATTAGCCGTGCAGTGACAGCGCACTTGGACCCTTTTCATTGGAAGGATGGATGGTAGCCATTGACAACGGTGATCCACCAACACACATCTTGCCATAGGAGGACTTGCGTGCGTGAATCAGAAAACAGAGGAAAGCAGAATTTCAGAAGACAAAGCATCTCCAAAACTCCAACATATTCTCCATCATTGCACAATAAGTATTTATGTTTATGCCCTTTCATTTTTTACAATTGAACTTGAAAAACACTGTTGTTGGCATCCTAACTAAGAATAATAAGATAACCATAGCTTGCTTCAAACCAACAATCTCCGTGGGATTCGACCCTTACTCACGTAAGGTATTACTTGGACGACCCAATGCACTTGCTGGTTAGTTGTGCGAAGTTGTAAGAGAGTAATGTGAACATTGACATTACAATTTCGTGCACCAGAGGTGCATAGTTGGAGAGAAAGTTGGACCTCCAACTATGCCTCAAACGTTGGCCAAGAAAGGTGCATAGTTGGAGTCATAGTTGGACCTCTAACTATTCCTCAAACTATAAGCAAGAGGCAACGTTTAAGCCCAAAGTTTGACCTCAAACATCACCTTAAACGTTGCCATGAGGAAGGCCATAGTTGGAGCCATAGTTGGACCTCCAACTATGCCTCCAAATACTCCTATTGTGCAACATTGGAGCCAAAGTTGGTTCTCCAACATTGCTGGCAACGTTGAGGTGAAAAGGTGCCAACGTTGGAGGGAACGTTCGTGGTCCAACGTTACCTCCAACGTGCTCGATGAAAATCTCAAAATTTGAAGTTGGAAAAATTACATCGACGAGCACGCGTGGGTGACACGCACGCGTGGGAATGCCAACGTTGGAGGTAACGTTGGTGATCCAACACTAGATCCAATGTCTGCGATGACATCCTTGGAAAAATTTGATATGACGCGTACGTGTGGATGACGCGTACGTGTGGATGACACGTATGCGTGGAATGGAAAAAAAGCAACATTCACGCATACGGGTGGGCGACGTGTACGCTTGACTAGGCGAGCGTTAGTGCATCAACATTGAGTCAAACGTTGCTGGCAACACCTAGAATTCATTTTTCAAGTGGCGTTTGACCCAACGTTTGCCTATAAACGTTG
This sequence comes from Arachis hypogaea, assembly GCF_003086295.3. Classification (NCBI taxonomy): domain Eukaryota; kingdom Viridiplantae; phylum Streptophyta; class Magnoliopsida; order Fabales; family Fabaceae; genus Arachis; species Arachis hypogaea. The sequence goes on along the minus strand of NC_092047.1, from coordinate 73,235,010 downwards.
ACCCCAACGTGAACTCCAACTTCAAAGCCAACTTCATTGCAAAAATGGTATCTTGCAGAGTATGAATGTTAATGTGCAAACGTCCTCATCAACGTCACTAAAGACCACTCTCAACTAGCTTCAACAAAAGCCAAGGACCACATCCAAGACTTGAAGAGCTGAAAGAAGAAAATGTATAAATAAAGGAGAATTTGAGTTAGAAGGAGTTTTGGAAGGCTGGGAAATCAGGGACCCAAATTGGGAAACCTGCAACTCTTTTCTTTTTGTATTTTTCTTTACTCTTCTGCACTTTTTTTTACACTTTTTTGTTTTCTGGTTTTGACTTGAGCAATGATGAACTAAACCCCATTTTCATTAGGTGGAGGAGCTTTATTGTAGTCATAATGAATCAATGAAATTCTTCTTCTTCTTAATTCATTTGTGTAGCTATAGGATAACTTCTATTTTGATTGTGAATTATTAACTCCGGAAGGGGGTTTAATTCAATTGAATGCTTGTGTGAGCCTCGGAAGGGGAATCAGTTGCATTAGAATTAGAGCTCTATCCTTCACAACTCTCTTGATCAACACTATTCGGGAGGAATTGAGATCTTGAGAGTTAGTGTGGCTTATGGATGAGAGACATGCACTTAACCTCTTCTCATGATAGTTAGGTCAAGGAATGGCAAGATTGATTATGATTAGAGAGATTGGATTGCCAAGGAATTGGAATCCAATCAATTTCAATCCGCCATAGATCTACTCATATGATTGAGAAAGGAGTTGAGACCCATTTGATTTATGATGGATTATGATATCTCCAATCCCTAATGAATCATTCTCTTTGATTGTCTCCACTTTAGATCACTTTGAATTTACTTTGATTGTATTATTTTATTGCCCTATTTCATTTTCTGCACCCAATTCCTTTGCAATTTAAATTTCAGTACCATTTAGATTTTGCTCTTTTAATTTCTTGCAATCTAAGATTCCAGTCATTTACTTTTCTTGCAATTTAAGATTCAGCCCATTTACAATTTCTTACAATTTATTTTTCATGCAATTTATGTTTTTTGCCATTTAAGTTTCAAGCAATTTACATTTAGCACTTTGGATTTCCTGCAATTTACTTTCTGTTGATAAAATTTCACTCAAATCATCACTTGTTAGCTTAACTAGACTCATCACCATACTAAAATTGCTTGATCCATCAATCCTTGTGGGATCGATCTCACTCTCGTGAGTTTTACTACTTGATGCAACCCGGTATACTTGCTGGTTAGTTTGTGCGAATTCAATTTTTCGCCATCAAGTTTTTGGCACTGACGAACGGACTTTTGCTAGTAAAGAATTCACAAAAGTGATCCCGTTGTAAGTATAGTTTCTAAACTAACAAAGAATCCTTTCGTACAAAAACTTGTTTGTCACTAAAGCAAACCCAATAAAAATAATAACCGAAGTATTTAAACCTCGAGTCGTCTCTCAAGGAATTGCAGGGAGGTGTAATTATTATTGGTTATGGAAAAATATATTTTTGGGTTTTTGAAAGGTTGAACAAGGAATATAAATTGCGAGAAAGTAAATTAATAAGTAGAAAAGCCCTTGGCAAGGTATGAAAATTGGATGTCCTATCCTAGTTATCCTTATTAATTGTGATGAGAATGGTCCACTGCTCCAACTTAGTTAACCCTTACTAAATAAAGGAAAGTCAAGTGGACTAATCAATTTGATTCCTCAAGTCCTAGTCAACTCCTATGGAAAGACTAGCTTTAGAGGTATCCAAATCAATTAGCAATTTTCAGTTAACAAGCAACAAAGGAGTTTGATAACTCAAGTGTCTCCAATTAATCAATTCAAGCCAAGAATGTAAAAAGCTAAATTAAAATCATAAATCTGAAATACCTCAAATTGCATTAAATAAAGAAATCAAATCTAACATGGAGTTCATAAACCAAATAGCAACATAAAGTAATCAACAAAGGGAATAAATAAACTAGAAAGCTAGAACAAGTAAAAGTAGAAGAGAAATTAAAGTAAAGGAACATTGAACCTGGAATTGAGAAGAAGTAATCCTAAAAATAAGAGAAATCTTAAATCCTAAAACCTAGAGAGAAGAGAGAGCCTCTCTCTCCAGAAACTACATCTAAAACCTAAATTGTGAATAATGAGAAGTCTCTATTCATTCCTCATTCTACAGCCTCTAATCTGTGTTTTTTGGGTCGAGAACTGGGTCAAAAACAGCTCAGAAATCGCTGGGGGCGAATTCTGATACGCTGAAATTTTGTAGATGCGACGCGTGCGTGTGATGCACGCATGCACGTCGCCTATCTTCAGAGAAACTATCACAAATTATATGTCATTTCAATGCCCCGGATGTTAGCTTTCTAGCACAACTGAAACCGCTTCATTTGAACCTCTGTAGCTCAAGTTATGGTCAATTTAGTATGAAGAGGTAAGGCTGGACAGCTTTAGCAATTCCTTCAATTTCTTGTATTCCTTCCACTTTTGCATGCTTCCTTTCTTTCCTCTAAGCCATTCTTGCCTTGTAAACTCTGAAATCACTTAACACACATATCAAGGGCGTCGAATGGTAATAAGAGAGGAATAAAATTAGTAATTTAAAGTCAAAGAAGCATGTTTTCAATCATAGCACAAAATTAGGAAGGAAAATATAAAAAATACGAATTATATGAATAAGTGAGCAGAGAGTTGATCAAAATCACTCAAATTAGCACAAGATAAACCATAAAATAGTGGTTTATGAATCTTCCCACACTTAAATATTAGCATGTCCTCATGCTAAGCTCAAGGAGATAGAAAGAATGAATGGGGGAAAGTAAGACTCATGAGATGCAACCTATGAATACAACTATATGCTAAGATGATTCTGTCTACTTGGTCAAAAGTAAATAAGCTCTTCAAGACAAAAATAAACCAGCTTCTACTAATTCAAATCATACAATAAAAGACAAGTAAACTTGTAAGAAGATAGCTCATGAAAGCAGGGAACATAAAATCAAGCATTAAACCCTTACTGGTAGTGTATATGCACTCTAATCTCTCAGGTGTCTAGGGTTAATCACTTTACTCTTCTCTAGTTATGCTTTCTAGACTTTGTTCTTCATCTAACCAATCAATAAAAATTTAGTATACCAATGCAAACATCATGAGGTCTTTTCAAGGTTGTAATGGGGCTAAGGTAAGGGTGAGGATATATATATGGCCAAGTGAGCTATACCATGAATCTTTGACTAACCTAAGCTCTTACCTAACACACACACACACACTCTATGTAACTCTAAAATCATGCCTAGCTACCCATAATTTCGACTTTTGTATCACATACTCATGTACCAAATTTTTTTCTTTAATTTCACCACCTATGCATTGATCTTTTATTAAACTTAGCATTGGGGTAATTTTGTCCCCTTATTTATTTATTTACTTATATTGTAATAGTTTTTTTTTGAATATGAAAGCAAACATAACATATCAATGCACATAGGTTTTTAATTTTTTTTCTAGTTTCACATGAGTAGGTACCCAAATTCCTAATATTTTATCATAACACATTCCCTATTAACCCATGTTCCCACAGTTTTCCACACTTAGTTGATACACAATCTCTATCTTAAGCTAACCAAAGATTCAATTTGGGGTAATTAATTTATTTTTCTGCTTAAGGCTAGTGATGTGGTAAAATACAGAATAAATGGGGGTTAAAAGGCTCAAAGTGGTAAACAAGGTGATTAAAAGGGTAGGCTATTTAGGATAAGTGAGCTAATGACAAATGATGGCCTCAATCATATGCAAGCATGTAAATACACTAAACAATGGACATATAAAATGGAACAAAATATATATTACAATCATAGAGAAGAAAACACACAAAAATAAAAATTTATGGCTAAATAGTGTAACCATATAAATAAGCTCAAAATCTCACAGGTTGTGTGTTCTTAGCTCAAAAACCATGTTCCAATTTACAGTCTTCAAACAAGTTTAACACAAATTTTTCAATTTAAATTAGTGAAATATTATAAAATAGGGTCTTGAAAAGAATTTATCACTCCAATCAAGTAGTGGTAAAATATGCACAAAATCAAGCAACATGCAATCAAACATGCAAATGCAATTACTAATTTAACAAAGAAAATTAAACATTGGTGTTGAGAAGGAAATATCTAACCCACGGAAGTCGGTATCAACCTCCCCACACTTAAAGATTGCACCGTCCTTGGTGCATGCTAAGATGTGCAAGTGGACGGGTGGTTCTAACTGACGCTTTGCTCCAAAAATTGTGCAAATTGACTTGTCTGTTGCCCCATATAGAAGTTCTTTCTTTCCTTTCTTGGTGGCTGTCCTGAAAGAAGAGAAAAGGGAAGAAAAGTAACCCAAAAGCAAAGATAGAAAACAAATAAAATATGGTTCGGTTAATGCCAAATAATGAGGGTCTCAATTACATGGTAGCTACAACGTGCAAGTGAGAAAACAGTAGAAGCAAATGTTATATCAATAGTGCAAAAATTGCAACAATGGAGAAGAGATGGTAGGTAATGAAAGACAATATAAATTTATGTCAATACAAAAGGAATGCAGGTATTATAAAAGATTGGTAGTGACAGATAAAGAATATCACCCAACAGTGTAAAACAAGTCACTAAGCACCAAAATAATACCAGAAAAGATACAACATTTGAATAGGAACAAGTAACACCAATGGTAAATTAATAAACCTAGAAAAGAAAAGAAAACATGCATAAGATTAAAATGCAATGAATGAAAGTATGCAAATAAATTAAGTAAAATAGAATGGGAAAGAATAGGGATGAGAAGTTGAAGAAATGAAGGAGAAGAGGGTAAGAAAAGAGAAAGAAAGAAGGAGAAAAGAGAGAAGAAAGGAGAAAGGAATGAAAAACAGAACGTGACGCGCACGCGGGCATCATGCGTACGCGTGGATGGCCAAAAGTGCAAACTGACGCGTGCGCATCGGTCACGCGTACGCGTGCCTTCTCGCACAAATCCAGCACCATGCCCACACAACTCTCTGTTCAATGTGCTTGACGATCAGACTTTTGCCAATAAAGAAATTCACAAATAAATTCTCGTTGCAAGTATAGTTTCTAAACCAACAAAGAATCCTTTCGTACAAAAATTTGGTTGTCACAAGTAACAAACCCCTAATAAAATTGATAACCGAAGTATTTAGACCTCGGGTCGTCTTCTCAAGAAATTTCAGGGAGGTGTATTTATTATTGGTTATGGAAGATTATCTTTTTGGGGTTTTTGAATAGTGAACAGGAAAAGTAAATTGCAAGAATTAAAATAATAACTAATAATGCTCTTAGCAAGATATGAAAACTGGAAATTCCATCCTAGTTATCCTTATCAATTGTGATGAGAATTGTTTATTGGTCCCACTTAGTTAACCCTTACTAAATAAAGGAAAGTCAAGTGGACTAATCAATTTGATTTCTCAAGTCCTAGTCAACTCCTATGGAAAGACTAGCTTTAGAGGGATCCAAATCAACCAGCGAATTCCAATTATCAATCAACAATGGAGTTTGATAACTCAAGTGTCACCAATTAATCAATTCAAGCTAAGAATGTAAAAAGCTAAATTAAAATCATAAATCTAAAATACCTCAATTTGTATTAAATAGAAATTCAAATCTGACATAAAGAGTTCATAAGCCAATTTGGCAGCATAAGTAATTACCAAGAGAAATAGAGAAACCAAAGTATTAGAATAAATAAAAGTAGAAGAGAAATATAAATTAAAGAAACATTGAACCTAGAATTAAGGAGAAATAATCCTAAAACTAAGAGAAATCCTAAATCCTAAAACCTAAGAGAGAGGAGAGAGCCTCTCTCTCTAGATAACTACATCTAAAACCTAAAAATGTGAATATGAAAGTTGTATCCATGATTGAATTGATTCCCCCACTTTATAGCCTCTAATCTGTGTTTTCTGGGCCAAAAACTAGGTAAAAAATAGCTCAAAAATCGCCCCCAGCGATTTCTGATATGTCAAGTACGCGGCAAAGCCACGCGTACGCGTCGTTCACGCATACGCGTGGATTGAATTTTCTCCAGGTCACGCGTGCGCATAATTTACGCGTGCGCGTCACCTATCTTTGGGGCAGCTATGGCAAATTATATATTGTTGCAAAGCCCTGGATGTTAGCTTTCCAACGCAACTAGAACCGCCTTATTTGGACCTCTGTAGCTCAAGTTATAGTCGACTTAGTACCAAGAGGTCAGGCTAGACAGCTTTAGCAGTTCCTTCAGTTTCTTGTATTCTTTCCACTTTTGCATGCTTTCTTTCCATCCTTTAAGCCATTCCTGCCCTATAAAACCTGAAATCACTTAACACACATATCAAGACATTGAATAGTAACAAGAGAGGATTAAAATTAGCTAAATTAAGAACAAAGAAACATGTTTTCAATCATAGCACAAAATCAGGAAGGAAAATGTAAAACATGCGAATTATATGAATAAGTGTGAGAATAGTGGATAAAATTCACTTAATTAAGCACCAGGATGTACCACGAAATAGTGGTGCATCAGTGCTCTTTACGCCGATTTTCATTTCCACGCGTATGCGTCGCTGACGCTGACGCGTGGGTTGAACTTTCTACAGGGGACGCGTACGCATGCGGTGCTCGTACGCATGGGGTGGCTTGTGCACCATGCACCCTGATGCCAGGGCATCTTGGCCAGTTTCACTGAACTTTTTCTTTGCTATTTTAGGGTAGTTTCATGCATTTTCTTAGAAAATAAGAAAGTTTTGGGTGAATATACACTTACATCTTGATTCAAGCAAACATTGTGAACTTTACATGATTTCATGAGAATTATGCATGAATTGAATGATAAAATGGATGATGCATGATCTCATGACTTGAAACAGAGCTTTGATGCACCTTGTTTGTTTGATTTCAGGACAAAAGAAGCAAAGAAGAGCCACGTTAGCATCCACGTTAGTCTCACTAATGTGACCACTAACGTGGAATGGGAGCAAGCTTGCAACGTTAGTGGTAAAGTTACCACCAATAACGCCTTCAAAAGCCATCATAACCCATGTTAGTTGCTACGTTAGTTACACTAACGTGGGAACTAATGTGGAAGGAAAGAAAAGCTCCAACGTTAGTGGTAAAAGTAAACACCATTAACATTCCAAAAGGCCACACTTAGCCACGTTAAGAGTCACGTTAATCCAATTAACGTAAACTCTAACATGGAAAAAGAAAGAGATCGCCAACGTTAGTGACACTCACCTTTGTCACTAACGCTGGATCAGGCCATGATTGCCCACGTTAGTGGTCATGTTAAGACCACTAACGTGAAAGGTAACGTGGAGCAAAGGATGATATGCCAACGTTAGTGACACTAACCTTTGTCACTAACGTTGGAGACGGCAAGCACACCCATGTTAGTGGTCACGTTAATGCCATTAACGTGAAGCACTAATGTGGAAGGAAGGGGCGTTTTGAAGCATTAGTGACAAAGGTAAGTATCACTAACGCTCTCGAGCCTTGGCATGCCCACGTTAAGGGCCACATTAGTTACACTAACGTGGATCATTAACGTGGAAGAGAGGGACAACGAGCAGCGTTATTGGTAAAAGTAAGTGCCAATAACGCTTGCGAAGGGCTAAGAGGCTACGTTAGTGGTCACGTTGGTACCACTAACATTGAAGTTAACATGGATCAATTAGTTTGGAACATTAGTGACAAAGTTATCGTCACTAACGCTTTCGAACCCAAGTTTACACTTAACGTTAACGCCACTAACTTCCTAACTAACGTCATACCATGCCTGACTCACATTCTTTCTGCAAGCAAAGGTGAGCCCACTGAAGACTGTAATTGCTTCAACTAAAGATCAAAGGCCCATATCCAAGACTTGAAGAGCTAACTAGAAGATCAGAAGAGTAGTATATATAGGGATAGTTTTGAATTAAAAAAGGGATCTGGAACTTGAGAACTTTTTACATTTTACTTTCTCTACAACTTCTAGTTTAATTTCAGAATACGCTCTTCTCTATCATCTTCCATTTCCAAAGCTATGAATAACTAAACCCCTTTTCATTGGGTTAGGGAGTTCTATTGTAATTTGATGGATTAATTATAGTTTTCATTCTTCTTCCTCTTTCTTTTCTCTTGATTTTACTAGAAAGCTTTCGATCTTAATTCAATTGGTTAGTTGTCTTGGAAAAGAAACTCTCCATAATTGGATTTCCTCTGAGCCTTGGAAAAGGGATGAGGAGATCATGCTAGAATTGCTTTCTCATGTTGGACCAAATTGGGGTTTGGATGGATATAGTGAGATATAATCCTATGAACACTTTGATTTGGAAATACATGTGGTATAATCAGTAACCATACTTCATCTCTTCCTATGAGAAATTAAATCAAGGAATTGGGCAATTGTTCAAGCTTAGAGAGATTGGGTTGCCAAGGAGATCAATGAATGCATTGATTGAGGAAGAAATGAGAATGAACTTGATCCGGAGAATGCAACATCTCCTAAGCCCAATGAATCCTCCATTTCTGATCTTACCCATTCTCTTTACCTTCTGTCGTTTACTTTTATGCTCATCTCCCCAAATCCCCATTTAAGATTCTGCAATTTACTTTCTGCAAATTTACATTTTGCCATTTATTTCCAGCACTTACATTTTCTGTTATTTACTTTCCCGCCATTTAATTTTCTGTAATTTCTCAACTCAATTTCTGCTTAGCTCAACTAGAACATTCCTCTAATTAAAGTTGCTTGACCAATCAATCCCTGTGGGATTCGACCTCACTCTATTGTGAGTTTTTACTTGATGACAATTCGGTATACTTGCCGAAGGGAAATTTGTTGAGAGACAAGTTTCCATGCATCAAGTTTATGGCGCCGTTGCCGGAGATTAATTTTATATCGACAATGATTAAGTTGGAGGATAACTAGATTGAGCAATTTTCTTTTGTTTTGTTTAATTCCATATGAGTGATTTACTTTCGGTTTTAGCTAATTTCTTCTTTTTCTTTCCTTGCCCGTTTGTTGTGTTTTCTTAGTTGTTTATAATTTAGTTCACTAACCTACTAACTGTTTGATACATTGCACACTCACACTAACAGCCATTTTAACAAGAGTAATTTCTTCATTCATTTTCTTTTTTGCTTTTTGCTTTGTTGGTTGTATGACAGGTAGAAGAAGCGGGGCTTCAACTTCCTTTGATTCTGAACCTGAGAGGACCTTCCTTAGATTAAGGAGGGAAGCAAGAGGGAAGAGAGTCGTTTGTGCTGAGAAAGAGGAAGAGTATTTTGAAATAGACATGGAGGAGAATATGGAGAATCACCATGAAGAAGAAGCTCACAACCATACCAGAGAAGGCCCAGTAAATTATGCTGGGCAAGAGAGAAGTGTTCTAGGCTTTTATATCAATCCAAACCCAGAAAATTGTGGAAGTAGCATCCAAAAGCCAACCATACATGCCAATAACTTTGAACTAAAGTCCCAACTCATCAACCTCGTTCAAAACAACTGTGCATTCGGAGGAAGCGCCCAAGAAGACCCCAATCAACATCTAACCACCATCCTAAGGATATGTGATACTGTGAAGTCTAATGGTATTCATCGTGACACTTATAGACTGCTTCTGTTCCCCTTTTCACTCAAGGATAAAGCATTTAAATGGCTGGAATCCTTTCCGAAGGAGAGTTTAACAATGTGGGAAGATATGGTGAACAAATTCTTGGCAAGATTCTACCCTCCTCAAAGAATCAACAGGTTGAGAGCTGAGGTACAAACCTTCAGGCAACAAGATGGTAAAACTCTCTATGAAGCATGGGAGAAGTTTAAAGACTTAACAAGAAGGTTCCCGCCAGACATGTTCAATGAATGGGTGCAGTTACACATTTTCTATGAGGGTCTTTCTTATGAATCAAAGAAGGCAGTAGACCACTCATCCAGGGGATCTCTAAACAAGAAGAAGACCATTGAAGAAGCCATAGATGTCATCGAGACTGTAGCTGAGAATGACTACTTCTATGCTTCTGAAAGGAGCAACACTCGAGGAGTGATGGAGCTGATAAAAACAAGATGGATCACCAAGCAGCTGGCTGACCTTACCAAGAGAATGGAAAGAAACTAAGTTGCAGTAGTCACCACCTCACCAGCAGCTCAATAAGGAGTAAATATAGAGGAAGAGGGTGACCGGGAACAAGACAACTATATTGGGAACTCACCTAGGTAGGCCCAAGATCCATACTCCAAAACTTATAATCCTGGTTGAAAGAACCATCCAAACTTTGGGTGGGGAAATCAACAAGATCAAGGCCAAGATCATAGACGTCACAACCCCAACAACAATGTAACTCACCAACATTCCACATAGAGATCATATCAACACCCACACGATAATACCTCTCAACATCCATATCAAAACCAAAATGGCCCTTCTCACCCCCCCCAACCTCAACCCACCATCACCATCCGAAGATAGACTCTCCAGAATTGAGACTCTACTTGAAGGAATATGCAAGGAAATCCAAGACAACAGAGTGTTCAAGGATGAAGTGCGAGCTAATATAAAAAACCAGGGAGACACCATCAAGAGGTTGGAGTCTCAAGTGGGATATCTCTCTCAGCAGATTCCCAAGCCTACTGATAGTTTCCCAAGTGACATGAAGAAAAACCCGAGAGGTGAAGCAAGAAAAGTAAGATGGAAAGAATGCAAGATGGTCACTATAAGTGATGAGGGGAGTGTGGAAGACCCGAACAAACCATTAGAACACTCTCGAGATATTCCAGTAGAGAAGCAGGAAGAGAGTGACCAAGAAACCAAACCCATATAGAAGGAGGAGTTAAGAGAGAAGGAGATTCTGAACCCATATGCACCTTTTCCCCCGAGACTCAAGGGGGGTGTAGAAAGGAAAGTGTACTCAAAGTTCCTCGACATATTTGCATCTCTCCATGTAAACATACCATTCATCAAGGCTCTCCAACAAATGCCCTCATACATTAAGTGTATGAAAGAGCTGCTGACCAAGAAAAATTCACTAAAGGGAGGACAAACAATAGTGATGAATAAGGAGTGCAGTGCTCTCATTCAAATAGAGTTACCTACAAAAAGGAAGGATCTAGGGAGTTTTCACATCCCTTGTGCTATAGGAGAAACAGTGATTGATAAGGGACTCTGTGACCTGGGAGCAAAGATCAACTTAATGCCTTTGTCCCTCATGAAGAAGCTTCAAATCAATGAGCTAACACCCACGGACGTAATCATCAAGTTGGCTGACAAAACTTAAAAACAAGCCATAGGAGTGGTTGAGAACGTGATGGTGAAGGTTGGGAACTACTTCCTTCCCACAGACTTTGTTATCTTGGAGATGGAAGAGAGTCACCTCCATCCAATCATATTGGGGAGACCATTCCTAGCCACAGCCAGAGTACTTATAGATGTGGAGTGAGGAGAGATAATACTGAGGATACATGATGAACAACTTACCTTCAATGTCTTCAGACCCTCACAAGAAGCAGATCAAGAAAACATGGAATCAAGGAAGGATCACAATAAGGCAATGGTGGAAGAAACAAGCACTGAAGCACAAATAATACCCCTGGGAATCCCTTTGGTTGACAAACAATACAGTCAGAAGGCACAATAGCTAAGGGAAACCCAAGAGGAGCTAAACCCACCAAAGTCATATGAGACCAGCAGCAAAATTTTCCTGGAAAAAGAGGCCACAAGGAACAGGATATCATTAAAAGAAACAAGGAAGAAGGCGCCAAGGGGATGGAGGAACAAGAAGATCCCTACAGAGGATTTCTCTCCAGGGGATGAAGTAATCTCTGCTCATTTCCCAGCTATTCCACCTCATCTCCCCACCATTCCATCTCAGCTACCTAAAGTTTACACCACAGCAGAATTCTCTCCTTGGAATATGTGGAGATTCTTAATGAAGCCAACGAAGATAGATTCACTGCGAGAGGGGAAGATTTGAGGCATTACCAACCACCCTGACTAAGGCTAAACGTCAAGCTAATGACGCTAAAGAAGCGCTTCATGGGAGGCAACACATGTTTTATATTTTTTTAGGATGTTTAAAGTAGTTAATAAAGCAAGGTTCATGAATTCCAAATCAACTTTGACAAACACTTAGATGAACCCTTGTATGCAACATATATTGAACAACAAGTTTGGTGTTCAAGGCACACTAAGAGGACATAAACACAATTCATATCGTGTTAATCTTAGAGCCTTAATCAACTTTTTTTTTACACTACATGGTCACAAACTAAGTTTGGTGTCAATAATGTTGCATACATGAACACTAAATAAGTCAATTGGTTTGCGTTCATGGATAGCATTTAGATGTTTAAAAACAAAAATCTAAAAAGTAGCCAGTCCACTCTTTAACTTTTGCCACCAAAAATTCAATGCTGACTTTTGCTTTCCTTTTGTCTTGTGTAGGAAATGAAGGAAGGATTGAACAGAATTGATGAGACAAATTGAGAAGGAGGTTTGGCCACTTCACAAAGGGGGACTATACACATGTCTTCAAAAGGAATGCATTGGGAAATGTTGCCATGCAACATTGGAAGAATAATATCCTTGGAGACCGAACCAATCACTTCATACAAAGTGATGATCCTTGTGCTCATTTTGTGCCAAACCCCAACCGTCCATCCTTAACCCATAAAGATTGATCCACACCTTCCACTTAGTCATTACCCTTCCATAAAAGTGGCCCTCTCATTCCGTACCTTCCCACATTCCAGAACCCTCTCCTCACATTTCTTACTTTCGGAAAACACCCTCAAAACTTCTTCCTCCATCGAAAGCTTTTTCGCACACTCTCATTGTTACATCTTTTAAGCTGCAATCATCCATACTTCTACAAATTCGAAATCAAAGGTCACTCATGGCATCGTCGAGCTCTAAAAGAAGAAAAGGGAAGGAGCCTATGGAGCAACGCCCATTTGATGAGAAGAAATTTAGAACCTTTCACCATGCATTACAATTTGGGTGGATGGCTGATAAAGAGATCATATATGAGCTAGGCTTTCAAGTCAAGAAAACTGAGTGCCCCAAAATCACAAAGAAGGTGGAAAAGAGAAGATGGGAGCTCCTCACTGATCCAGTCACAAAGGTAAATGCAACTCTTATGAGAGAGTTTTATGCAAACGCAGTCAGGTATGATAGGGCAGATGAATCCTATATAAGCTTTGTAAGAGGGGTAACGGTGGATTTTAGCCCCATGAACATCATGAGGGTGTTAAAGCTACGAACCATACTATTTGCAGAAGAGAGCTATCAATCCAGAATCGATAGCAGTCCCAATTATGACCAGATTGTGAAAGATATTTGCATACAAGGAGCGGATTGGGTACGAGATTCCCATAGGAAGCCCAAATTCATTAAGAGAGGGTATCTCACCCCTGAAGCAAAGAGGTGGTTCGAAATTGTAAGGAGATCCATCCTTCCCGCCGGAAACAACTCAGAGGTGAACCTTAAGAGAGCAACAATGATGCAATGTATACTCAAAGGGAGAGATATCAAGGTTCACGAACTCATAGCTCAAGGCATTCAGAAGTTAGCTGAGAAAAGTGATTCTGGAGGAAGGTTAGGCTACCCCAGCACCATTTTCCATTTGTGCGACAGGGCTGGGGTGGTGTTTGAAGACGAAGACCTCGAGTGGATAAAAGCTGGCATCCCACTTACTGTTTGATGGATGCATTTTGTTGCATCTCCCCTACCTCAACGAAGGCTAAGAAAGAGGGCAGCCCATCAAGCTGTAGAAGGACAACCCAGAGGAGCAAGCCCCAGCCACTTTAGACATGCACCAATTACAAGAAGTCATTAATGGCTTGTCTAGGCAATACTTGGAGAATCAAGGGGTACAGAAGGAGCTTCAACTACAAATGATGGATCGCCAAGAAGAATCATTCTCTAGATGGATGAATCAACAAGGGGAGTGGCAAAAGCAATTGATGGAGCAGCAACTGGAACAAGGGAGACAGTGGGGTGAATCCTTCCACAGGTTGAACCAAAAGCAATATCAACAACAAGAAGCCATCCAAAAGCTAATCAACATCCAAGCACATCAAGGTGCACACATTCATGAGATGCATCAGAAACAAAGAGAAGAGGCAGATCTCTTCAATGAATATAGGGCATTTTCAGAAGGAGTCTATATGAGTGAGACTGGATATCATATGAACACTCAAGCCAGGCTCGGTACTTAGTCGGACAACTGCCTATATTGAACCTTGGGATCACAAGATATGAAGAAATAAATGATGAATTAGCACGAGAGGAAAGAGAAAGAGCAGAAAAGAATCATGAATCAGTAAGGAAGGCACTAGAAGATTGGAAAAGAGCCAGAATGACAAGGACACAGGGAAACACAAGTGGACACAAAGAGGACAAACAAGAGAGAGAGCATGGGCATCCCCATGAGTAAAAGGTGGCGGAGTTTCTTTTCCTTTTCTTTCTTTCAAGCCTAAAATAAGGAAGATCATGTATGAAATAGAACATGCATCCATAGTAGCTTAGGAATTTTCAATTCTGTCTTTGAGATTTTATTGCTTAGTTCTATATGTGCTGGTCTAAGTTCCCTGTTTTCATTTTCATCCTGCTTAAATGTATGCTTGTCCTTTAAGCTAAATAAAAGAAAATGTTATGAAAAACCAGAGTGGGGTTCAACTTGTGAAGTAAGTTCTCAATGTTTGTGGTGTGGTAATTGGTTAGCTAAGTTGGTTCACCAACAAGGTATACAGTCAACTATATGTTCTGAATCATATGCTTGAAGCACATTCTATGAGACTAGCTAAACAACAAGATCCTAATAAGAAAAAGGAAAAGAACAGTGAGAGTTTGAAAAAGAAAGAAAAAGAATAAGAAATAAGACTAGGCACCAAGGGTTTGAATCTTGAAGCATGTATCTATGGTGTTCTTGTGCAAAGGATCTGCTTGGATGAATAAGTTCTCAGGAGTGCCTCATCACTTGGTAACTTGGGTTAACTATTCCGGGATTATCAACTGAAAATCCACTATCAAGAGCAACCTTGCTACAGAACACTTAGTAACCCAAAGAGATGCTGGACACCATGGCCTCAAGAAAAGAAAATAATAAACCATATGCCTGTGGTGTGCATGTATGGGGGAGAGAGACTTGAGGGAGTAGGTCCTTAGGGGTGTTTCAACACCTAGCACCTTGAACCAACTGGTTCGGGAGTGTTGGCTGAAAGCTTATTTTAAAGAGTCGCCCCCTCACAAAGCACTTAGCCTAAGAATGCAATAAACCCTGAAAAGAAGGGGGAGATCAAGGAATAAGGATCTCATAGGATGCATTTGAGCGAGTATTTAAGAGCATGATAAGGACCTGAAAACCAGTGAAGGAATGAACCTAAGTTGCTATGCATGAAACCCCATAGACCAAGAACTTGACTTCTATAATAAGAACTTGTTTCTCTTGTTCTTTCATTCATCATTCTTATGTTTCAGTACTTGCTTAGGGACAAGCAAGCTTTAAGTTTGGTGTTGTGAAGCCAGGGCATCTTGGCCAGTTTCACTGACCTTTTTCTTTGCTATTTTAGGATAGTTTCATGCATTTTCTTAGTAAATAAGTAAGTTTTGGGTGAATATACACTTACATCTTGATTCAAGCAAACATTATGAACTTTACATGATTTCATGAGAATTATGCATGAATTGAATGATAAAATGAATGATGCATGATCTCATGACTTGAAACAGAGCTTTGATGCACCTTGTTTGTTTGATTTCAGGACAAAGGAAGCAAAGAAGAGCCACGTTAGCAGCCATATTAGTCTCACTAACATGACCACTAATGTGGAATGGGAGCAAGCTTGCAACGTTAGTGGTAAAGTTACCACAAATAATGCCTTCGAAAGCCATCATAACCCACGTTAGTTGCTACATTAGTTACACTAACGTGGAAGGAAAGAAAAGATCCAACGTTAGTGGTAAAAGTAAACACCACTAACGTTCCAAAAGGCCACACTTAGCCACGTTAAGAGTCACGTTAATCCAATTAACGTGAACTCTAACATGGAAAAAGAAAGAGATCGCCAACGTTAGTGACACTCACCTTTGTCACTAACGCTAGATCAGGCCAAGATTGCCCACGTTAGTGGTCACGTTAAGACCACTAACGTGAAGGGTAACGTGGAGCAAAGGATGATATGCCAACGTTAGTGACACTAACCTTTGTCACTAACGTTGGAGATGGCAAGCACACCCACGTTAGTGGTCACGTTAATGCCATTAACGTGAAGCACTAACGAGGAAGGAAGGGGCGTTTTGAAGCGTTAGTGACAAAGGTAAGTATCACTAACGCTCTCGAGCCTTGGCATGCCCACGTTAAGGGCCACGTTAGTTACACCAACATGGATCATTAACGTGGAAGAGAGGGACAGGGAGCATCGTTATTGGTAAAAGTAAGTGCCAATAACGCTTGCGAAGGGCTAAGAGGCTACGTTAGTGGTCACGTTGGTACCACTAACGTTGAAGTTAACGTGGATCAATTAGTTTGGAACGTTAGTGACAAAGTTATCGTCACTAACACTTTCGAACCCAAGTTTACACTTAACGTTAACGCCACTAACGTCCTAACTAACATCCTACCATGCCTGACTCACATTCTTTCTGCAAGCAAAGCTGAGCCCACTAAATACTATAACTGCTTCAACTAAAGATCAAGGGCCCATATCCAAGACTTGAAGAGCTAACTAGAAGATCAGAAGAGTAGTAAATATAGGGATAGTTTTGAATTAAAAAGGGGATCTAGAACTTGAGAACTTTGTACATTTTACTTTTTCTGTAACTTCTAGTTTAATTTCAGAATGCACTCTTCTCTATCATCTTCCATTTCTAGAGCTATGAACAACTTAACCCCTTTTCATTGGGTTAGGGATATCTATTGTAATTTGATGGATCAATTATAGTTTTCATTCTTCTTCCTCTTTCTTTTCTCTTGATTTTACTAGAAAGCTTTCGATCTTAATTCAATTGGTTAGTTGTCTTGGAAAAGAAACTCTCCATAATTGGATATCCTCTGAGCCTTGGAAAAGGGATGAGGTGATCATGCTAGAATTGCTTTCTCATGTTGGACCAAATTGGGGTTTGGATGGATATAGTGACATATAATCCTACCAACACTTTGATTTGGAAATACATGTGGTATAATCAGTTACCATACTTCATCTCTTCCCATGAGCAATTAAATCAAGGAATTGGGCAATTGTTCAAGCTTAGAGAGATTGGGTTGCCAAGGAATTGGGATCTAATCACTTAAGATTGCCAAGGAGATCAATGAATGCATTGATTGAGGAAGAAATGCGAATGAACTTGATCCGGAGGATGCAACATCTCCTAAGCCCAATGAATCCCCTATTTCTGATCTTACCCATTCTCTTTACCTTCTGTCATTTACTTTTATCCTCATCTCCTTAAATCCCCATTTAAGATTCTGCAATTTACTTTCTGCAAATTTACATTTTGCCATTTATTTCCAGCACTTACATTTTCTGTTATTTACTTTCCCGTCATTTAATTGATGCCAGGGCATCTTGGCCAGTTTCACTGACCTTTTCTTTACTGTTTTTAGGTTAGTTTCATGCATTCCCTTAGGAAATAAGCTAGTTTTGGGTGGATATTCACTTACACCTTGATTCAAGCATACATTGTGTATTTTACATTATTTCATGAGGATTTTGCATGAGTTTAGTGACAAATTATATGTTGCATTGCCCATGACTTGGACTAGAACTTTGATGCGCTCTATTGCTTGATTTCAGGATCAAAGGAAGCAAGGAATGGAAGGTAACTTGCAAAGTTAATGAGAAAAGTGATTGCCAATAACGCTCTCGAAGCCATCATTGACCACGTTAAGAGTCACGTTAACTAAGTTAACGTGAACTCTAACGTAGAGAGGGGAAGTTGAGCCAACGTTAGTGACACTTAACATTGTCACTAACGTTGGCAAATGCTCACAAGTGGCCACGTTAGAGGCACGTTAGAGTCCACGTTAACTTAGTTAACGTGGCCTCTAACGTTAGAAGGGGGGAGAAACGCCAACGTTAGTGACATTCAACATTGTCACTAACGTTGGCCTAAGGAGAAACATACCACGTTAACTCCCACGTTAACTTGGTTAACGTGGGAGCTAACGTAAGAAGCAAGAGTGGTCGACAACGTTAGTGACACCCAACATTGTCACTAACGTTGGAAGCAACCACACAACCCCCCAAGGAGCCATGTTAACTTCTACGTTAACTTAGTTAACGTGGAAGCTAACGTTGATGAGTGAAAGAAACGCCAACATTAGTGACATTCAACATTGTCACTAACGTTGGGGATGGCTAAGCATGGCCACGTTAGAAGCCACGTTAACCTAGTTAACGTGGACTCTAACGTGAGACATAGGGGCACCTTGGAACGTTAGTGACAATGTTGAGTGTCACTAACGTTCTCGAAGGATGGCAAGCCCACGTTAAGGAGCCACGTTAACTAAGTTAACGTGGGCTCTAACGTAGGAATAAAGGGGGCTTTTCAAAGTTATCTGGAATGTTAAGTCTCAATAACGTGTGCGAAGGACTTAGAAGCAACGTTAGTGGCAACGTTTGTGCCATTAACATTGAAGTTAACGTGGCTTTTACTTAGGAACGTTAGTGAGAAAGTTGATTGTCACTAACGTTCTCGAACTCATATTTTCACTAAACGTTAACACCCCTAACGTCCTGAGCTAAAGTCTCTGCCCACTTCACACTTTCTCTCTGCAAGTAAAGCCAAGCCCAAATGAAGAAGAGAACTGCTTCAAACTCGAGATCCAATGGCCCAAGACTTGAAGAGCCAACTAGAAGCTGAGAAAAGTAGTATATATAGGAGTAGCTTTGAATTGTTGAAAGGAGGCTGGAAGTTAGAAAGAGAACTACTCTCTGTATTTTACCTTCTCTGCATTTTTCTAGTTTTATGATATATTCTCCATCTTTGTTTTCATTTTCTAGAGCTATGAACAACTAAACCCCTTTCATTGGGTTAGGGAGCTCTGTTGTAATTTGATGGATCAATACTAATTTTCATTATTCTTCTTCTATCTTTTCTCTTGATTTTACTTGAAAGCTTTCGATCTTCATCCAATTGGGTAGTTATCTTGGAAAAGAAGCTATCCAAACTTGGATCTCTTCTGAACCTTGAAAGAGGAATGAAGAGATCAAGCTAGAAATGCTTTCTCATGCTGGACCAAATTGGGTTTGGATGTGTATGTGACTATAACCCTCTCAATACTTGATTTGGGAAATGCATGTGGTATAATCAGTGACCATACTTCATCTCTTCTCATGAGCAATTGACCAAGGAATTGGCTATTGATCAAGATTTGAGAGATTGAATTGCAAGAAATTGTAATTCAATCAATTAAGATTGCCAAGGAGATCAATGAGTGCATTGATTGAGGAAGAGATGAAAATGAACTTGATCCGGAGAATTACAACATCTCCTGAGCCCAATGAAGTCCCCATCTCTGATCTTACCCATTCTCTTTAATTTCTGCCATTTACTTTTATGTGCAAATCCCCACTCCCATTTACAATTCTGCAATTTACTTTCAGTCATTTACTTCCAGTCCTTTAATTCTAGCATTTACTTTTCTGTTATTTACATTCCCGCCATTTTATTTTCTACAACTCTCAACCCAAATTCTGGATTCGCTCAACTAGAACATTCTTCTAATTAAAGTTGCTTGATCAATCAATCCCTGTGGGATTCGACCTCACTCTATTGTGAGTTTTTACTTGACGACAAATTCGGTACACTTGCCGAAGGAAATTTGTTGAGAGACAGTTTCCACCCGCATCAAGTTTATGGCGCCGTTGCCGGGGATTGATTGTGCATCAACAATGATTAAATTGGAAGATCACTAGATTGAGCATTTTTATTTTGTGAATTTCATTTTCTGTTTGAGTGATTTACTTTCTGTTTTAGTTAAACTTCTTCCCTTCCCCCTCTACTCTTTTGTTTTTCTTTGTTATTTTCAATTCTGTTTGCTAACCCACTAACTGTTTGATATATTGCATCACCCACAACTAACAGTAATTCTGACAAAAATACTTTCTGCACCTATCTTTTCTTGCTTGCACTTGATGGTTGTATGACAGGGAGAAGAAGCGGGGCTTCAACTTCCTTCGATTCTGAACCTAAGAGGACCTTCCTTAGATTAAAGAGGGAGGCAAGAGGAAAGAAAGTGGTTGGTGCTGAGGAATTCTTTGAACCAAACATGGAAGACAACATGGAAAACCATCATGAAGAAGTGGATCACAACCATGGGGGAGGAGGTAGAGTAAATCATGCTGGAGAGGATAGAAGAGTTTTGGGCTCTGACATCAATCCAAACCGAGGCAATTGTGGAAGTAGCATCCAAAGCCAACAATCCATGCCAACAACTTCGAACTTAAACCACAGCTCATCACCCTTGTTCAGAACAACTGTTCGTTTGGAGGAGGTGTTCAAGAAGACCCCAATCAACATTTAACCACCTTCCTGAGAATATGTGACACAGTGAAGTCTAATGGTGTTCATCCTGACGCCTACAGACTGCCTTATTTCCATTCTCACTCAAGGACAAGGCAGCCAAGTGGCTGGAATCTTTTCCAAGGGAAAGCTTGACAACTTGGGAAGACGTGGTGAACAAATTCTTAGCAAGATTTTACCCTCCTCAATGAATCAATAGGCTGAGAGCCAAGGTCCAAACTTTCAGGCAACAAGATGGTGAGACTCTATATGAATCATGGGAGAGGTTTAAGGACCTCACAAGGAGGTGTCCACCTGACATGTTCAATGAATGGGTGCAGCTGCACATTTTCTATGAAGGGCTCTCTTATGAGTCAAAGAAGGCCGTAGACCATTCATCCGGAGGATCTTTGAACAAGAAGAAGACTATTAAGGAAGCCATAGATGTTATTGAAACAGTAGCAGAGAACGACTACTTCTATGCTTCCGAAAGAGGGAACACAAGAGGAGTAATGGAGCTAAACAATGTAGATACTCTGTTGGCCCAAAACAAGCTCATTACCTAGCAGCTGGCTAACCTCACCAAGAAGATGGAGAGGAACCAAGTAGCAGCAATCTCCACTTCATCAAAAACCCAAGAAGGAGTGAATGAAGAAGCAGAGGGTAGTCAGGAGCAAGCCAACTACATTGGGAATTCACCAAGGCAAAACTATGATCCATACTCCAAGACCTACAACCCTGGATGGAGAAACCACCCAAACTTTGGGTGGGAAAGTCAGCAAGATCAAAACAAGACCAGAGACGTTACAGCTCCAACAACAATGCAGCTCACCAACAATTCACACAGAGGACATCTCAACACCCCAACAACAACACTTCTCCACACGCCTATCAAAACCAAAACAGCACATCTGCTCCGAATCAACCATCAATTGATGACAAGCTCTCTAAGATTGAAACCTTACTTGAAGGAATATGCCAAGAGATTCAAGAAAATAAGGTGTTCAAAGAGGAGGTGCGAGCCAATATTAAGAACCAGGGAGAGACCATTAGGAAGCTGGAATTCCAGGTGGGATGTTTAGCTGAGAAGATTCCCAAACCTACCGATAGCTTCCCAAGTGACACGGAGAAAAACCCTAAAGGAGAAGCAAAGAAAGTAAGATGGGAAGATTGCAAAATGGTCACTACAAGTGATCAAGAGACTGAAGACAAGCAAGGCAAACCTTTCAAACAACCTGAAGACAACTCAACAAAGGAGGAGGATAGAGATCACCAAAAACCAGAAATCTCACAACAAGAGCTGCTGAATCTCTATGCACCCTTCCCTCAACTGCTCAATGGTGCTGTGGGAAAGAGAATATACTCAAGGTTCCTAGACTTGTTTGCATCTCTGCATGTAAACATACCATTCATCAAGGCAATTCAACAAATGCCTGCATTCATCAAATATATGAAGGAACTTCTTCCCAGGAAAAGCTCACTCAAAGGAGGCCAAACTATAGTGATGAATAAGGAATGTAGTGCCCTTATTCAACCTGAGTTGCCTACAAAAAGAAGAGACCCAGGGAGTTTTCACATCCCTTGTGCCATAGGTGAAACTATGTTCGATAGAGCACTATGTGATTTGGGGGCCAGCATCAACTTACTGCCATTATCCCTGGTGAAGAGGCTGCAGATCAATGAGATAATGCCCACAGATGTAATCATCCGACTGGCTGACAAAACTCAAAAGCAAGCAATAGGAGTGGTGGAAAATGTGTTGCTAAAGGTTGGGAAATGCTTTCTCCCAACAGACTTTGTCATCCTGGACATGGAAGAGAGTCACACTCACCCAATCATATTGGGAAGACCATTCCTAGCTACGGCCAGAGCACTTATCGATGTAGAGAAAGGGGAGCTAATATTGAGAATCCATGATGAACGACTCAGCTTCAATATTTTCAAACTCTCACAAAAAACAGATCAAGAGGACAAGGAACTAAGCACAAATGATAATGAGACACTGAAAGAGGAGACAAGCACTGAAGCACAGCCAGTTCATTCTAAGATCCCCTTAATTGATAAACAAGGAAAACAGCAATTGCCACAGCTCAAGGAAAAATTGGAGGAACCTAAACCTCTAAAGGCAGGTAAAGACATCATCACAACCCCTTTAGAAAAAGAGGTCACTGAGGGCAAGGCAACCTCAAAAGAAACAAAGAAGAAGGTACCAAGGAAGTGGAGGAACAAGAAGATCCCTACTGAAGACTTCTCTCCAGGGGATAGAGTTGTCTCAGCTTAATTCCCAGACATTCCCCCTAATCTCCCCACTGTACCATCTCAGTTACCTAAGGTCTTCACTATCAACAGAGTTCTTTCCTTGGAACATGTGGAGATCATTGATCCAACCAATGGATATAAGTCCACAGCAAGAGGGGAGGACTTTAAGCACTACCAACCACCCTGATGAAGGAAAAACGTCAAGCTAGTGACGCTAAAGAAGCGCTTCATGGGAGGCAACCCATGTTTTATATGTTTTTAGAAAATAGTAAAAAAAATCAATGTTTATGAATTTCAACCCAAACTTGACAAACACTTGGTGAAGTCCTTATTGTGCAGTATATAGTGAGGAACAAGTTTGGTGTTCAAAGCAAACCAAGATGCATGCTAGTCTTGGGAGCTTTGAACAAAAACTTTTCATCACAATGCTTCAAACTAAGTTTGGTGTCACCCCATGGTGCCATCAATCTGCCTATAAGGATACACAAGTAGTTAGTTAGTTGAAATTCATAAATAAACAAACTCTTTTTCTTCTCTTTATTATTCTAGCCGTAGAGTTTGATTTTTATGATATTAATTTCCTTATTTTAAATCTTTATAGGAAAAAGGAAAAAGGGACGTTAAAGGAGAGTGATTGGACAGTTAAACAAAGAAGGTTCGGACACCACAAAAGGAGGGACTACACACTTGTTCCGAAAGGGGAATGCATTGGAAAATGTTGCCATGCAACATTTGAAAAATGGGACCCCTAAAAGACCGAGCAATCTCATTCATAGAGTGATGATCCTTGTCTTTTATCCATGCATCACCCCAACCGTCCATCAAGTAACTACCCCATCAATCCACACCCTCCATTCTCTCACAACTTCTCTATATAGATGACCCTTGTTCCGTACCCACCTTCATTGTCACTACCCACTCTTCACCACTCTCCATTTCGGTACAAGACACTTCCTACCCCATTAAAAACCTTTTTCCCACCTCACTCTCTTCATTGCAATAAAATCCTAAACAACCAAAAATCTCCACAACTTTGCCACCTTCACATAATAACTATCATTCATGGCGTCTTCGGGTTCTAAAAGAAGGAAGGGAAAGAAACCCATGGAAGAACACCCATATGATGAAAAGAGATTTAGAAGCTTGCATCATGCATTGCAATACGGGTGGATGGTTGATAAGGAAATCATTTATGAGCTGGGATTTCAAGTTAAGAAGACTGAGTGCCCCGAAATCACAGAGAAGATAGAAAGGAGAAGATGAGAGCTCCTCACTGACCCGGTCATTAAGGTGAATGCATACCTCATAAGAGAATTTTATGCAAATGCGGTTCGATATGATAAGAAGGATGAGTCCTATACAAGCTTTATAAGAGGAAAGATGGTGGACTTTGGTCCCATGAGTGTCATGAGGGCATTGAAGCTACGGTCTATACAGTTTGAAGAAGAAAGCTATCACTCAAGATTGGACAACCCCAATTATGACCAGATTCTGCAAGATATTTGTGTACCAGGAGCTGACTGGGAAAGGGGTGCGGGAAATAAACCAAAGTTCATCAAGAGAACAGATCTCACTCCTGAAGCCAAGGGGTGGTTTGAGCTAGTGAGAAGGTCTATTCTCCCAGCTGCAAACAACTCGGAGGTGAATGTCAAGAGAGCCACGATGGTGCATTGTATACTGAAGGGAGGAGAAATCAAGGTTCATGAACTCATAGCTGAAGGTATTAGAAAGATGGCAGAGAAAAGCGACTCAAGAGGAACGTTAGGTTATCCCAGCACTATTTACCGAATATGCAAGAAAGCTGGGGGTGGTTTTTGAAGATGAGAACCCCATGTGGATAAAGGAAGGCATCCCAATAACTGTACGAAGGATGAATGCTGCAGCATCCCCTCTGCCTCAGCGGAAGCAAAGGAAGAGGACAGCCCCTCAAGTAGTGGAAGGACAAGTCTTAGAGGGTCAAGCACAACAGACCTTGGACATGCACCAATTGCAGGAAGCCATTGATGGCTTGTCTAGACAATTTTTGGAAAGCCAAGGAGCACAGAAAGAGCTTCAACTACAGATGATGGGGCAGCAAGAGGAAGCACTCTCAAGATGGATAACTCAGCAAGGTGAGTGGCAAAGGCAAATAATGGAACAGCAACTAAGTCAAGGACAACAATGGGGAGAAACATTCAACAGGATGGAACAAAGGCAAAATGAGCAACAAGAATCCATCCAGAGGCTAATCAACATCCAAGCACATCAAGGGGCACACATTCATGAGATGCATCGAAGACAAATAGAACAGGCAGAACTATTGGACGAGCAAAGGGCATTCGCAGAAGGAGTTTACATGAGCGAGACAGGACATCACATAAACACTCAAGCCAGGCTCGGCTACTTAGTGGGACAGCTGCCAATATTGCATCCAGGAATAGCCAGGTATGCAGAAATGAAGGATGAATTAGCACGAGAGGAAAGACAAAGGGTGGAAGAGAGTCATGAGTCAGTGAGGAAGGCACTTGAGGATTGGAAGCAAGCAAGATTGGCGCGGATGCGAGGAAATACAAGAGGAAACAAGGAGGACAAGCAAGGAAAAGAGCATGGACATCCATAACATTAAAAGGTGGTGGAGTTCCTTCTTTATTCCACCTTTCTCTATGCTTTAAATAAGGAAGATCTTGTATGAAATAGAACATGCTTCCATGTTAGTTTGAATCTTTTTAAATTCTATCTTTTAAGTTTTCTTTCTGAATAGGTGTATGTGTGCTAGTCTTTATGTCACTGCATCCTTACTTTACTTACTTGTATGCTTGCTCCTTTTGAATCAAATGAAGAGAGAATGTTTATGTTTCAAAAGACCAGAGTAGAGTTCATACTATGGAGTACATTCATGAGTTTGTAGTATGATCATAAGTTAGCTAAGTTGGTTCAACCATAAGGTGGGATGACAACTATCTGGCCTGAATACTTTGCTTTGAATATACTCATGAGACTAAGTATATGACAAGATCCTAATAAGAGAAAGAGAAAATAATAATGAAAGTGGAAAAACAAAAGAAAAAGAGTAAGCAATAAGGCTAGGCACCAATGGTTTTGATCTTAAGATATGTGTCTGTGGTGTTCCTGTGTGAGGGATCTACTTGGATGAATAAGCTCTTAGGGGTGCTTTATCACTTGGTAACTTGGGTTAACTAACCCGGGATTATCGGCTGAAAGTCCATTATCAAGAGTAACCCTCACCACAGAGCATTTAGTAACCCAAAGAGGTACTGGACACCAAGGTCTCAAGAAGGAAAATAAATGAACTATATACCTATGGTGTGTATGTATGGGGGAGAGACTTGAGGGAGTAAGTCCTTAGGGGTGCTTCAACACCTAGCACCTTGAACCAACTGGTTCGGGAGTGTTGGCTGAAAGCTTATCTTAAAAAGTTGCCCCCTTACAGAGCACTTAGCCTAAGAACACCAATAAGCTCTGAAATGACAATAAAGGGATCAATGAATAAAAGTCTCATGGGATGTAAGCAAGGTGAATGTTTTAAGACATGATAAAGGTCTGAAAGCCAGTAAAGGAATGAACCTAAGTTGCTATACATGAAACCACCATAAAATCAGTGATATGACTTCCACAAGAATGACTCATCTCTTTTGGCATTCCATTCATCATTCTCTTGTTCCAGTACTTGCTTAGGGACAAGCAAGCTTTAAGTTTGGTGTTGTGATGCCAGGGCATCTTGGCCAGTTTCACTGACCTTTTCTTTACTGTTTTTAGGCTAGTTTCATGCATTCCTTTAGGAAATAAGCTAGTTTTGGGTAGATATTCACTTACACCTTGATTCAAGCATACATTGTGAATTTTACATTATTTCATGAAGATTTTGCATGAGTTTAGTGACAAATTATATGTTGCATTGCCCATGACTTGGACTAGAACTTTGATGCGCTCTATTGCTTGATTTCAGGACCAAAGGAAGCAAGGAATGGGAGGTAACTTGCAAAGTTAATGAGAAAAGTGATTGCCAATAACGCTCTCGAAGCCATCATTGACCACGTTAAGAGTCACGTTAACTAAGTTAAGGTGAACTCTAACGTGGAGAGGGGAAGTTGAGCCAACGTTAGTGACACTTAACATTGTCACTAACGTTGGCAAATGCTCATAAGTGGCCACGTTAGAGTCCACGTTAACTTAGTTAACGTGGCCTCTAACGTTAGAAGGGGGGAGAAACGCCAACGTTAGTGACATTCAACATTGTCACTAACGTTGGCCTAAGGAGAAACATACCACGTTAACTCCCACGTTAACTTGGTTAACGTGGGAGCTAACGTAAGAAGCAAGAGTGGTCGACAACGTTAGTGACACCCAACATTGTCACTAACGTTGGAAGCAACCACACAACCCCCCAAGGAGCCACGTTAACTTCCACGTTAACTTAGTTAACGTGGAAGCTAACGTTGATGAGTGAAAGAAACGCCAACGTTAGTGACATTCAACATTGTCACTAACGTTGGGGATGGCTAAGCATGGCCACGTTAGAAGCCACGTTAACCTAGTTAACGTGGACTCTAACGTGAGACATAGGAGCACCTTGGAACGTTAGTGACAATGTTGAGTGTCACTAACGTTCTCGAAGGATGGCAAGCCCACGTTAAGGAGCCACGTTAACTAAGTTAACGTGGGCTCTAACGTGGGAACAAAGGGGGCTTTTCAAAGTTATTGGGAATGTTAAGTCTCAATAACGTGTGCGAAGGACTTAGAGGCAACGTTAGTGGCAACGTTTGTGCCACTAACATTAAAGTTAACATGGCTTTTACTTAGGAACGTTAGTGAGAAAGTTGATTGTCACTAACGTTCTCGAACTCATATTTTCACTAAACGTTAACACCCCTAACGTCCTGAGCTAAAGTCTCTGCCCACTTTACACTTTCTCTCTACAAGTAAAGCCAAGCCCAAATGGAGAAGAGAACTGCTTCAAACTCAAGATCCAAAGGCCCAAGACTTGAAGAGCCAACTAGAAGCTGAGAAAAGTAGTATATATAGGAGTAGCTTTGAATTGTTGAAAGGAGGCTAGAAGTTGGAAAGAGAACTACTCTCTGTATTTTACCTTCTCTACATTTTTCTAGTTTTATGATGTATTCTCCATCTTTGTTTTCATTTTCTAGAGCTATGAACAACTAAACCCCTTTCATTGGGTTAGGGAGCTCTGTTGTAATTTGATGGATCAATACTAATTTTCATTATTCTTCTTCTATCTTTTCTCTTGATTTTACTTGAAAGCATTCGATCTTCATCCAATGGGTAGTTATCTTGGAAAAGAAGCTATCCAAACTTGGATCTCTTCTGAACCTTGAAAGAGGAATGAAGATATCAAGCTAGAAATGCTTTCTCATGCTGGACCAAATTGGATTTGGATGGGTATGTGACTATAACCCTCTCAATACTTGATTTAGGAAATGCATGTGGTATAATCAGTGACCATACTTCATCTCTTCTCATGAGCAATTGACCAAGGAATTGGCTATTGATCAAGATTTGATAGATTGAATTGCAAGAAATTGTAATTCAATCAATTAAGATTGCCAAGGAGATCAATGAGTGCATTGATTGAGGAAGAGATGAAAATGAACTTGATCCGGAGAATTGCAACATCTCCTGAGCCCAATGAACTCCCCATCTCTGATCTTACCCATTCTCTTTAATTTCTGCCATTTACTTTTATGAGCAAATTCCCACTCCCATTTACAATTCTGCAATTTACTTTCAGTCATTTACTTCCAGTCCTTTAATTCTAGCATTTACTTTTCTGTTATTTACATTCCCGCCATTTTATTTTCTGCAACTCTCAACCCAAATTCTGGATTCGCTCAACTAGAACATTCTTCTAATTAAAGTTGCTTGATCAATCAATCCCTGTGGGATTCGACCTCACTCTATTGTGAGTTTTTACTTGACGACAAATTCGGTACACTTGCCGAAGGAAATTTGTTGAGAGACAGTTTTCACCCGCATCATTAATTTTCTGCAATTTCTCAACTCAATTTCTGCTTAGCTCAACTAGAACATTCCTCTAATTAAAGTTGCTTGACCAATCAATCCCTGTGGGATTCGACCTCACTCTATTGTGAGTTTTTACTTGACGAAAATTCGGTATACTTGCCGAAGGGAAAATTGTTGAGAGACAAGTTTCTGTGCATTACACCCCTCCCGTGCGTCTCTCGCGTAACTCTCTATCTAGTTGCGCAGACACATACGACGCGTGCGCATTGTTGACGCTTGCGCGTCGATCCCCCTTTTTTTTATGCAGAATGCAAAATGCAGTATTCAGATGACTATGCAGAAATTATGAATGAACACGAATAAAAATAAAATAAAATAAAACTAAGAACAAAAAGGAAATAATATACCATTGTGGATTGTCTCCCACCTAGCACTTTTAGTTAAAGTCCTTTAGTTGTTCATTTGGTGAGTTCCTTGTCATGGAGGCTTGTGCTTGAACTCATCCAGGAATCCCCACCAGTGTTTGTAATTCCAATAGCCTCCGAGATCCCACACTAGTTGCATAAATCCTTCAAGCAAGTTAAAGCAAGTGACAAGGCCCCAAGAGTGTTGATTGCTAGAATGAATTTCGGGGTCCCAAACCTTGCTTTTGCACCCGTCTTTTTGTTGATCATCATTTTTCCATTTGGGTTGTGAGCAATCGGAATTCTCACGGAGATATCCAAACAACTTTCTAGACCCATTCAATTGAGAATTATACCAACCCTTGTACTTCAATTTGGAGCATGCAACCACATTGAACCTTGCATGACAATTCCTACCACCAACCATCTCCCTCTTACTCTTATAGTGATGGGTGGAAAATTAGATTTCTACACAAAACTCACCGGCAAGTGTACCGGGTCGCATCAAGTAGTAAAACTCACTTAGAGTGAGGTCGATCCCACAGGGATTGATGGATCAAGCAATTTTAGTGAGTGATTAGTCTATTCAAGCTAACATTGGTGAATTGGGTGAAAAGTGACCAACATAATGTAAATGACAAGAAATTTAAAGTTACAAAAAGTAAATGAGAAAAAACATAAAGAGCAAGGAATGTAAATTGGCAAAATATTAAATGACAAGAAAGGTAAATTGTATGAAATGTAAAGAGGGCTGGGTGCTGCAAAGATTAAATGAAAGCAGTAAAACAAGCAATCAAAGAGATCTTGAGAACAAGTGACAGGAAATTTAAAGTGCAGGAAAATTAAATTCAGATCACAGTAGCTCAAATGTAAAGTGCAGAGGAACAAAAGTGCAGAAAAGTAAATTAGGAGCAATAGGAACAGAAAGTAAAAATCACAGAGAAGGAAATTGTAGCAGAAAAGTAAATCAGCAAGAAGACTTAGATCAATTCTGAAATCTCAAAGAGAAATTAACAATTTCAATGAAATAGCAAAAATAGACAGAAAGCCAAGAGCTCAATTGCTCTCTTGATCAAAACAGAAAGGAAATTGCAGAGGAAGGAAAATGAAACAGAAAGAAAAGAAAACCTAAATCTAATTTTTCAATTCTCAAGTTCAAAAAGAAAAATTTAAACAAAGAGCTCTCTATTATATTCCTACTTCTACTGCTCTCTAGCAGAGCCAGCCTTTTTTAATGAAATGAAACTGATGCCTTTTTATAGGCTTTACAAAATAAAAATGAAATTGAAATTAAAACAAATTACAATTAAATGAAATTCCTAATCTAACTGATCCTTGTGCCTTTGAGTGATGATAATGGGCTTTGCTTGCTTTGAATTTGAAGAAGAGTAGATCCGGATGGCTTGGTTCAAGTGGCATGGGTCAGGGTTGCTTGGTTCACTCCCAGTGGAGCGCTCCGTTAGATTAGTGAACGTAGCGTTCACTTTTCCAAGGCCTGCCTTTGGTGCGCCTTTGGTCTCCATGAGCGTTCACAATTTGAGCACTGCGTTGCCTTGTTTGAGTGCTACTTTGTTTCCTTGCTGCGCCTTGCTTCCTTTGGTTGAGCGCTACGTTGGTTAGGTTGAGCGCTCCTTAGTGTATGGCCAGTACGAGCTTCCCAAGCCCAATAAGGCCGAAAAAGTTAACAAAATTGAACGTGGCGCTCACTATTTATTGAGCGTTAGGCTTTCCTTTTAATTCACGTAGCGTTCTCTTTAATGAACGCTAGTGTTCATTCATGCTTTCAATAATGCCAATGAATTAACGTTTAAAGCATGATTGGTTCCTTTGCCAATTAGCTTTAACGGCATTAATAATGAAATGCATGCTTTAATTTATTTCATTGCATTCATTCACTTGGCATTAATGATTTAATGTTTCATGCATGCATGCTTGCATTTTAATTAATAAAGCCAATGCATTAACGTTGAAGTTCTTTTGCCAATGAATTTACTTTAATTAATAATGCATTACGTGCATGCTTGCATTGCTTTATTAGTAATGCCAAATAATGTAACATTCATTCATTCTTAGCATAATGCATGCATGCTTTAATTCATGAAAATGCATGCATAAGGCATTAATGCTAATGCCAAGGCTTCATGGTCATGGGCCACGCTTTTAAAAGCATGGCCTAAGGTTCCAAAGCGTGCTCAACTTCAAAGTATGCCCCAAAATCCTTCTTTTCTTCTTTTGAATTGGTGTGGAAAATTGTGATTCACACTTTTCACAACTCCGCACAACTAACCAGCAAGTGCACTGGGTCGTCCAAGTAATAAACCTTACGTGAGTAAGGGTCGATCCCACGGAGATTGTCGGCTTGAAGCAAGCTATGGTCATCTTGTAAATCTCAGTCAGGTGGATTCAAATGGTTATGAGGTTTTGATAATTAAAAGATAAATAAAACATAAAATAAAATAGAGATACTTATATGATTCATTGGTGGGAATTTCAGATAAGCGTGTGGAGATGCTTTGTTGCTTCTGAACCTCTGCTTTCCTATTGTCTTCTTCCAATCATGCGTGCTCCCTTCCATGGCAAGCTGTATGATCCTCTCGGATGAAAAATACCAGGTACGATCTCTGCACGGCTAATCAACTGTCGGATTTCTCGTCTCGGATGAAAAATACCAAGTACAGCTACCGTACGGCTAATCATCTGTCGGTTCCCGCTAGCGTCGGAATAGGACCTTTGTCCTTTTGCACACTGTCACTGCGCCCAACATTCGCAAGTTTGAAGCTCGTCACAGTCATCCCTTTCCAGATCCTACTCGGAATACCACAGACAAGGTTTAGACTTTTTGGATCTCAGGAATGGCTGCCAATTGGTTCTAGCCTCTACCAAGAAGATACTAATCTCACGGACTCGGTCCGTGAATTAGATACCCAAGAGATACGCACTCAAGCTATTGCCCAATGACTACGTTGAGCTCAGATAGAATGGAAGTGGTTGTCAGGCACGCGTTCATAGAGTTGAGAATAATGATGAGTCTCACGGATCATATCATTCTCCAGATTGAAGTACGAGTGAATAGAGAACAGTAGTAATTGCATTAATTCATGAAGAACAGCAGAGCTCCACACCTTAATCTATGGGGTGTAGAAACTCCACCGTAGAAAATACGTAAGTGAAAAAAGTCTAGGCATGGCCATGAGGCCATCCTCCAGAACGTGAAAATATGGCATAAGCTCTCAGATACAATAGTAAAAAGTGCTATTTATACTAAACTAGCTACTAGGGATTACAGAAATTAAGTAACTAAGTGCAGATAGTGCAGAAATCCACTTCTAGGGCCCACTTGGTGTGTGCTTGGGCTGAGCATTGAAGCTTTCACGTGCCTAGGCTGTTCTTGGAGGTAAACGCCAGCTTGGGTGCCAGTTTGGGCGTTTAACTCCAATTCTGGTGCCAGTTCTGGCGTTTTACGCCAGAAAGTTTTAGGCTGGCTTTTAGCGCCAGTTTGGGCCATCAAATCTCGGGCAAAGTATAAAGTATTACATATTGCTGGAAAGCCCAGGATGTCTACTTTCCAACGCAATTGAGATCGCGCCAATTGGGCTTTTGCAGCTCCAGAAAATCCACTTCGAGTGTAGGAAGGTCAGAATCCAACAGCATATGCAGTCCCTTTTCAGCCTCTGAATCAGATTTTTGCTCAGGTCCCTCAATTTCACCCAGAAAATACCTAAAATTGTAGAAAAACACACAAACTCATTGTAAAGTCCAGAAATGTGACTTTTGCATAAAAACTAATAAAAATATAATAAAAAGTAGCTAAATCATACTAAAAACTATGTAAAAATAATGCCAAAAAGGGTATAAATTATCCGCTCATCATGAACTAATTTTGTGCTATTTTGCTTCTTTTTTCACTTATTTCCTACAAAATTTATAAAATCAAAAGATCAAAGAAATATACCAATTAAGCAGAAAAGCATTCAATATTTAAGCACTAATCATAAATTTCTTGTATGAAAAAGCATAGAAAACCATGACATGATGACATGTTATCACAACACCAAACTTAAACCTTGCTTGTCCCCAAGCAAGAAAAGAATCATGCAGTATATTTTGACAAACCAAGGTGAGAAGAATAGCAAGTTAATGTTCATGGTAGGCTAGTTTTCTATGCATGCTACAATCACAAAAGAAATGTAAATGATTGATGCTTCTATCTAGTTCATTTTATGAAATCTTTTCCTTATGTTTCTCCCTTGAAACAAGCTTTTGATTTTCTTATTAGCTTCTCCTTTTGGGTGTTTTACCCCATGATTTGATAACAAAGCTACGATTCTAAATGCTTTATTTTCAAGTATTACCACTTGATACATAAGCACCACAAGCATTGAATTAGAGGACTTCATTAAGCTTATTTGTTTCTTTTCTTGACTCTCTAATCATTGATGCTCAGAACCTTGAGCCTTAAGGGAGTGCTTTTGCACTTGAGCCTAGCCTTGACTTCTAAGTGTTTTGTTTTCAAGCTTTTTGCCTGATACATAAACACCACAAGTACTTAACAATGGAATTGTCATTGGTACTCAGAGCCTTCAACTTTCTCATTCTTTCCCTTTTTCTTTTCTTACCTTAATTGCATTTGCTTCCTTCAAGGTTTTCATAATTTCCAAAGATTTCACAAAATTTCCTAGATGAAAACTTCAATTAAATAAAATCTAATGCAATTGAGCAACAATTAATCATACTAGCCTTCCAATACTTGTATGCACATGCTAAGTTCTTCTTTAATGCCTTGTTTGTTTATGATCATGATACTTTACTGCTTTGAACTTTACAAAACTCAAGTTGGTAGTCATAGTGGCATAGCAACATGTTACATATAAAAATTCAGGCTATGTTTATTCATGCACACAGAGAAGATAAAGACAATCATGCAATTTAAAGTGCTGGAAACAAAAGAGAGGAAAAGGAACTTTACAACCTTGTAATTCATCATCTCTATTATTGTCATTTTCCTCCTATTCTTTCCCTTCCCCTACCAACTTCAGAATGCTTGCTCATCCTCAAGCAAGAATTGGAACAATGGTGGTGGGGCTAAGATGAATCATGAGTGTCTTACATAATGAAATGTTAGTAGTACATGTGTCTTAAGTAAGCAAAATTAAGAATAACCATCAAGGCACAAGAGATAGAGACATTGTAATTGCAAACATAAGAAGGTGTGCATGATACATGGCATAAAAGATAAGTAGCACACCAAACTTAGTGTGACACTTTCACTTGGAATTGATGCATGTATCTAGTAAGGATTGGAACCAAATTTTGTTTTATAGCAACACCAAACTTAGAATGCAATCACATGTCAATTTATTTGAACTAAAACTAAGCAAATGAAACTATTATTTGTTAAGTACAATCACCAAACCATGAATTTGTCATAAAAAAGGGTCTCTTGGTGATGTATTAATAAAAACAGTTAATAAAAGAAAGCATTAAAAACAAGGAAACGACTAAAACAAAGAGAAAACTAAAATTGTCCAACTAAAAAGAAAAATAACACTGCAAAGGGCATTATGACTATACAGACAAGTGGTGTTACTGAATAAATTGCATAGAAAATAAGTGACACACCAAACTTAGAATCTTAGTGTGACACTTTCATTCTCGATTTGATGCAATCATCCAGAAGGATTTGAAAATAATTTGTTGCAGGGCAACACCAAACTTAGAATGTAATCATATGTCAATTTATTGAAATTTAAACAAAGCAGAGAAAGAAAATAAACAAAGCAGACAGAGAGAGTAAATAAAGCAAAGAAATAAAATGTTACCTACGGTTGGGTTGCCTCCCAACAAGCGCTCTTTTAGTGTCATTAGCTTGACATGTTGTTCTTCACTTTCTTCCTCTTCTTCCAGTTTGTTAAGAGGAATGACCTCAAAGGGGGAGAAGATTCAGCTATTGTCCCCTTTTTTAGTCTCCTCTCAGCAAGCTTCTTTCTGTAAATGGCATGGTTGAGCTTGTTTACTGGTGGTTCAGGGGTTAGATTGCTTGTGCTCGACCTTTCCTTCTTCATGGATATGGTCAATTGTGGCTTGGTCACAATCCTCTCGTTGGTGTTCTTGTTAGTTGCCTTCACTTCTTTGATATCAATACCTGGTGGTTGTGTGATTGTTGGAGCTTTATCTTCATCAAATGCCTTTTGCATTGGTGGTTCCATGAGCCCTTCCACTATGCACTTCTCTGTTTTACTTGAGTGTGAATTCTTGATGCCAGGGCATTTTGGCCAGTTTCACTGACCTTTTCTTTATGGTTTTTAGGTAGTTTCATGCATTTTCTTAGGAAATAAGCAAGTTTTGGGTAAATAATCACTTACATCTTGATTCAAGCAAACATTGTGAATTTTACATGATTTCATGAGAATTATGCATGAATTAAAGGACAAATTGAATGATGCATGTCTCATAACTTGGATTAGAGCTTTGATGCACTTTATTGCTTGATTTTAGGATAAAGGAAGCAAGGAAGAACCACGTTAGTAGCCACGTTAGTCTAGCTAATGTGACCACTAACATGGAATGAAGGCTAGCTTGCAACGTTAATGAGAAAAATGATTGCCAATAATGCCTTCGTGAGCCATCATAGCCCACGTCAGTTGCCACGTCAACTATGTTAACATGGAAGCTAACGTGGAAGAAAAGTAGAACTCCAACGTTAGTGGTAAAAGTAAGTGCCACTAACGTTCCAAAAGGGGCAATTGGCCACGTTAAGAGCCACGTTAACTTAGTTAACGTGAGCTCTAACATGGAATAAGAAGATGATGCCAACGTTAGTGACACTCACCTTAGTCACTAACGTTGGACTAAGCCTATATTGGCTACGTTAAAAGCCACGTTAACCTAGTTAACGTGGACTCTAACGTGGAGGGAGCAAGAATCACCAACGTTAGTGACACTCACTTTTGTCACTAACGTTGGATTGAGCCACTATGAGCCACGTTAGTTGCCACGTTAATTACATTAACGTGGAAGCTAACGTGGAGAAGAGGGATGATGAGCCAACATTAGTGACACTCACCTTTGTCACTAACGTTGGAGATGGCTATCAATACCACGTTAGAAGTCACGTTAACCTAGTTAACATGAACTCTAATGTGGGAAGTAGGGGCATTCTGAAGCGTTAGTGACAAAGGTAAGTGTCACTAACGCTCTCAAAGATTTGGCAAGCCTACGTTAAAGGCCACGCTAACTATTCTAACGTAAACTCTAACGTAGGGAGAAAGGGGTACTCTCAACGTTATTGAAAAAGGTAAACCCCAGTAACGTTTGTGAAGGGCCAAGGGTCAACGTTAGTGGTCACGTTAGTGCCACTAACGTTGAAGTTAACGTGGACCACTTTGGGTTAGGAACGTTAGTGAAAAAGGTGATTGTCACTAACGTTCTCAACCCCACATTTTCACTTAACGTTAACACCACTAACGACCTAAGCTAAAGTCCCTGCCTGCTTCACACTTTCTCTGCAAGTAAAGCTGAGCCCAGTGAAGAAGATAACTGCTTCAACTCAAGATCCAAAGGCCCATATCCAAGACTTGAAGAATCAACTAGAAGATCAGAAGAGTAGTATATATAGGAGTAGCTTTGAACTAGAGAGGAGCTTTTGGCACTATTAGAATTACTCTCTGTATTTTACTTTCTCTGCACTTCTAGTTTAACTTTCAGAATGTACTCTCCATCTTTGCTTTTTATTCCCAGAGCTATGAACAACTAAACCCCTTTCATTGGGTTAGGGAGCTCTATTGTAATTTGATGGATCAATAATAGTTTTCATTATTCTTCTTCTTTCTTTTCTCTTGATTTTACTAGAAAGCTTTCAATCTTTATCCAATTGAGTAGTTATCTTGGAAAAGAAGCTATTCATACTTGGATCTCTTCTGAACCTTAGAAGAGGAATGAAGAGATCATGCTAGAAATGCTTTCTCATATTGGACCAAATTGGGGTTTAGGCAGATATGGTGACATATAATTCTTCCAACACTTTGATTTGGAAATACATGTGGTATAATCAGTGACCATACTTCATCTCTTCTCATGAGCAATTAGACCAAGGAATTGGCTATTGATCTGATTTGAGAGATTGGATTACCAAGGAATTGGAATTCAATCACTTAAGATTGCCAAGGAGATCAATGAATGCATTGATTGAGGAAGAGATGAAAATGAACTTGATCCGGAGAATGCAACATCTCCTAAGCCCAATGAATTCCCCATTTCTGATCTTACCTATTCTCTTTACTTTATGCCATTTACTTTCATGTTAAACTCCCCTTCCCCATTTAAGATTCTGCAATTTACTTCCCGTCATTTAATTTCTGCTATTTACTTTCCCGCCATTTAATTTCCTGCAATTCTCAACTCACTTTCTGGTTAGCTCAACTAGAACATTCTTCCAATTAAAGTTGCTTGACCAATCAATCCCTGTGGGATTTGACCTCACTCTACTGTGAGTTTTTACTTGACGACAATTCGGTATACTTGCCGAGGGAGATTTGTTAAGGGACAAGTTTTCGTGCATCAAGTTTATGGCGCCGTTGCCAGGGATTGATTTTGTATCAACAATGATTAAATTGGTGGATAACTAGATTGAGCATTTGTTTTTATTTTGTTTGATTTAAGTTTATTTGAGTAATTTACTTTCTGTTTAGCTATTTTCTTCCCTTTCCCCCACCCATTTTCTTAGTTGTTTACAATTTAGTCACTAACCCACTAACTGTTTGATATATTGCATCACCCACGCTAATAGCATTTCTGTAGAAATTACTATCTGCATCTATCTTTCTTGCTTTTGCCTTGTTGGTTGTATGACAGGTAGAAGAAGTGGGGCTTCAACTTCCTTTGATTCTGAACCTGAGAGGACCTTCCCTAGATTAAGGAGGGAAGCAAGAGGAAAGAGAGTAGTTGGTGCTAAGGAAGAGGAAGAGTACTTTGAACCAGACATGGATGAGAATATGGAAAACCATCATGAAGAAGAGACTCATAACCATGGCAGAGAAGGTCCAGCGTATCAGGCTGGGCAAGAGAGAAGAGTTCTGGGTTCTTACATCAACCCAAACCCAGGAAACTGTAGGAGTAGCATCCAAAGGCCAACCATACATGCCAACAACTTTGAACTAAAGCCACAGCTCATCACCCTTGTTCAGAACAATTGTTCATTCAGAGGAAGTGTCCAAGAAGACCCCAATCAACATCTAACCACCTTCCTGAGGATATGCGATACTGTGAAGTCTAATGGTGTTCATCTTGACACCTATAGACTACTTCTGTTTCCTTTCTCGCTCAAGGACAAAGCATCTAAATGCCTGGAATCCTTTCCAAAGGAGAGTTTAGCAACCTGGGAAGATGTGGTGAACAAGTTCTTGGCAAGATTCTATCCTCCTCAACGGATCAACAGGTTAAGAGCTGAGGTACAAACATTCAGGCAGCAGGATGGTGAGACTCTATATGAAGCATAGGAGAGGTTTAAAAACTTGACAAGAAGATACCCACCAGATATGTTCAATGAATGGGTGCAGTTGCACATTTTCTATGAAGGTCTTTCATATGAATCAAAGAAGGCAGTAGACCACTCATCCGGGGGATCTCTGAACAAGAAGAAGACTATTGAAGAAGCCATATATGTCATTGAGACTGTAGTAGAGAATGACTACTTCTATGCTTCTGAAAGAGGCAATACTAGAGGAGTGATAGAGCTGAACAATGTGGATGCACTGCTAGCTCAAAACAAGATGATTACCAAGCAATTAGCTGACTCACCAAGAAGATGGAGAGGAATCAAGTAGCAGCAATCACCACTTCAGCAGCAACTCAAGAAGGAGTGAATGAAGAAGCAGAGGGTAGTCAGGAGCAAGCCAATTACATTGGGAATTCACCTAGGCAGAATCATGACCCATACTCCAAAACGTATAATCCTGGTTGGAGGAACCACCCAAACTTTGGGTGGGGAAATCAACAAGACCAAGGCCAAGATCAGAGACGCCACAACCCCAACAACAATGCAGCTCACCAACATTCCACCACAGAGATCATATCAACACCACCCTAACAACACTTCTCCACATCCATACCAAAACCAAAATGGTCCTTCTCATCCTTCCAATCTCAACTCTCCATCATCGGAAGAAAGATTATCAAGGATTGAAACTCTACTTGAAGGCATATGCAAGGAGATCCAAGATAGTAAGGTGTTCCAAGAGGAAGTGCGATCCAATATGCAAAATCAAGATGCTGCCATCAAGAAACTTGAGACACAAATTGGCTACCTATTTCAGCAAACTCCTGGCCATGACCTTTGCAGCAACATTGAGTCAAGGCCAAGGGAGGAGTGTCAAGCTATCACCCTCAGAAGTGGAAGGGAATTGAAGAAGACTTCCAAGCAACCACAAGAGAAAGATTCAATTGGAAGGAAGGAGGAACAAGATGAAGTTCAAGTCCCCATCTCCAACTCACATCAAAAGGAAGAAGAGCTGAAGCCATATGTTCCGAGAGTCCCATATCCTCAACAATTGAGGAAGAAGGGGGATGATAGCCAGTTCTCCAGATTTTTAGAAATCTTCAAGAAACTACAGATCAACATACCCTTTGCTGAAGCAATAGAGCAAATGTCGCTCTATGCCAAGTTCTTGAAGGAGTTGATGACCAAGAAGAGAAGCTGGAAGAACAACGATACCGTAATACTAACCGAAGAATGTAGTGCCATCATTCAGCACAAATTGCCCCAGAAATTGAAGGATCCTGGGAGCTTCCAGACTCTTTGTATTATAGGAGAAATAACAGTGGAGAAGGCTCTATGTGATTTAGGAGCCAGCATAAATTTGATGTCTGTAGCTATGATGAGAAAAATGAAGATTGAGGAGGCCAAACCAACAAAAATGGCCTTACAACTAGCAGACTGATCATTCAAGTTTCCTCATGGCATAGTGGAAGACTTGCTAGTGAAGGTAGGAGACTTTATCTTTCCAGTA
This sequence comes from Arachis hypogaea, assembly GCF_003086295.3. Classification (NCBI taxonomy): domain Eukaryota; kingdom Viridiplantae; phylum Streptophyta; class Magnoliopsida; order Fabales; family Fabaceae; genus Arachis; species Arachis hypogaea. The sequence goes on along the minus strand of NC_092047.1, from coordinate 73,194,857 downwards.
GACTTTGTAGTGTTGGACATGAAGGATGGAGCTAAGGCTTCTATCATCTTGGGCAGACCATTCTTAGCTAGTGCCGGAGCTATCATCGATGTCCAAAAGGGTGAACTGACTCTTAGACTACACAATGAAACAATGATGATCAATGTGTTCAAGGCCATGAACTATCCACAGGAACCATTGGGAGAATGTATGAGGTTAGACTCACTGGAAGATGTAGTATAAGAGACTTTTGAAGAAGAAGAACTTGAGGGATTAATAGAAGAGGAGGAATCAGCATCAAGCGAAGAAGCTGCAACAGCTGAAGTTCAAGTTCAGGGCACAATAGAGGAGAAGAATGGGAAGAAAGAAGCACCCAAACTTGAACTAAAGGCACTGCCACCCACTCTCAAGTATGCATATCTAGGAGAAAACAAAAGTTATCCAGTGATCATAAATTCATCTCTCAGCCAAGAACAAGAGGAAGAGCTACTTGAAATATTGCAAAGGCACAAAGATGCCATAGGATGGACCCTTGCTGACTTGAAGGGAATCAGTTCGGCCATATGTATGCATAAAATACTGTTAGAAGATGATGCCAAACTATCCATTCAACCCCAAAGGAGGCTGAATCCAGTCATGAAGGAAGTGGTACAGAAAGAAGTTATGAAGTTGTGGCAAGGAGGAGTGATCTATCCGATCTCAGACAGCCCATGGGTCAGCCCTGTGCAAGTTGTTCCAAAAAAGGGAGGAATCACTGTAGTCCCCAATGAGAAGAACGAACTAATCCCTACAAGGACCGTCACAGGATGGTGGATGTGCATAGACTACAGAAAACTCAACGAAGCTACACGAAAAGATCATTTCCCCCTTCCTTTCATGGATCAGATGCTGGAAAGACTGGCAGGACATACCTATTACTGTTTTCTCAATGGTTATTCAGGATATAACCAAATAGTGGTTGATCCAAGAGACCAAGAGAAAACCTCCTTCACCTGCCCATATGGAGTGTTTGCCTACAGGCGCATGCCATTTGGGCTATGCAATGCACCTGCAACTTTCCAACGCTGCATGCTTTCCATTTTTTTAGATATGATAGAAAAATTCATCGAAGTCTTTATGGATGACTTCTCAGTATTCGGAGACTCTTTTCCTAATTGCCTAGATCACCTGGCCCTGGTTTTAAAAAGATGTCAAGAAACTAATTTGGTCCTGAACTGGGAGAAATGTCACTTTTTGGTGACAGGAGGAATAGTTCTTGGTCATAAGGTTTCTAACCAAGGCATTGAAGTGGACAGAGCCAAGGTGGAACTCATTGAAAAATTACCTCCACCAAGTGATGTCAAGGCAATTAGGAGTTTTCTAGGGCATGCTGGCTTTTACAGAAGGTTTATTAAAGATTTTTCAAAGATAGCCAAGCCCTTAAGCAATCTCCTTGTATCTGATACACCATTTATCTTTGATGAAAAGTGCATGCTAGCATTTGAAAACTTGAAAAAGAGGTTGTCCTCTGCCCCTATCATTTCCCCACCTGACTGGAACCTACCATTTGAACTGTTGTACGATGCATCTGATTTCGCAATTGGGGCAGTGTTAGGACAGAGGAAAGATAACTTGGTACATGTGATATACTATGCCAGCAAAGTCCTCAATGATACTCAAAGAAACTATACCACTACTGAAAAGGAGTTGCTGGCAATAGTTTTTGTATTTGACAAGTTTAGATCATACCTCATTGGTGCCAAAGTGATTGTCTTCACAGATCACACAGCACTTAAATATTTGTTTGCTAAGCAAGAATCAAAACCAAGACTAATAAGATGGATCTTATTGTTGCAGGAATTCAATATTGAAATCAAAGACAAGAAAGGAGTGGAGAATAAGGTAGCAGATCACCTATCCAGAATCTCTCATGATAAAGGAAGAACACATGATACAAATGTAAATGAGTTCTTCCTAGATGAGCAGTTGATGACGATTCACAGAGCACCCTGGTTTGCAGATATTGCCAATTTTAAGGCAACTGGGGCTTTACATCCAGACATCAACAAACACCAGAAAAGAAAGCTCATCAATGACGTAAAGTATTTTGTTTGGGATGAACCATATCTCTTCAAGAAGTGTTCAGATGGAATTCTGAGAAGATGTGTCTCGGAAGAAGAGGGATGAGAGGTCTTGTGGAACTGCCACAGCTCATGCTATGGAGGCCATTTTGGAGGGGACAGAACTGCAGCCAAGGTATTACAAAGCAGATTCTTTTGGCCCACCATTTTCAAGGATGCCAAAGAACTGGTAAAGAATTGCAATGAATGTCAAAGAGCTGGAAACTTACCCAAAAGAAATGAGATGCCACAAAATTTCATCTTAGAACTGGAACTGTTTGATGTGTGGGGAATCGATTTCATGGGACCTTTCCCAACCTCATATTCAAACAAATACATCTTGGTAGCAGTGGATTACGTTTCCAAGTAGGTAGAGGCTATTGCAACCCCAACGAATGATAACAAGGTGGTCATGAACTTCCTCAGAAAGAATATCTTTAGCCGGTTCGGAGTCCCACGAGCACTCATCAGTGATGGAGGGAGCCATTTTTGTAACAGACCGCTAGAAGCTCTCCTCCTACGATACGGGGTGAAACACAAGATTTCCATGCCTTACCACCCCCAAACAAGTGGGCAAATTGAGATATCTAACAGAGAGCTAAAAAGGATTCTGGAAAAGACTGTGGGAGCATCAAGAAAGGATTGGTCGAAGAAGCTGGATGATGCTCTTTGGGCATACAGAACGGCATTCAAAACACCAATCGGGATGTCCCCATATCAACTGGTGTATGGAAAGGCTTGTCATCTACCATTGGAGCTGGAACACAAAGCCCTCTAGGCTCTCAAGCTGCGAAATTTTGATAGCACTGCTGCTGGTGAAAAGAGGGTCTTGCAGCTGCAAGAAATAGAGGAGTTCAGATCTCAAGCCTATGAAAATGCCAAGATTTATAAAGAAAAGGCAAAGAGAAGGCATGACCTCCATTTAACACCCAGAAGCTTTGAAGAAGGACAGCAAGTGCTCCTTTACAATTCCAAATTAAGACTCTTCCGTGGGAAACTCAAATCAAGGTGGTCAGGACCCTTTCTTGTCACAAAGGTCTCACCGTATGGGCACATAGAAATCATGGAGGAAAGTTCAAAGAGGACGTTCACTGTTAACGGACAGAGGCTCAAACACTACATGGGCAACATGGGGGAAAACCCCAAAGTGAAGTATCACCTCAAGTGATGGAGGAATCGTCGAGCTAGCGACGCTAAAAGAGCGCTTTGTTGGGAGGCATCCCAACCTAAGGTAGTTCTCTTTTCATTTTCATTTTAATAAAAATCACAAGTAGTTTCCCCCATATTGTGAGGAGCTAAGTTTGGTGTTACACACCAAAACAATACAAGAGTGAGTGTGTAATTCTATGTTTGGTGTTCCACCAAAGATTTCAGTTAGAATCACACTACGCTCCTTCAAGGGCAAATTGCTAGATCCAACCAATCAGGGGAACCACTTAACAGTAGTTAGTTTCTAGTTCATAGTTGTCTTGCTGATAACAACACATGAGATTTTCTGCATGCATTCAACCTGCTGTATTAGGCAAGGAACTAAGTTTGGTGTTCACACACCAAGTTAAGTGCTTTGGGGACAAGCAACTTCCAATAACTTTGCAGGGATTCAATCAATCTTTTGGAAAAACAGTGCACCATCATCTAAGGAAGCGAGGAAGGATGCAGAAGCTATGGAGGATGACAACAAATGGGTAGCTGGAAGGCATCACCAAAAGGTTGTATTGTTACTTGATTCCATATGCTCGGAAATAATCAAATTGGAAGTCTGAATGTGCCCTTGATTAATAGACACCCTTTAAGCTTAATTACTAGAATTTGATGTTGGTTTTTGCTTAGGTGTATGCTTGCTAGTCAAGTTGCCTGTTTTTATTTTCATCTTGCTTATTGTATACTTGTCTTTTTAAGTCCAATAAAAAGAGATGTTATGAAAGACCAGAGTGATGTTCAAGTTGTGGAGTAGGTCCTTAAATTTGTGGTGTAGTAATCACTTAGCTAAGTTGGTTCACCAACAAGGTGGGAAGGCAACTATCTGTCTTGAATCATATGCTTGAAACACACCCCATGAGACTAGCTAAATAATAAGACCCTAATAAGAAAAAGGAAAAGAACAACAAGAGTTGAAAAAGAAAGAAAAGTTAATAAAGAATAAGGCTAGGCACCAAGGGCTTGAATCTTGAGGGATATGTCTGTGGTGCTCTTGTACCAAGGATCTGCTTGGATGAATAAGTTCTTAGGAGTGCTTCATCACTTGGTAACTTGGGTTAACTTACCCGGGATTATCAACTGAAAATTCACTATCAAGAGCAACCTTGCTACAGAACATTTAGTAACCCAAAGAGGTGCTGGGCACCAAGTCCTCAAGGAAAGAAAATAACAAACCATGTGCCTGTGGTGTGTATGTATGGGGGAGAGAGACTTGAGGGAGTAAGTCCTTAGGGGTGTTTCAACACCTAGCACCTTGAACCAACTGGTTCGGTAGTGTTGGCTGAAAGCTTATCTTAAAGAGTCGCCCCCTCACAGAACACTTAGCCTAAGGAAGAAATAAACCTTGGAAAGACAAAGGGATCAATAAATAAAAGTCTCAAAGGGTGCAATCAAGTGAGTATTCCAAGGCATGATAAAGGTCTGAAAGCCAGTAAAGGAATGAACCTAAGTTGCTATGCATGAAACCCCATAAAACCAAGAACATGACTTCCACAATAATGATTCATTCCTCTTGTTATTTCATTCATCATTCTCTTGTTCCAGTACTTGCTTAGGGACAAGCAAGCTTTAAGTTTGGTGTTGTGATGCCAGGGCATTTTGGCCAGTTTCACTGACCTTTTCTTTATGGTTTTTAGGTAGTTTCATGTATTTTCTTAGGAAATAAGCAAGTTTTGGGTAAATAATCACTTACATCTTGATTCAAGCAAACACTGTGAATTTTACATAATTTCATGAGAATTATGCATGAATTAAAGGACAAATTGAATGATGCATGTCTCATAACTTGGATTAGAGCTTTGATGCACTTTATTGCTTGATTTCAGGATCAAAGAAGCAAGGAAAAACCACGTTAGTAGCCACGTTAGTCTAGCTAACGTGACCACTAACGTGGAATGAAGGCTAGCTTGCAACGTTAATGAGAAAAATAATTTCCAATAACGCCTTCGTGAGCCATCATAGCCCACGTCAGTTGCCATGTTAACTATGTTAACGTGGAAGCTAACGTGGAAGAAAAGTAGAACTCCAACGTTAGTGGTAAAAGTAAGTGCCACTAACGTTCCAAAAGGGGCAATTGGCCACGTTAAGAGCCACGTTAACTTAGTTAACGTGAGCTCTAACGTGGAAGAAGAAGATGATGCCAACGTTAGTGACACTCACCTTAGTCACTAACGTTGGACTAAGCCCATATTGGCTACGTTAAAAGCCACGTTAACCTAGTTAACGTGGACTCTAACATGGAGGGAGTAAGAATCACCAACGTTAGTGACACTCACCTTTGTCACTAACATTGGATTGAGCCACTATGAGCCACGTTAGTTGCCACGTTAATTACATTAACGTGGAAGCTAACGTGGAGAAGAGGGATGATGAGCCAACGTTAGTGACACTCACCTTTGTCACTAACGTTGGAGATGGATATCAATACCACGTTAGAAGTCACGTTAACCTAGTTAACGTGAACTCTAACGTGGGAAGTAAGGGCGTTCTGAAGCGTTAGTGACAAAGGTAAGTGTCACTAACACTCTCGAAGATTTGGCAAGCCTACGTTAAAGGCCACGTTAACTATTCTAACGTGAACTCTAACGTAGGGAGAAAGGGGTACTCTCAACGTTATTGAAAAAGGTAAACCCCCGTAACGTTTGCGAAGGGCCAAGGGTCAACGTTAGTGGTCACGTTAGTGCCACTAACGTTGAAGTTAACCTGGACCACTTTGGGTTAGGAACGTTAGTGAAAAAGGTGGTTGTCACTAACGTTCTCAACCCCACATTTTCACTTAACGTTAACACCACTAACGCCCTAAGCTAAAGTCCCTGCCTGCTTCACACTTTCTCTGCAAGTAAAGCTGAGCCCACTGAAGAAGATAACTGCTTCAACTCAAGATCCAAAAGCCCATATCCAAGACTTGAAGAATCAACTAGAAGATAAGAAGAGTAGTATATATAGGAGTAGCTTTGAACTAGAGAGGATCTTTTGGCACTATTAGAATTACTCTCTGTATTTTACTTTCTCTGCACTTCTAGTTTAACTTTCAGAATGTACTCTCCATCTTTGCTTTCCATTCTCAGAGCTATGAACAACTAAACTCCTTTCATTGGGTTAGGGAGATCTGTTGTAATTTGATGGATCAATAATAGTTTTCATTATTCTTCTTCTTTCTTTTCTCTTGATTTTACTTGAAAACTTTCAATCTTTATCCAATTGAGTAGTTATCTTGGAAAAGAAGCTATTCATACTTGGATCTCTTCTGAACCTTGGAAGAGGAATGAAGAGATCTTGCTAGAAATGCTTTCTCATGTTGGACCAAATTGGGGTTTGGACGGATATGGTGACATATAATTCTCCCAACACTTTGATTTGGAAATACATGTGGTATAATCAGTGACCACACTTCATCTCTTCTCATGAACAATTAGACCAAGGAATTGGCTATTGATCTGATTTGAGAGATTGGATTACCAAGGAATTGGAATTCAATCACTTAAGATTGCCAAGGAGATCAATGAATGCATTGATTGAGGAAGAGATGAAAATGAACTTGATCCGGAGAATGCAACATCTCCTAAGCCCAATGAATTCCCCATTTCTGATCTTACCCATTCTCTTTACTTTATGCCATTTACTTTCATGTTAAACTCCCCTTCCCCATTTAAGATTCTGCAATTTACTTCCCGTCATTTAATTTCTGCTATTTACTTTCCCGCCATTTAATTTCCTGCAATTCTCAACTCACTTTCTGCTTAGCTCAACTAGAACATTCTTCCAATTAAAGTTGCTTGACCAATCAATCCCTGTGGGATTCGATCTCACTCTACTGTGAGTTTTTACTTGACAACAATTCGGTATACTTGCCGAGGGAGATTCGTTAAGGGACAAGTTTCTGTGCATCAATTCTCTTGATTGACTTCCTCACTTTCTTGTTCTTCCACTTCCTCTTTTGCACCCAACATTTGACTCAATAGCACTTTCATGGAGGAGGTTTGTTGTTCTTCCCAAGATTTCTTCATCTCCTCTTCATATCTTTCGATCACAGATTCAAGTGTTGAGAGTCATTGGTTCAGGAAAGTTTGTGAGAGTTGTGAGTTTTCATGTTCCCTTTTCATCTCAAGTGGCTCCTGTAGATATGCAATTTCAGGTTCAAATACCTCCACCACCTCATTCTTCATTGAAAGTTTGCTTGACACAGGGACCACTTCTTCTTGCTCTTCCACTTCCTCCTTCACATCCACCAATTGTTCTTCAGCTTCCTTGCTCAGCAGCTCTAAGTTTCTCCTCATTTGCTCTAAGTGTTGATGAGCGGATAATTTATACGCTTTTTGGCATTGTTTTTAGTATGTTTTTAGTAGGATCTAGTTACTTTTAGGGATGTTTTCATTAGTTTTTATGTTAAATTCACATTTCTGGACTTTACTATGAGTTTGTGTGTTTTTCTGTGATTTCAGGTATTTTCTGGCTGAAATTGAGGGACTTGAGCAAAAATCAGATTCAGAGGTTGAAGAAGGACTGCTGATGCTGTTGGATTCTGACCTCCCTGCACTAAAAGTGGATTTTCTGGAGATAAAGAACTCGAAATGGCGCGCTTCCAATTGCGTTGGAAAGTAGACATCCAGGGCTTTCCAGAAATGTATAATAGTCCATACTTTGGCCAAGAATAGACAACGCAAACTGGCGTTCAACGCCAGGTTTCTGCCCAAATCTGGCGTCCAGCGCCAGAAAAGGATCCAAAACCAGAGTTGAAAGCCAGAAATGGATCAAAACCTGGCGTTCAACTCCACAAATGGCCTCTACACGTGCAACACTCAAGCTCAGCCCAAGCACACACCAAGTGGGCCCCGGAAGTGGATTTATGCATCAATTACTTACTCTTGTAAACCCTAGTAGCTAGTTTATTATAAATAGGACCTTTCACTATTGTATTAGACGTCTTTTTGACCATCTTTGAACGCATAGTTCTTAGACCATGGGGGCTGGCCTCTCGGCCATGCCTAGAACTTTCACTTATGTAATTTTCACGGTAGAGTTTCTACACTCCATAGATTAAGGTGTGGAGCTCTGCTGTTCCTCAAAGATTAATGCAACGTACTACTGTTTTCTATTCAATTCATCTTATTTTGCTTCTAAGATATTCATTCGTACTTCAATCTGAATGTGATGAACGTGACAATCATCATCATTCCCTATGAACGCGTGCCTGACAACCACCTCCGTTCTACATTAGAATTGAATGAGTATTTCTTAGATCTCTTAATCGGAATCTTCGTGGCGTAAGCTAGAATGATGGCGGCATTCAAGAGAATCCGGAAGGTCTAAACCTTGTCTTTGGTATTCCGAGTAGGATTCAATGAATGAATGACTGTGACGAGCTCCAAACTCACGATTGCGGGGCGTTAGTGACAGACGCAAAAGGATAGTAAATCCTATTCCAGCATGATCGAGAACCGACAGATGAATAGCCGTGCCGTGACAGGGTGCGTTGACCATTTTCACTGAGAGGATAAGATGAAGCCATTGACAAGGGTGATGCCTCCAGACGATTAGCCGTGCCGTGACAGGGCATTGGATCATTTTCCCGTGAGATGACCGAAAGTAGCCATTGACAGTGGTGATGTATCACATAAAGCCAGCCATGGAAAGGAGTAAGACTGATTGGATGAAGATAGCAGGAAAGCAGAGGTTCAGAGGGACGAATGCATCTCCATACGCTTATCTGAAACTCTCACCAATGATTTACATAAGTATTTCTATCTTTACTTTTATTAATAAATTTCGAAAACTCCATACTATTTTATATCTGCCTGACTGAGATTTATAAGGTGACCATAGCTTGCTTCATACCAATAATCTCCGTGGGATTCGACCCTTACTCACGTAAGGTATTACTTGGACGACCCAGTGCACTTGCTGGTTAGTTACACGGAGTTGTGAACCATGGTCTTAGCATCGTGTTTTTGGCGCCATTACCAGGGAAAGAAAGAGCGATGAATTTTACATAATTAAAGTGTAATCACGATTCCGCGTACCAAGTTTTTGGCGCCGTTGCCGGGGATTGTTTGAGTTTTCGGCAAGCTTTTGGTTCGGTAACATCAGTGCCAAGTTTGGATCCGGCAACAACACCAAGTTTTTGGCGCCGTTACCGGGGATTGTTCGAGTTTGGACAACTGACGGTTCATCCTGTTGCTCAGATTAGGTAATTTTCTTTTTATTTTATTTTCAAAAAAATTTTTCAAAAATATTTCTAAAATTTTCTCACCTGTTTTCGAAAAAAAAAAATTTATTTTATTCAAAATTTTTAAAGAATGAATTCTAGTGTTTCATGAAGCATGTGAAGCCTGGCAGGCTATAAAGCCATGTCTAAATTCTTTTGGACTGAGGTTTCCAACCATCAGCTGTTATACGACTATAGGGTATGTCAGGCATGTCATGTCTGATTTACATGCTGAAGCTTGGCTGGCCATTGGCCATGTCTAGTGTTTTGGACCGGAGCTTTCATTGAAAGCTTGGCTGGCTAGTGAGCCATGTCTAATTCCTGGACTGAAGCTTTAGACTAACAATGCAAGATTCCTAGAATTCATATTAAAAAATTTTTGGAATCCTTATTTTCTTTTTTTTTAATTAATTTTCGAAAAATACAAAAAAATTAGAAAATCATAAAAATCAAAAATATTTTTTTGTTTCTTGTTTGAGTCTTGAGTCATGTTATAAGTTTGGTGTCAATTGCATGTGCATCTTGCATTTTTTTCGAAAATTCATGCATTCATAGTGTTCTTCATGATCTTCAAGTTGTTCTTGGTAAGTCTTCTTGTTTGATCTTGATGATTTTTTGTTGTGTCTTTTCATGTTTATCATATGCATTCTTGAATTCTTAGTGTCTAAGCATTAAAGAATTCTAAGTTTGGTGTCTTGCATGTTTTCTTTGCATTAAAAATTTTTCAAAAATATGTTCTTGATGTTCATCATGACATTCAAAGTGTTCTTGGTGTTCATCTTGACATTCATAGCATTCTTGCATGCATTGCATCATTTTTCTTGTTTTTCTCTCTCTTCATTAAAAATTCAAAAATAAAAAAAATATCTTTCCCTTTTTCTCTCTCATCAAATTCAAAAATTTGAGTTGACTTTTTCAAAATTTTTTAAAATCAAGTTGTTTCTTATGAGTCAAATCAAATTTTCAATTTGAAAATCTTATCTTTTTCAAAATCTTTTTCAAAAATCAAATCTTTTTCAAAATTCTTAGTTATTTTCGAAAATTCAAAAAATATTTTTCAAAAATCTTTTTCTTATTTTTATACCAAATTTTCGAAAATAACAATAACAATTAATGTTTTGATTCAAAAAATTTGAAGTTTGTTACTTGCTTGTTAAGAAAGATTCAAACTTTAAGTTCTAGAATCATATCTTGTGATTTCTTATGAATCAAGTCATTAATTGAGATTTTAAAAATCAAATCTTTTTCAAAACTAATTTCTAAAATATCTTCTTATCTTACCTTTTTCAAAAAGTTGGTTTCAAAATATCTTTTCTAACCTCCTAACTTCTTATCTTTTCAAAATTTGTTTCAACTAACTAACTAACTTTTTGTTTGTTTCTTAACTTTTTCAAAACTACCTAACTAACTCTCTTTCTAATTTTCGAAAATATCTTCCCTCTTTTTCAAAAATTTCTTTTTAATTAACTAATTATTCTTATTTTTATTTTTGATTTTAAAAATTTTCGAAAAATACTAACATTTTTCAAAAACCATTTTCGAAAATCACTAACCCTTTTTCAAAAATTATTTTCGAAAATTTTCCCTCTCCCATCTTATTCTATTTATTTATTCATCTACTAACATCTCATCTCACATCTCAACCCTCCTCATAGTTGTGTTTCTTCCATTATATTACATTCTTTGTCTCCCTCTTTTCTTCCACTCACAAAGGGATCCCTATACTGTGGTATAAAGGATCCATATTATTATAATTATTTCTCTGTGCCCTCTTCTTTGTCATATGAGCAGGAGCAAGGATAAGAACATTCTTGTGGAAGCAGATCCAGAACCTGAAAGGACTCTGAAAAGGAAACTAAGAGAAGCTAAAATACAACAATTCAGAGATAACCTTTCAGAAATTTTTGAACAGGAAGAGGAGATGGCAGCCGAAAATAATAATAATGTAAGGAAGATGCTTGGTGACTTTACTGCACCTAATTCCAATTTACATGGAAGAAGCATCTCCATTCCTGCCATTGGAGCAAACAACTTTGAGCTGAAACCTCAATTAGTTTCTCTGATGCAGCAGAACTGCAAGTTTCATGGACTTCCATCTGAAGATCCTTTTCAGTTCTTAACTGAATTCTTGCAGATTTGTGATACTGTTAAGACTAATGGAGTGGATCCTGAAGTCTACAGGCTCATGCTTTTCCCATTTGCTGTAAGAGACAGAGCTAGAATATGGTTGGACTCTCAACCTAAAGATAGCCTGAACTCTTGGGATAAGCTGGTCACGGCTTTCTTAGCCAAGTTCTTTCCTCTTCAAAAGCTGAGCAAGCTTAGAGTGGATGTTCAAACCTTCAAACAAAAAGATGGTGAATCCCTCTATGAAGCTTGGGAGAGATACAAAGGACTGACCAAAAAGTGTCCTACTGACATGCTTTCAGAATGGACCATCCTGGATATATTCTATGATGGTTTATCTGAGCTATCAAAGATATCATTGGATACTTCTGCAGGTGGATCCATTCACCTAAAGAAAATGCCTGCAGATGCTCAAGAACTCATTGACATGGTTGCTAATAACCAGTTCATGTACACTTCTGAAAGGAATCCTGTGAATAATGGGACGCCTATGAAGAAAGGAGTTCTTGAAGTTGATACTCTGAATGCCATATTGGCTCAGAATAAAATATTGACTCAGCAAGTCAATATGATCTCTCAGAGTCTGCATGGAATGCAAGCTGTATCCAACAGTACTCAAGAGGCATCTTCTGAAGAAGAAACTTATGATCCTGAAAACCCTGCAATAGTAAAGGTAAATTATTTAGGTGAACCTTATGGAAACACCTATAACTCATCATGGAGAAATCATCCAAATTTCTCATGGAAGGATCAAAAGCCTCAACAAGGCTTTAATAATGGTGGAAGAAACAGGTTTAACAATAATAAACCTTTTCCATCATCCACTCAGCAACAGACAGAGAACTCTGAACAAAATACTTCTAATTTGGCAAACTTAGTCTCTGATCTGTCTAAGGCTACTGTAAGTTTCATGAATGAACCCAGGTCTTCCGTTAGAAATTTGGAAGCACAAGTGGGCCAGCTGAGTAAAAGGATCACTGAAATCCCTCCCAGTACTCTCCCAAGCAATACAGAAGAGAACCCAAAAGGAGAGTGCAAGGCCATTGACATAAGCACCATGGCCGAACCTACAAGGGGAGTGGAGGACGTGAATCCCAAGGAGGAAGACCTCCTGGGACGTCCAGTGATCAATAAAGAGCTTCCCTCTGAGGAACAAAAGGACTCTGAGGCTCATCTAGAGACCATAGAGATTCCATTGAACCTCCTTATGCCCTTCATGAGCTCTGATGAGTATTCCTCTTCTGAAGAGAATGAGGATGTTACTGAAGAGTAAACTGCCAAGTTTCTTGGTGCAATCATGAAGCTGAATGCCAAATTATTTGGCATTGATACTTGGGAAGTTGAACCTCCCTTGTTCATCAATGAAATAAGTGATCTGGATCAACTGACATTGCCTCAGAAGAGACAGGATCCTGGAAAGTTCATAATACCCTGTACCATAGGCACCATGATCTTTAAGGCTCTGTGTGACCTTGGCTCAGGAATAAACCTCATGCCCCTCTCTGTAATAGAGAAACTGGGAATCTATGGGGTGCAAGCTGCTAAAATCTCATTAGAGATGACAGACAATTCAAGAAAACAGGCATATGGACAAGTAGAGGACGTGTTAGTAAAGGTTGAAGGCCTTTACATCCCTGCTGATTTCATAGTCCTGGATACTGGAAAGGAAGAGGATGAATCCATCATCCTAGGAAGACCTTTCTTGGCCATAGCAAGAGCTGTGATTGATGTTGACAGAGGTGAAATAGTCCTTCAATGGAATGAGGACTCCCTTGTGTTTAAAACTCAAGGATCTCCCTCTGCAACCATGGAGAGGAAGCAGAAAAAGCTCCTCTCAAAGCAGAGTTAACCAGAGCCCCCACAGTCAAACTCTAAGTTTGGTGTTGGAGAGTTTCAACAATGCTCTGAACATCTGTGAGGCTCCATGAGAGCCCACTATCAAGCTATTGACATTAAAGAAGCGCTTGTTGGGAGGCAACCCAATTTTTATTTATCTAACTATACTTTCCTTAGTTATATGTCTTTGTAGGTTCATGATCATGTGGAGTCACAAAATAAATATAAAAATTGAAAACGGAATCAAAAACAGCAGAAGAAAAATCACACCCTGGAGAAGCATCTGTCTGGCGTTCAGCGCCAGAACAGAGCATGGTGCTGGCGCTGAACGCCCAAAATGGGCAGCTTCTGGGTGCTGAACGCCAGAACAGGCATGGTTCTGGCGTTCAACGCCAGAAATGGCACACAAATGGGCGTTGAACGCCCAAAATGGCCACCAACCTGGCGCTGAACGCCCAGAGTTGTGTGCAAAGGCATTTCTACATGCCTAATGGGTGCAGGGATGTAAATCCTCGAACACCTCAGGATCTGTGGACCCCACAGGATCCCCACCTACCTCCACTCACATCCATCCACTCTTCCCCATAAACCTACCTCATAAACCCCACCTACCTTCAAAATTCAAAACCAATTTCCCACCCAAACCCACTGATGAGTATTTTGGTGAAAAATAAATTTCTCCCAAAACACACAAATCTAACCGGCAAGTGTACCGGGTCGTATCAAGTAATAAAAACTCACGGGAGTGAGGTCGATCCCACAGGGATTGAAGGATTGAGCAATTTTAGCTTAGTGGTTAATTTAGTCAAGCGAATCAAGATTTGGTTGAGTGTTTTGTGATTTGCAGAAATTAAATTGCATGGAAGTAAAGAGAACAGGGAATTAAAGTGCTGAATCTTAAAGAACACGAAATTAAATAGCAGAAACTTAGAATGCAAGAAATGTAAATTGCGGAATCTTAAAATGCAAGAAATGTAAACGGCTGGAATTGTAAAGGGAATTGGGGATTGGATTTGCAGAATTTAAACAAGGAAAAGTAAATTGCATCACGCAGAGAAGTAGAAGAGGTGTGGGATCAAATTGGATCTCAGAGCAGAAAAGTAAATGAACATGGAAAACAGTAACAGAGAATGTAAAATTGGGAAATTAGATCTCAGGACCCAGAGACTAGAAAACCAAGTCTAGATCTCAATGCCTTCCTAGATCCAACAAGAAATTGTAATTGAAATTCAAAGAAAGTGGATGAAGAGCAATTAACAGAAATTGAAATCCAATCAAGCAGTAAATAAAGCAGTGAGATCCAAGGTTGAGATTGAAATAGAATTTCTTCAATTCTCCAACCCAAAATCCAAGACAATTGTAATTGAATTTGAAAATAATAAAACTGAGAGGAAGAGAAGTGAATTCTCCTTCCCCAAGACAAAGAAATTAAAGATCACTCAATATCCAAAGCTCTCCGAAAACTATTATGAAAATTCCAAAAGAAAGCTCTCTGAAGAACTTGAATTCTATCCTATTTATACACTTTCTTCAAATGATCTTGAAGCCTTGAGTTGGGCCTTTGCTCTTGGTGGAATTGAGTTGAAAGAGGCCTTGGTTGATTGCTCTTGAAGTTTGGAGAAGAACCAAAGTGAACCAATTGAACCGGGTTGGAGTTTTGCAAAAGTTGGACCAAAAGTTGGAGCAAAAGTTAGGGTCTAACTTTTGGTCCAACTTTTCATATCAGCCAACATAACTTGCTGATACTCACGTTGGTGCAAAAGTTAGGGGTCTAACTTTTGCACCAACGTTGGCCTTCCTTGGTGCACTTGTGGCGCCAACGTTAGCCCAAAAGTTAGGGGCTAACGTTGGCGCAAACTTTTGCTCCTCCCCTTGTAGTTTTCATGTGCCAACGTTAGCCTCAAAGTTAGGGGCTAACGTTGGCGCAAACTTTTGGTGCCCAGGGAGTGTTTTTCTCATGCCAACGTTAGCCTCAAAGTTAGGGGCTAACGTTGGCGCAAACTTTTGGTGCCCAGGGGTGATTTTCATGTGCCAACGTTAGCCTCAAAGTTAGGGGCTAACGTTGGCGCAAACTTTTGGTACCCAGGGAGTGATTTTCAAGTTCCAACGTTAGCCCAAAAGTTAGGAGCTAACGTTGGGGCTAACTTTTCACCCAAAAGTTTGTGCAAAAGTTTGAGGCTAACTTTAGGTCCAGCTTTTTGCTTCCTGGTTCAATTTCACTTATTCCATTGTCTTCTCTTTACTCCTAGCTATTCCTTCTTGCTTCAACCTTTCTCCAAGCTTTCTTCACCTATCATTAATCAACCAAACACATCAAAGCTATGCTTAAAATCATGAGATATTCATTCTTTCATAATATGTGACAATTATAGTATAAAACCTCATGAAATAGCATGAATTCATACATGGTTGATTCAATCAAAGGAAACATGAAAATCTACCTAATTGGCTTGCTTGTAGCTCAAGAAAGTGCATAATTCTAATGAAAACAAAAGAAAAAGACTAGTTAAAATAGGCTAAGATGACTTGTCATCACCCACCCATATGGCCGAAACCTTTCCCCCCTCCCTTCCCTATATAAAGCCCTTCATTCTTCTTCAAAGTCACACAACACAACCCCTCTATACCCTTCTTGGCCGAACCACATCACCTTCTCCCTCTCCTCCATTTCTTCTTCTTCTTTATCTATTCTTTCTTCTCTTGCTCGAGGGCGAGCAACATTTTAAGTTTGGTGTGGTAAAATCATAGCTTTTTTTCCATAACCATTGATGGCACCTAAGGCCAGAGAAACCTCTAGAAAGAGGAAAGGGAAGACAAAAGCTTCCATCAAGGATCTATAGCTCAGTGGTAGAACATTTGACTGCAAATCAAGAGATCCCTGAGATACCTCAGGGGATACATTTTCTTCCACACAATTATTGGAAGCAACTAAGGGTGGAACATCAAGAGCACTCCATCATCCTTCATGAAATCAGAGAAGATCTAAAAGCAATGAAGGAGGAGCAACAAAGACAAGGAAGAGACATAGAAGAGCTCAAGGACATCATTGGTTCCTCAAGAAGGAAACGCCGCCATCACTAAGGTGGATTCATTCCTTGTTCTTATTTCTTCTGTTTTTCGTTTTCTATGTTATGTGCTTATATGTGTTTGTGTCTTCATTACATGATCATTAGTAGTTAGTAACTATGTCTTAAAGTTATGAATGTCCTATGAATCCATCACCTCTCTTAAATGAAAAATGTTTTAATTCAAAAGAACAAGAAGTACATGAGTTTCGAATTTATCCTTGAACTTAGTTTAATTATATTGATGTGGTGACAATGCTTCTTGTTTTCTGAATGAATGCTTGAACAGTGCATATGTCTTTTGAAGTTATTGTTTAAGAATGTTAAATATGTTGGCTCTTGAAAGAATGATGACTAGGAGACATGTTATTTGATAATCAGAAAAATCATAAAAATGATTCTTGAAGCAAGAAAAAGCAGCAAAGAACAAAGCTTGCAGAAAAAAAATAGGCGAAAAAAAAATAGAAAGAAAAAGCAAGCAGAAAAAGCCAAAAGCTCTTAAAACCAAGAGGCAAGAGCAAAAAGCCAATAACCCTTAAAACCAAAAGGCAAGGGCAAATAAAAAGGATCCCAAGGCTTTGAGCATCAGTGGATAGGAGGGCCATAAAGGAATAAAATCCTGGTCTAAGCGGCTAAACCAAGCTGTCCCTAACCATGTGCTTGTGGCGTGTAGGTGTCAAGTGAAAACTTGAGACTGAGCGGTTAAAGTCAAGGTCCAAAGCAAAAAAAAAGTGTGCTTAAGAACCCTGGACACCTCTAATTGGGGACTTTAGCAAAGCTGAGTCACAATCTGAAAAGGTTCACCCAATTATGTGTCTGTGGCATTTATGTATCCGGTGGTAATACTGGAAAACAAAGTGCTTAGGGCCACGGCCAAGACTCATAAAATAGCTGTGTTCAAGAATCATCATACTGAACTAGGAGAATCAATAATACTATCTGAACTCTGAGTTCCTATAGATGCCAATCATTCTGAACCTCAATGGATAAAGTGAGATGCCAAAACTATTCAAGAGGCAAAAAGCTATAAGTCCCGCTCATTTGATTGGAGCTATGTTTCATTGATAGTTTGGAATTTATAGTATATTCTCTTCTTTTTATCCTATTTGATTTTCAGTTGCTTGGGGACAAGCAACAATTTAAGTTTGGTGTTGTGATGAGCGGATAATTTATATGCTTTTTGGCATTGTTTTTAGTAGGTTCTAGTTACTTTTAGGGATGTTTTCATTAGTTTTTATGTTAAATTCACATTTCTGGACTTTACTATGAGTTTGTTTGTTTTTCTGTGATTTCAGGTATTTTCTGGCTGAAATTGAGGGACTTGAGCAAAAATCAGATTCAGAGGTTGAAGAAGGACTGCTGATGCTGTTGGATTCTGACCTCCCTACACTCAAAGTGGATTTTCTGGAGCTACAAACTCGAAATGGCGCGCTTCCAATTGCGTTGGAAAGTAGACATCCAGGGCTTTCCAGCAATGTATATTAGTTCATACTTTGGCCAAGAATAGACAACGCAAACTGGCGTTCAACGCCAGCTTTCTGCCCAAATCTGGCGTCCAGCGCCAGAAAAGGATCCAAAACCAGAGTTGAATGCCAGAAATGGATCAAAACCTGGCGTTCAACTCCACAAATGGCCTCTACACGTGCAACACTCAAGCTCAGCCCAAGCACACACCAAGTGGGCCCCGGAAGTGGATTTATGCATCAATTACTTACTCTTGTAAACCCTAGTAGCTAGTTTATTATAAATAGGACCTTTCACTATTGTATTAGACGTCTTTTTGACCATCTTTGAACGCATAGTTCTTAGACCATGGGGGCTGGCCTCTCGGCCATGCCTAGACCTTTCACTTATGTAATTTTCACGGTAGAGTTTCTACACTCCATAGATTAAGATGTGGAGCTCTGCTGTTCCTCAAAGATTAATGCAACATACTACTGTTTTCTATTCAATTCATCTTATTTCGCTTCTAAGATATTCATTCGTACTTCAATCTGAATGTGATGAACGTGACAATCATCATCATTCCCTATGAACGCGTGCCTGACAACCACCTCCGTTCTACATTAGAATTGAATGAGTATCTCTTAGATCTCTTAATCGGAATCTTCGTGGCGTAAGCTAGAATGATGGCGGCATCTAAGAGAATCCGGAAGGTCTAAACCTTGTCTGTGGTATTCCGAGTAGGATTCAATGAATGAATGACTGTGACGAGCTCCAAACTCGCGATTGCGGGGCGTTAGTGACAGACGCGAAAGGATAGTAAATCCTATTCCAGCATGATCGAGAACCGACAGATGAATAGCCGTGCCGTGACAGGGTGCGTTGACCATTTTCATTGAGAGGATAAGATAAAGCCATTGACAAGGGTGATGCCTCCAGACGATTAGCCGTGCCGTGACAGGGCATTGGATCATTTTCCCGAGAGATGACCGAAAGTAGCCATTGACAGTGGTGATGTATCACATAAAGCCAGCCATGGAAAGGAGTAAGACTGATTGGATGAAGATAGCAGGAAAGCAGAGGTTCAGAGGGACGAATGCATCTCCATACGCTTATCTGAAACTCTCACCAATGATTTACATAAGTATTTCTATCTTTACTTTTATTAATAAATTTCGAAAACTCCATACTATTTTATATCTGCCTGACTGAGATTTATAAGGTGACCATAGCTTGCTTCATACCAACAATCTCCGTGGGATTCGACCCTTACTCACGTAAGGTATTACTTGGACGACCCAGTGCACTTGCTGGTTAGTTACACGGAGTTGTGAACCATGGTCTTGGCATCATGTTTTTGGCGCCATTACCAGGGAAAGAAAGAGCGATGAATTTTACATAATTAAAGTGTAATCACGATTCCGTGTACCAAGTGTCTATCCATTTTCTTGTAGAGGATATCTTGCTCTTTCTAGGATTGTTCTTGCTTTTCCAATAATTCTCTGGATTTTTGAAGGGAATCCTCAGCTACTAGCTCAAAAGATGAAGGTTGAGAGAAATTTTGTGGATATGGATATGTTGTGGTGAGGTTGTTTTGAGTGGTATGGAATGAATCTTGTGAGTTGTAAAATGAATTTTGTGAATGTTGAGATGAGTCTTCTGTGTAGTAAAATGAATCTTGTGGTTGGTGAGATAAGGTGTGTGGATCTTGAAGGAGGTTTTGTGTCGAGGCAAAATCAAGTGATGAAGACTTTTCAAAAGAGAAACTGGGAGGTGAGGGTGGACAATTTTACATAAATGAATTGAAGGTTTACTCAAGTGATGATGGCTCTTGATTAATGGAGTATGACACATAGGGTGCTCTTTGATTTTGATCCTCCCAAGCACCACTTGAAGAATTGTTGAATTCATCACAGTATGGATCATCTTGTGGCATTGGTGGACAATTTTGCATGAATTTATTGAAAGCACACTCCAGTGATGATGTCTCTTGATGAACAAAGTATGGATCATCAAGATTCCTTTGATTTTGCCTCCCAGTCATAATATGAGTGGTTGTTATAGCAGTATGAGTCATCTTGTGGCTCTGGGAGGTGTTCATACTTTGTCATTCCTTGGTGATACTCCCAGCCACCATTAGAATAATGACTTGAATCATTTTGTGGTGGTGGAAAATATCCCATATGATTCTCTTGCTCATCTTGTGGTTCTAAGACATATCTTCATGGATTGGAGTGCTCAGGATCTGTAATTTGTTGGTGATATTCCCAGCCATCATTAGAAATTGGTGATGGTGGGTAGTATCCCACAAAATTTGTTTGATCATAAGATGAGTTGAACTCCATTTGAATTTTGTAAAACACAACACCAAGGAAAATTGAAATTCATATGTCAGAGAAGAATTTCTTAGTAAGGCAATAACTCAAACATCTTGGTGTCAGTTTAAAATAGAGAACAAAAACAAAGAAAATGCTTAATCTAGACTTCTCACCCACTTAATTATTGTCGATCTAAATCAATCTCCGGCAACGGTGCCAAAACCTTGATGGGTGGAAAATTAGATTTCCACACAAAACTCACCAGCAAGTGTACCGGGTCGCACCAAGTAGTAAAACTCACTTAGAGTGAGGTTGATCCCACAGGGATTGATGGATCAAGCAATTTTAGTGAGTAATTAGTCTAGTCAAGCTAACATTGGTGAATTGGGTGAAAAGTGACCAACAGAATGTAAATGACAAGAAATTTAAAGTTGCAGAAAGTAAATGAGCAAAAACGTAAAGAGCAAGGAATGTAAATTGGCAAAATCTTAAATGACAAAAAAGGTAAATTGCATGAAATATAAAGGGGGCTGGGTGCTGGAAAGATTAAATGAGAGCAGTAAAACAAGCAATCGAAGAGATCTTGAGAACAAGTGACAGGAAATTTAAAGTACAGGAAAATTAAATTCAGATCACAGTAGCTCAAATGTAAAGTGCAGAGGAACAAAAGTGCAGAAAAGTAAATCACAGAGAAGGAAATTGTAGCAGAAAAGTAAATCAGCAAGAAGATTTAGATCAATTCTGAAATCTCAAAGAGAAATTAACAATTTCAATGAAGTAGCAAAAATAGACAAAAAGCCAAGAGCTCAATTGCTCTCTTGATCAAAATAGAAAGGAAATTGCAGAAAAAGGAAAATGAAACAGAAAGAAAAGAAAACCCAAATCTGATTTTTCAATTCTCAAGTTCAAAAAGAAAAATTTAAACAAAGAGCTCTCTATTATATTCCTACTCCTATTGCTCTCTAGCAGAGCCAGCCTTTTTTAATGAAATAAAACTGATGCCTTTTTATAGGCTTTACAAAATGAAAATAAAATTGAAATTGAAAATAAATTACAATTAAATGAAATTCCTAATTTAACTGATCTTTGTGCCTTTGAGTGATGATAATGGGCTTTGCTTGCTTTAAATTTGAAGAAGAGTGGATCTGGATGGCTTGGTTCAAGTGGCATGGGTCAGGGTTGCTTGGTTCACTCCCAGTGGAGCACTGCGTTGCCTTGTTTGGGCGCTACTTTGTTTCCTTGCTACGCCTTGCTTCCTTTGGTTCAGCGCTACGTTGGTTAGGTTGAGCGCTCCTTAGTGTATGACCAGTACGAGCTTCCCAAGCCCAATAAGCCCGAAAAAGTTAACAAAATTGAACGTGGCGCTCACTATTTATTGAGCGCTAGGCTTTCCTTTTAATTCACATAGCTTTCTCTTTAATGAACGCTAGTGTTCATTCATGCTTTCAATAATGCCAATGAATTAACGTTTAAAGCATGATTGGTTCCTTTGCCAATTAGCTTTAACGGCATTAATAATGAAATGCATGCTTTAATTTATTTCATTGCATTCATTCACTTGGCATTAATGATTTAATGTTTCAAGCATGCATGCTTGCATTTTAATTAATAAAGCTAATGCATTAACGTTGAAGTTCTTTTGCCAATGCATTTACTTTAATTAATAATGCATTACGTGCATGCTTGCATTGCTTTATTAGTAATGCTAAGTAATGTAACGTTCATTCATTCTTAGCATAATGCATGCATGCTTTAATTCATGAAAATGCATGCATAAGGCATTAATGCTAATGCCAAGGCTTCATGGTCATGGGCCACGCTTTTAAAAGCGTGGTCTAAGGTTCTAAAGCTTGCTCAACTTCAAAGTGTGTCCCAAAATCCTTCTTTTCTTCTTTTGAACTAATTTTGTGCTATTTTGCTTTTTTTTTACTTATTTCCTACAAAATTTATAAAATCAAAAGATCAAAGAAATATACCAATTAAGCACAAAGGCATTCAGTATTTAAGCACTAATCATAAATTTCTTGTATGAAAAAGTATAGAAAAACATGACATGATGACATGTCATCATATAGCCACAAAGAGTTCTAAGTTGCCCATCCATCTCAAGCAAAGCATATTCAAGTGGGCTAATTAAGCTTAGAGATGAAAGATTTACCCACTTGAATGAAGGAATAGATGGTGATGGCTTTGGGAGAGAGGTCTCCAACAATTTTAGCAAGGTGATTTCCAGCTCCATTCCCTTGAGCTTTTCCTTGACAACTTCCACTTCTTGACAAGCTTTTGCAATAGTAACCTCTTCCTCTAATTCAATGGGAGAGAGTTCAATTGTAGGTAGTAACTCATTGACTATTGAAATCATCTCATGATCAACAGCTTCCAAGTCTTCAACCATGATATGCCTTGGAGGTTGTACACCCTCTTCAACATCAAATTCAAACGTCTTGGAAGGAGGCTCTATGACTGGACTTTCCCATGGAGGTTATGCATCTCCCAAGTCTTCAACCACTTCCTTTTCTTCTATAATTTTGGCTTTCTCCACTTGCTCTAGTACAAAATTAGACTCCTCGTTAATGTCTTCCCTTTCAAGACAACTCTCCTCAAGGGACTTTACTACCTTCACCTTTAGGGCCTCCTCTAGCTTCTTGTGAAGTATGAGATCCATTTCGTCCCTAAGACGATCCCTTCTCTCTTGTTCTGGGTCAGTAGCATCATTGGGATCATGTTGCTCTTGGATTGATGGATGTGGGTGCTCTTCCAAAGAGGGCGGTGATGGGATGGAGAGATCATTATGTGGTTGAAAAGGAGGTGCACTAGAGCTTGAGGGTTGATTGTTGGGAGTATTCAATGATCCAATCTGTGAGTCGAGAGCTTGTAAAACAGAAGTCAGACCATTTAAGGTGGAGTTAAGTGTGTTCTCCATGGTCTTTTGTCGCTGTGCAAGAGATTGAAGCATCTCGTCATAGGAAGATGAAGGAGGGCAATTGTTTTGGAATTGGGGTGGTTCTATGTATGGTTCATATAGTGGTTGGTAGGGTGGAGAAGGATTAGGGTCATATGGGGGTGTTTGGTGGTAAGGGACTTGTGAGTATGGTGGTTCAAAATTATGGTGAGGATGTGGTTCATAAGCATATGGTGGGGCTTATTGGTAACTACAAGGGGGTCCACCATATTCATCATCTTGGTACGCACTCTGGAATGGCTCTTGACCATGGTAAATTGGTAGAGGTTGGTTGTCACGAAAGGGTCCACCATAACCATTGTCTGGGGATGCATCATAGTATGGTTGTTAGTCATAGTGCATTGGAGGGGGTTGTCGCCAAGAGGGTTGATCAAATCCTTGTGGCTCCTTCCATCTTTGACTGTTCCAACCTCGATGCATGTTCTCATTATAGCGTCCATTCCCTATAACATACTTGGAACCAAACTCATAGTGACAGGGGTTAGAATTCATAGTAGCTAATAAAATTTAAAAACAAAACAAATAAACAAGCAAAAAGCAAATATTTACAATAACCAATAATAAGGCACACGTTTGCAATTCTCCGGCAACGGCGCCATTTTGACGAACGGACTTTTGCTAGTAAAGAATTCACAAAAGTGATCGCGTTGTAAGTATAGTTTCTAAACCAACAAAGAATCCTTTCATACAAAAACTTGTTTGTCACTAAAGCAAACCCAATAAAAATAATAACCGAAGTATTTAAACCTCGGGTCGTCTCTCAAGGAATTGCAGGGAGGTGTAATTATTATTAGTTATGGAAAAATATATTTTTGGGTTTTTGAAAGGTTGAACAAGGAATGTAAATTGCGAGAAAGTAAATTAATAACTAAAAAAGCTCTTGGCAAGGTATGAAAACTGGACGTCCTATCCTAGTTATCCTTATCAATTGTGATGAGAATGGTCCACTGCTTCCACTTAGTTAACCCTTACTAAATAAAAGAAAGTCAAGTGGACTAATCAATTTGATTCCTCAAGTCCTAGTCAACTCCTATGGAAAGACTAGCTTTAGAGGTATCCAAATCAATCAGCAATTTTCAATTAACAAGCAACAAAGGAGTTTGATAACTCAAGTGTCTCCAATTAATCAATTCAAGCCAAGAATGTAAATTGTTAAATTAAAATCATAAATCTAAAATACCTCAAATTGCATTAAATAAAGAAATCAAATCTAACATGGAGTTCATAAACCAAATAGCAACATAAAGTAATCAACAAAGGGAATAAATAAACTAGAAAGCTAGAACAAATAAAAGTAGAAGAGAAATTAAATTAAAGGAACATTGAACCTAGAATTAAGAAGAAGTAATCCTAAAATTAAGAGAAATCCTAAATCCTAAAACCTAGAGAGATGAGAGAGCCTCTCTCTCCAAAAACTACATCTAAAACCTAAATTGTGAATAATGAGAAGTCTCTCTTCATTCCTCCATTCTGTAGCCTCTAATCTGTGTTTTTGGGCCGAGAACTGGGTCAAAAACAGCCCAGAAATCGCTGGGGGCGAATTCTGATACGCTGAAATTTCGCAGATGCGATGCGTGCGCGTGATGCATGCGTGTGCATCGTTTATCTTTAGGGCAACTATGGCAAATTATATATCATTTCGAAGCCCCAGATGTTAGCTTTCCAATGCAACTAGAACCGTCTCATTTGAATCTCTGTAGCTCAAGTTATGGTCAATTTAGTACAAAGAGGTCAGGCTAGACAGCTTTAGCAATTCCTACAATTTCTTGTATTTCTTCCACTTTTACATGCTTCCTTTCTATCCTCTAAGCCATTCTTATCCTGTAAACCCTGAAATCACTTAACACACACATTAAGGCATCGAATGGTATCAAAGAAGCATGTTTTCAATCATAGCACAAAATTAGGAAGGAAAATGCAAAACATGCAAATTATATGAATAAGTGAGCAGAGAGTTGTTAAAAACCACTCAATTGAGCACAAGATAAACCATAAAATAGTGGTTTATCAGGCACCGTTTCCGGGGATTGATTTAGATTGACAATGATTAAGTAGCGGATAATCTAGATTGAGCATTTTTCTTTGTTTTTGTTAAACCCACAAACTCTTTGAGATTTTGTTTCTGCTAACTGTAGCTCCACTCTAGCAATAGAGTGTTCTGCTTTTGTTTTTGGTTTGTTTGTGTTGTATGCCAGGAGGAAGAAGAGGTGCATCCACCTCCTTTGATTTTGAACCAGAGAGAATCTTCTTGAGGCTAAGAAGAGAAGCAAAAGGAAAGGGAGTGATTGGAGAAGAAGAATCAGAAAAAGGGAGATCAAGAGATGGAGGATAATCTCCCTAATCCACTAGAGGAGGTGGCCAACAACAATGGCCAACCTGCAAGGAGAGTTCTAGCCTCTTAGACCATCCCCAAACCAAGAAACTGTGGGAGCAATATACTCACTCCAAATGTCCATGCCAATAACTTTAAGTTGAAGCCTCAACTTATCACTTTGGTGCAGAACAATTGCTCTTATGGAGGGAGTCCTCTTGAAGACCCAAATCAACACTTATCTGTCTTCCTGAGGATATGTGAAACAGTCAAGACAAATGGTGTGCATCCAGATATCTATAAGTTGCTGTTATTTCCATTCTCTTTGAGGGATAAGGCGTCTCAATAGCTGGAGACATTCCCCAAAGAAAGCATCAATAACTGGGATGATTTGGTGAGCAAATTCCTAGCTAAATTCTACCCACCTCAGAGAATCATCAGGCTAAAAACAGAAGTGTAAAATTTCACTCAAATGGATGGGGAATCACTTTATGAGGCCTGGGAGAGATACAAAGCCTTGATAAGGAAATGCCCACCTGACATGTTCAACGAGTGGGTCAGACTTCAGAACTTCTATGAGGGCTTGACTCTAAAAGCTCAAGAGGCTTTGGATTGCTCTGCAGGAGGCTCACTTCAGCTAATGAAAACAACAGAAGAGTCTCAAAATCTTATAGATACTGTTGCAAATAACCAATAATTCTATTCTCATCAAAGGCAATGCCAACCAACATCAACTCCAAAGAAGGGTGTATTTGAGCTTGAAGCTATGGACACTATCTTGACACAAAACAAATTGATGTACCAACAAATCCAACAGCAAATGGAAATGATGGTGAAGAGAATAGATGGTCTTCAACTAGCTGTAGTGAGCACTGCAAACCAACCACCAGTTGTGTGGGGACAAAATGAAGAAAGCTGTGAAGAGCAACAGCCTGAACAAGTTCAATATATGCACAACCAAGGATCTGGACAGAATGAGTTCCATGGGGACACCTACAACTCCTCTTGGAGGAACCACCCCAATCTGAAGTGGGGAGAAAATCAAAACTCATGGCAAAGAAACTCTAACCCAAGCAACTCCCGCAACATAAACCACCAAAACCATCAAACCACTAACCAAAATTCATACAGAAAACCACAAAATAATCATCCCACATCCACCTTCTATCCACCAAATAACCCTCTAACTAACTAAAATAACTTCCATCTACCATCAACATCCCATACTCAACCACAACCAACCCAAGAATCCCAAAAAATCTCCAACTTGGAGATGATGATGGAGAAAATGATAAAGCATCAAGAATTGGCCAGCAAGAATCATGAGGCCTCACTAAGGAATCTGGAGAGACAAATTGGACAATTGTCCAAGCAGACATCTGAAAGACCAAACAATACTTTTCCCAAGTGATACCATTCCAAATCCCAAAGAAGAATGCAAGGCAATCCAGCTAAGGATTGGGAAGACTTTGGAGAATACCAAAGCTGCTAGCAAGGAACCAACAGAGACAAAGAAGAGTGATCAGGAAAATTTCAAGAAGAAAGAGGAACCACAAGCACTAAAGAAGGAAAAGCAAGTCATGGAAGAGCAACCACAAGAGAAAAAAAAGGAGGTGAAGGCTTATATCCCTCCTCTGCCATACCCTCAGAGGTTGAAAAAGGAGGTCAAAGACAATAATTTCCCAAGTTCCTAGGGGTTTTTAAGAAGCTGGAAATTAACCTCCCATTTGCTGAATCTTTGGAGCAAATGCCATTATACACAAAATTCCTCAAGGAACTCATCAACAAGAATAGAAGCTAGAATAAAAAGGAGACTGTGATCTTGACCCAAGAGTGCAGTGCAGTGATTCAAAGAGGCATTCCACCAAAACTCAAAGACCCAGGGAGCTTCATCATATCATGCACCATAGGCAACATGACATTGGAAAGAGCTCTCTATGATTTAGGTGCTAGCATCAACTTGATGCCTCTCTCAATGATGAAAAAGCTTGCAATAGAGGAAGTTAAACCTATCAAAATGTCACTTCAAATGGCTAATAGATCACTCAAGATACCTAATGGAGTTGTAGAGAACTTATTGGTGAAGGTTGGAGAATTTATCTTCCCTGCTGATTTTGTCATTTTAGATATGGAAGAAGAGGGACACAACTAAAATATCTTGGGGTGACCTTTCTTGGCCACAGCAAGAGCCATCATTGATGTGGAGAAAGGTAAAATGATTCTCAGGGTGCATGATGAGCAAATGATCATCAATGACTTTAGAGCAATGTAATATCCCCCTGAGATAGAAAAGAACATGAGAGTGGAAATGATAGAAGGCTTGGTGGTAGAAGCACTTGGAACAGGCGGTCAGGAGGAACAAAAAGAAGAAATAGAAGCAGATCAAGATGTCATGGAAGAACATGTAACTGAAATCTCTTTTGAAGATAAGAAAGAGGAAGCGCCAAAGCAAGAGTTGAAGCCCCTTCCTCCTCATCTCAAGTATGCTTTCCTTGGAGGAAAAGAGACCCTGCCAGTAATCATCAATTCCTCCTTAAGAATGGAAGATGAAACAAAGGTGATTGAAGTGTTGAAAATTCACAAAACAGCTTTAGGAGGACAATTGATGACATCAAGAGTATAAGCCCTGCTATTTGCATGCATAAGATCCTGCTAGAAGAGGACTTAAGACCTGTGGTGCAACCTCAACGAAGGCTTAACCCAACCATGAAGGAAGTGGTTCAAAAGGAGGTGATGAAGCTATGGAATGCTGGAATCATATACCCGATTTCTGACAGCCCTTGGGTGAGTCCGGTTCAAGTGGAGCCAAAAAAAGGAGGCATGACTGTCATCTTCAATGAGAAGAATGAACTCATCCCTACAACGACACTGACGGGGTGGAGAATGTGTATTGACTATAGAAGATTAAATGAAGCAACAAGGAAGGATCACTTCCCTCTCCCCTTCATCGATCAAATGTTAGAAAGATTGGCTGGCTGGTGCACGAAATTGTGATCTCAATGGCGCCAAAAACTTGGTACGCACTATCATAATCTCAATTCTTCTTCACAACTTCGCACAACTAACCAGCAAGTGCACTGGGTCGTCCAAGTAATAAACTTTACGTGAGTAAGGGTCGATCCTAAGGAGATTGTCGGCTTGAAGCAAGCTATGGTCATACTTGCAAATCTCAGTCAGGCAGATTCAAATGGTTATGGGATTTTGATAATTAAAATATAAATAAAATATAAAATAAGATAGAGATACTTATGAAATTCATTGGTAAGAATTTCAGATAAGTGTATGGAGATGCTTTGTTCCTTCTGAATCTCTGCTTTCCTACTGCCTTCATCCAATCATTCATACTCCCTTCCATGGCAAGCTGTTTGTTGGGCATCACCGTCGTCAATGGCTACCTCCCGTCCTCTCAGTGAAAATGGTCCAAATGCGCTGTCACCGCACGGCTAATCATCTGTCGGTTCTCACTCATGTTGGAATAAGATCCGTTAATCCTTTTGCGTCTGTCACTATGCCCAACACTCGTGAGTTTGAAGCTCGTCACAGTCATCCCATCCCGTCTCCTACTCGAAATACCACAGACAAGGTTTAGACTTTCCGGATCTCAAGAATGGCCGCCAATAATTCTAGCTTATACCACGAAGACTCTGATCTGAACCAGGAGCCCAAGAGATAAACGCTCAAGCTATTGCAGATAGAACGGAAGTGGTTGTCAGACACGCATTCATAGGCGAGAATGATGATGAATGTCACAGATCATCACATTCATCAGGTTGAAGTACGAGTGAATATCTTGGAATAAGAATAAGCTTGAATTGAATAGAAAAACAATAGTACTTTGCATTAATTCATGAGGAACAACAGAGCTCCACACCTTAATCTATGGTGTGTAGAAACTCCACCATTGAAAATACATAAGTGATAATAGTGTTCATTGGCTTCGGCCCCAGAGAGGGAACCAGAATGACCAAGACCTCGAATACAATAGTAAAAAGTCCTATTTATACTAAACTAGTTACTAGGGTTACACAAAATAAGTAAATGATGCAGAAATCCACTTCCGGGACCCACTTGGTGTGTGCTTGGGCTGAGCATTGAGCTTTACACGTGTAGAGACTTCTCTTGGAGTTAAACACCAGGTTGTAGCCTGTTTCTGGCGTTTAACTCTGATTTGCAACCTTTTTCTGGCGTTTAACTCCAGAATAGGGCAAGAAGTTGGCGTTTGAACGCCAGTTTGCGTTATCAAAACTCGGGCAAAGTATGGACTATTATATATTGCTGAAAAGCTCTGGATGTCTAATTTCCAACGCATTTACAAGCACGCCAATTGGGGTTCTGTAGCTCTAGAAAATCTATTTCGAGTGCAGGGAGGTCAGAATCCAACAGCATCTGCAGTCCTTCTTCAGCCTCTGAATCAGATTTTTGCTCAAGTCCCTCAATTTCAGCCAGAAATTACCTGAAATCACAGAAAAACACACAAACTCATAGTGAAATCCAGAAATGTGATTTTTATTTAAAAACTAATAAAAATATACCAAAAACTAACTAAATCATACTAAAAACTATGTAAAAACAATCCAAAAAGCGTATAAATTATCCACTCATCACAACACCAAACTTAAATTATTGCTTGTCCCCAAGCAACTGAAAATCAAATAGGATAAAAAGAATAGAATATACTATAAATTCCAAAATATCAATGAAACATAGCTCCAATTTAGATGAGCAGGGCTAGTAGCTTTTTGCCTCTGAACAGTTTTGGCATCTCACTTTATCCTTTGAAGTTCAGAATGATTGGCATGTATAAGAACTTAGAATTCAGATAGTGTTATTGATTCTCCTAGTTCAGTATGTTGATTCTTGAACACAGCTACTTTATGAGTCTTGGCTGTGGCCCTAAGCACTTTGTTTTCCAGTATTACCACCGGATACATAAATGCCACAGACACATAACTGGGTGAACCTTTTCAGATTGTGACTCAGCTTTGCTAAAGTCCCCAATTAGAGGTGTCCAGGGTTCTTAAGCACACTCTTTTTTTGTTTTGGACCTCGACTTTAACCGCTCAGTCTCAAGCTTTTCACTTGACACCTTCACGCCACAAGCACATGGTTAGGGACAGCTTGGTTTAGCCGCTTAGGCCAGGATTTTATTCCTTTGGGCCCTCCTATCCACTGATGCTCAAAGCCTTGGATCCTTTTTACCCTTGTTTTTTGGTTTAAAGGGTTATTGGCTTTTTGCTCTTGCCTTTTGGTTTAAAGAGCTATTGGCTTTTTCTGTTTGCTTTTTCTTTTTCTTTCTCTCTTTTTTTTTTTGCCCTTTTTTTCTGCAAGCTTTTGTATTCACTACTTTTTCTTGCTTCAAGAATCAATTTTATGATTTTTCAGATTATCAATAACATTTCTCCTTTTCATCATTCTTTCAAGAGCCAACAAATTTAATATTCATAAACAACAAATTCAAAAAATATGCACTATTCAAGCATTCATTCAGAAAACAAAAAATGTTGCCACCACATCAAAATAACTAAACTAAGCTCAAGGATGAATTCAAAATCATGTACTTCTTGTTCTTTTATTTTTAGAACATTTTTCATTTAAGAAAGGTGATGGATTCATAGGACATTCATAGCTTTAAGGAATAGACACTAGACACTAATGATCATGTAATAAGACACAAACATAAATAAAAATAAAGCATAGAGAACAAAAACAGAAAAAAATTAACTAGACAAGGAGATTAAGGAACGGGTCCACCTTAGTTGGGTGGCATCTTCTTCCTCTTGAAGAACCAATGGTGTTCTTGAGCTCCTCTATGTCTCTTCCTTGCCTTTGTTGCTCCTCCCTCATATCTCTTTGATCTTCTCTAATCTCATGGAGAATGATGGAGTGCTCTTGGTGCTCCATCCTTAGTTGTCCCATGTTGGAACTTAGTTCACCTAGGGAGGTGTTAATTTACTCCCAATAGTTTTGTGGAGGAAAGTGCATCCCTTGAGGCATCTCAGGGATTTCATGATGAGAAATTTCCCCATGCTCTTGTTGAGGTCCATGAGTGGGCTCTCTTGTTTGCTCTATCCTTTTCTTAGTGATGGGCTTGTCCTCATCAATAAAGATGTCTCCCTCTATGTCAATTCCAGCTGAATTGCAGAGGTGACAAATGAGGTGAGGAAAGGCTAACCTTGCCAAAGTGGAGGACTTGTCAGCCACCTTGTAGAGTTCTTGAGGTATAATCTCATGAACTTCCACTTCCTCCCTAATCATGATACTCTGGATCATGATGGCCCGATCCACAGTTACTTCGGATCGGTTGCTAGTAGGAATGATAGAGCGTTGGATGAACTCCAACCATCCTCTAGCTACAGGCTTAAGGTCTGATCTTCTCAATTGAACCGGCTTGCCTCTTAAGTCAACTTTCCATTGAGCTCCTTCCACACATATGTCCATGAGGACTTGGTCCAACCTTTGATCAAAGTTGACCCTTCTAGTGTAGGGGCGTGCATTTTCTTGCATCATTGGCAAGTTGAACACCAACCTTACATTTTTCGGACTGAAATCTAAGTATTTTTCCCGAACCATTGTAAGCCAATTCTTTGGATTCGGGTTCATAGAACTCTTGAACCATTAGGATTCCGACTTGTTGAATAGGATTGGAGAGTACTTCCCATCCTCTTCTTGTAATCTCTTGTCGGATCTCCGGGTATTCGCCCTTGTTGAGCTTAAAAGGGACCTCAGGGATCACCTTTTTCTTGGCCACAACTTCATAGAAGTGGTCTTGATGGACCTTTGAGATGAATCTCTCCATCTCCCATGACTCAGAGGTGGAAGCAATTTCCTTCCCTTTCCTCTTTCTTGAGGTATCTCTGGCCTTAGGTACCATTAATGATTATGGAAAAATAAAAAGCAATGCTTTTACCACACCAAACTTAAAATGTTTGCTCGTCCTCAAGCAAAAGAAGAAGGAAAATAGTAGAAGAAGAAGAAAATGGAGGAGATGGAGGGGAAGAGTGTATTCAGCCAAGGAGGGAAGAAGTGTTTGTAATGTGTGAAAATGAGGTAGTGTTGAGGGGTTTATATAGGGGTGGGGGAGGGGTTAGGTTTTGTGTATTAGGGTTGGGTTTGGGAGGGAAAGGATTTTGAATTTGGAGGTAGGTGGGGTTTTTGGGAAAGGATGGATGGATGTGAGTGGTGAAGAGTATTTGGGGAAGAGGTATGGAGGTGATTGGTGAAGGGTATTTGGGGAAGAGTGTTATGAAAAGGTGTGAAGAGGAGAGAAGAAGAGGTGGGGTAGGTGGGGATTCTGTGGGGTGCACAGATCCTGAGGGGTCAAGGACTTAACATCCCTGCTCCATTTAGGCGTGCAAAACGCCCTTAGAGTGCACTTCTGGCATTAAACGCCATGTTGCTACTTGTTTCTGGCGTTTAATGCCAGCTTTTCTCCCATTCTTGGTGTTAAACGGTAATTAGATGCTCTGTTCTGGCGTTAAACACCAGTCTGGTGCCTGTTTTTGGCGTTAAACACCCAGAATGGTGCCAGACTGGGTGTTTAACGCCCATTCTGCTACTCTTACTGGCGTTTAAATGCCAGTAAGCTCTTCCTCTAGGGTGAGCTATTTTTCATTCTATTTTTCATTCTGTTTTTGATTTTTCAGTTGTTTTTGTGACTTTACATGATCATAAACCTAAAGAAAACATAAAATAGCAATGGAGAATATATAGATATAATTAAATAGCATTGGGTTGCCTCCCAACAAGCGCTTCTTTAATGTCAATAGCTTGACAGTGAGCTCTCATGTAGCCTCACAGATAGTCAGAGCAGGGTTGGGGCCTCTCAACACCAAACTTGGAGTTTGGTTGTGGCCTCCCAACACCAAACTTAGAGTTTGAATGTGGGGGTTTTGTTTGACTCTGTATTGAGAGAAGCTTTTCATGCTTCCTCTCCATGGTTACAGAAGGAGACCCTTGAGTCTTAAATATAAGGTAATCCTCATTCAACTGAAGGACCAACTCTCCTCTGTCAACATCAATCACAGCGTTTGCTGTGACTAGGAAGGGTCTGCCAAGGATGATGGATTCATCCTCATCCTTTTCAGTGTCTAGGATTATGAAATTAGTAGGGATGTAAAGGCCTTCAACCTTTACTAGCACGTCCTCTACTAGTCCATAAGCCTGTTTCATTGATTTATCTGCCATCTCTAGTGAGATTCTTGCAGCTTGTACCTCAAAGATTCCCAGTTTCTCCATTACAGAGAGTGGCATGAGGTTTATCCCTGACCCCAGGTCACACAGAGCCTTCTCAAAGGTCATGGTGCCAGGTATGAAGAATTTTCCGGGATCCAGTTTCTTCTAAGGTAATGTCTGCCTCATTAATGCACTCAGTTCATTGGTGAACAAGAGGGGTTCATCCTCCCAAGTCTCATTACCAAATAACTTGGCATTCAGCTTCATGATTGCTCCTAGATACTTAGCAACTTACTCTTCAGTGATGTCTTCATCCTCTTCATAGGAAGAATATTCATCAGAGCTCATGAATGGCAGAAGAAAGTTCAATGGAATCTCTATTTTCTCTGTTTGAGCCTCAGATTCCTTTGGTTCCTCAAAGAGAAATTTCTTTCTGTCCAGAGGACGTCCCATGAGGCTTTTCTCACTGGGACTTACGTCCTCCTCACTCTCTCCAGGTTCGGCCATATTGGTCATGGTTATGGCCTTGCACTCTCTCTTGGGGTTTTCTTCTGTATTGCTTGGGAGAGTATTGGGAGGAGTTTCAGTAATCTTCTTACTCAGCTGACCCACCTGTGCTTCCAAATTTCTAATGGAGGACCTTGTTTCATTCATAAAACTTAGTATGGTTTTGGATAGATCAGAGACTATAATTGTCAGGCCAGAATGGCTTTGTTCAGAATTCACTGTCTGTTGCTGAGAAGATGATGGAAAAGGCTTGCTATTGCTAAACCTATTTCTTCCACCATTATTATTAAAGCCTTGTTGAGGCTTCTGTTGGTCCTTCCATGAGAAATTTGGATGATTTCTCCATGAAGGATTATAGGTGTTTCCATAGGGTTCTCCCATGTAATTCACCTCTGCCATTGCAGGATTCTTAGGATCATAAGTTTCTTCTTCAGAAGATGCTTTTTTAGTACTGTTGGATGCAGCTTGCAATCCATTCAGACTTTGAGAAATTATATTGACTTGCTGAGTCAATATTTTGTTCTAAGCCAATATGGCATTCAGAGTATCAATTTCAAGAACTCCCTTCTTCTGAGGTGTCCCATTGTTCACAGGATTCCTCTCAGAGGGGTACATGAACTGGTTATTTGCAACCATTTTAATGAGTTCCTGAGCTTCTGCAGGGGTTTTCAGATGAAGAGATCCTCCTGCAGAATGGTCCAATGACATTTTTGACAACTCAGTCAGACCATCATAGAATATACATATGATGCTCCATTCTGGAAGCATGTCAGTAGGACACCTTTTGATCAGTTGCTTATATCTTTCCCAAGCTTCATAGAGGGATTCTCCTTCCTTCTGTCTGAAGGTTTGGATTTCCACTCTAAGCTTGCTCATCTTTTAAAGTGGAAAGAATTTGGCCAGAAAAGCACTGACCAGCTTATCCCAAGAGTTCAGGCTATCCTTAGATTGTGAATCCAATCATGTTCTAGCTTTGTCTCTTACAGTAAAAGGGAAAAGCATAAGCCTGTAGATTCATTGGTCTTGAGAGTGTCACAGATTTGCAAGAATTCAACTAAAAACTAATGAGGATCTTCCATTGGAAGTCCATGAAACTTGCAATTCTGCTACATTAGAGAAACCAATTGAGGCTTAAGTTCAAAATTGTTTGCTCCAATTGCAGGAAGTGAGATGCTTCTTCCATAGAAGTTAGAAGAGGGTGCAATAAAGTCACCAAGCATCTTCCTTGTATCTCCACCATTGTTATTAGGTTCGGCCATGTCTCCCTCTTTTTCGAAAATTTCTGTCAGGTTCTCTCCAGAGAGTTGTGCTTTAGCTTCCCTTAGCTTCCTCTTCAGAGTCCTTTAAGGTTCAGGATCAGCTTCAACAAGAATATTCTTATCCTTATTCCTGCTCATATGAAAAAGAAGAGAACAGAAAAGAAAATATGGAATCCTCTATGTCATAGTATAGAGATTCCTTATGAGTATAAGAAGAGAAGAATAGAAGAAGGAGAAGAGAAAAATTCGAACACAGAGAAGAAGATGGGGTTTGAATTTTGGGTGGGAGAGAAGTGTTAGTAGATAAATAAATAGAAGGAGATGTGAGAGAGGGAGAGAATTCAAATTTAATTTAAAATAAAAGGAAAATATTTTTGTTTTTTATTTCAAATATTAGTTAGAATTCAAAAATTAAAAAGAGAAATAAAATTAAAATTAAAATTTGAAACAATTAGTTAGGTAGTTTTGAAAAAGATAAGAATCAAACAAAAAGATGAGATTAATTGAAAAAGATTTGAAAATCAATTTTGAAAAGATAAGAAGTTGGAAAAGATTTTGAAGTTGATTTTGAAAAAGATGTGATTTGAAATTTATTTTTGAAAGAGATTTGAAAAAGAAATTTTAAAAGATTTGATTTTGAAAATCGAAGTTAATTACTTGACTAACAAGAAACTAAAAGATATGATTCTAAAATTTAAAGATTGAACCTTTCTTAATAGGCAAGTAACAAACTTTAAGAGTTTTGAATCAATCACATTAATTGTTAGTAAAGATTTTGATTTTTAAAAAAGTTTTCAAAAATATTAATAAAAAAAAGATGAGAAAGATTTGATTTTTGAAAAGGTTTTGAAAAGATAGGATTTTTAAATTGAAAATTTGACTTGACTCATAAGAAACAACTAAATTTTAAAAATTTTTGACTAAGTCAAACCAAATTTTCGAAATTTATTTGTAAATAAGGGAAATATATTTTTTTTTATTTTTGAATTTTTAATGAGGAGAGAGAAAATGATCAAAATGACTCAAAACATGAAAATTTAAGATCAAAGTAAAAAATATGCATGCAAGAACACTTTGAATGTCAAGATGAACACCAAGAACTTATTTTAAAAATTTTTAAGAAAAGAAAGACATGCAAGACACCAAACTTAGAAATTTTTAATGTTGAAACACTAATAAATTGAAAATGCATATGAAAAACAAGGAAAGACACAAAACATAAAATTGCAAAGATCAAACAAAGAAGATCATCAAGAACAACTTGAAGATCATGAAGAACAATTCCATGCAGGTGTTCTTCGAAAATTTTTAGAAAAGTTAAAAAGATGCAATTGACACCAAACTTACAATTTCACACTAGACTCAAACAGGAAACATAAAATTATTTTTTTGTTTTATGATTTTATTAAATTTTTTTTTGTATTTTTCAAAAATTATTTGGGAAAAGAGAAATAAGCATTTCAAAATTTTTAATGAGAATTCCAGGAATCATACAATGTCAGCCTAAAACTCCGGTCCAGGAATTAGACATGGCTTACTAGCCAGCCAAGCTTTCAGTGAAAGCTCCGGTCCAAAACACTAGACATGGCCAATGGCCAGCCAAGCTTTCACAGATCATTACATACAATAGCTGATTTGCTGAGAAAGACAAAGAAGCTCTTCTAAGGATAGTTGAAACCTCGGTCCAAAAGATTAGACATGGCTTAACAGCCAGCCAGGATTCAACATATCTCATGAATCTCTAGAATTTATTCTTAAAAATTCTG
The DNA here is from genome assembly GCF_003086295.3 of Arachis hypogaea. NCBI lineage: Eukaryota > Viridiplantae > Streptophyta > Magnoliopsida > Fabales > Fabaceae > Arachis > Arachis hypogaea. Next base: position 73,157,611 of record NC_092047.1, on the reverse strand, counting down.
AAGAACATAGAATAATTTATTTTTTTGAAAATATTTTTTTTTGAAAATGTTTTTTCGAAAATAAAAATAATAAAAACAAAAAGCTTAAAATTAAAATAAAATTACCTAATCTGAGCAACAAGATGAACCGTCAGTTGTCCAAAACTCGAACAATCCCCGGCAACGGCGCTAAAAACTTGGTGCACGAAACTGTGATCTCAATGGCGCCAAAAACTTGGTACGCACTATCATAATCTCAATTCTTCTTCACAACTTCACACAACTAACCAGCAAGTGCACTATGTCGTCCAAGAAATAAACCTTACATGAGTAAGGGTTGATCCCACGGAAATTGTCGGCTTGAAGCAAGCTATGGTCATCCTTGTAAATCTCAGTCAGGTGGATTCAAAAGGTAATGGGATTTTGATAATTAAAATATAAATAAAATATAAAATAAGATAGAGATACTTATGCAATTCATTGGTAAGAATTTCAGATAAGCGAATGGAGATGCTTTGTTCCTTCTGAATCTCTGCCTTCCTACTGCCTTCATCCAATCATTCATACTCCTTTCCATGGCAAGCTGTTTGTTGAGCATCACCGTCGTCAATGGCTACCTCCCGTCCTCTCAGTGAAAATGGTCCAAATGCGCTGTCACCGCACGGCTAATCATCTGTCGGTTCTCACTCATGTTGGAATAAGATCCGTTGATCCTTTTGCGTCTGTCGCTACGCCCAGCACTCGGAATACCACAGACAAGGTTTAGACTTTCCGGATCTCAAGAATGGCCGCTGATAAACCACTATTTTATGGTTTATCTTGTGCTCAATTGAGTGGTTTTTATCAACTCTTTACCCACTTATTCGTACTATTTGCATGGTTTTACATTTGCCTTCCTAATTATGTGCTTTGATTGAAAACATGCTTCTTTGGCCTTAAGTTCCCTATGTTTAATCCTCTCTTATTACCATGAGATGCTTTGATATGTGTGCTAAGTGATTTCAGGGATTACAGGGCAGGAATGGCTTAGAGGATGGAAAGGAAGCATGCAAAAGTAGAAGGAATACAAGAAACTGAAGGAACTGCTAAAGCTGTCCAGCCTGACCTTTCTGCACTCAAACGATCATAACTTGAGCTACAGAGGTTCAAATGATGCAGTTCTAGTTGCGTTGGAAAGCTAACGTCCGGGGCTTTGATTTGATACATAATTTGCCATAGCTGCCCCGAAGTTTGGCGACACGAACGCATGAATAACGCGCCCGCGTCGCATTTGTGAACTTCAATCCGCGCGGACGCGTGGACGACGCCTCCGCGTCACTTTCCCGCGACCTGAACGTAACAAAAATCACAAGGGGCAATTTCTAAGCTGTTTTTGACCCAGTTTTCAGCCCAGAACACACAGATTATAGGCTATAAAGTGGGAGAATGCATCCATTCATAATCATGCTTTCATATTCATAATTTTAGGAGTAGATGTAGTTCTTAGAGAGAGAGGTTCTCTCCTCTCTCTTAGGATTAAGGATTAGGATTTTTCTTGCTTTCAGGATTGTTTTTTTTTATCAGGTTCAATTTTCCTTTTATTTATTTTCCCAATTTAATTTATGAATATCCATGTTAAGATTTGAATATTTTATTTAATATAATTGAGGTATTTCAGATTTATCACTTCCTCTATTATTTGATGTTCTAAGTTGGATCCTAACTTGATTTTAGAGTTGATTGATGTTTGGAGACCCTTGAGTTGAATTACTCAAGAGTTAAATTGTAATTGGGTTTATTGTTGGCTGGATCTCTAATCACTGACGCTAATCCAAACACAAGGGTGAGGATTAGAACTTGTGAATAGAAGTAGACATCCAACTTACTTGACTTTCTTTTACTTTACTTGGTAAAGGATAACTAAGTAGAAGCAACCTTCAATTATCAATTGATCTTGAGAAAAATCCAACAAGGATAGAACTTCCGATTAATCTTCTCCGGGTCAAGGCTTTTAATCTAATTACATAAAATCTCTTATTCATTTTTATTGCTTTAATTTATAAATATACCTGTGCCCATTGCCCAAACTCCAAAACCCCAATTTACAAACTCATAACCAATAATAAGAACATACCTCCCTGCAATTCTTTGAGAAGATGACCCGAGGTTTAAATAATTCGGTTATCAATTTTAAAAGGGGTTTGTTACTTGTGACAACTAAAACGTTTGTAAGAAAGGTTGATTGCTTGGTTTAGTAACTATACTTGCAACGAGAGTTTACTATAACTTCTAAACCATCAATCTTCAGTTCTTTCAGCCACCAATAATTCTAGCTTATACCACGAAGACTCTGATCTGAACCAAGAGCCCAAGAGATAAACGCTCAAGCTATTGCAGATAGAACGGAAGTGGTTGTCAGGGCGTTCATAGGCGAGAATGATGATGAGTGTCACGGATCATCACATTCATCAGGTTGAAGTACGAGTGAATATCTTGGAATAAGAATAAGTTTGAATTGAATAGAAAAACAATAGTAATTTACATTAATTCATGAGGAACAACAGAGCTCCACACCTTAATCTATGGTGTGTAGAAACTCCACCATTGAAAATACATAAGTGATAATAGTGTTCATTGGCTTCGGCCCCTGAGAGGGAACCAGAATGACCAAGACCTCGAATACAATAGTAAAAAGTCCTATTTATACTAAACTAGTTACTAGGGTTACAGAAAATAAGTAAATGATGCAGAAATCCACTTCCGGGGCCCACTTGGTGTGTGCTTGGGCTGAGCATTGAGCTTTACACGTGTAGAGACTTCTCTTGGAGTTAAACGCCAGGTTGTAGCCTGTTTCTGACGTTTAACTCTGATTTGCAACCTGTTTCTGGCGTTTAACTCCAGAATAGGGCAGGAAGTTGGCGTTTGAACGCCAGTTTGCGTCGTCAAAACGCAGGCAAAGTATGGACTATTATATATTGATGGAAAGCCCTGGATGTCTAATTTCCAACGCATTTAATAGCGTGCCAATTGGGTTTCTGTAGCTCTAGAAAATCCATTTCGAGTGTAGGGAGGTCAGAATCCAACACCATCTGCAGTCCTTCTTTAGCCTCTGAATCAGATTTTTGCTCAAGTCCCTCAATTTCAGTCAGAAATTACATGAAATCACAGAAAAATACACATACTCATAGTGAAGTCCAGAAATGTGATTTTTATTTAAAAACTAATAAAAATATACTAAAAACTAACTAAATCATACTAAAAACTATGTAAAAACAATGCCAAAAAGCGTATAAATTATCCGCTCATCACTGGCCATGCCTACTACTGCTTCTTGGATAGATATTCTGGATACAATCAGATAGTGGTGGATCCCAAAGACCAAGAAAAGACCTCCTTCACCTGTCCATTCGGAGTCTTCGCCTACAGGAGGATGCCCTTTGGGCTATGCAATGCTCCAGCAACTTTTCAAAGGTTTATGCTCTCCATATTCTCTAACATGGTAGAAAAATTTTTAAAAGTCTTTATGGATGACTTTTCTGTCTTTGATAACTCTTTTGACACTTGTCTGCATCATCTAACCCATGTATTGAAAAGATGCTAAAAAATAAATTTAGTTTTGAATTGGGAAAAATGTCATTTCATGGTACCAGAAGGTATTGTTCTTGGGCATAAGGTTTCAAGCAAGGGTATAGAGGTTGACAAAGCCAAGATAGAGATCATAGAAAAGCTTCCTATACCAGTCAATGTAACAGCAGTGAGAAGTTTTCTTGGATATGCTGGGTTTTACAGAAGATTTATCAAAGATGTTTCAAAAATAGCTAAACCATTAAGCAACCTGCTAGTGGTTAACAATCCTTTTGTCTTTGATGATAATTGCAAGCATGCTTTTGAAACCTTGAAAACTAAACTCACTACAGCACCAATCATCACACCCCCAGAATGGGACTTCCTTTTGAACTCATGTGTGATGCAAGCGATGTTGCAATTGGTGTTGTACTGGGACAAAAAAAAGGATAAGCTGCATCATGTTATATACTATGCAAGCAAGGTGTTAAATGAAGCACAGAAAACCTATACCACCACAGAAAAAAGAACTCTTGGCAATAGTATATGCATTTGATAAATTTAGACAATACTTGATTGGTTCAAAAGTTGTAGTGTATACTGATCAAGCTGCTCTCAAGTATCTCATGTCTAAACAGGATGCCAAGCCAAGGCTTATTAGGTGGGTGCTGTTGCTACAAGAATTTGACATTAGTATATTTTAATTAGTTTTTATTATATTTTATTAGTTTTTCTTTAAAAATCACTCTTCTGGACTTTACTATGAGCTTATGTATTTTTCTGTGATTTCAGGTATTTTCTGGCTGAAATTGAGGGACCTGAGCAAAAATCTGATTCAGAGGCTGAAAAAGGACTGCAGATGCTGTTGGATTTTGATCTCCCTGCACTCAAAGTGGATTTTCTGGAGCTACAGAAGCCCAATTGGCGCTCTCTCAATTGCGTTGGAAAGTAGACATCCTGGGCTTTCCAGCAATATATAATAGTCTATACTTTTCCCAAGATTTAATGGCCCAAACCGGCGTTCAAAGTCAGCATAAAAATTCTGGCGTCAAAACGCCAGAACTGGCATAAAAGCTGGAGTTAAACGCCCAAACTGGCACAAAAGCTGGCGTTTAACTCCAAGAAAAGTCTCTACATATGGAAGCTTCAATGCTCAGCCCAGGCACACACCAAGTGGGCCCGGAAGAAGATTTCGGCATTAATTACTGATTTCTGTAAACCCTAGGCTACTTGTTCTCTATAAATAGGACCTTATACTATTGTATTTTCATCTTTGGACGTTTAGTCCCTAGACCTTGGAGGCTGGCCATTCGGCCATGCTTACACTATTATCACTTTTGTATTTTCAACAGTGGAGTTTCTACACACCATAGATTAAGGTGTGGAGCTCTGCTGTTCTTCATGAATTAATACAAGTACTATTGTTTTTTTATTCAACTCAAGTCTATTTCTTCTCCAAGATATTTATTCGCACCCAAGAACATGATGAATGTGATGATTATGTGACACTCATCACCATTCTCACCTATGAACGCGTGACTGACAACCACTTCCGTTCTACATGCAAACAAGCTTGAATGTGTATCTCTTGGGTTTCTAATTTAAGATTGGAACCTTCGTGGTATAGGCTAGAATTATTGGCGGTCATTCTTGAGATCCGGAAAGTCTAAACCTTGTCTGTGGTATTCCGAGTAGGATCTGGGAAGGGATGACTGTGACGAGCTTCAAACTCGCGATTGTTGGGCGTGTGTGATAAACCACTATTTTATGGTTTATCTTGTGCTCAATTGAGTGGATTTTATCAACTCTTTACCCACTTATTCATAATATTTGCATGGTTTTATATTTCCTTCCTGATTTTGTGCTATGACTGAAAACATGCTTCTTTGATCTTATAATTGCTTATTATTAATTCTCTCTTATTGCCATTAGATGCCTTGATATGTGTGTTAAGTGCTTTCAGAGATTATAGGGCAGGAATGGCTTAGAGGATAGAAAGGAAGCATGCAAAAGTGGAAGGAATACAAGAAGTTGAAGGAACTGCAAAGCTGTCAGCCTGACCCTCTCGCACTCAAATGGCTATAACTTTAGCTACAGAGGTCCAAACGACATGCTTTCAATTGTGTTGGAAAGCTAACGTCCGAGGCTTCGATTTGATATATAATATATCATAGTTGCCCTGATGCTAGGTGACGCAAATGCGTGCTCCATGCGGCCGCGTCGCAGTGACGAAAATCAGCGTGTTTGAATTCGCAACCAGCGAATTCTGGGCTGTTTCTAACCCAGTTTGCGGCCCAGAAAACATAGATTAGAGGCTATAAAGTGGGAGAATGCATCCATTCATCAGCAGGCTCTCATAATTCACAATTTTTAGGAGTAGATGTAGTTTTTTTTAGAGAGAGAGGTTCTCTCCTCTCTCTTAGGATTAGGATTTAGGACTTCTCTTAGTTTTAGGAGTGACTCTCGATCCCAGGTTCAATGTCCCTTTCTATTTACTTTCGCTTCTATTTTTATTGACTCTAATGCTTTTATTTGTATTTGATTTATGTTGCCCATTTGGCTTATGAACTTTTCCATGTTAGATTTTACTGCTTTGAATGTATTTTATTTGAGGTATTCCAGATATTTATGATTTTAATTTAGCTTTCTATATTCTTGGCTTTGGTTAAGAAATTAGTAACTCAGGAGTTATCTTAACTCAACATAAGTGATAATTGTTATCTTTGCTAATTGAACTGAACTTCGATAATCCCAATCTTTCCTTAGGGATTAACTAGGATTTGAAGATCAAACTAATTAGTCACTTGACCTTCCCTTGCTCTAGTAAAGGTTAACTAAGTGGAATCAAGAGTCAATTTTCATTATTGTTGATAAGGATAACTGGGCTAGGACTTCCAATTTCTCATACCTTGCCAAAAGTTTATTTTACAGTTATTTATTTATTTTAATTGCAATTTAAATTACTTGTTCCCTATTCTCAAAACCCCAAATTTACAATCTCCATAACCAATAATAAGAACATACTTCCCTGCAATTCCTTGAGAAGACGACCCGAGGTTTAAATACTCAGTTATCAATTTTAAAGGGGTTTGTTACTTGTGACAACCAAAACGTTTGTACGAAGGGATTTCTGTCAGTTTAGAGACTATATCTACAACGCGACTGTTTTTATGAACTTCTTTACTGGCAAAAAATCCCGACGTCAAAATGGCGCCGTTGCCGGGGAACTGCTAACGTGTGCCTTATTATTGGTTATTGTAAATATTTTTCTTTTACTTGTTTATTTATTCCTGTTTTTCCTTTTTATTTTTCATTTGCTACCATGAATTCTCACCCCTCTCACTTTGAGTTTGGTTCTAACTTTGTTGAAGGAAATAGAAGTTACAGCAGGAATATGCATCAAGGTCAGACCAATCAAGGATGGATGGAGCCAAGAGGATCTAATCAACCCTTTAGGCAGCAACACCCTCCGAGATATCCTGGACAAAGACCATTCTACCGTGCATACCCAGCTGAAAGATATGGTGGACAACCTTGTAACTACCAACAAGCCCCACCCCGTGCATATAAACCATCCTTTCAACATAACCTCGAACCACCACACTCACAAGCTTCTTTTCACCATTCGCCACCATATGATCCTTCCTTACCCCAGTACCAATCCAATCACTCCCAATCACTGCCACTTTCCTATGTATCATGTCCAAGTCCGACAACCCGAGAAGCAGAGGTTCGCCTAAAGGAAACAGTAAATAAACTTCAAACAACCATTCGACAACTGGAACAAGCAGTAATTCAATGGGTTTCTTGGTGCTCAATTACACAAGGATCAGCCATAGCCCCATGTGAACAGTCTAACGAAGAGCGTAGCATGAAGGAGATACCAGAAACTCCAGTGGACAAGACAGAGAATGAATTCATACTAGAACAGGTAGAAGAAGCTGTCATTGTTCAAGAAGAAGAGTTGGTTGAAGATCTAGGAGATGCTGAACCTCCATGGGAATCCAGAACTGAGGAGAACTCCGTCAAGGATGCTGCAGTTGATGCTAAGAAGGATATTGTACAATCTCCAAGGCAAGTTGTTCATGAAGAATCAGACGGAATAACCCAGGACACAAATTCCCTTGATGATGATAGTCACAAGTCCAATTCTCTTAGTAATGAACTGGCATCCGCAAGTGAATTCTCTGAGGTCGAAGAATCTTCCCCAAGTGAATATGAAGACGATGCGGAGGTAGATTTCTCTCAACCTCCAATATTTGACTCAAGTGATGAGGAAGACATAGAAGACTTTGACCAGGACACAGATACAATTGTAGAACCTTGCAAGGAAGTGGAGGAATTCACAGAAGAGCACAAGGGAGTAGAACTTACAGAACCACCGGAAACACCTATCCTAAGGCCATTACCACCTAATACAAGCTTCAAGTGGGTACAATCCTTAACCTATAACTTTACTTATTCACTTGAATATGGTTTACTTGAAACAGATGGCCAGCTTAGAGCTCTTTGCGGCTTTAAGAGTAAGAGGGAAATGGCTCGTACTCAGAGCTGGTGCACAAGGTTCAATAAGGTTCCACGCTTCACCTCGAAGTACATGGATTGGTATCATGCTCAATTGCATGGATCACGGAGAACGTTTGGTCACCATGGTGAGATTCTACTTTTTAAACCGCCCGGATGGAAACATATAGATCAAGACGGAGGCGGATTTAATAGTAAGGCTTGGGATCCTGGAATCTATTCTGACATTCGTCACCCCAGGAGCCTAAAAATTTGTCTGAAGCTGCTCAGAAGCTTTACATGCCTAGTATGGGACCCCGGAGGCTATTGGCATTCCAAGCACTGGTGGAGATTTTTGGACGAATTTAAACATAAGCCGCCATAGCAGGAAGCTCCTCCAATGTCCAACTTAAGGACTTTAACTAAAAGTGCTAGGTGGGAGACAACCCACCATGGTATGGTCGCTTATTTTTCAATTTAATTCTTTTTAATTGCTTTCATTTTTATTTTGTTTTCATTTTACTTTATTGAACCTAGAATCATGCATAGCATTCATATTAATCATTGCATTCTGCATTTATCATACATAAAAAAAAGGGGATGCACGACGCGACCGCATGCCCCATGCGATCGCGTCATATTGCGAAAACACTATCCACGCGACCGCGTCACCAACGCGGCCGCGTGCCCTGGAGATCGGCGTCAAGATCCAACGTCCAGAAAGTTAGGCTGGAATTGTGCGGCCCTTGTGCGTTTTGCACAAATTGGCCCACGCGATCGCATGCCCCATGCGATCGCGTCACTTGCACAAAAACAATCCCACGCGACCGCGTGAGCGACGCGATCGCGTCGCATGGATTGCACAACACACAAGAAGGAGACAGAGAGTTGCGCCAAAATGACGCTGGAGTCGTGCGTCTAGCACAAATTCCAGCGACGCGATCGCGCGACCCACGCGATCGCGTCATCCCCTCTCCTACCCCTCTCACGCGATCGCGCGACCTACGCGATCGCGTCCCCCCATTTTCACCCCCACCACGCGATCGCGTGCCCCACGCGGCCGTGTGGATTTCAAAATATAACCCTCCCAGATCACGCGAACCCTATTATCGCGCCACCCCCTGAACCCCCTCTCTCTCTCTCTCTCCCCAACCCTCAACCACCACCACCCAGCCACCATTACCGCTGCCCCAACCACCGCCGGGAACCGCCGACCACCCACCGCCGCCGTCCACCCCCAGCCGTAACCAACCCCCTCTTCTTTCTTCCTATTTCTTCTTCCTCCCTCCTCCCCCGCCACTGCCCCCTCCGCGCCACCACACGCAGCCGCCACCGTCCCACCACAACCCCCTTCAACCAGCAACACCACCCCTTTTCCCCTCCCTTTCCCTACCCCCATCACTCTCTCCTTCCCCCTGCCGCCACTGCCCCCCCTCCGTGCCCACCACCGCCAGCCACCGCGCCAACCATCGGACGCCACCATCACCACCACCCAACCACCTTCCTGCCTACTCTCCTTATTCCGCCTTCCAAGTTCCGCAACACGCAATCCCTTTTATCCGTTCGTAGTTCTTCTTAATTTTTTCCGTTCCTGTTCATAATTAGGATAGATAGTCTTGCATGTTGTAGTGGATTTTAGGTTGTTAGGTAGCCTAGGCTATGGTTAGTGGATCTAGGTCTGTTTATTTGCACTGTTCTTGCTTCTGTTTTATCATATTTGCAAATCTGCTGTTGCTGTAATCTTGTTCATATGCTGTATTTCTTGTATATTGCTGCTCTTTACATTGAATTTTCATGTTTATATTATATATATGTACCTGCAGCTTGACTTTTTAATTCATATGAACTGCTTTGATTGCTGTTTATTTTCTGGGATAATCCAATTTTAGCCAGAATGCTGCCCAAATTTCTATAAAAATGTTTTCATTCATATTTCGGTTTGGCAATTTGAACTCTGTTTTCCACTGCTTTAACCAAACCATTTCATAATTGCCAGGGCATGCTTTCTTATCTTTTTTTTTGATTTCCTAGTTTATAAACTGCATTTGTGATGTTTTGATTCCAATTTTTGCTTTCTTTATATCTATTTGAATCAGCATCTCCTTGTTTTTCTTATTTGGTTATGAGTCACTATAGTTCCTACCTATGAATCCTTGTTACATGGAATATTTTCTTTATGCCACTTACCTTAACCCACTTTTTACTGACTCACTAATTTTAATTTACTGACTTCTTTTTCAAATTCTCACCATACTAACCTTTTAAAATATCTTTTCTGATTTTTCACTTTTCTCTAACTTTCTAACCATGGCATAATGACAATTTTTCTATTTAACTTGAATTCTGATACATTTTGGATTGTAACTTCTTCCTTTCAAACTTTTAAACTACTATACAATCCTTAATGCACATTTACTTGTCTCATTTACCTCATTCAAATTCTCCCATGCCACTTTGTGTTTTCTTTGCCTATATGCCTACTTGCTTTCCTATTTTTATATATCCTGGTTTTCCATTTTTCAGGATGTCTGCCTCACAGAGGAAAGGAAAGGGCAAAGCTACTGGCAAGCGCAAAAGAGGAGATTCATCCCAGTCCATCATTGACCTAATGCATGATACCTCATGGCGGGAGAAGAACTTTACACAGCAGGAAAAAGTTGACCAGCTGCTCTCTGCACATAATTCAGTAAAATTTGCAAACCGATACTATGACCTGAAGTATCTGGCATTTGCAAACTCCAGGAATCTATACCTGGAGAGAACTTTGAGGATTCCAGAAGCACTCCAGCAGTACACTACTGAGCAAATCAAGCAAAGAGGCTGGTTCTTTCTGGAGAGAGCACTGACAGAGGTCAATGCATCTTGGGTCAGGGAATTCTACTACAACTACTACATCACCACCCTCGATGCAGTGAACCTGAGAGGAAAGCAGATTCTGGTCACTGAGGAGGCCATAGAGGACATTCTCTGGCTCCCAGCCAAGTCCGATCAGCCTGATGGTTATCAAAAGGTTGAGGAGGACATGCGCCTGATGCGGTTTGATTGGAATGCTGTGAAGGCACGAATAGCTCTCGACCCGACGGTTCCTTGGGAGATGGGTCAGGACACCACCATGCCTAGAGGGATCAAGAGGGCGTACTTAAATGATGAGGCTCGGTTATGGCACCAGATCTTGAGCAACTATGTGATGTCGAGTACTCATGAGACAGAGATCCCAGCTGCTATGATTACCCTCCTATGGTGTGTGATGGAGGGTAAGGACCTTTATCTACCACGCTTTATCCGGCATTATATGGCCAGGGTCCACGTCCGAGGCACCATCCCTTTTCCGTATCTTGCTACACAGCTAGGCCATCGAGCTGACGTGCCATGGGAGGATGCCAGTGAGAGACCACCAGCGGCGGACTGCAGGAAGATCATTCCTCACAGCAGGAGCTTCCTAGCTTTGGGCTACAGACCACCACCCTTCACTGCTACTGATGAGACAGCCACACCGTCTGCTGGACCCTCTTCATCCACAGCTGCCCCTGCTGCCCCTGCTGCCACCACTGCACCTCCACCTGCCTCTGAGCCCGTATACCGCCTCGTGCACCGCCTATTCCGACAGCTTGATCAGATGGAGCGCCGTAACCGGCGCCGGTATGAGAGATTGGAGCGTCGCAGCCAGCGACGCTATTCGCATCTGAAGCTGATGATCCGACAGGGTGGTGACGTCCCCCCCGAGCCCGACACACCATCAGAGCCATTAGAGGAGTAGGAGGATGAGCACGAGGAGGCAACTCACTTCCAGGAGGAGACCAATCAGCAGGCAAGCACAGAGCAGGCTGCACCACATCAGGAGGTTACGCATCAGATCGAGGCTGCAGATCCGGAGATCCTGATCCAGTTAGCACCGCCTCTACAGCAGCCAGACGCTCCGCCCACCCCCACCACAGAGCCTCCAGCTACCATCCCTACCAGTGATGACACCCATTCACACCTGGCTTGACTGAGCATCAGGGACGATGCTTCATTTTAAGTGTGGGGAGGTCGCCATCTCTGGCGTTTTATTTTGGTGAATCACTACATCTCTTTTTTTTCTCTTTTATTTTGGATATTTTTCTGTATTTTTCTTTTTACAATTATTTTCTGAGTACTTATACATTGCTGCTTTTATGTATTTTTACTCTATTTCTGCATTTTGCATTTTTAGTTCATATTTTTAGTTATTTAGTTTAGTTTGCAATTCTGACTTATTAGTGGATTAATTAGTATAGTTTACCCTTTTTAGCATAAGATAGCATAGTTAAATTGAAAAATATAAAAAGGAAGTAAGCCAGGAAATTGAACATAACAGATTTAAATCCATAAACCTTGTATATATAGCATTACATCTTATAGTTAAGTTGACAACATTTCATCAAGGAGGAACATTAAAACTTTAAAGGCTACCCTAAATAATTTTTTTATGAGAATAATGAAAATTTTTAACTAAACCTGCATAACATATATGAATGATATATGATGCTTGAGTTAGAGAACACACAGCCTGTGAGTCTTGAGCTTAATTGTATGATTACATTCAAACCATAATTTCATTCCTGTGTGTTTCGCTTCTTTTTATTCTGATGTTCTTTACTTTGCTTTAATCTATATGTCCAATTATAGAATATAGAATATAGATACATACCAAAAGAATGATTGAGGTCATCATTTGATTTTAGCTCACTTACCCCAAAATAACCTACCTTTCACATTACCCTTGTTAGCCCCTTGAGCCTTTAAAATCCCTTTTATTCTATTTAGCCACCCTACTAGTCTTAAGCAGAAAAACAAAATAAAATCCCAAGTTGAATCCTTGGTTAGCTTAAGATAGAAAATTATGAATAGATTAAAATGTGGGGAACCAATTGGGAACATGGATGATAGAAACAAAAGGTAGAAAAGTTAAAAGAAATAAAATAAAATTTGGGAAGCATGCTCATGAGAAATCAAAGTGATTCAATTACCATGTGCAGTGTAAAAAAAAAGGTTATTTTTCAGCATTTAATAAAAAGGGATACAAAAGAATTCCTCAATGCAAAATAAAAGCAATGCACATGGGATAAAAATAAAATTGAAACATGAGCATGTAACAACAAGGGGATAATATGGGAAAATTGGTAAAGAAGTTTTGTTCTACTAAATATGTATGTTAGGTGAGATCTTAGTTTAATTAAGGATTCACTTATTAGCTCACTTAGCCTTATACATATATCCTTACCTTTACCTTGGCCCCATTACAACCTTCATTAAAGACCTCATGACTTTTGGTATGACTGTACTCTATAATTGTTGATTAGTTAGATGAAGAACAAAGTTATAGAAAGTAAGAATAAAAAGAAAAGTAGAGTGAATAAACCCAATAAACACTGAGTGACTAGAGGGTAAACACAAAATCCAGTGAGGGTTCAATAACTCATCAACATATATCTGTGCTTAATTTACTAATTGTTTTGCAAGTTTGTACAATATTTTTATTTCCCATCTCATTTGCTAAAATGCTTTATTATTTAAGGGTTGGATATATATATATATATATATATATATATATATGACTCCTTGAGAATGTGAATTAATTTGACTACATGTAAGCTTTATATATGAGTGGATAAATTGGAATTGCATGACTCATTTAGGTAGACGCATTTAGAATAGGTTGCATTGCATAACATTCCACCACTTTAACCTTACCTTATTCTTTACCTTGGATTTAGCATGAGGACATGCTATTGTTTAAGTGTGGGGAGGTTGATAAACCCATATTTCATGAGTTATTTTGTGCTTAGTTTGAATGATTTATTCAATCCTTCACCCATTTATTCATATTAATTGCATAGTTTTACTTTCCCTTCCTTATTATGTGATGTACGTGAAAAATATGTTTCCTAAGCTTTAAAATTAATTATTTTAATTACCTTTATTTCCATTCGATGCCGTGATTAGTGTGTTGAGTAGTTTCAGATTTTCTAAGACAGAATGACTTAAAGGATGGAAAAGGAAACGTACAAAAATGGAAGGAAAGTGCGAAACAGAGTTTTGTAGAAACTGGCATCCACGCGATCGCATGGACGACGCGATCGCGTGCCAAGAGCGAAGAAGCAGCGACGCGGCCGCATGACTGACACGGCCGCGCGACTTGAGCATAACGCATTCGATGCGGACGCGTGACCGACGCGACCGCGCCACAAGGAAAAATCCAAATGACGCGACCGCGTGACCCACGTGGACGCGTGACAGAGGCCACGTATCAGAATTTAGAGAATATGCCCCCAGCAATTTTCGAAGCCCTTTTGGCCCAGATCCAGGTACAGAACACACAGACTAGAGGCTATAAAGTGGAGGAATGCATCCATTCAAAGGGAGCTCGCATTTTTATTACTTTCCATGATTTAGATTTAGTTTTGAGAGGGAGATTCTCTCCTCTCTCTCTTAGGATTAGGATTTAGGACTTCTCTTAGTTTTTAAAAGTGACTCTCGATCCAGGTTTAATATTTACTTTAATTTATGTTTCTATGCTACTTTTACTTTAATGCTTTTATTCGTATCTACAGATGTTGCCCAATTGGCTTATGAATTATTCCATGTTACAGATTATTATTTGAATTAATGATTATTTTAGGTATTTCAGTTTATTATTGTTCTCTTTAATTTAAGTTATTATTGCTTCCCATCTAAGGACATTGTTATTCCAACAATTTTACTTTTTTCCCTTTTGGTCCTGGTTAAGAAATCAGTAAATCAGCAGTTATCAACCTCAGCATAATTGATAATCGTTATCTTGCTAATTGAACTGAACTTCAATAATCCCAACTTTTTCTTAGAAAATAAATAGGATTCGAAGGTCAAACTAATTAGTCCCTTGACTTTCCTTTACTTTAGTAAAGGTTAACTAAGTGGAATTAAGATTCAACTTTCACTATTGTTGAGAGGAATAACTAAGTTGGACTTCCAATTTCTCTTACCTTGCCAAAAGTTTACTTTATAGTATTTATTTATTTTAATTGCCATTTAAATTATTTGTCATATCTGCTCTTCACTCTCAAAAGTATAGAAATTGCGGATAAATCCTCGTTGCAAGTATAGTTTCTAAACCTTCAAAAGTCATTTCATACAAACGTTTTGGTTGTCACAAGTAACAAACCCCTTTTAAAATTGATAACTGAGTATTTAAACCTCGGGTCGTCTTCTCAAGGAATTGCAGAGAGGTATGTTCTTATTATTGGTTATGAGTTTGTAAACTGGGGGATGTTGAGTTTGGGCAATGGGCATAGGTATATTCAAATGACAAATAAAATAAATAAATAACTGTAAAATAAACTTTTGGCAAGGTATGAGAAATTGGAAGTCCAGTCTTGTTATCCTTATCAATGATGATGAAAACTGAATCTTAATTCCACTTAGTTAACCTTTGCTATAACAAGGGAAGTTCAAGCGACTAATTAGTTAGATCTTTGAACCCTAGTTAATTCCTAAGAAAAGATTGGGATTATTGAAGATCAATTCAATTATCAAGGATAACAATTATCAATTATGCTATTGAGTTGAATAATTCCTGAGTTACTGATTTCTTAACCAAGACCAAAAGGAAAAATATCTAAATTAAATTAAAAGCATTCATATAAATAGGGCAAGGCAAAATTAAGTCTGAAAATACCTCGAATTGCATTCACAAAAGAACTTAAATCTGACATACAAATTAAATTGGAGAAATAAATAAAAGGAACATTGAACCTGGGATTGAGAGTCACTCCTAAAACTAAGAGAAGTCCTAAATCCTAAATCTAAGAGAGAGGAGAGAACATCTCTCTCTAAAAACTATATCTACTCCTAAAATTGTGAATGTGAAAGCCTCCTGATGAATGGATGCATTCCCCCACTTTATAGCATCTAATCTGTGTTTTCTGGGCCGCAAACTGGGTTAGAAACAGCCCAGAATTCGCTGGTTGCGAATTCAAACACGCTGATTTTCGTCACTGCGACGCGGCCGCATGGAGCACGCGTTCGCGTCACCTAGCGTCAGGATAACCATGGCATATTATATATCAAATCGAAGCCCCGGACGTTAGCTTTTCAACGCAACTGGAACCGCATCGTTTGGACCTCAATAGCTAAAGTTATAGCCATTTGAGTGCGAGAGGGTCAGGCTGACAGCTTTGCAGTTCCTTCAACTTCTTGTATTCCTTCCACTTTTGCATGCTTCCTTTCTATCATCTGAGCCATTCCTACTCTGTAATCTCTGAAAGCACTTAACACACATATCAAGGCATCTAATGGCAATAAGAGAGGATTAATAATAAGCAATTATAAGATCAAAGAAGCATGTTTTCAATCATAGCACAAAATCAGGAAGGAAATATAAAACCATGCAAATATTATGAATAAGTGGGTAAAGAGTTGATAAAATCCACTCAATTGAGCACAAGATAAACCATAAAATAGTAGTTTATCAACCTTCCCACACTTAAACATCAGCATGTCCTCATGCTAAGCTCAAGAGAAGCTATAAAGAATGAAGAATGTATGAAATGCAACCTATGAATGCAACTACATGCAAAATGTTTCTACCTACTTAGTTAAAAGTAAACAAATCCTTCAAGAAGAAATATAAACTGGATTTCACTAATTCAAATTATGAAAATGAAGTACAAATAGACTTGCAAGAAGAAAATAGCTCATGAAAGCAGGGAACAAGGAATTGAGCATCGAACCCTCACTGGTAGTGTATACACTCTAATCACTCAAGTGTTTAAGGTTCGATTCTCTCAATTCTCTACTAACCTTGCTTTCTAAGGCTTGCTCTTCATCTAACAATTAACATAAATTTAATGCACAGATACACATATCAAGAGGTCTTTTAAGGGTTGTAATGGGGTTAGGGCCAAGGTAGGATTGTATTTGGTCAAGTGGACTAAAATATGAATCCTTAATTAACTTAAACTTTCCACCTAACTTAAACAATCCATGTAATCATAATACAAAATCTAACTATCCATTAACCATGTTTTCCACATATTCATGCATTCTAGTTTTAAGTACAGTACATATGCATTGCTTTCAACATTTACTTTGGGGCATTTTGTCCCCTTTTACTTATTTGATCTCTTTTTCTTTTTTTTTTCTTTTTTATATATATATATATATTTTTTTTTTGTCAATGCATATGATTAATTTATTGAATGCATGAATGTCCTAAACATTTCTTTCACATTTTTAGAAAATTCTAAGATACTCAATTCTCAAACCAAATATTTCCAAACCCAATTTCCCGCACTTAAATCATAAGAACTCTCACTAGTCTAAGCTAACTAAGGATTCAAATTAAGGACATTATTGTTTTCCGCTTAGAGTTAGTGATTGGCTAAAGTAAAGAACAAAGGGGTAAAATAGGCTCACAATTAGTTTGCAATGGATAATGAAAGGGTTAAGGCCATATGGGTATGTAAGCTCAGTGAAATAAGGCCTCAATCATGTAAGTGTATTCATACATCAAATAATGGAAATATAGAATTAAGCAAGACAAAGATCACAATTTTAGAGAGAAAAATACACACTAAAACAGAATTTTGGTTGATAAAATGCAACCAATTCAAATAGGCTCAAAAATCTCACAGGTTTTGTGTGTTCGAGTTCTAAACCATGTTCTAGTATAATATCTCTTCAAACAAGTGTAACATTAAATTTTATTCAAATTAGTGAAATTCTATAAAAATTTTCTTGAAAAAGAAAATATTACTTCAACCAAGTGGTAAAATATAAAATAAAAAAATCAAACAAATATGCAATCAAACATGCAAATGCAACAATGAACAAACAAATAAAATAAAAAATTTGGTGTTGAGTCAAGAAATAACTAACCCATGGAGATCGGTATCGACCTCCCCACACTTAAAGATTGCACCGTCCTCGGTGCATGCTGAGATGTGCAGGTAGACGGGTTGCTCCAACTGACGCTTGTAGATGGAGATGTCTTGGTTGGAGATCTCTTGGTTCCTTTCCTTGCTGGTGTCTTGTCAGTGACCTTCTCTTTTTCTTCCTTAGTACCTATGCCTAAGGAGGAAGAAAAAGGAAGAGTGTAAAATATAGAAAACTAAAACTGGAAGGGAGGAAATTCCAAGTGATAAGGAATGCCAAAGGAAAGATGATAGCCCAACTACATGCTAGCTACAACATGCAGGAAAGACAACAATAAAGATCAAAAGGGCAATTCAAAATAATTAGATGCAAGAGGATAAAAACATGCAAATAATAGGCATGAGAAGCATAGCTCAATCATAAATGTGCCAAATTAAAGAGCATGTGAAATGATGACAATTGTGAATGATAATCTCAAATACATTGGGTGTGCAAGTTAAAAATAGGGATGAAAATAATGTAATCCAAATGTATATGAGAGCCATAAGTAAATGTCAATTGTCAAATCTTTCCTCAGAATAGCCATATGCTCAAAAAATTAAGGCACTTATCCAAATAAAACTCCAACACCAACATAAAAATGCATGAAAAAAGGAAAGAACAAATAAATGCATTAAATCAAAGGGATAGAAGAGTAGAGGGGAAGAAGAAGAGAAAGAAAGAAGAAAGAAGGAAAGATAGAAGAAATAAGGATTAGAAAAGAAAAGATAAGATAATTGGCACTAATCTGGATAGGTGGTGCGACGCTGGTGACGCGGTCGCGTGGTGCGCAATAAGGTCAGGTGACGCGGACGCGTGGCCTGTTTTGTGCGACTGGCGTGAGTGCAGCCTCGCGGTCGCGCAACTCTCTGTTCGAAACTCTTTTTGCCAAAAATCTGGGTAACGCGGTGGCGTGGTTGACGTGATCGCGTGAATGGCCTTTCTTTTAAAAATGACGCGGACGCGTGGGGCATGCATTCGCGTGGGGGGGGGGGGGGGCTTCGGCTTCCAGCATGAGTCCAGCCCAACTCCAGCTTAACTTTCTGCCATACACCCTTTTTACGCCGATTTCAGGTCACGCGGCCACGTGGGTGACGCGGTCGCGTGGGAGGCTATTTTTCCAAATGACGCGGACGCGTCATCGACGCGGTCGCATGGAGTCAATTTGTGCTAATGGCGCGCCTCCAGCCACGCTTTCGCGTGACTTTCTGTTCAACCTCATTTTCTTCCAAACGCACATACGACGCGAACGCATCGGTGACGCTGTCGCATCGCGTGCGAAAATCCCCCTTCTCTTTTTTTTTAATAATCTGAAAAATGAAGAATGCAGTGTTAATACGAATGTGATGCAAAACTCCAGGTTCAATATAATAAAATAAAACTAGAAAACAAATAAAACTAGATAAAAATGAAAAAGGAACAATCATACCATGGTGGGTTGTCTCCCACCTAGCACTTTTAGTTAAAGTCCTTAAGTTGGACATTGGATGAGCTTCTTGTGTTATGGTGGCTTGTGCTTGTACTGATCCAGGAATCTCCACCAATGTTTGTGATTCCAGTGGCCTCCGGGATCCCAAACTAGGCGCAGAAAGCCTTCAAGTTAAAGCAAGTGACAAGGCTCCAAGAGTGGTGATTGATAGAATGGATTCCGGGGTCCCAGACCTTGCCTTTGCACCCGTCTTTTGGTTGAGCAATATTGTTCCATCCGGGTGGCAAGCAGTCTGAATTCTCACGTAAGCGGCCAAACAACTTCATAGACCCATTCAATTGAGCTCTACACCAACCTTTGTGTTTAAACTTTGAGTATGCAACCATGTTGAACCTTGCAGGACAGTTCTTACCACTGACCATCTTCCTCTTATTCTTAATGCCACAAAGAGTTCTAAGTTGACCATCCCTCTCCAGTAGCCCATATTCAAGTGGGATTAGAAAGCTAAGGGATATGAATTTTACCCACTTGAATGTTGTGAAGGATGATGGTAACTTAGGGGGAGGAGACTCCAATAACTTTGGCAAGGTGATTTCAAGATCCACTCCCTTGTGCTCTTCGACAACTTCCACCTCTTTGCAAGTTTCTTCAATATTAACCTCTTCCTCTTGGTAGCTTTCTTCCAATTCAATCTCTTTTTCATTGCTCACCAAGGGCATGGAAGGAGGCTCTGTGACTGGACTTTCCAATGGAGGTACAGCATCTCTTAAGTCTGTAACCACTTCTTCCTTTTTAATAATTGCTCCTTTGTCCAGTTGTTTAAGTATAAAATCGTACTCATCCTCGATGGTTTTCTTTCCATGACAACTCCTTTCAACTACTCTTTCATCTTCAAGGGTCTCTCCTACCTTTACCCGTAGGGCCTCCTCTAGCTCTTTATGAAGTATGGATTCGCGAAGATGATTCCTTCTTTCCTGTTCCATATCAATAGCATAATTGGGATCATCTTGCTCTTGGATTGATGGATGTGGGTGCTCTTCCATGGAGGGTGGTGATGGGATGAAAAGATCATTATGTGGTTGAAAAGGAAGTGCACTAGAGCTTGAGGGTTGATTGTTGAAGGTATTTGGTGGTCTGATTTGGGCGACGAGAGCTTGTATAGTGGAGTTTAGATCGGCAAGTGCTTTCTCCATGGAGGTTTGGGGTGGATAGGAGGGTTCATTTGGCTCATAAGGTAGTTGGTATGGTGGATACGGGTTAGGGTCATATGGAGGTGAATGGTGAAAAGGAGCTTGTGAGTATGGTGGTTCAAATCTGTGTTGAGGAGAGGGTTTATAGGCATATGGTGGTGGTTGTTGATAGTCCATTAGAGGTGGTTGTTGCCATGAGGGTTGATCAAATCCTTGTGGCTCCTCCCATCTTTGATTATTCCAACCTTGATGCCTGTTTTCATTGTAATTTCTTCTTCCTACAACATAATTGTAACCAGACTCATAGCCAAAGGGGTGAGAGTTTATAGTAACAAATAAAAATTAAAAACAAAAATAAAAACAAATTTAAATTAAAAGGTTATTTAAATTTTAAATTTGAAAATTAAAATTTGAATTTTTGAAAGGTGAAATTTGAAAATTTTTAAATTTGAATTTTTGAAAATTTTTAAATTTGAATTTTTAAATTTGATTTTTTTTAAATAAGATAAGATAAGATAAAAATTTTAAAATAAAAACCAATAACCTCTTAACTTAAGAAAAAGCAAAAATAAAAACAAAAATAAAAACAAATAAACAAGCAAAAATAAAATATTTACAATAACCAATAATAAGGCATACGTTTGCAATTCCCCCGCAACGGCGCCATTTTGATGAGAGAACTTTTGCGTGGTCTAGAAATTGCGGATAAATCCTCGTTGCAAGTATAGTTTCTAAACCTTCAAAAGTCCTTTCATACAAATATTTTGGTTGTCACAAGTAACAAACCCCTTTTAAAATTGATAACCGAGTATTTAAACCTCGGGTCGTCTTCTCAAGGAATTGCAGGGAGGTATGTTCTTATTATTGGTTATGAGTTTGTAAACTGGGGGATGTTGAGTTTGGGCAACAGGTATATTCAAATGACAAATAAAATAAATAAATAACTGTAAAATAAACTTTTGGCAAGGTATGAGAAATTGGAAGTCCAGTCTAGTTATCCTTATCAATGATGATGAAAACTGAATCTTAATTCCATTTAATTAACCTTTGCTATAACAAGGGAAGGTCAAGCGACTAATTAGTTAGATCTTTGAATCCTAGTTAATTCCTAAGAAAAGATTGGGATTATTGAAGATCAATTCAATTAGCAAGGATAACAATTATCAATTATGCTATTGAGTTGGATAATTCCTGAGTTACTGATTTCTCAACCAAGTCCAAAAGGAAAAATATCTAAATTAAATTAAAAGCATTAATATAAATAGAGCAAGGCAAAATTAAGTCTGAAAATACCTCGAATTGCATTCACAAAAGAACTTAAATCTGACATACAAATTAAATTGGAGAAATAAATAAAAGGAACATTGAACCTGGGATTGAGAGTCACTCCTAAAACTAAGAGAAGTCCTAAATCCTAAATCTAAGAGAAAGGAGAGAACCTCTCTCTCTAAAAACTACATCTACTCCTAAAATTGTGAATGTGAAAGCCTCCTGATGAATGGATGCATTCCCCCACTTTATAACCTCTAATCTATATTTTCTGGGCCGCAAACTGGGTTAGAAACAGCCCAGAATTCGCTGGTTGCGAATTCAAACACGCTGATTTTCGTCACTGCGACGCGGCCGCATGGAGCACGCGTTCGCATCGTCTAGATTCAGGGCAACTATTGCATATTATATATCAAATCGAAGCCCCAGACGTTAGCTTTCCAACGCAACTAAAACCGCATCGTTTAGACCTCTGTAGCTAATGTTATAGCCATCTGAGTGCGAGAGGGTCAGGCTGACAGCTTTGTAGTTTCTTCAACTTCTTGTATTCCTTCCACTTTTGCATGCTTCCTTTCTATCCTCTGAGCCATTCCTGCCCTGTAATCTCTGAAAGTACTTAACACACATATCAAGGCATCTAATGGCAATAAGAGTGGATTAATAATAAGCAATTATAAGATCAAAGAAGCATGTTTTCAATCATAGCATAAAATCAGGAAGGAAATATAAAACCATGCAAATATTATGAATAAGTGGGTAAAGAGTTGATAAAATCCACTCAATTGAGCACAAGATAAACCATAAAATAGTGGTTTATCATTTTGACAAACCATCATTTTGATGTCGGGATTTTTTGCCAGTAAAGAAGTTCATAAAAACAGTCGCGTTGTAGATATAGTCTCTAAACCGACAGAAATCCCTTCGTACAAACGTTTTGGTTGTCACAAGTAACAAACCCCTTAAAAATTGTTAACCGAGTATTCAAACCTCGGGTCGTCTTCTCAAAGAACTGCAGGGAAGTATGTTCTTATTATTGGTTATGGAGGTTGTAAAATCGGGGTTGAGAGTGAAGAGTAGATATGACAAATAATTTAAATAGCAATTAAAATAAATAAATACTGTAAAGCAAACTTTTGGCAAGGTAAGAGAAATTGGAAGTCCAACTTAGTTATTTCTCTCAACATAGTGAAAGTTAAATCTTAATTCCACTTAGTTAACCTTTACTAAAGTAAAGGAAAGTCAAGGGACTAATTAGTTTGACCTTCGAATCCTATTTATTTCCTAAGAAAAAGTTGGGATTATTGAAGTTCAGTTCAATTAGCAAGATAACGATTATCAATTATGCTGAGGTTGATAACTGTTGAGTTACTGATTTCTTAACCAGGACCAAAAGGGGAAAAAGTAAAATTGTTGGAATAAAAATGTCCTTAGATGGGAAGCAATAATAACTTAAATTAAAGAGAATAATAATAAACTGAAATACCTCAAATAATCATTAATTCAAATAATAATCTGTAACATGGAATAATTCATAAGTCAATTGGGCAACATCTGTAGATACGAATAAAAGCATTAAAGTAAAAGTAGCATAGAAACATAAATTAAAGTAAATATTAAACCTGGATCGAGAGTCACTCTTAAAAAATAAGAGAAGTACTAAATCCTAATCCTAAGAGAGAGAGGAGAGAATCTCCCTCTCAAAACTAAATCTAAATCATGGAAAGTAATAAAAATGCGAGCTCCCTTTGAATGGATGCATTCCTCCACTTTATAGCCTCTAGTCTGTGTGTTCTGTGCCTGGATCTAGGCCAAAAGGGCTTCAGAAATCGCTGGGGGCATATTCTGTAATATCTGATATGTGGCCTCTGTCACGCGTCCGCGTGGGTCACGCGGTCGCATCATCTGGAGTTTTCCTTGTGGCGCGGTCGCGTCGGTCACGCGTCCGCATCGAATGCGCTATGCTCAAGTCGCGCGGCCGCGTCAGTCATGCGGCCGCGTCGCTGCTTCTTCGCTCCTGGCACGCGATCGCGTCGTCCATGCGATCGCGTGGATGCCAGTTTCTTCAAAACTCCGTTTCGCACTTTACTTCCATTTTTGTACGTTTCCTTTTCCATCCTTTAAGTCATTCTGTCTTAGAAAATCTGAAACTACTCAACACACTAATCACGGCATCGAATGGAAATAAAGGTAATTAAAATAATTAATTTTAAAGCTTAGGAAACATATTTTTCACATACATCACATAATAAGGAAGGGAAAGTAAAACCATGCAATTAATATGAATAAATGGGTGAAGGATTGAATAAATCATTCAAACTAAGCACAAAATAACTCATGAAATATGGGTTTATCAAGCTTTCTAAGGCTTGCTCTTCATCTAACAATCAACATAAATTTAATGCATAAATACACAAATCAAGAGGTCTTTTAAGAGTTTTAATGGGGTTAGGGTCAAGGTAGGATTGTATTTGGCCAAGTGGACTAAAATTTGAAGCCTTAATTAACTTAAACTTTCCACCTAACTTTTAGACAATCCATGTAATCATAATACCACATCTAACTATCCATTAACCATGTTTTCCACATATTCATGCATTCTAGTTTCAAGTACAGTACATATGCATTGTTTTCACCACTTACTTTGGGGCATTTTGTCCCCTTTTACTTATTTGCTCTCTTTTTTTTTTAACTTTTTTTTTCTCAATGCATATGATTAATTTAGTGAATGCATGAACATATTCCCAACATTCTTTCACATTTTTAGAAAATTCTAACATACTCAATTCTCAAACCAAATGTTTCCAAACCTACTTTCCCCACACTTAAATCATAAGCATTCTCACTAGTCTAAGCTAACCAAGGATTCAAATTAAGGACATTATTGTTTTCCGCTTAGAGTTAGTGATGAGCTAAAATAAAGAATAAAAGAGGTAAAATAGGCTCAAATTGGTTTGCAAAGGATAATGAAAGGGTAAGGGCATATGGGTATGTAAGCTCAGTGAAACAAAGGCCTCAATCATATAAGTGCATGCATACATCAAACCATGGAAATATAGAATTAAGCAAGACAAAGATCACAATTTTAGAGAGAAAAACACACACCAAAAAAATAAAATATTGGTTGGTAAAATGCAACCAATTCAAATAAGCTCAAAAATCTCACAGATTTTGTGTGTTCGAGCTCTAAACCATGTTCCAGTATAATATTTCTTCAAACAAGTGTAACATTAAATTTTATTCAAATTAGTGAAATGCTCTAAAAGGTTTCTTGAAAAAAAAAATATTACTTCAACCAAGTGGTAAAATATGCAAAAAAAAAAAAAATCAAATAATCATGCAATTAAATATGCAAATGCAGCAATTAACAAAGAAAATATTGGTGTTGAAAAGAAGGTAACTAACCCCTGGAAGTCGGTATCGACCTCCCCACACTTAAAGATTGCACCGTCCTCGGTGCATGCTGAGATCTGCAAGTGGACGGGGGTTGTGGTTCCTCAGCAGGGGCTCTTTTTGTTCCTTTCCTTGCCGGTAGTTTGGGAGTAGCTTTCTCTTTACCCTTCTTGGTGGTCACCCTAAAAAGGGAAAAAGAAAGTGACTTTTAAAGCTAAGGGTTAGAGCAAGGAAGTGAGCGGGAAATGTGGTAATCAATGCACAATAAAGAAGAATGACGTTAACACACGCTCATGAGTACATGTGAAAAGTCATCAATGGAAAATAGCTAGTGCATATGATAACAATTGAATGCAAGGTGTTTATTGGCATGCAGGCAAAGGCATGAGTAGCATAGATCAAGCATTCAATGTCCAAGTTAGATTACCAAGTCTTTCAAACTAGCAACATGTTTGTAATGACAATTATATTGAATGAATATGATATGAAAAAGGGTTTTGTGAAAAGCAGGCATTCAGAGTAGTAGGATAAAAGATACTGAAAGGCAGTGCACAATGCCATACGGGCGTTGATAAACCACTATTTCATGGTTTATCTTGTGCTTAATTGAGTGGATTTTATCAACTCTTTACCCACTTATTCATACTATTTGCATGGTTTTATATTTGCCTTCCTAATTATGTGCTTTGATTTAAAATATGCTTCTTTGACCTTAAAGTTCCCTATGTTTAAATCCTCTCTTATAACCATTAGATGCCTTGATATGTGTGTTAAGTGATTTCAGAGATTACAGGGCAAGAATGGCTCAGAGGATGGAAAGGAAGCATGCAAAAGTGGAAGGAATACAAGAAGTTGGAGAAATTGCTAAGCTGTCCAGCCTGACCTCTTTGCACTCAAACGGCTATAACTTTAGCTACAGAGGTCCAAACGATGCGGTTCTAGTTGCGTTGGAAAGCTAACGTCCGGGGCTTCGATTTGATATATAATATGCTATAGTTGCCCTGACGCTAGGCAACGCGAACGCGTGATCCACGCAGACGCGTCGCATATGCGAACTTCAATCCGCGCGGCCGCGTGGGCGACGCCTCCGCGTCACTTGCCCGCAAACTGAACGTACCAGAATATGCTGGGGGCGATTTCTGGGCTGTTTTTGACCCATTTTGCGGCCCAGAAAACACAGATTAGAGGCTATAAAGTGGGAGAATGCATCCATTCATCAGGAGGCTCTCATATTTACAATTTTAGGGGTAGATGTAGTTTTTAGAGAGAGAGGTTCTCTCCTCTCTCTTAGGATTAGGATTTAGGATTTCTCTTAGTTTTAGGAGTGACTCTCAATCCCAGGTTCTTTATTTTTATTTATTTTCTCAATTTAATTTATGAACATCTATGCCAGATTTAATTTCTTTTGTTAATGCAATTCGAGGTATTTTCAGATTTAAGATTGCTTTGCTTATATTGATGCTTTTAATTTAATTTAGATATTTTTCTCCCTTTTGGCTTTGGTCAAGTGATTGGTAGTACTTGAGTTATCAAACTCAGCAAGAGATTGAAATTGGCAGATTTTGCTTTAGCTAGGATTGCTCTAACACTAGTCTCTCCACAGGAGTTGACTAGGACTTGAGAATCAAGCTAATCAGTCCACTTAACCTTCCTTTGTTTAATAAAGGCTGACCAAGTGGGAATAAAATCCAATTTTCTTCACACTTGATAAGGATAACTAGGATAGGAATTCCAATTCTTATACCTTGCCAAGAGATTTTATTATTATTATTTTATTTTACTTGTCATATAACATATTCCCTCCATACTTCCAAAACCCCAATTTACAAACTCATAACCAATAATAAGAACATACCTCCCTGCAATTCCTTGAGAAGACGACCCGAGGTTTGAATACCCGGTTATCAATTTCAAAGGGGTTTGTTACTTGTGACAACCAAAACGTTTGTACGAAGAGATTTTTGTCGGTTTAGAGACTATACCTACAACGCGACTGTTTTTATGACATTCTTTATTGGCAAAAATCCCAACGTCAAAATGGCGCCGTTGCCGGAGAATTGCAAACGTGTGCCTTATTATTGGTTATTGTAAATATTTGCTTTTTGATTTGTTTTTAATTTTATTTTTATTTTTTCACTTTTTCGTAAATTAAGAGGTTATTGATTTTTATTTTAAAATTTTTATTTTATCTTATCTTATTTCAAAAATCAAATTTCAAAATTTAAATTTAAATTTTTTTTTCAAAATTCAAATTCAAAAATTTTCAAAATTCAAAATTCAAATTTCAAAATTTCAAAATTCAAATTTCAAAATTTAATTTTCAAATTCAAAATTTAAATAACCTTTTAATTTAAATTTATTTTTATGTTTTGTTTTTAATTTTTTATTTGCTACGATGAACTCTCACCCCTTTGGCTATGTGTCTGGTTACAATTATGTTGCAGGAAGAAAAAATTACAATGAGAATAGGCATCAAGGTTGGAACAATCAAAGATGGGAGGAGCCACAAGGATTTGATCAACCCTCATGGCAACAACCACCTCCAAGGGACTATCAACAACCACCACCATATGCCTATGAACCCTTTCCTCAACACAACTTTGAAATACCACACTCACAAGCCAACTACCACCATTCACCTCCATATGACCCTAGCCCTCAACCACCATACCAACCACCTTATGAGCCATATGAACCATATATAGAGCCACCCCAATTCCAATCCACTCACTCCCAACCACCACCACTTCTCTATGTGTCCTGTCTAAATCCGGCAATCCGAAAAGCAGAGGTTCGCCTAAAAGAAACAGTGGATAGATTTTAGGCAACCATTCATCAATTGGGGCAAGCAATAATGAGTCAATTAGCTTCCCGATGTTCGGACACTCAAGGAACCCCCATGGCTTCATGTGGGCAATCTAATGAAGAACGTAGTATGAAGGAGATACTAGAAACTCCAGTGAACAGTACGAAGCATGACTTTGTACTGGAACAAGTAGAGGAAGCTGGAATTATTGAAGAAGAAGAAGTGGTTGAAGACTTAGGAGATGCAGAACCTCCATGGGAAAGTCCAGTCATAGAACCCCCTTCCAAGACGTTTGAAATTGATGCTAAGGAGAGTGTACAACCTCCAAGGCATATCACGGTTAAAGACTTGGAAGAGGTTGTTCAAGAGATGGAGATTCAAGAAGAAGAAGTACAACCTCCCATGCCCTTGGAAAGCAATGAAGAGAAGATTGAATTGGAAGAAAGCTACCAAGAGTAAGAGGTTGAAATTGAAGAAGCTTGCAAAGAGGTGGTAATTATCAGAAAAGAGCACAAGGGAGTGGAGCTTGCAATTTCATTAAAAATGCCTCCCCTTAAGTTGTCATCATCCTTCACAACATTCAAGTGGGTAAAATTCATATCCCTTAGCTTTCTAATTCCACTTGAATATGGGCTACTGGAGACGGATGGTCAACTTAGAGCTCTTTGTGACATTAAGAGTAAGAGAAAGATGGCCAGTGGTAAGAATTGTCCTGCAAGGTTCATCATGGTTGGAAGCTTTAAGTTTAAACGCAAAGGTTGGTATAAAGCTCAACTGAATAGGTCTAGGAAGCTGTTTGGTCGCTACAGTGAGAATTCAGATCACCTTTCACCCGGCTGGAAAAATGCAGATCGAGACAAGAACGGGTGTAAAAGTAAAGTTTGGGATCCTGGAATCTGTTCTGGCATTTGTCACTCCGGGAGCCTAAGAATCTGTTTGAAGCTTCTTAAGAACTTTACATGCTTAGTTTGGGATCCCGGAGGACACTGGAATCACAAACATTGGTGGAGATTCCTGGATGAGTTCAAGCACAAGCCACCATAATAGGAAGCTCACCAAATGTCCAACTTAAGGACTTTAACTAAAAGTGCTAGGTGGGAGACAACCCACCATGGTATGATTGTTCCTTTTTCATTTTTTTTTAGTTTTCTAGTTTTATTTTATTTTATTTTATTTTATTGAACCTGGAGTTTTGCATAACATTCATCTTAACACTGCATTCTGCATCTCTTTTCAGACAAAAAAAAAAGCGAGCACGCGACGCGACCGCATCAGCGACGCGTCCGCGTCGCAAGGAGATGGGAGACAATATTAATATGAACAGAGAGTTTCACAGGAGCAGTGCTAGAGGCGTGCCAATGGCACAAATCACCCCACGCGACCGCGTCGCTGACGCGATCACATCATATGGGAATAATGGCCTCCCACGCGACCGCGTCACCCACGCGGTCGCGTGACCTGAAATCGGCGTAAAAAGGGTGTATGGCAGAAAGTTGAGCTGGAATTGGGCTGGACCCGTGCTAGTAGCACAAGCCCTGCCACGCGAACGCGTCATCCACGTGTCCGCGTCATATTGGAAATAAGGCCACCCGCGCGATCGCGTCGACCACGCGATCGCGTCATCCTGGATTTTGGCAATACTGAGTTTTGAACAGAGAGTTGTGCGACCGCGAAGCTGCACTCGTGCCACTAGCACAAATCAAGTCACGCGATCGCGTGCCCCACGCGTCCACGTCACCCACCCTTATCGCGCACCACACGACCGCGTCACCCACGCGACCGCGTCGCCCGCGTCGCATAACCTATCCAGATTAGTGCCAATTTTCTTATCTTTTCTTTTCTAATCCTAATTTCTTCCTTTTCTCTCCTTTCTCACTTTCTTTTTCTTCTTCTCATCCTTTTTTCCCTCTCATTCTATTTTATTTAATTTATTTGCATACTTTCATTCATTGCATTATTTTCATTGGTGTTAGTAATTTATTTGAGTCATTATTTTTATATATTTATTTGACAATTATATATATTACATTTTAAAGGGTTGCTTGCATGTTCAATTTAATACTTTCAAATAGCTTATTTACCATGCACGCTATGTGTTTGTGAAAACGCCCGTATGGCATTGTGCACTATTTTTAAGATTTCTTTTAATCTATTATTATAAATGCTTGTTTTTCACAAAACCCCTTTCATGTTTTATTGATTAAATATAATTGTTATTACAAACATGTTGATAGTTTGAAAAACTTGGTAATCTAATTTGGATATTGAATGCTTGATCTATGCTACTCATGCCTTTGCCAGCATGCCAATAAACACCTTGCATTCACTTGTCATCATATGCACTAGCTACTTTCCATTGATGACTTTTCACATGTACTTGCGAGCATGTGATAATGACAGTATATCTTAATATGCATTAATTACCACCTTTCCCACTCTCTTCCTTGCTCTAACCCTTAGCTTTAAAAAGTCACTTTCTTTTTCCCTTTTCAGGATGGCCACCAAGAAGGGTAAAGAGAAAGCTACTCCCAAACTACCGGCAAGGAAAGGAACAAAAAGAGCCCCAGCTGAGGAACCACAACCCCCGTCCACTTGCAAATCTCAGCATGCACCGAGGACGGTACAATCTTTAAGTGTGGGGAGGTCGATACCAATCTCCATGGGTTAGTTACTCCTCTATCTCAACACCAATGATTTATTTTCCTTATTCATTGTTGCATTTGCATATTTGATTGCATATTTGTTTAATTTTTTTTTTTTGCATATTCTACCACTTGGTTGAAGTAATATTTTCTTTTTCAAAATTTTTTTTTAGAGAATTTCACTAATTTGAATAAAATTTAATGTTACACTTGTTTGAAGAGATATTATACTGGAACATGGTTTAGAGCTTGAACACACAAAACCTGTGAGATTTTTGAGCCTATTTGAATTGGTTGCATTTTATCAACCAAAAATTTTGTTTTAGTGTGTATTTTTCTCTCTAAAATTGTGATCTTTGTCTTGCTTAATTCTATATTTCCATAATTTGATGTATGCATACACTTACATGATTGACGCCTTTGTTTCACTGAGCTTACATACCCATATGGCCTTACCTTTCATTATCCTTTGCAAATCAATTTGAGCCTATTTTACCCCTTTGTTCTTTACTTTAGCACATCATTAACTCTAAGCGAAAAACAATAATGTCCTTAATTTGAATCCTTAGTTAGCTTAGACTAGTGAGAGTGCTTATGATTTAAGTGTGGGAAATTGGGTTTGGAAATATTTGGTTTGAGAAATGAGTATGTTTTTCCTAAAAATGTGAAAGAAATGTTTAGGACATGTTCATGCATTCAATAAATTAATCATATGCATTGAGAAAAACAAAAGAAAAAAAAATTATATATATAAAAAAAAAAGAGAGAGAGAAAAAGAAAAGAAAAAAGTGCAAATAAGAGAAAGGGGACAAAATGCCCCAAAGTAAGTGGTGAAAGCAATGCATATGTACGGTACTTAGAATTAGAATGCATGAATAATGTGGAAAACATGGTTGATGGATTGTTAGAATTTGTATTGTGATTACATGGATTGTCTAAAGTTAGGTGGAAAGTTTAAGTTAATTAAGGATTCAGATTTTAGTCCACTTGACCAAATACAATCCTACCTTCACCTTAACCCCATTACAACCCTTAAAAGACCTCTTGATATGTGTATCTGTGCATTAAATTTATGTTGATTGTTAGATGAAGAGCAAGCCTTAGAAAGCAAGGTTAGTAGAGAATTGAGAGATCGAACCTTAAACACTTGAGAGTTAGAGTGATATACACTACCAGTAAGGGTTCAGTGCTTAATTCTATGTTCCCTGCTTTCATGAACTATCTTCCTACAAGTTTACTTGCTTTTTATTGTACGATTTGAATTAGTGGAAATTGGTTTGTATTTGTCTTGGAGGATTTGATTTACTTTTAACCAAGTAGGTAGAAGCATTTCACATTTAGTTGCATCCATATAGATAGGATTGCATTTCATACATTCTACCATTCCTCTTCATCTTTATAATTTCTCTTGAGCTTAGCATGAGGACATGCTAATGTTTAAGTGTGGGGAGGTTGATAAACCACTATTTCATGGTTTATCTTGTGCTTAATTGAGTGGATTTTATCAACTCTTTACCCACTTATTCATACTATTTGCATGGTTTTACATTTACCTTCCTAATTATGTGCTTTGATTGAAAACATGCTTCTTTGGCCTTAAAGTTCTCTATGCTTAAATCCTCTCTTATTACCATTAGATGCCTTGATATGTGTGTTAAGTGATTTCAGAGATTACAGGGCAAGAATGGCTCAGAGGATGGAAAGGAAGCATGCAAAAGTGGAAGGAATACAAGAAGTTGGAGAAATTGCTAAGCTGTCCAGCCTGACCTCTTCGCACTCAAACGACTATAACTTTAGCTACAGAGGTCCAAATGACGCGGTTCCAGTTGCGTTGGAAAGCTAACGTCTGGGGCTTCGATTTGCTATATAATTTGCCATAGTTGCTCTGAATCTAGGCGATGTGAACGCGTGATCCACGCGGATGCGTCGCATCTGCGAACTTCAATCCGTGCGGCCGCGTGGGCGACGCCTCCGCGTCACTTGCCCGCGACCTGAACGTACCAGAATATGCTGGGGGTAATTTTTGGGCTGTTTTTGACCCAGTTTGTTGCCCAGAAAATATAGATTAGAGGCTATAAAGTGGGGGAATGCATCCATTCATCAGGAGGCTCTCATATTTACAATTTTAGGGGTAGATGTAGTTTTTAGAGAGAGAGGTTCTCTCCTCTCTCTTAGGATTAGGATTTAGGATTTCTCTTAGTTTTAGGAGTGACTCTCAATCCCAGGTTCTTTATTTTTATTTATTTTCTCAATTTAATTTATGAACATCTATGCCAGATTTAATTTCTTTTGTTAATGCAATTCGAGGTATTTACAGATTTAAGATTGCTTTGCTTATATTGATGCTTTTAATTTAATTTAGATATTTTTCTCCCTTTTGGCTTTGGTCAAGTGATTGGTAGTACTTGAGTTATCAAACTCAGCAAGTGATTGAAATTGACAGATTTTGCTTTAGCTAGGATTGCTCTAACACTAGTCTCTCTACAGGAGTTGACTAGGACTTGAGAATCAAGCTAATCAGTCCACTTAACCTTCCTTTGTTTAATAAAGGCTGACCAAGTGGGAATAAAATCCAATTTTCTTCACACTTGATAAGGATAACTAGGATAGAAATTCTAGTTCTTATACCTTGCCAAGAGATTTTATTATTATTATTTTATTTTACTTGTCATATAACATATTCCCTCCTTACTTCCAAAACCCCAATTTACAAACTCATAACCAATAATAAGAACATACCTCCCTGCAATTCCTTGAGAAGACGACCCGAGGTTTGAATACTCGGTTATCAATTTCAAAGGGGTTTGTTACTTGTGACAACCAAAACGTTTGTACGAAGGGATTTTTGTCGGTTTAGAGACTATACCTACAACGCGACTGTTTTTATGACATTCTTTACTGGCAAAAATCCCAACGTCAGGCGTTTTTACAAACACATAGCATGCATGGTAAATAATCTAATGAAAATAATAAATTGAACATGCAAGCAACCCTTTAAAATATATATATATATATATATATATATATTTGTCAAATAATTCCTCTAATAATCCACAAGTAAAATATAGAAATAATGACCCAAATAAATTTCTAACACCAATGAAAATAATGCAATGAATGAAAGTATGCAAATAAATTAAAATAAAATAAAAAGAAAAATAAGAAGAATGAGAAGGGAAAGAAGATAAGAAAGGAAGAAGAAAGAAATAAGAAAAGATAAGAAAAATATGTATTAGAGAAGAAAAGATAAAAAAAATTGGCTAATCTGGATATTCTGTGAGCCGCTTGTGACGCGGACGCGTGAGTGACGCGGTCGCGTGGTGCGTGACAAGGTTAGGTGACGCGGACGCGTGGGTCACGCGATCACGTGACCTGTTTTGTGCGATTGGCGCGAGTACAGCCTCGCGGTCGCGCAACTCTCTTGTTCGAAACTCTTTTGCCAAAAATCTGGGTGACGCGATCGCGTAGGGCATGCGTTCGCGTGGTGAGGCTTGGGCTTCCAGCACGAGTCCAGCCCAACTCCAGCTCAACTTTCTGCCATACACCCATTTACGTCGACTTCTCAGAGCCACGCGGTCGCATGGGTGACGCGATCGCGTGGGAAGCTATTTTCCCAAATGACGCAGCCGCGTCAGCGACGCGGTTGCTTGGATCAATTTGTGCCATTAGCGCGCCTCCAGCCACGCTTTCGCGTGACTCTCTGTTCATCCTCATTTTCTTCCAAACGCACATACGACGCGGACGCGTCGGCGACGCTGTCGCGTCGCGTGCGAAAATCCTTTTTTTTTTGTAATCTGAAAAATGCAGAATGCAGTGTTAATATGAATGTGATGTAAAACTCCAGGTTCAATGTAACAAAATAAAATAAAATTCAAAAACAAACAAAACTAAATAAAATTAAAATTGAGAAAGGAATGATTATACCATGGTGGGTTGTCTCCCACCTAGCACTTTTAGTTAAAGTCCTTAAGTTGGACATTTGGTGAGCTTCCTGTTATGGTGGCTTGTGTTTGAACTCATCTAGGAATCTCCACCAATGTTTGTAATTCCAATAGCCTCCGGGATCCCAAACTAGGCACGTAAAGCCTTTGAGCAGCTTCAAATAGATTCTTAGGCTCTCGGGGTGTTGGATGTCAGAACAGATTCCAGGATCCCAAATCTTGCTTTTACACCCGTCTTCAAGTTGATTATCATGATTCCATCCAGGTGGTTCAGCTTTAGAATTCTCACTGAAGCGTCCAAACAACTTCCTAGACCCATTCAATTGAGCTTTACACCAACCTTTGCGTTTAAACTTAAAGCTTCCAACCATAATGAACCTTGCAGGATAATTCTTACCACTGGCCATCTTCCTCTTACTCTTAATGCTACAAAGAGCTCTAAGTTGACCATCCGTCTCCAGTAGCCCATATTCAAGTGGGATTAGAAAGCTAAGGGATATGAATTTTACCCACTTGAATGTTGTGAAGGATGATGGCAACTTAGGGGGAGGTATTTTTAATGAAATTGCAAGCTCCACTCCTTTGTGCTCTTCTCTGATAATTACCACCTCTTTGCAAACTTCTCTAATTTCAACCTCTTCCTCTTGGTAGCTTTCTTCCAATTCAATCTCTTCTTCATTGCTTTCCACGGGCATGGGAGGTTGTGCTTCTTCTTCTTGAATCTCCATCTCTTGATCAACCTTTTCCAAGTCTTCAACTGTGATATGCCTTGGAGGTTGTACACCCTCCTCAACATCAATTTCAAACGTCTTGAAAGGGGGTTCTATGATTGGACTTTCCCATGGAGGTTCTGCATCTCCTAAGTCTTCAACCACTTCTTCTTCTTCAATAATTCCGCCATAGAACCTCCAGTTTATATTTCTTCTTGAAGGATTTGTTTACTTTTAACTAAGTAGGTAGAAATATTTTGCATGTAGTTGCATTCATAGGTTGCATTTCATACATTCTTCATTCTTTATAGCTTCTCTTGAGCTTAGCATGAGGACATGCTGATGTTTAAGTGTGGGGAGGTTGATAAACCACTATTTTATGGTTTATCTTGTGCTCAATTGAGTGGAGTTTATCAACTCTTTACCCACTTATTCATAATATTTGCATGATTTTATATTTCCTTCCTAATTTTGTGCTATGATTGAAAACATGCTTCTTTGATCTTATAATTGCTTATTATTAATCCTCTCTTATTGCCATTAGATTACTTGATATGTGTGTTAAGTGCTTTCAGAGATTACAGGGCAGGAATGGCTCAGAGGATAGAAAGGAAGCATGCAAAAGTAGAAGGAATACAAGAAGTTGAAGGAACTACAAAGCTGTAAGCCTGACCCTCTCGCACTCAAATGGCTATAACTTTAGCTACAGAGGTCCAAACAATGCGGTTCCAGTTGTGTTGGAAAGCTAACGTCCGGGGCTTCGATTTGATATATAATATTCCATAGTTGCTCTGAGGCTAGGCGACGCGAACACGTGCTCCATGCGGCCACGTCGCAGTGACAAAAATCAGCGTGTTTGAATTCGCAACCAGCGAATTCTGGGCTGTTTCTAACCCAGTTTGCGGCCCAAAAAACACAGATTAGAGGCTATAAAGTGGGGGAATGCATCCATTCATCAGTAGGCTCTCATAATTCACAATTTTTAGGAGTAGATGTAGTTTTTTTTAGAGAGAGAGGTTCTCTCCTCTCTCTTAGGATTAGGATTTAGGACTTCTCTTAGTTTTAGGAGTGACTCTCGATCCCAGGTTCAATGTCCCTTTCTATTTACTTTCGCTTCTATTTTTATTGACTCTAATGCTTTTATTTCTATTTGATTTATGTTGCCCAATTGGCTTATGAACTTTTCCATGTTAGATTTTACTGCTTTGAATGTATTTTATTTGAGGTATTCCAGATATTTATGATTTTAATTTAGCTTTCTACATTCTTGGCTTTGGTTAAGAAATTAGTAACTCAGGAGTTATCTTAACTCAACATAAGTGATAATTGTTATCTTTGCTAATTGAACTGAACTTCGATAATCCCAATCTTTCCTTAGGGATTAACTAGGATTTAAGATCAAACTAATTAGTCACTTGACCTTCCCTTGCTCTAGTAAAGGTTAACTAAGTGGAATCAAGAGTCAATTTTCATTATTGTTGATAAGGATAACTGGGCTAGGACTTCCAATTTCTCATACCTTGCCAAAAGTTTATTTTACAATTATTTATTTATTTTAATTGCAATTTAAATTACTTGCTCCCTATTCTCAAAACCCCAAATTTACAATCTCCATAACCAATAATAAGAACGTACTTCCCTGCAATTCCTTGAGAAGACGACCCGAGGTTTAAATACTCGGTTATCAATTTTAAAGGGGTTTGTTACTTGTGACAACCAAAACATTTGTACGAAGGGATTTCTGTCGGTTTAGAGACTATATCTACAACGCGACTGTTTTTATGAACTTCTTTACTGGAAAAAAATTCCCGACGTCAGTGTGACAGATGCAAAAGGATCAATGGATCCTATTCCAGCATGATCGAGAACCGACAGATGATTAGCCGTGCAGTGACAGCGCATTTGGAACGTTTTCACTGAGAGGACAGGAAGTAGCCATTGACAACGGTGATGCCCAACATAAAGCTTGCCATGGAAAGGAGTATGAAATATTGGAAGAAGGCAATAGGAAAGCAGAGGTTCAGGAAGAACAAAGCATCTTCATATGCTTATCTGAAATTCCAACCAAAGAATTACATAAGTATCTCTATCTTTATTTTATGTTTTATTTATCTTTTAATTATCAATTCTCCATCACCATCTGAATTCGCCTGACTGAGATTTACAAGGTGACCATAGCTTGCTTCAAGCCGACAGTCTCCGTGGGATCGACCCTTACTCACGTAAGGTATTACTTGGACGACCCAGTGCACTTGCTGGTTAGTTGTGTGGAATTGTGACAAAGTGTGATTCATGTTTAAGAGCTCCAAGTCCTTTGGTGCCATTGTTGATGATCACAATTTCGTGCACCAAGTTTTTGGCGCCGTTGCCGGGGATTGTTTGAGTTTGGACAACTGACGGTTCATCTTGTTGCTTAGATTAGGTACTTTTCGTTTTTATTTTTTAGAACTTTTAAGAATGAATTCTAGAGTTTAAAGGTGATATTCTTATCATCACAAAAGATGATTGATTCTCATCAATTTAGCTGCTGAATGTAATATCCTGCTGAAGCTTGGATAACCATGTCTAATCCTTTTTAGACTGAAGCTTTAGACTAACATTGCATGATTCCTGGAATTCTTATTAAAAGTTTTGAATCACTTTATTTTCATTTCCACTCAATTTTTGAAAAATCACAAAAAAAAATTATAAAACCATAAAATCAAAAATATTTTTATGTTTCTTGTTTGAGTCTAGTATGAATTTTTAAGTTTAGTGTCAATTGCATGTCTTTATTCTTCTTGCATTTTTCGAATACATGCTGGTATGCGAAATTCTTACTCAGGTTGTGAATTATTATTCGAAATTGATTCCCTGGCAATGGCACCAAAAACGGATTCACAGAACCATGGTCTAAACATATCTTCACAACTTCGCATAACTAACCAGCAAGTGCACTGGGTCGTCCAAGTAATACCTTACGTGAGTAAGGGTTGAATCCCACGGAGATTGTTGGTATGAAGCAAGCTATGGTCACCTTGTAAATATCAGTCAGGCGGATATAAAATAGTTAAGTAGTTTTCAAAATTTTGTAATAAAAGAAGGATAGAAATACTTATGTAAATCATTGGTGAGAATTTCAGATAAGCGTATGGAGATGCATTTGTTCCTCTGAACCTCTGCTTTCCTGCTGTCTTCATCCAATCAGTCTTACTCCTTTCCATGGCTGGCTTTATGCAAGGGCATCACCGTTGTCAGTGGCTACATCCCCTCCTCTTGTGAAAATGGTCCAAGATGCCCTGTCACGGCACGGCTAATCATCTGAGGTTCCCGATCATGCTGGAATAGGATTCACCCTCCTTTTGCGTCTGTCACTACGCCCAGCACTCGCGAGTTTGAAGCTCGTCACAGTTATTCAATCATTGAATCCTACTCGGAATACCACAGACAAGGTTTAGACTTTCCGGATTCTCTTGAATGCCGCCATCATTCTAGCTTACACCACGAAGATTCCGATTAAGAGATCTAAGAGACACTCATTCAATCTAAGGTAGAACGGAGGTGTTTGTCAGGCACGCGTTCATAGGGAATGATGATGATTGTCACATTCATCACATTCAGGTTGAAGTGCGAATGAATATCTTAGAAGCGAAATAAGATGAATTGAATAGAAAACAGTAGTACTTTGCATTAATCTTTGAGGAACAGCAGAGCTCCACACCTTAATCTATGGAGTGTAGAAACTCTACCGTTAAAAATACATGAGTGGAAGGTCTAGGCATGGCCGAATGGCCAGCCCCCAAAACGAGATCACAGGATCAAAAATACAATCTAGGATGATCCAAAGATAAAACTCGGGATGTCTAATACAATAGTAAAAGGTCCTATTTATAATAAACTAGCTACTAGGGTTTACAGAAGTAAGTAATTGATGCATAAATCCACTTCCGGGGCCCACTTGGTGTGTGCTTAGGCTGAGCTTGAATGTTACACGTGCAGAGGCTCTTTCTGGAGTTGAACGCCAGGTTGTAACGTATTTCTGGCGTTCAACTCTGGTTTGTGACTTGTTTCTGGCGTTTAACTCCAGACAGCAGCGTAGAACTGGCGTTCAACGCCCATTTACGTCATCTAAACTCGGCCAAAGTATGGACTATTATATATTGCTGGAAAGCCCTGGATGTTTACTTTCCAACGCAATTGGAAGCGTGCCATTTTGAGTTCTGCAGCTCCAGAAAATCCACTTTGAGTGCAGGGAGGTCAGAATCCAACAGCATCAGCAGTCCTTCTTCAACCTCTGAATCTGATTTTCGCTCAAGTCTCTCAATTTCAGCCAGAAAATACCTGAAATCACAGATAAACAAATAGGATAAAAAGAAGAGAATGTACTATAAATTTCAAACTATCAATGAAACATAGCTTCAATCATATGAGCGGGACTTATAGCTTTTTGCCTCTTGAATAGTTTTGGCATCTCACTTTATCCATTGAGGTTCAGAATGATTGGCATCTATAGGAACTCAGAGTTCAGATAGTGTTATTGACTCTCCTAGTTCAGTATGATGATTCTTGAACACAGCTTGTTTTATGAGTCTTGGCCATGGCCCTAAGCACTTTGTTTTCCAGTATTACCACCGGATACATAAATGCCACAGACACATAACTGGGTGAACCTTTTCAGATTGTGACTCAGCTTTGCTAAAGTCCCCAATTAGAGGTGTCCAGGGTTCTTAAGCACACTCTTTTTTTGCTTTGGACATTGACTTTAACTGCTCAGTCTCAAGTTTTCACTTGACACCTTCACGCCACAAGCACATGGTTAGGGACAGCTTGGTTTAGCCGCTTAGACCAGGATTTTATTCCTTTAGGCCCTCCTATCCACTGATGCTCAAAGCCTTGGGATCCTTTTTATTTGCCCTTGCCTTATGGTTTTAAGGGTTATTGGCTTTTTTTTTTTGCTTGCTTTTTCTTTCTATTTTTTTTGCCTATTTTTTTTCTTTTTTTTCTTTTTTTTTCTGCAAGCTTTGTTCTTTGCTACTTTTTCTTGCTTCAAGAATCATTTTTATGATTTTTCAGATTATCAAATAACATGTCTCCTTGTCATCATTCTTTCAAGAGCCAACATATTTAACATTCTTAAACAACAACTTCAAAAGACATATGCAATGTTCAAGCATACATTCAGAAAACAAGAAGCATTGTCACCACATCAATATAATTAAACTAAGTTCAAGGATAAATTCAAAACTCATGTACTTCTTGTTCTTTTGAATTAAAACATTTTTCATTTAAGAGAGGTGATGGATTCATAGGACATTCATAACTTTAGGACAAAGTTACTAACTACTAATGATCATGTAATGAAGATACAAACATAGATAAGCACTTAACATAGAGAAAACGAAAAACAGAAGAAA
Source organism: Arachis hypogaea (assembly GCF_003086295.3). Lineage (NCBI taxonomy): Eukaryota > Viridiplantae > Streptophyta > Magnoliopsida > Fabales > Fabaceae > Arachis > Arachis hypogaea. The sequence continues at coordinate 73,116,904 of NC_092047.1, read as the reverse complement.
TAAGAACAAGGAATGAATCCACCTTAGTAATGGTGGTGTTTCCTTCTTGAGGAACCAATGATGTCCTTGAGCTCTTCTATGTCTCTTCCTTGTCTTTGTTGCTCCCCCCTCATTGCTTTTTGATCTTCTCTAATTTCATGAAGGATGATGGAGTGCTCTTGATGTTCCACCCTTAATTGTCCTATGTTGGAGCTTAGTTCTCCTAGGGAGGTGTTAATTTGCTCCCAATAGTAGTTTTGTGGAGGAAAATGCATTTGAGGCATCTCCGGGATCTCATAGTGATGAGCTTCATGCGCCTCTTGAGCTCCATGAATGGGCTCTCTTGCTTGCTCCATCTTTTTCTTAGTGATGGGCTTGTCCTCTTTAATGAGGATATCTCCCTCTATGTCAATCCCAGCCGAATTGCATAGGTGGCAAATGAGGTGAGGAAAGGCTAACCTTGCCATAGTGGAGGACTTGTCAGCCACCTTGTAGATTTCTTGAGGTATAATCTCATGAACTTCCACCTCTTCTCCAATCATGATGCTATGGATCATGATGGCCCGGTCTATAGTAACTTCAGACCGGTTGCTAGTGGGAATGATTGAGCATTGAATGAACTCCAACCATCCTCTAGCTACAGGCTTAAGGTCCAGTCTTCTTAGTTGAACCGGTTTGCCTTTTGAGTCAATCTTCCATTGAGCTCCTTCTACACATATGTCCATAAGGACTTGGTCCAACCTTTGATCAAAGTTGACTCTCCTTGTGTAGGGGCGTGCTTTCTCTTCCATGTTTGGCAAGTTGAACGCCAACCTCACATTTTCCGGACTAAAATCTAAGTATTTCCCCCGAACCATGGTGAGATAATTCTTTGGGTTCGGGTTCTTACTTTGATCATGGTTCCTAGTGATCCATGCATTAGCATAGAACTCTTGAACCATTAGGATGCCGACTTGTTGGATGGGGTTTGTTAGAACTTCCCAACCTCTTCTTTGAATTTTATGTCGGATCTCTGGATACTCATTTCTTTTGAGTTTGAAAGGGACCTCGGGGATCACCTTCTTCTTGGCCACAACATCATAGAAGTGGTCTTGATGGGCTTTGGAGATGAACCTTTCCATCTCCCATGACTCAGAGGTGGAAGCTTTTGTCTTCCCTTTTCCTTTTCTAGAGGATTCTCCGGTCTTAGGTGCCATCAATGGTAATGGAAAAACAAAAAGCTTATGCTTTTACCACACCAAACTTAGAATTTTTCTCACCCTCGAGCAAGAGAAGAAAGAATAGATGAAGAAAAAGAAGAAATGGAGGAGAGGGAGAAGGAGTTGTGTTTTGGCCAAGAAGAGAAGAGAGGGTTGTGTTGTGTGAAAATGAGGAAGAATGAAGGGTTATATATAGGGATGGGAGGGGGGTGAGGGTTCGGCCATTTAGGGTGGGTTTGGGTGGGAAATTGATTTTGAATTTTGAAGGTAGGTGGAGTTTATGAGGTAGGTTTATGGGGAAGAGTGGATGGATGTGAGTGGTGAAGAGGTGATGGGGAAGAGAGATTGAGGTGATTGGTGAAGGGTTTTGGGGAAGAGTGTTTATGGGATTGTGTGAAAGAGGGGTGAGAAGAAGTGAGTGGAGGTAAGTGGGGATCCTGTGGGGTCCACAGATCCTGAGGTGATCCTGTGGGGTCCATAGATCCTGAGGTGTTCAAGGATTTACAACCTTGCACCAAATTAGGCATGTAAAATGCCCATGCACACAACTCTGGGCGTTCAGCGCCAGGTTAGTGCTTGTTCTGGGCGTTGAACGCCCATTTGTAGCCTATTTCTGGCGTTGAACGCCAGAACCATGCTTGTTCTGGGCGTTCAGCACCAGCTCTCCTCCAGGGTGCATTTCTGGCGTTCAAACGCCCAAATGCTGCCCATTTCTAGCGTTTAAACGCCAGTAAGGTCTTCCTCCAGGGTGTGATTTTTCTTCTGCTATTTTTGATTCTGTTTTCAATTTTTATATTTATTTTGTGACTCCACATGATCATGAACCTAATAAAACATGAAAAAATAAAATAAAATTAGATAATTAAACATTGGGTTGCCTCCCAACAAGCGCTTCTTTAATGTCAATAGCTTGACAGTGGGCTCTCATGGAGCCTCACAGATGTGCAGAGTTCTGTTGAGGCCTCCCAACACCAAACTTAGAGTTTGGATATGGGGGTTTGACACCAAACTTAGAGTTTGGTTGTGGCCTCCCAACACCAAACTTAGAGTTTGACTGTGGGGGCTTTGTTTGACTCTGCTTTGAGAGAAGCTTTTTATGCTTCCTCTCCATGGATGCAGAGAGAGATCCTTGAGTTGTAAACACAAGGTTGTCCTCATTTAATTGAAGGATCAATTCTCCTCTGTCCACATCAATCACAGCTCTTGCTGTGGCTAGGAAAGGTCTTCCTAGGATGATGGATTCATCCTCTTCCTTTCCATTATCCAGGACTATGAAATCAGCAGGGATGTAAAGGCCTTCAACCTTTACTAACACGTCCTCTACTTGTCCATAAGCCTGTTTTCTTGAATTGTCTGCCATCTCTAATGAGATTTTAGCAGCTTGTACCCCATAGATTCCCAGTTTCTCTATTACAGAGAGGGGCATGAGGTTTATTCCTGAACCAAGGTCGCACAGAGCCTTAAAGATCATGGTGCCTATAGTATAAGGTATTATGAACTTTCCAGGATCCTGTCTCTTCTGAGGCAATGTCAGTTGATCCAGATCACTTAGTTCATTGGTGAACACGGGAGGTTCATCTTCCCAAGTATCAATGCCAAATAATTTGGAATTTAGCTTCATGATTGCACCAAGGAACTTGGCAGCTTGCTCTTCAGTAACATCCTCATTCTCTTCAGAAGAGGAATACTCATCAGAGCTCATGAACGGCATAAGGAGGTTCAATGGAATCTCTATGGTCTCTAGATGAGCCTCAGAGTCCTTTGGTTCCTCAGAGGGAAGCTCCTTATTGATCACTGGACGTCCCAGGAGGTCTTTCTCCTTGGGATTCACGTCCTCTCCTTCCCTTACAGGTTCGGCCATGGTGCTTATGTCAATGGCCTTGCACTCTCCTTTTGGATTCTCTTCTGTATTGCTTGGGAGAGTACTAGGAGGGATTTCAGTGATCCTTTTACTCAGCTGGCCCACTTGTGCTTCCAAATTTCTAATGGAAGACCTTGTTTCATTCATGAAACTTACAGTGGCCTTGGATAGATCAGAGACTAAGTTTGCTAAATTAGAGGTATTTTGTTCAGAGTTCTCTGTCTGTTGCTGAGTGGATGATGGAAAAGGTTTATTATTGTTAAACCTATTTCTTCCACCATTATTAAAGCCTTGTTGAGGCCTTTGATCCTCCATGAGAGATTTGGATGATTTTTCCATGATGGATTATAGGTGTTTCCATATGGTTCACCCATGTAATTTACCTCTGCTATTGCAGGGTTCTCAGGATCATAAGCCTCTTCTTCATAAGAAGCCTCTTGAGTACTGTTGGATGCAGCTTGCATTCCATTCAGACTCTGAGAAATCATATTGACTTGCTGAGTCAATATTTTGTTCTGAGCCAATATGGCATTCAGAGTATCAACTTCAAGAACTCCCTTCTTTTGAGGCGTCCCATTACTCACAAGATTCCTCTCAGAAGTGTACATGAACTGGTTATTAGCAACCATGTCAATGAGTTCTTGAGCTTCTGCAGGCGTTTTCTTTAGGTGAATGGATCCACCTGCAGAAGTATCCAATGACATCTTTGATAGCTCAGATAAACCATCATAGAATATATCCAGGATGGTCCATTCTGAAAGCATGTCAGAAGGACACTTTTTGGTCAGCTGTTTGTATCTTTCCCAAGCTTCATAGAGGGATTCACCTTCTTTTTGTCTAAAGGTTTGAGCATCAGCTCTAAGCTTGCTCAGCTTTTGAGGAGGAAAGAACTTGGCTAAGAAAGCCGTGACCAGCTTATCCCAAGAGTTCAGGCTGTCTTTGGGTTGAGAGTCAAACCATATTCTAGCTCTGTCTCTTACAGCCAAAGGGAAAAGCATGAGCCTGTAGACTTCAGGATCTACTCTATTAGTCTTAACAGTATCACAGATCTGCAAGAATTCAGTTAAGAACTGAAAAGGATCTTCAGATGGAAGTCCATGAAACTTGCAGTTCTGCTGCATCAGAGAAACTAGCTGAGGTTTCAGCTCAAAATTGTTTGCTCCAATGGTAGGAATGGTGATGCTTCTTCCATGTAAATTGGAATTTGGTGCAGTAAAGTCACCAAGCATTCTCCTTGCATTATTGTTGTTGGGTTCGGCTGCCATCTCCTTTACTTGTTCGAAATTTTCAATAAGGTTGTCTCTGGATTGTTGTAATTTAGCTTCTCTTAGTTTCCTCTTCAGAGTCCTTTCAGGTTCTGGATCAGCTTCAACAAGAATGCCTTTTTCTTTGTCCCTGCTCATAAGAAAGGGAAGAGAAGAAGAAAAGCAGAGGAATCCTCTATGTCACAGTAAAGAGGTTCCTTATTATTAGTAGAAGAAGAAAAGGAATAGGGGTGAAGATGAGGAGATGTTAGTAGATGAATAAATAAATAGAAGGAGATGAGAGAGAGGGAGAATTTCGAAAATAATTTTTGAAAAAGAGTTGGTGATTTTTGAAAATGGTTTTTGAAAAAGGTTAGTAATTTTCGAAAATTATTTTTAAAAATTAAAATAATTAGTTAATTAAAAAGAAGTTTTGAAAAAGAGAGGGAGATATTTTTGAAAATTAGAGAGAGAGAGTTAGTTAGATAGTTTTGAAAAAGATAAGAAACAAACAAAAAGTTAGTTAGTTAGTTGAAACAAAATTTGAAAAGATAAGAAGTTAGGAAGTTAGAAAAGATATTTTGAAATCAAATTTTTGAAAAAGATAAGATAAGAAGATATTTTTGAAAAGATATGATTGAAATTAGTTTTTGAAATAGATTTGATTTTTAAAATCACAATTAATGACTTGATTCACAAGAAATCACAAGATATGATTCTAGAACTCAAAGTTTGAATCTTTCTTAACAAGTAAGTAACAAACTTGAAATTTTTGAATCAAAACATTAATTGATGATGTTATTTTCGAAAATTATGTGATAAAGATAAGAAAAATATTTTTGAAAAATATTTTTATAATTTTCGAAAATAAATAAGAAAAATGAAAAAGATTTGATTTTTGAAAAGAGATTTTGAAAAAGATAAGATTTTTTTTAAATTGAAAATTTGATTTGACTCATAAAAACAACTAGATTTTAAAAATTTTTGAAAAAGTCAAATCTAATTTTCGAAATTTTGAGAGAAAAAAAGGGAAAGATATTTTTTTTTATTTTTGAATTTTATGATGAGAGAGAAAAACATGAACATGATGCAATGCATGAAAATTTTTAGATCAAAATAATGAATGCATGCAAAAATGCTATGAATGTCAAGATGAACACCAAGAACACTATGAATGTCAAGATGAACATCAAGACTTATTTTTGAAAAATTTTTAATGCAAAGAAAACATGCAAGACATCAAACTTAGAGATCTTTAATGCTTAGACACTAAGATTTCAAGAATGCATATGAAAAACACCATACAACACAAAACAAGAAAACATCAAGATCAAACAAGAAGACTTACCAAGAACAACTTGAAGATCATGAAGAACACTATGAATGCATGAATTTTCGAAAAATGCAAGATGAATATGCAATTGACACCAAACTTATAACATGACACATGACTCAAACAAGAAACACAAAAATATTTTTGATTTTTATGATTTTATGATTTTTTTTTGTATTTTCTTTTAAAATTTTTTTTTCGAAAATCATTTTGAAAAAAAAGAAAAACAGGGATTCAAAATTTTTAATATGAATTCCAGGAATCTTATGCTCTAAAGCTCCAATCTGAGGGTTAGACAAGGCTTAATAGCCAGTCAAGCTTTAGAATGGATTTACATCCATTGAGGTGATTAGTTGAAGACCAATCCCAAAGGAGTTTGGGTATGGCTTTTCAGCCAGATAGGATTTAACATGTTACCATGAAACTCTAGAATTCATTCTTGAAAGTTTTGAAGCCATAGAATAATTTATTTTTGAAAACATTATTTTTATTATTTTATTTTTTTTTCGAAAACAAAAGAAAAATTTTTGAAAGATTTTTGAAAAATTTTTGAAAACAAAACAAAAAGAAAATTACCTAATCTGAGCAACAAGATGAACCGTCAGTTGTCCAAACTCGAACAATCCCCGGCAACAGCGCCAGAAACTTGGTATGCGAAATTGTTACTCAGGTTGTGAATTATTATTCGAAATTGATTCCCTGGCAATGGCACCAAAAACGGATGCACAGAACCATGGTCTAAACATATCTTCACAACTTCGCATAACTAACCAGCAAGTGCACTGGGTCGTCCAAGTAATACCTTACGTGAGTAAGGGTCGAATCCCACGGAGATTGTTGGTATGAAGCAAGCTATGGTCACCTTGTAAATCTCAGTCAGGCGGATATAAAATAGTTAAGTAGTTTTCAAAATTTAGTAATAAAAGAAGGATAGAAATACTTATGTAAATCATTGGTGAGAATTTCAGATAAGCGTATGGAGATGCATTCGTTCCTCTGAACCTCTGCTTTCCTGCTGTCTTCATCCAATCAGTCTTACTCCTTTCCATGGCTGGCTTTATGCAAGGGCATCACCGTTGTTAGTGGCTACATCCCCTCCTCTTGTGAAAATGGTCCAAGATGCCCTGTCACGGCACGGCTAATCATCTGAGGTTCCCGATCATGCTGGAATAGGATTCACCCTCCTTTTACGTCTGTCACTACGCCCAGCACTCGCGAGTTTGAAGCTCGTCACAGTCATTCAATCATTGAATCCTACTCGGAATACCACAGACAAGGTTTAGACTTTCCAGATTCTCTTGAATGCCGCCATCATTCTAGCTTACACCACGAAGATTCCAATTAAGAGATCTAAGAGACACTCATTCAATCTAAGGTAGAACGGAGGTGCTTGTCAGGCACGCGTTCATAGGGAATGATGATGATTGTCACGTTCATCACATTCAGGTTGAAGTGCAAATGAATATCTTAGAAGCGAAATAAGATGAATTGAATAGAAAACAGTAGTACTTTGCATTAATCTTTGAGGAACAGCAGAGCTCCACACCTTAATCTATGGAGTGTAGAAACTCTACCGTTAAAAATACATGAGTGGAAGGTCCAGGTATGGCCGAATGGCCAGCCCCCAAAACGAGATCACAGGATCAAAAATACAATCCAGGATGATCCAAAGATAAAACTCGGGATGTCTAATACAATAGTAAAAGGTCCTATTTATAATAAACTAGCTACTAGGGTTTACAGAAGTAAGTAATTGATGCATAAATCCACTTCCGGGGCCCACTTGGTGTGTGCTTGGGCTGAGCTTGAATGTTACACGTGCAGAGGCTCTTTCTGGAGTTGAACGCCAGGTTGTAACGTATTTCTGGCGTTCAACTCTGGTTTGTGACTTGTTTCCGGCGTTTAACTCCAGACAGCAGCGTAGAACTGGCGTTCAACGCCTTTTTACATCATCTAAACTCGGCCAAAGTATGGACTATTATACATTGCTGGAATGCCCGGAATGTCTACTTTCCAAAGCAATTGGAAGCGTGCCATTTTGAGTTCTGTAGCTCTAGAAAATCCACTTTGAGTGCAGGGAGCTCAGAATCCAACAGCATCAGCAGTCCTTCTTCAACCTCTGAATCTGATTTTTGCTCAAGTCCCTCAATTTCAGCTAGAAAATACCTGAAATCACAGAAAAATACACAAACTCATAGTAAAGTCCAGAAATGTGAATTTAATATAAAAACTAATGAAAACATCCCTAAAAGTAACTAGATCCTACTAAAAACATACTAAAAACAATGCCAAAAAGCGTACAAATTATCCGCTCATCACATGCATTATGTTCTTCATTAATCTTCAAGTTGTTCTTGATGATTTCATTGCTCTGATCTTTAAATTCTCTTATTTTGTGTGTTTTGTTGTTTCTCATATGCATTCTCAATTTGTTAGTGTCTCTTATATGAAAATTTTTAAGTTTGGTGTCCTGCATGCATTGTTTGATATGAGTTTCCTAAGATTAATTGTATTTTGATTGTTTCTCATCATTGAAAAATTCAAAAAAAAAAATTCTCAAAACTATGTCTTTTCAAGTCAATAATACAGAGAATTGAAGATTCAGAACATTCAGCAGATGAATCAAATAGAAAAAGCTGGGTGTTCAAAACGCCCAGTGAAGAAGGAAAACTGGCATTTAAATGCCAGCCAGGGTACCTGGCTGGGCGTTTAACGCCCAAAAAGGTAGCATTTTGGGCGTTAAACGCCATAATGGATGCCATTCTGGGCGTTTAACACCAGAAGGACACTAGAGGGAAGATTTTGTTTTTAATTCAAATTTTTTTCAAATCTTCATAATTTTTCAAAATCAAATATTTTTCAAATTATATCCTTTCAATCATATCTTCTCAAAATCAATTTCTTTCCATTTTTTTATTTATACTATTTTCGAAAATCCGTGCTAAAATTAATGATTTACTTCAAAATTTCAAGTTGTTACTTGCCTATTAAGAAAGGATCAAATTTTAAATTTTATGAATCATATCTTTTAATTTCTTGTTAGTCAAGTAGTCAACTTTAATTTTTAAACTTTCTTTTTTTTTTAAATTGATTTTCAATCATATCTTCTCAATCATATCTTTTCAATCACATCTTTTTCAAAATTAACTCTCAATCATATCTTTTTAATTTCTAATTTCAAAATCTTTTCAAAAATTACTTAATTTCTTTCCTAATCTTAATTTTCGAAAATCTCAATCAAATTTTCAAATTTCTTTTTAATTATTTCAAAATCTTTTTAATTTATTTTCGAAAATTCTTCCCCTCTTCTCACATCCTTCTATTTAAGGGACTAACACTCCTCCTCAAGGTACAATTTTAACTCTATCCCTCTTGATAAGTTCGAATTCTCTTCTATCTACCTCCTCTTTTTATTCTTCTTTTCCTCTGACACCTCAAGGAATCTCTATACTGTGACATAGAGGATTCCCTACTTTCTTGTTCTCTTCTCTTTCATATGAGCAGGAACAAAGATAAAGGCATACTTGTTCAAGCTGATCCTGAACCTGAAAGGACCTTGAAGAGAAAGCTAAGAGAAGCTAAAGCACAATTCTCTCTAGAGGGCCTAACAGAGCTTTTCAAAGAAGAAGAAACTATGGCAGCAGAAAACAACAATGCCAACAATGCAAGGAAGGTGCTTGGTAACTTTACTGCACCTACTCCCGACTTCTGTGGGAGAAGCATCTCAATCCCTGCCATTGGAGCAAACAACTTTGAGCTTAAGCCTCAATTAGTCTCTCTAATGCAACAGAATTGCAAGTTTCATGGATTTCCATTGGAAGATCCTCATCAGTTCTTAGCTGAATTCTTGCAAATCTGTGACACTGTCAAGACCAATAGGGTTGACCCTGAAGTCTACAAACTTATGCTCTTCCCTTCTTCTGTAAGAGACAGAGCTAGGACATGGTTGGATTCACAACCTAAAGAAAGCTTGAACTCTTGGGAAAAGCTAGTTAATGCCTTCTTGGCAAAGTTCTTTCCACCTCAAAAATTGAGCAAGCTTAGAGTGGAAGTCCAAACCTTCAGACAAAAGGAAGGTGAATCCCTCTATGAAGCTTGGGAAAGATACAAGCAATTGATCAGAAGGTGTCCTTCTGACATGCTTTCTGAATGGAGCATCATAGGTATCTTCTATGATGGTCTGTTTGAACTATCCAAGATGTCATTGGATAGCTCTGCTGGAGGATCTCTTCATCTGAAGAAGACACCAGTAGAAGCTCAGGAACTCATTGAAATGGTTGCAAATAACCAATTCATGTACACTTCTGAAAGGAATCCTGTGAATAACGGGACAACTCAGAAGAAAGGAGTTCTTGAGATTGATACTCTGAATGCTATATTGGCTCAGAATAAAATATTGATCTAACAACTCAATATGATTTCTCAGAGTCTGTCTGGAATGCAAGCAGAAACAGGCAGTACTAAGGAAACCTCCTCTGAAGAAGAAGCTTATGATCCTGAGAACCCAGCAATGGAAGAGGTGAATTACATGGGAGAACCCTATGGAAACACCTATAATCCTTCATGGAGAAATCATCCAAATCTCTCATGGAAGGATCAACAGACACCTCAACAAGGTTTCAACAACAATAATGGTGGAAGAAACAGGTTTAGCAATAACAAGCCTTTTCCATCATCTTCTCAGCAACAGACAGAGAATTTTAAGCAGAGCCACTCTGACTTAGCAACCATTGTCTCTGATCTAATCAAAACCACTCAAAGTTTCATGACTGAAACAAGGTCCTCCATTAGAAATTTGGAGGCACAAGTGGGTCAGCTGAGAAAGAAAATTACTGAACTCCCTCCTAGTACTCTCCCAAGCAATACAGAAGAGAATCCAAAGAGAGAGTGCAAGGCCATAAACACGTCTCACATGGCCGAACCTAGAGAGGAGGAAGAGGCAGTGATCTCCACTGAGGAAGACCTCAATGGACGTCCACTGACCTCCATGGAGTTCCCTGATAAGGAACCATCAGAATCTGAGGCTCACACAGAGACCATAGAGATTCCATTGAATTTACTTCTGCCATTCATGAGCTCTGATAAGTATTCTTCCTCTGAAGAAGATGAAGATGTTACTGAAGAGTAAGTTGCTAAGTACCTTGGAGCAATCATGAAGCTAAATGCCAAGTTGTTTGGTAATGAGACTTGGGAGGATGAACCTCCATTGCTCATCAAAGAACTGGATGACTTGACTAGGCAGAGATTACCTCTGAAGAGACAAGATCCTGGAAAGTTCTCAATACCTTGTACCATAGGCACCATGACCTTTGAGAAGGCTCTGTGTGACCTAGGGTCAAGCATAAACCTCATGCCTCTCTCTGTAATGGAGAAGCTAGGGATCATTGAGGTACAAGCTGCAAGAATCTCACTAGAGATGGCAGACAATTCAAAGAAACAGGCTTACGGACTTGTAGAGGATGTCTTGGTAAAGGTTGAAGATCATTACATCCCTGCTGATTTCATAATCCTAGAGACTGGGAAGTGTATGGATGAATCCATCATCCTTAGCAGACCCTTCCTAGCCACACCAAAAGCTGTGATTGATGTTGACAGAGGAGAATTGATCATTCAAGTGAATGGAGACTCCCTTGTGTTTAAAGCTCAAGGATATCCCTCTGTCACCATGGAGAGAAAGCATGAAGAGCGTCTCTCAATACAGAGCCCCCACAGTCAAACTCTAAGTTTGGTGTTGGGAGGCCACAACCAAACTTTAAGTTTGGTGTTGAAGCCCCACATTCAAACTCTAAGTTTGGTGTTGGGAGGTTCCAACATTGCTCTAAATATTTGTGAGGCTCCATGAGAGCCACTGTCAAGCTATTGACATTAAAGAAGTGCTTGTTGGGAGGCAACCCAATCTTTAACTATCTATATTAAATTTCTATTTTCTTCTGTTATTTTATATTTTCTGTAGGTTGATGATCATGTGAAGTCACAAAAAGAATTGAAAAAGCAAAAACAGAAGGAAAAACAGAATAAAAAATAGAACACCCTGGAGGAGAAACTTACTGGCGTTTAAACGCCAGTAAGGGTAGCAGAATGGGCGTTAAACGCCCAGTCTGGCACCATTCTGGGTGTTTAATGCCAGAAATGGGCACCAGACTGGCGTTTAACGCCAGGATTGGCAGCAAGGGGCGTTTTGCACGCCACATGGTGCAGGAATGAGAAATCCTTGACACCTCAGGATCTGTGGACCCCACAGGATCCCCACCTACCTCATCTCTCTCTCTCTTCTTCACCCATTCACCAATCACCTCAATACCTCTTCCCCAAAAAAAACCCCTCACCTATCAAATTCCACCATTCTCTTTACCACTCACATCCATCCTTCATAAAACCCCACCTACCTCACCATTTAAATTCAAACCACTTCCCCACCCAAACCCACCCATAATGGCCGAACCATACCCCCCTCTCCACTCCTATAAAAACCCATCTTCACTCCTTCATTTTCACACAACATACACACTACCTATCCCCCTTGGCTAAAACACAAAGCCCCTCCATCTCCTCTATTTCTTCTTCTTCTACTCTCTTCTTTCTTCTTTTGCTCGAGGACGAGCAACCTTCTAAGTTTGGTGTGGTAAAAGCTAAAGCTTTTTTGTTTTTCCATAACCATTAATGGCACCAAAGGCCGGAGAAACCTCTAGAAAGAGGAAAGGGAAGGCAAAAGCTTCCACCTCTGAGTCATGGGAGATGGAGAGATTCCTCTCAAGGGTGCATCAAGACCACTTCTATGAAGTTATGCCCAAGAAAAAGGTGATCTCTGAGGTCCCTTTTAAGCTCAAAAGGGCGAATATCCGGAGATCCAACATGAGATCTGAAGAAGAGGTTGGGAAGTTCTCACCAACCCCATTCAACAAGTCAAAATCTTAATGGTTCAAGAGTTCTATGCCAATGCATGGATCACCAAGAATCATGATCAAAGTGTGAACCCGGACCCCAAGAATTGGCTTACAATGGTCCTAGGGAAATACTTAGACTTTAGTCCGGAAAATGTAAGGTTGGCATTCAATTTGCCTACGATGCAAGGAGATGCACACCCATACACTAGAAGGGTCAACTTTGATCAAAGGTTGGACCAAGTCCTCATGGACATCTGTGAATAGGGCGCTCAATGGAAGAGAGATTCAAGAGGGAAGCTGGTTCAACTAAGAAGGCATGACCTCAAGCCCGTGGCTAGGGGATGGTTGGAGTTCATCCAACGCTCAATCATTCCTACTAGCAACCGGTCTAAAGTTACTATAGACCGGGCTATCATGATTCATAGCATCATGATTAGAGAGGAAGTAGAAGTTCATGAGGTTATATCCCAAGAACTCTACAAGGTGGCGGACAAGTCCTCTACTGTGGCAAGGTTAGCCTTCCCTCATCTCATTTGTCACCTCTGTAATTCAGCTGGAATTGACATAGAGGAAGACATTCTCATTGATGAGGACAAGCCCATCACTAAGAAAAGGATGGAGCAAACAAGAGATCCCACTCATGGACAAGAGCATGAGGAAACTCTTCATCATGAAATCCCTGAGATGCCTCAAGGGATGCATTTTTCTCCACAAAACTATTGGGAGTAAATCAACACCTCCATAGGAGAATTAAGTTCCAACATGGGACAATTAAGGGTGGAGCACCAAGAGCATTCCATCCTCCTCCATGAAATTAGAGAAGACCAAAGAACCATGAGAGAGGAGCAACAAAGGCAAGGAAGAGAAATTGAGGAGCTCAAGCACTCCATAAGATCTTCAAGAGAAAGAACAAGCCGCCATCACTAAGGTGGACCCGTTCTTTAATTTCCTTGTTCTTTATTTTCTGTTTTTCGAATTTTTATGCTTTATGTTTATTTATGTTTGTGTCTTTATTACATGATCATTAGTGTCTAAGTGTCTATGCCTTAAAGATATGAAAATGAATCCATCACCTTTCTTAAATAAAAAAGTTTTTAATTGAAAAATAAAAAGAAGTGCATGAATTTCAAATTTTAAAACAGTTTAATTATTTTGATGTGGTGGCAATACTATTGTTTTTCTGAATGAATGCTTGAACAGTGCATATTTTTGAATTTGATTGTTTATGAATGTTAAAATTGTTGGCTCTTGAAAGAATGATGGGAAAAAGAGAAATGTTATCTGATGATCTGAAAAATCATAAAATCGATTCTTGAAGTAAGAAAAAGCAGTGAAAAGCTTGTAGGAAAAAAAAGAGAGGCAAAAAAAAAAGAGAAAAGAAAAAGAAAGAAAAAGAAAAGCAAGCAGAAAAAGCCAATACCCCTTTAAACCAAAAGGCAAGGGTGATAAAAAGGATCCAAGGCTTTGAGCATCAGTGGATAGGAGGGCCCACAGGAATAAAATCCTGGCCTAAGCGGCTAAACCAAGCTGTCCCTGACCATGTGCTTGTGGCGTGAAGGTGTCAAGTAAAAACTTGAGACTGAGCGGTTAAAGTCGTGGTCCAAAAGCAAAAAGAGTGTGCTTAAGAGCTCTGGACACCTCTAATTGGGGACTCTAGCAAAGCTAAGTCACAATCTGAAAAGGTTCACCCAGTTATGTGTCTGTGGCATTTATGTATCCAGTGGTAATACTGGAAAACAAAATGCTTAGGGTCACGGCCAAGACTCATAAAGTAGCTGTGTTCAAGAATCAACATACTTAACTAGGAGAATCAATAACACTATCTGGATTCTGAATTCCTATAGAAGCCAATCATTCTGAACTTCAAAGGATAAAGTGAGATGCCAAAACTGTTCAGAAGCAAAAAGCTAAAAGCCCCGCTCATCTAATTAATACTAATCTTCATAGGTGTTTTTGGAATTCATTGTATATTCTCTTCTTTTTATCCTATTTGATTTTCAGTTGCTTGGGGACAAGCAACAGTTTAAGTTTGGTGTTGTGATGAGCGGATAATTTATACGCCTTTTGGCATTGTTTTTAGTATGTTTTTAGTATATTTTAATTAGTTTTTATTATATTTTTATTAGTTTTTCTTTAAAAATCACTCTTCTGGACTTTACTATGAGTTGGTGTGTTTTTCTGTGATTTCAGGTATTTTCTGGCTGAAATTGAGGGACCTGAGCAAAAATCTGATTCAGAGGCTGAAAAAGGACTGCAGATGCTGTTGGATTCTGACCTCCCTGCACTCAAAGTGGATTTTCTGGAGCTACAGAAGCCCAATTGGCGTTATCTTAATTGCGTTGGAAAGTAGACATCCTAGGCTTTCCAGCAATATATAATAGTCCATACTTTTCCCAAGATTTGATGGCCCAAACTGGCGTTCAAAGTCAGCACAAAAATTATGGCGTCAAAACGCCAGAACTGGCATAAAAGCTGGAGTTAAACGCCCAAACTGGCACAAAAGCTGGCGTTTAACTCCAAGAAAAGTCTCTACATATGGAAGCTTCAATGCTTAGCCCAAGCACACACCAAGTGGGCCCGGAAGAAGATTTCTGCGTTAATTACTGATTTCTGTAAACCCTAGGCTACTAGTTCTCTATAAATAGGACCTTATACTATTGTATTTTCATCTTTGGACGTTTAGTCCCTAGACCTTGGAGGCTGGCCATTCGGCCATGCTTACACTATTATCACTTTTGTATTTTCAACGGTGGAGTTTCTACACGCCATAGATTAAGGTGTGGAGCTCTGCTGTTCTTCATGAATTAATACAAGTACTATTGTTTTTCTATTCAACTCAAGTGTATTTCTTCTCCAAGATATTCATTCGCACCCAAGAACATGATGAATATGATGATTATGTGACACTCATCACCATTCTCACCTATGAACGCGTGACTGACAACTACTTCCGTTCTACATGCAAACAAGCTTGAGTGTGTATCTCTTGGGTTTCTAATTTAAGATTGGAACCTTCGTGGTATAGGCTAGAATTATTGGCGGTCATTCTTGAGATCCGGAAAGTCTGAACCTTGTCTGTAGTATTCCAAGTAGGATCTGGGAAGGGATGACTGTGACGAGCTTCAAACTCGCGATTGTTGGCGTGTGACAGATGCAAAAGGATCAATGGATCCTATTCCAGATGATCGAGAACCGACAGATGATTAGCCGTGCGGTGACAGCGCATTTGGAACGTTTTCACTGAGAGGACGGGAAGTAGCCATTGACAACGGTGATGCCCAACATAAAGCTTGCCATGGAAAGGAGTATGAATGATTGGAAGAAGGCAATAGGAAAGCAGAGGTTCAGGAGGAACAAAGCATCTTCATACGCTTATCTGAAATTCCAACCAAAGAATTACATAAGTATCTCTATCTTTATTTTATGTTTTATTTATCTTTTAATTATCAATTCTCCATCACCATCTGAATTCGCCTGACTGAGATTTACAAGGTGACCATAGCTTGCTTCAAGCCGACAGTCTCCGTGGGATCGACCCTTACTCACGTAAGGTATTACTTGGACGACCTAGTGCACTTGCTGGTTAGTTGTGCGGAATTGTGACAAAGTGTGATTCATGTTTAAGAGCTCTAAGTCCTTTGGCGCCATTGTTGATGATCACAATTTCGTGCACCAATGAACATCTTCTTCAAGTCCAACAAGCACCTTTGTTTGCTGATATTGCAAACTACAAGGTTGGAAGAAGGATTCCCCAAGAGTTCACCAGGCAGCAAGTGAAGAAGTTGCTCAATGAAGCCAAGAAATTCTTGTGGGATGAGCCCTTCTTGTTCAAAATATGTCCAGATGGAATGATAAAAGAGTGTGTTCCTGAAAATGAAATGAAAGACATATTGTGGCACTGTCATGGTTCAGCTTAAGGTGAACACTTTGGGCCAGAAAGAACAGCTGCTAAAGTGCTTCAAAGTGGATTTTATTGGCCAACCATATTCAAAGATGCCAGAGAATTTGTGCACCAATGCAATGAATGTCAAAGAGCTGGAGGGTTAACAAGGAGGAACGAAATGCCTCAAAACTTCATTCTGGAAGTGGAACTGATTCATCTCTGGGGCATAGACTTTATGGGACCGTTTTCCCATCATATTCCTTCAAATATATATTGGTAGCAGTGGAATATGTCTCCAAGTAGGTAGAGGCCATAGCAACAACTACCTGTGATGCACCAATTGTTCTTTAGTTTCTTAAGAGACACATCTTCACCAGATATGGGGTGCCTAAAGGCCTTATTAGTGATGGTGGCAACCACTTTTGTAACAGATAAATGGAAAAGCTGCTCCACAAATATGGAGTAATTCACAAAGTGGCCACACCATACCACTCTCAAACTAATGGCCAGGCTGAATTGGCAAACAGGAAGCTGAAGAGAGTCCTAGAGAAGACAGTTGGGGTCACAAGAAAAGACTGGACAAGGAAGTTGGATGATGCTCTATGGGCATATAGAACCGCATTTAAAACCCCAATTGGGAAGTCACCCTTGTAGCTAACCTATGGCAAATCCTGTCACCTTCCTGTGGAGCTCGAACACAAAGCTTTCTGGGCCACTAAGCTCCTCAATCTTGACTCTATCTCAAGCAGCAGGAGAGAAAAGGCTATTGCAACTCAATGAGTTGAATGAGTTCAGATTGGAAGCTTATGAGAATGCTAAGATATACAAGGAGATAGTTAAAAGATGGCATGACAAGAAAATCTCAAGAAGAGAGTTTGAGCCAGGACAGCTGATAAACCCATATTTCATGAGTTCTTTTGTGCTTAATTAGAGTGATTTATTCAACTCTTCACCTACTTATTCACATTAATTGCATGGTTTTACCTTTCCTTCCTTATTATGTCATATTGTGAAAAACATGTTTCCTAAGCTTTAAAAATTAATTATTTTAATTACCTTTATTTCCATTCGATGCCGTGATTAGTGTGTTGAGTAGTTTCAGATTTTCTAAGGCAGAATGACTTAAAGGATGATAAAGGAAACATACAAAAATGGAAGGAGAAAGCAAAACGGAGCCTTGAAGGAAACTGGTATTCACGCGATCGCATGGATGACGCAATCGCGTGCCAAGCACGAATCAGCAGCGATGCGGCCGCATGACTGACGCGACCGCGCGCCTTAAGCAGAATGCACATGACGCGATCGCATGACTGACGCGACCGCGTGGAAAGGAAAAGCTCCAGATGACGCGACCGCGTGACAGAGGCCACACACCAGAAATTACAGAATACGCCCCCAGCGAATTCTGAAGCCCTTTTTGGCCCAGATCCAAGTACAGATAGCATAGACCAGAGGTTATAAAGTGTGGGAATGCATCCATTCAGAGAGAGCTCGCATATTTTTACCATTCAATGATTTAGATTTAGTTGAGAGGGAGATCTTCTCTCTCTCTCTTTTAGGATTTAGGATTTCTTCTTGTTTTAAGAGTAACTCTGGATCCCAGGTTTAATGTTCTTTTATTTTAGTTTTACTTTTATTTATTTATTCCAACATTTGAATTGATTATTATAATTTGATCTAAGAATTCTTCCATGTTACAGACAGTTATTTGAATTAATGATATTTGAGGTATTTTCAGTTTATGATTGTTCTCTTGATTCAAGTTGCCATTGCTTCCTATCTAAGGATATTTTTATTATTCCAGCAATTTTACTTCTTCCCCTTTTGGTTCTGGTTAAGAATTTAGTAACTCAACAGTTATTAAACTCAACATAATTGATAATCGTTATCTTGCTAATTGAGCTGAACTTAAGCAATCCCAACCTTTTCTTAGGAAATAAATAGGATTCAAAGGTCAATTTAATTAGTCCCCTGACTTTTCTTTGCCCTAGTAAAGGTTGACCAAGTGGAGTTTAGATTCAACATTCATCATAGTTGAGAGAGATAACTACGTTGGACCTCCGACTTCTCTTACCTTGCAAAAAGTTTGCCTTACAGTATTTATTTATTTTAATTGCCATTTACTTTACTTGTCATTTAAATTACTTGCTTCTCATCTTCTAAACCCCGATTACAACCTTTATAGCCAATAATAAGAACACACTTCCTCGCAGTTCCTTGAGAAGACGACCCGAGGTTTGAATACTCGGTTAACAATTTCTAAAGGGGTTTGTTACTTGTGACACCCAAAACGTTTGTATGAAAGGACTTTTGAAGGTTTAGAAACTATACTTGCAACGAGGATTTATCCGCAAATTTCTAGTCCACGCAAAAGTTCTCTCATCAAAATGGCGCCGTTGCCGGGGAACTGCTAACGTGTGCCTTATTATCGGTTATTGTAAATATTTTTCTTTTGCTTGTTTATTTATTTTTATTTTTCCTTTTTATCTTTATTTGCTACTATGAACTCTCACCCCTCTCGCTTTGAGTTTGGTTCTAATATTGTTAAAGGAAATAGAAGTTACAGCAGGAATGTGCATCAAGGTCAGACCAATCAAGGATGGATGGAACCAAGAGGATCTAATCAACCCTTTTGGCAGCAACACCTTCCGAGATATCCTGGACAAAGACCATTCTACCGTGCATACCCAGCTGAAAGACATGGTGGACAACCTTGTAACTACCAACAAGCCCCACCCCGTGCATATGAACCATCCTTTCAACATAACCTCGAACCACCACACTCACAAGCTTCTCTTCACCATTCGCCATCATATGATCCTTCCTTACCCCAATACCAATCCAATCGTTCCCAATCATCACCACTTTCATTTGTATCATGTCCAAGTCTGGCAAACCGCGAAGCAGAGGATCGCCTAAAAGAAACAGTAATTAAATTTCAAACAACCATTCAACAACTGGAGCAAGCACTAATTCAATGGGCCACTAGACGCTCAAATATACAAGGACCAACCACAGCTCTATGTGGACAGCCCGATGAAGAGCGTAGCATGAAAGAAATACTAGAGACTCCAGTGGACAAAACAGAGAATGAATTTGTACTAGAACAAGTGGAAGAAGCTGTCATTGTTCAAGAAGAAGAGTTGGTTGAAGATCTAGGAGATGCTGAACTTCCTTGGGAATCCAGAATTGAGGAAAACTCCGTCCAAGATGCTACAGTTGATGCTAAGGAGGATACCGTACAATCTCTAAGGCGAGTCGTTTACGAAGAATCAGACGGAATAATCCAAGGAGCAAATTTCCTTGATGATGATTGTCACAAGTCTAGTTCTCCTACTGATGAACTTGCGTCCGCAAGTGAATTCTCTGAGAACGAAGAATTTTCCCCAAGTGAATATGAAGATGATGCGGAGGTAGATTTCTCTCAACCTCCAATCTATGACTCAAGTGATGAGGAAGACATAGAAGACTTTGACCAGGACACAGATACAATTGAAGACCTTTGCAAGGAAGTGGAAGAATTCACAGAAGAGCACAAGGAACCGAAACTTGCAGAACCACCAAAAACACCTATCCCAAGGCCATTACCACCTAATACAAGCTTCAAGTGGGTACAATCCTTAACTTATAACTTTACTTATTCACTTGAATATGTGTACTTGAAACAGATGGCCAGCTTAGAGCTCTCTACGGCTTTAAGAGTAAGAGGGAAATGGCTCGTACTCAGAGCTGGTGCACAAGGTTCAATAAGGTTCCACGCTTCACTTCAAAGTACATGGATTGGTATCACGCTCAATCACATGGATCACGGAAAACGTTTGGTCACCAAGGTGAGATTCTACTTTTTAACCCGCCCGAATGGAGACATGTAGATCAAGACGGAGGCGGATTTAAAAGCAAGGCTTGGAATCCTGGAGTTTATTCTGACATTGTCATCCCGGGAGCCTAACAATATATTTAAAGTTGTTCGGAAGCTTTGCGTGCTTAGTTTGGGACCCCGGAGGCTATTGGCATTCCAAGCACTGGTGGAGATTTTTGGACGAATTTAAACATAAGCCACCATAACAAGATACTCCTCCAATGTCCAACTTAAGGACTTTAACTAAAAGTGCTAGGTGGGAGACAACCCACCAGGGTATGGTCACTTCTTTTTCAATTTATTTCTTGTTAATTGCTTTCATTTTTCCTTTTTCATTTTAATTTATTAAACCTGGAATCATGCATAACATTCTTATTAATCACTGCATTCTGCATTTTTTATTGTACTGATCAAATGAGATTTATGCTCTTTTATGGTCTTCTTTATGTAAGAAAGAAGGGTAGATGATGCAAGTCATCACAACACCAAACTTAAGTTTTGCTTGTCCCAAGCAAATCAATGTGAGTAAACCTTTATAACTTGAGGCCTTGGCTTTAAGTGATTGCAATACAACTAAGAGTAAGACTAAGTGTTCAACACATGTATGAATGTTTTAATGTCATGGGAAGCTCTTGGATCCTTGAGGGTTCTTTCAGGTATAGGCCTTAGGGGTCCTTTCTATTGATTGTCACCTTGAAGTAGTAAGGGTTGTTTTTCTTTTTTGACCACGACTCTAAGTGTTTTGTCTCAAGATAACCCTTTATTTAAGCTTTCAATTAGCACTCCCAAACTAGTTGGTTTTAGGGTACTAGGTGTTGAGACACCCCTAAGAATTTACTTGCCCAGGTCTCTTCTTGACACATCTTAACCATAAGCATCTACTAAGATCTTTAATTCTTTTTTTTAGCTTTTTTTTAATGTTTCTTTTTCTATCCCAGTAGTTGATGCTCAGAGCCTTGGGTCTTTATTGCTTACTACCTCTTGGTTCTATGGATATTCAAGGAACACCCTTTGGCCTTCCCTGGTTATACCTTCTAGGACTAGTTGCTCTTCCATGACTCTTTTTCTTTTTAGTTCATCCAAGGTTCTACACTTAGTTTCTTATTTCTTAGTTTGTTTGATAATCAATCTTGGCCTTGGTCTCTCTCATTGTTTTTGCACAACTCACAGTGACTCTTATGGGGATAAACTCTACTTTTATTTATGTTGAAATGAAGACTTGAAATACATGACATTTTCTTTCTTGAAAAAAAAAACTCATAAAGACTTTAAACAGGAATTAAAACTATGCATAAAGCATAAACTATCCTAGCATGAATATTTATTCAAAAAGTAAATAATGCAAAAACTTAAACAAGATTTCAGAAGTTGGAAAGTGTCAACCATGGGACTCAACAACCTTGAGCAGCTTCATCTTTAGTTCATTGGCCCCTTCCCTTTGTGCTTCTTCTTGGAGGGGGAGGAGCCACCTTCATCTGGCTTGGAGGAACCTTCTTGTGCTTTGGTGTCCTTGGGCTTCCAAAATCCTAGCCCCCTCATGTAGGATTTCACATTCTCCTTGTGTTGGTATGCTATTTCCTCTTGCCTTGAGCTAAGTTCCTCTAATTTCTGCATATAGGTGGGGTAGTTGGGGTTCATGTTAGCTACTGCATTGCATAGGTAGCTCACTTTGTTTGCGCATAGCAATCATATTCCCCTCTGGCTACAGTTCTTGCTTCATAAAGGTGTCAGAATTCAACAAAGCTCTCTGATGAGCGGATAATTTATACACTTTTTGGCATTATTTTTACATAGTTTTCAGTATGATTTAGTTAGTTTTTAGTATATTTTTATTAGTTTTTAATTAAAAATCACATTTCTGGACTTTACTATGAGTTTGTGTGTTTTTCTGTGATTTCAGATAATTTCTGGCTGAAATTGAGGGACTTGAGCAAAAATCAGATTCAGAGGTTAAAGAAGGACTACAGATGCTGTTGGATTTTGACCTCCCTGCACTCAAAGTAGATTTTCTGGAGCTACAGAATTCTAAATGGCACGCTCTCAATTGTGTTGGAAATTAGACATTCAGGGCTTTCCAGCAATATATAATAGTCCATACTTTGATTAAGGATAGATGACGTAAACTGGCGTTGAACGCTAGTTCCATGCTACATTCTGGAGTCAAACGCTAGAAACAGGTTGCAAAGTGGAGTTAAACGCCAGAAACAGGTTACAAACTGGCGTTCAACTCCAAGGAAGACCTCTACATGTGTAAAGCT
Organism: Arachis hypogaea; assembly: GCF_003086295.3. NCBI lineage: Eukaryota > Viridiplantae > Streptophyta > Magnoliopsida > Fabales > Fabaceae > Arachis > Arachis hypogaea. Next base: position 73,094,404 of record NC_092047.1, on the reverse strand, counting down.
CAATGCTTAGCCCAAGCACACACCAAGTGGGCCCCAGAAGTGGATTTTTGCATTATTTACTCTTTTCTGTAAACCCTAGTAACTAGTGTAGTATAGTAGGACTTTTTACTATTGTATTTACATATTCGGATCATCTTTGATTAGTTTTATGCTATCTTAGACATATGTGAGAGCTGGCCATTCGGTCATGCCTGAACCTTCATCACTTATGTATTTTCAACGGTAGAGTTTCTACACACCATAGATTAAGGTGTGGAGCTCTGCTGTTCCTCAAAGATTAATGCAAAGTACTACTATTTTTCTATTCAATTCAACTTATTCCGCTTCTAAGATATTCATTCGCACTTCAATATGATGGATGTGATGATCGTGATAGTCATCATCATTTTTAACTTATGAACACGTGCCTGACAACCACTTCCGTTCTACCTTAGATTGAATGGATATCTCTTGGATATCTAATACAGGGGACCGAGTCCGAGTTATTAGTGTCTTCGTGGTATAAGTTAGAACCCATGGACGGCCATTCTTGAGAATCCGAAAAGTCTAAACCTTGTCTGTGGTATTCCAAGTAGGATTCAGGGATTGAATGACTGTGACGAGCTTCAAACTCGCGAGTGTTGGGCGTAGTGACAGACGCAAAAGGATCAATGGATCCTATTCCAGTATGATCGAGAACTGACAGATGATTAGCCGTGCAGTGACAGCGCATTGGACCATTTTCACTGAGAGGATAGGTGGCCATTAACAACGGTGATGCCTAACATACAGCTTGCCATGGAAAGGAGTAGGAAGGATTGGATGAAGACAGCAGGAAAGCAGAAGTTCAGAGGGACGAAAGCATCTCTATACGCTTATCTGAAATTCTCACGAATGAATTACATAAGTACCACTATCCTATTTTATATTTTATTTATCTTTTACTTATCAATTCATAAATCAGTTGAATCCGCCTGACTGAGATTTACAAGGTGACCATAGCTTGCTTCAAGCCGACAATCTCCGTGGGATCGACCCTTACTCACGTAAGGTTTATTACTTGGATGACCCAGTGCACTTGCTGGTTAGTTGTACGAAGTTGTGAAACAGAATTAAGATCATGAACGTGCGTATTGAGTTTTTAGCGCCGTTACTAAGGAAGGAATGATCACGATTTCGCACACCAAGTTTTTGGCGCCGTTGCCAGGGATTGTTCGAGTTTGGACAACTGATGGTTCATCTTGTTGCTCAGATTAGGTAATTTTATTTTAATTTTAAGCTTTTTATTTCTTATTTTTGAAAAATACAAAAAAATATTTCTTCTTTTTCGTTTTTCCCAAAATAATTTTCGAAAAAAAAAAAACAAAAAAAATTAACAAAATCATAAAATCAAAAATAATTTGATATTTCTTGTTTGAGTCTAGAGTCAAGTTTTAAGTTTGGTGTCAATTGCATCTTTTTAATTTTCTAAAAATTATTTTCGAAAATTTCATGCATTGCATTCTTCATGATCTTCAAGTTGTTCTTGCCCAGTCTTCTTGTTTGATCTTCATATTTTCTTGTTTTGTGTCTTTTCTTGTTTTTTATATGCATTCTTGAATTCTTAGTGTCTAAATATTAAAAAAAATTTAGTTTGGTGTCTTGCATGTTTTTTTTTCTTGAAAATTTTTCAAAAATAAGTTCTTGGTGTTCATCTTTGCATTCAAAGTGTTCTTGGTGTTCATCTTGACATTCATAGTGTTCTTGCATGCATCACATGTTTTGATCCAAAATTTTCATTCATTGAGTCTTTGGGTTGTTTTTCTCTTTCATCATTAAAAATTCAAAAATCAAAAAAATATTTTCCCTTTTTCTCTCATAAATTTTCGAAAATTTGGATTGACTTTTTCAAAATTTTTTAAAATCTAGTTGTTTTTATGAGTCAAATCAAATTTTCAATTTAAAAATCTTATCTTTTTCAAAATCCTTTTCAAAATCAAATCTTTTTCAATTTCTTTTCATATTTTCGAATTCCTTTTTAAAAATTTTTCAAAATCTTTTTCATTTTTTCGAAAATATTCAAATTAATTTTCAAAATCTTTTTCTTATTTTATTTCTTAATTTTCGAAAATTTTATTATCATTTAATGTTTTGATTCAAAATTTTTCAAAGTTGTTACTTGCCTATTAAGAAAGTTCAATCTTTAAAATTTAAAATCATATCTTTTAGTTTCTTGTTAGTCAAGTAATCAACTTTAAGTTTTAAAATCAAATCTTTTTTTTTTAATTTCCTCTCTAAATCTTTTTCAAATTAAATTTCAATCATATCTTTTTCAATTTCAATCATATCTTTTTCAAAATCAATTTCAAAATTCTTTCTAACTTCTCCCCTAACCTCTTATCTTTTTAATTTGATTTTCAATTCTTTTTCAATCAATCATATCTTTTTTGTTTCAATCATATCTTTTTCAAAACTACCTAACTAACTCTCTCTCCTTCTAATTTTTGAAAATCCCTTCCCTGTTTTTCAAAATTCTTTCTTTTAATTAACTAATTATTTTAATTTTAATTTAATTTAATTTCAGTTTTAATTTTTGAATTTTAAATTTAAACTTAAAATATTTTTATTTTATTTTGTTAAATTTTCGAAAACTTCTCTCTCTCATTTTCTTCTATTTATTTAATTACCACTAACACTTCTCTTCATCTCATATCTCTGCTCCTATCCTCACCCTTGTGTTTGGATTATCCATTCTTCTTCACTCTTATTCCCTTTCTTCTTCTACTAACATAAAGGAATCTCTATACTGTGACATAGAGGATTATATATTTTCTTTTCTGTTTTCTTCTTGTTCATATGAGCAGGAACAAGGATAAGAACATTCTTGTTGAAGCTGATCCTGAACCTGAAAGGACTCTGAAGAGGAAGCTAAGGGAAGCTATATCACAACTCTCTGGAGAAAATCTGACAGAAATTTTCGAAAAAGAAAAAGATATGGCCGAAAATAATAACAATGCAAGGAGGATGCTTGGTGACTTTACTGCACCTAATTCCAATGTACATGGAAGAAGCATCTCAATCCCTGCCATTGGAGCAAACAATTTTGAGCTTAAACCTCAATTAGTTTCTCTGATGCAACAGAACTGCAAGTTTCATGGACTTCCATCTGAAGATCCTTTTCAGTTCTTGACTGAATTCTTGCAGATCTGTGATACTGTTAAGATCAATGGGGTTGACCCCGAGGTCTACAGGCTTATGCTTTTCCCGTTTGCTGTAAGAGACAGAGCTAGAGTATGGTTGGACTCTCAACCTAAAGATAGCCTGAACTCTTGGAATAAGCTGGTCATGGCTTTCTTAGCCAAGTTCTTTCCTCCTCAAAAGCTTAGTAAGCTTAGAGTGGATGTTCAAACCTTCAGACAGAAAGAAGGTGAATCCCTCTATGAAGCTTGGGAGAGATACAAGGAACTGACCAAAAGGTGTCCTTCTGACATGCTTTCAGAATGGACCATCCTGGATATATTCTATGATGGTCTGTCTGAGCTATCAAAGATGTCACTAGACCATTCTGCAGGTGGATCCATTCACCTAAAGAAAACGCCTGCAGAAGCTCAAGAACTCATTGACATGGTTGCAAATAACCAGTTTATGTACACTTCTAAAAGGAATCTTGTGAATAATGGGACGCCTATGAGAAAGGGAGTTCTTGAAATTGATACTTTGAATGCCATATTGGCTCAGAACAAAATATTGACTCAGCAAGTCAATATGATTTCTCAGAGTCTGAATGGAATGCAAGCTGCATCCAACAGTACTCAAGAGGCATCTTTTGAGGAAGAAGCTTATGATCCTGAGAACCCTGCAACAGCAGAGGTGAATTACATGGGTGAACCCTATGGAAACACCTATAATCTCTCATGGAGAAATCACCCAAATCTCTCATGGAAGGATCAACTAAAGCCTCAACAAGGCTTTAATAATGGTGGAAGAAACAGGTTTAGCAATAGCAAGCCTTTTCCATCATCCACTCAGCAAAAGACAGAGAGTTCTGAGCAGACCCTATCTAGCTTGGCAAACATAGTCTCTGATCTATCTAAGGCCACTCTAAGTTTCATGAATGAAACAAGGTCTTCCATTAGAAATTCGGAAGCACAAGTGGGCCAGCTGAGTAAAAGGGTCACTGAAACCCCTCCTAGTACTCTCCCAAGCAATACAGAAGAAAACCCAAAAGGAAAGTGCAAGGCCATTGGATTGACCATCATGACCGAACCTACAAGGGAGGGAGAGGACGTGAATCCCAGTGAGGAAGACCTCCTGGGATGTCCAATGATCAACAAGGAGTTTCCTTCTGAGGAACCAAAGGAATCTGAGGCTCATCTAGAGACCATAGGGATTCCATTGAACCTCCTTATACCATTCATGAGCTCTGATGAGTATTCTTCTTCTGAAGAGAATGAAGATGTTACTGAAGAGCAAGTTGCCAAGTACCTTGGTGCAATCATGAAGCTGAATGCCAAATTATTTGGTAATGAGACTTGGGAAGATGAACCTCCCTTGTTCATCAATGAACTAAGTGATCTGGATCAATTGAGATTGCCTCAAAAGAAACATGATCCTGGAAAGTTCTTAATACCTTGTACCATAGGCACCATGACCTTTGAGAAGGCTCTATGTGACCTTGGGTCAGGAATAAACCTCATGCCACTCTCTGTAATGGAGAAACTGGGAATCTTTGAGGTGAAAGCTGCTAGAATCTCATTAGAGATGGCAGAGAACTCAAGAAAACAGGCTTATGGACTAGTAGAGGACGTGTTAGTAAAGGTTGAAGGCCTTTACATCCCTGCTGATTTCATAATCCTAGACACTGGAAAGGATGAGGATAAATCCATCATCCTTGGAAGACCCTTCCTAGCCACAACAAGAGCTGTGATTGATGTGGACAGTGGAGAGTTGGTCCTTGAACTAAATGAGGACAAATTTGTGTTTCAAACTCAAGGATCTCCTTCTGTAACCATGGAAAGGAAGCATGAAAAGCGTCTCTCACTACAGAATCAACAAAAGCCCCCACAGTCAAACTCTAAGTTTGGTGTTGGGAGGCCACAACCAAACTCTAAGTTTGGTGTTGAACCCCACAACCAAACTCTAAGTTTAGTTTTAGGAGGTCCCAACCTTGCTCTGATTATCTGTGAGGCTCCATGAGAGCTCACTGTTAAGCTATTGACATTAAAGAAGCGCTTATTGGGAGGCAACCCAATGTTATTTAATCATTTTTATTTTATTTTCTCTTTGTTATTTCATGTTTTATTAGGTTGATGATCATGTAGAGTCACAAAAACTACTGAAAAATTGAAAACAGAATGAAAAACAGCATTGAAAACAGCACACCCTGGAGGAAGGGCTTACTGGCATTTAAACGCCAGTAAGGAGCATCTGGCTGGCGTTTAACGCCAGAACAGAGCATGAAACTGGCGTTAAATGCCAGAAACAAGCTGCAGTCTGGCGTTTAAATGCCAGGATTGCACCCAGAGGAAAGCTGGCATTAAATGCAAGAAACAAGCATTAGACTGGCGTTTAACGCCAGAAACATGCACCATACTGGCGTTCAACGCCAAAAACATGCTATAGACTGGCGTTGAACGCCCAAAACAAGCAAGGAAGTGGCGTTTAACGCCAGAAACATGCTGCAGTCTGGTGTTAAACACCAGGATTGCATATATGGGGCGTTTTACACGTCTAAAAGGTGCAGGAATGAGAAATCCTCAAACACCTCTGGATCTGTGGACCCCACAGGATTCCCTCAGGATCTGTGGACCCCACAAGATCCCCACCTACTTCTTCTCTCTTCTTCACACCTTTCCATAACTCTCTTTCCCAAATACCCCCTCACCAATCAACTCAATCACTCTTCCCCATCACCTCTTCACCAATCACATCCATCCTCTCTTCCCCAAAAACCCCACCTACCTTTAAATTCAAAATAATTTCCCTCCCAAACCCAACCCTAAATGGCCGAACCCTAAACCCCTCCCCACTCCTATATAAACCCCTCACTCCCTCTTCATTTTCACACAACAAAACCCTATCTTTTTCCACTTGGCCGAAACCTACTCTCTCTCCCTCTCCTCCATTTCTCTTCTTTTTCTACTTCTTTCTTTCTTTTTTTGCTCGGGGACGAGCAAACATTTTAAGTTTGGTGTGGTAAAAGCATTGCTTTTTGTTTTTCCATAACCATTTATGGCACCTAAGACCAGAGAAACCTCTAGAAAGAGAAAAGGGAAGGCAATTGCTTCCACCTTTTAGTCATGGGAGATGGAGAGATTCATCTCTAAGGTCCATCAAGACCACTTCTATGAAGTTGTGGCCAAGAAGAAAGTAATCCCTGAGGTTCCTTTCAAACTCAAAAAGAATGAGTATCCGGAGATCCGTCTTGAAATCCAAAGAAGAGGTTGGGAAGTTCTCACCAACCCCATTCAACAAGTCGGGATCCTAATGGTTCAAGAGTTCTATGCAGACGCGTGGATCACAAGGAACCATGATCAAAGTGTGAACCCAAATCCAAAGCATTGGCTTACTATGGTTCGGGGAAAATACTTAGATTTCAGTCCGGAAAATGTAAGGCTGGCGTTCAACTTGCCAATGATAGAAGAAAATACACGCCCCTACACAAGAAGGGTCAACTTTGATCAAAGGTTGGACCAAGTCCTCATAGATATATGTGAGGAAGGAGCTCAATGGAAAATTAACTCAAGAGGCAAGCCGGTTCAACTAAGAAGGCATGACCTCAAACCAGTGGCTAGGGGATGGCTAGAGTTCATTCAACGCTCAATCATTTCTACTAGTAACCGGTCTGAAGTTACTATAGACCGGACCATCATGATCCATAGTATCATGATTGGAGAAGAGGTGGAAGTTCATGAGATTATACCTCAAGAACTTTACAAGGTAGCTGACAAGTCCTCCACTTGGGTAAGGTTAGCCTTTCCTCACCTCATATGCCACCTCTACAATTCAGCTGGAATTGACATAGAGGGAGATATCCTCATTGAAGAGGATAAGCCCATCACTAGGAAAAGGATGGAGCAAACAAGAGATCATGGACCTCAACATGAGCATGAGGAGATTCCTCACCATGAAATCCCTGAGATGCCTCAAGGGATGCACTTTCCTCCACAGAATTATTGGGAACAAATCAACACTTCCCTAGGAGAATTAAGTTCCAATATGGGACAACTAAGGGTGGAGCACCAAGAGCACTCCATCATCCTCCATGAAATTAGAGAAGATCAAAGAGCTATGAGGGAGGAGCAAGAAAGACAAGGGAGAGACATAGAGGAGCTCAAGAGCACCATTGGTTCTTCAAGAAGAGGAAGACGCCACCCTCACTAAGGTGGACTCATTCCTTAATCTCCTTGTTTATTTATTTTCCTGTTTTTCGGTTTCCATGCTTTATGTTTATTTATATTTGTGTCTTATTACATGATCATTAGTGTCTAAGTTTCTATGCCTTAAAGTTATGAATATGAATACATCACCTCTCTTGAATGAAAAATGTTTTAATTACAAAAGAACAAGAAGTACATGGTTTCGAATTCATCCTTGAAACTAGTTTAATTATTTTGATGTGGTGGCAACACTTTTTGTTTTCTGAATGTATGCTTGAACAGTGCATATGTCTTTTGAAGTTGATGTTTATGAATGTTAAATATGTTGGCTCTTGAAGAATAAGGAAAAAGGAGAAATGTTATTTGATAATCTGAAAAATCATAAAAATGATTCTTGAAGCAAGAAAAAGCAGTGAATACAAAAGCTTGCAGAAAAAATAAAGAGAAAAGAAAAATAGCAAAAAAAAAAGAAAGAAAAAGAAAAAGCAAGCAGAAAAAGCCAAAAGCTCTTTAAACCAAAAGGCAAGAGCAAAAATCCAATAGCCCTTAAAACCAAAAGGCAAGGGTAAATAAAAAGGATCCAAGGCTTTAAGCATCAGTGGATAGGAGGGCCTAAAGGAATAAAATCCTGGCCTAAGCGGCTAAACCAAGTTGTCCCTAACCATGTGCTTGTGGCGTGAAGGTGTTAAGTGAAAACTTGAGACTGAGCGGTTAAAGTCAAGGTCCAAAGCAAAAAAAAGAGTGTACTTAAGAACCCTGGACACCTCTAATTGGGGACTTTAGCAAAGCTGAGTCACAATCTGAAAAGATTCACCTAGTTATGTGTCTGTGGCATTTATGTATCTGGTGGTAATACTGGAAAACAAAGTGCTTAGGGCCACGGCCAAGACTCATAAAGTAGCTGTGTTCAAGAATCAACATACTAAACTAGGAGAATCAATAACACTATTTGAACTCTGAGTTCCTATAGATGCCAATCATTCTGAACCTTAATGGATAAAGTGAGATGCCAAAACTATTCAAGAGGCAAAAAGTTACAAGTCCCGCTCATCTGATTGGAACTAAGTTTCATTGATATTTTGGAATTTATAGTATATTCTCTTCTTTTTATCCTATTTGATTTTCAGTTGCTTGGGGACAAGCAACAATTTAAGTTTGGTGTTGTGATGAGCGGATAATTTATACACTTTTTAGCGTTGTTTTTACATAGTTTTCAGTATGATTTAGTTAGTTTTTAGTATATTTTTATTAGTTTTTAATTAAAAATCACATTTCTGGACTTTACTATGAGTTTGTGTGTTTTTCTGTGATTTCAGGTAATTTTTGGCTGAAATTGAGGGACTTGAGCAAAAATCAGATTCAGAGGTTAAAGAAGGACTGCAGATGCTGTTGGATTCTGACCTCCCTGCACTCAAAGTGGATTTTCTGGAGCTACAAAAATCCAAATGGCGCGCTCTCAATTGCGTTGTAAATTAGATATCCAGGGCTTTCCAACAATATATAATAGTCCATACTTTGATTAAGGATAGATGACGTAGTTCCATGCTGCATTCTGGAGTCAAACGCTAGAAACAGGTTGCAAAGTGGAGTTAAACGCCAGAAACAGGTTACAAACTGGCGTTCAACTCCAAGGAAGACCTCTACACGTGTAAAGCTCAATGCTCAGCCCAAGCACACGCCAAGTGGGCCCCAGAAGTGGATTTCTGCATCATTTACTCTTTTCTGTAAACCCTAGTAACTAGTTTAGTATAAATAGGACTTTTTACTATTGTATTTACATCTTCGGATTATCTTTGATTAGTTTTATGCTATCTTAGACATATGTGAGGGCTGGCCATTCAGCCATGCCTGAACCTTCATCACTTATGTATTTTCAACGGCAGAGTTTCTACACACCATAGATTAAGGTGTGGAGCTCTGCTGTTCCTCAAAGATTAATGCAAAGTACTACTATTTTTCTATTCAATTCAACTTATTCCGCTTCTAAGGTATTCATTCGCACTTTAATAAGATGGATGTGATGATCGTGACAGTCATCATCATTCTCAACTTATGAACGCGTGCCTGACAACCACTTCCGTTCTACCTTAGATTGAATGGATATCTCTTGGATATCTAATACAGGGGACCGAGTCCGAGTTATTAGTGTCTTCGTGGTATAAGTTAGAACCCATGGACGGCCATTCTTGAGATTCCGGAAAGTCTAAACCTTGTCTGTGGTATTCCAAGTAGGATTCAGGGATTGAATGACTGTGACGAGCTTCAAACTCGCAAGTACTGGGCGTAGTGACAGACGCAAAAGGATCAATGGATCCTATTCCAGTATGATCGAGAACCGACAGATGATTAGCCATGCAGTGACAGCGCATTGGACCATTTTCACTGAGAGGACAGGTGGCCATTAACAATGGTGATGCCTAACATACAGCTTGCCATGGAAAGGAGTAGGAAGGATTGGATGAAGATAGCAGGAAAGCAGAGGTTCAGAGGGACAAAAGCATCTCTATACGCTTATCTGAAATTCTCACCAATGAATTACATAAGTACCACTATCCTATTTTATATTTTATTTATCTTTTACTTATCAATTCATAAAATTAGTTGAATCCGCCTTACTGAGATTTACAAGGTGACCATAGCTTGCTTCAAGCCGACAATCTCCGTGGGATCGACCCTTACTCACGTAAGGTTTATTACTTGGACGACCCAGTGCACTTGCTGGTTAGTTGTACGAAGTTGTGAAATAGAATTAAGATCATGAACGTGCGTATTGAGTTTTTAGCACCGTTACTAAGGAAGGAATGATCACGATTTTGCACACCACTCTCCATTTGTTGTAATTGCCGTCTCAGAATCATTCCTTAACTGCCTTGCATTTCTCCCCAGTTAATTTGATCTTGCTGCTCCTTGAGATCCTCAAAACCCTCTTGGAGTTGTTGAATGTTTTGGTTGACTTGGCTCCATTGTTGTTGTTGAGTTTCCTTGAGTTGATTGACATCTTCCCTCAAGTGGTGTAGATCTCCCTTCATTTGGTGTACATCTCCTTGCAATTGCTCCCAGTTGAATCCCTCTGGAAATTGCTGATATTGGTATTATGGTGGTGGTTGAAGTGCCAGGAATTGAGGTTGTTCTTCTGCCTCCTCTTCTTCTTGTTGTTGTTATGGTTCATGGGCATGAGCTCTTCGTTCTCTGGCCCTGTGGAGTGGGTGAACAGCCACCACCTTGGCCATCTTTTTGGCAGTTATGAACTTGTCTTGCTTCACAAGCACTTCATCAATGATCTATTCAACTCCAGCCTCATCACATAGCCTCTGTATAATGCTGGGGAATGCCAACCTTGTGTTGTCATTGGTGCTTTTTAGCACTTTGTTGATGTTATTGGCAATCATCTCCCCCACATTGATGTTCTCTCCTTTCATGATACTGTAGATGAGTACAGCTCTCTCCGTGGTCACCTCTGAAGTGTTGGATGTGGGAATTAGGGACCTCCTCACAAATTCTAGTCACCCTCTAGCTTGGGAGCTCAAATCTCTTCTCCTCAATTGATTGGGTATCCCGTCCTTGTCATTGATCCAACGCACATGCATCACACAAATCTCATTCAGGATCTCATCAAACCCAGGGTCTTGCTGCTTCATTCTTTCTTCATAGCTCCGAGTGGAGCTTGTCCTCTTCACCATTAGCATTCTTTCTATGCTAGAGGGACCGTAGTCAATGGACTTCCCCTTACATAGCTAATGTAGCCATAGTGTTGCCCTGGTTGAGGCACTGCGTTGGCATAGAATTCCCTCACCAAGCTCTCTACCACTATTCTTGGTGGGTTGCATAGAAGTGACCAACCTCTATTGTTGATCTCAATGTTGATCTCAATGTGCTCGTTCCTCCCTAATTGGAACCCAACTTCTGGAATAATTTCCCTCTTACTCACCTAACCATAGAATTGATTTTGGTTGAATGTGGAGAGGAACTTGTAGTCATTGAAAGAATTTGAGGATCCAGAGGTCGGTTCCTTGACTTTTCTTTTCTTTGAGGCTGAGCTTTTTGGTGGTGCCATGAGGTTGAGAGAGTGTGTTTGAGAGTAAAATGGGGGTTGCAAGAAAGAGCAAGCAAAATAAGGTTTTGCTCCAACACCAAACTTAGGACTTGATTGTCCCAATCAAAAAAAAAAAAGAAAGAAAGAAAGTATGGAAAGATATGGTAAAAGATGAACAGAGAAAGGAAGGTGAGGGCTGTATGCTCTTCGTGTGTGATTGGGGTTATTGAAGTTGAATAGGAGATGGTGAAGTGAGGCTTTTATAATGGGTGAATGTTGTGGTGGAAAGGGTGGGAAATAAAAAGGGTTAAATGTTTTCCCACTTGGGGAGTGGCGTCTAGTGTGGGAAGAGGCGCCAACTCTTTTCTCACTGTGTCTTCTGCATGTGTTGAGTTCCAAAGTGTAAGTACACTATGACTTCCTTGCTTTGTGAGTTATTTACCATGTGGGCCCCATCTTCTCTCCTGAAATGAAATTGAACCCATTAGTAATGACAAAAGAACCCTTTTATATTCCTCATCAAGAGTGAATTGGATTGCAACTGATGGGTGTCCCTTGGAACACCAAACTTAATTCTTTGGCATCTTAGTAAATTGGTTTCATTATGGTGTATTTAATGTGTTCATAAGAGTGGAATAACATCAATCTTTTCATTTTCTTTTGATCCCAATTCCTCTGAACTCATTAAACCACATTCATGTTCTTACCCAAAGCATTAAGTGCTTTCAAACTGGGTGACTTGGGCTACTAGATGATTCTTGGTGGTGGCCACAGCAAACTTAATCCTTGGGCTTACTCTTCAAATCAAGATATAAATTGTCTGTAAGCCTAGATTAAGTGAGTGAGAGGCCACACCAAACTTAGCAATTTAGCTAGTCCTCAGCCCATTCACTCATCATGATCTATGCCTTCATCTAGCTGCAATTCTGGGAAAAAATATAAAGAAAATCTAGCTACAAAAGCTAAAATCAACTTTCTAATATGCAATTGTAAACTAATCATAATATGGTAATGTAAGATAAATGGAAGACTGAAAAAGTAAACTACCTAATGCAACAAATTTTTAAACTACTTCTAAGAAAAGTAACTAAATCAAAAAGGATAAAGTGTTGGGGTGCCTCCCAACTAGCGCTTCTTTATTGTCATTAGCTTGACATTCATTCATCTTCAGCTGAGCTTGTAGCTCACTCCCTGCTCCTCTAAGGAGCCTTCCAAGTAGTGTTTGAGTCTATGGCCATTGACAGTAAAAGTTCTCTGAGTCTTGTCCTCCATGAGCTCCACATGACCATAGGGAAATACCTTGAGTATAGTGAAAGGTCCTGACCATCTAGACTTCAGTTTTCCAGGGAAGAACTTGAGTCTTGAGTTATAGAGTAACACCTTCTGTCCTTCAGTGAACTCCCTTCTTGCTATCTTTTGGTCATGCCACCTTTTTGTGTTCTCTTTGTAGATTTTTGCATTATCATATGCTTGATTCCTAAACTCCTCCAGCTCATTGAGTTGCATTAATCTCTTTTCTCCAGCAGCTTGCTCATCATAGTTTAACATTTTTAGAGCCCAAAATGCTCTATGTTCGAGTTCAACTGGCAAGTGACAAGCCTTATATACTAGTTGGTATGGAGACATCCCAATAGGAGGCTTATAGGCTGTCCTGTAGGCCCATAGTGCATCATCCAGCTTCTTAGACCAATCCTTTCTTGAGCTTCCAACAGTTTTTTCAAAGATTCTTTTTAGCTCTCTGTTGGAAATTTCAGCTTGCCCGTTGGTCTGTGGGTGGTATGGAGTTGCCACTTTGTGCTTTACTCCATATCTGAGAAGGAGTGTCTCGAGTTGTTTGTTGCAGAAGTGTGTCCCTCCATCACTAATGAGAGCTCTGGGCACTCCAAATCTGCTGAAGATGTTCCTTCTCAAGAAGCTTATCACAACCTTGTTTTCATTTGTTGCAGTGGCTATGGCTTCTACCCATCTTGAGACATAATCAACAGCCACCAATATGTAGCTATTAGAGTAGGAGGTTGGGAAGGGTCCCATGAAATCAATCCCCCATACATCAAATAGCTCCAACTCTACTATTAATTGTTGTGGCATCTCATTTCTCTTAGTTTGATTACCAGCTCTTTGGCATTCATCACACCTTGACGCCATTTCCTTGGCATCCTTAAACATTGTTAGCCAGTAAAATCCAGATTGAAGCACTTTTGCTGCTGTCCTTTCTCCACTGAAGTGACCTCCATATGCAGATACATGGCACTGCCATAATACTTCCTGCCTTTCCTCATGGGGTATACACCTGTAGAACCTATGCACAATTACTCAAGAGGGGGGTGAATTGAGTATTGCAACAACAATGAATCTTTTTGCGAAAGTTAAAGACAATATACAAAAGTGTTATTGTACTAGTATTTTTCCAAGAGCTTAACTCAATTGCTAAGCATTTATAAGGAGCTTTTACTTTCCAATAGACACCAACTCAAATAAATTGATCAAGCTTTTCACCAATCGGACTTAAGCTATTTCTTAAGTACTTACGAAGCTACTTTTCGATCACAATTTATTTGCTCAAAGGTAAAAGACAATAATATGGAAGAGATGAGTTTGGAGAGATGCAAACGCTATTTAGAGTGGTTCGGCACAATCCTTGTCCTACGTCCACTTTCTTTCTCAATCGCTATTGAGAAGTTCCACTATTGCCAAGCTTCAAGGTGCTCGCGCAAAACCTTTTACAATCCGAGTCCTTAGTTTCTAACACCTCACGGTATATGATCACCACTCGTATACTAACCCACTCCACTTAGAGATACCTTCTCTAAGATTTGCCTTGAGTACTTAGTATGCTTCTTTGGTATCCTCACCGACTATAGTGTTTATAACTCTTGACTCAACCTTGGAGATCACACTCCAATTTACAAAGTGTTACAAGAAAACAATTCTCAAAGAATTGTTGAGATGAAATGAGTACTCTCTAGAAGAGTGTATGATTACAAGTTTAGCACTATTGAACCAATTGATATTGCTCTCTCAAATTGTGTATTATAACACCTTAAAAATGTGTAGAATGAAAGAATATGAACAAGATAGTTTGGAAATACTCAAGTATCTGAAATAAGGCTTCAATCCATCTATTTATAGACTTCCCAAACTTTAGAAACGTTGGGGAGTTAATGGGATGGAGCCGTTTTGTTAAAACTAGCCGTTTTTTATGTTTTTGAATCATTTGCATCGATGCATAACACTTTGCATCGATGCAAATGTGTCTTTGAAGCTGAAATTTGAATTTTCAGCTAGGTTGCATCGATGCAAACATCTTTGCATCGATGCAACAAGTCGTTGCATGCTTTGCATCGATGCAAGATGAGTGTGCATCGATGCAAACCTTAAAGAATGGCTTAAAATCACTTCAAAATACTTGGGATTGATCTCAAACTTTGTTGGAGTCAATTCCTATGCTTTTGTATCTTTGAAAACAAGTTTTTAAACCATTTGGCTAGCATCGAATTGCAAGATGTGCATCAAAACATTTTGTGAGTGTGTGTTGAGAGATTTAGCAATTGGTTCTTAACAAGAAGTTACCTAAGTCCTAAAACACTATACTTGTCTTCAAATGTTGTGGACTTGAGTTTCTTGTTGTTGTTGTGTTGCTTTCAACTCTTCATTCCTCAACGTTGAATGTTGGTTGATCTTTCAACATGCTTGTTCATTCAAGTTATTTGTTGGTTTGTCTTTCATGTCGTTTGTTGGTTTGTCATTCATCAAAACCTACGAATACAAACTTCGCATACAAGCAACATGATTTACAATTTCCCCCTTTTTGATAATGACAAACCAATTTTGAGGATATGCATTTATAAATGATTTTGAAAGCAACAATAATGCACTTTGTTTTATAGAAAGCTTTGGAGAAGACTTCACAAAAAATTTTTTGCAGGAGTTCCCCCTAAATATGTGCATTTTTTCCCTTAAAGGGCGTTTATCAAAGAAAACGATTTAGATATCAAAGTTTTTTGCTTAGCGGAAGTCTTTTTGAAAACATTGTTTCGCAAACTTATTTCTTCTTTTCAAATCCTCAAACTTCTTCTTTTTCAAAAGTTCAAAATTTCAAATATCCTCAAACTTCTCTTCCCCCTTTTGACATTATCAAAAAGAAAGGAGTTTGAAATGTGTCATAGAAGCATGCATAAAATAATGAATTTTTTTAAGTTGAATTTCTCTATTAATTTCAAGGATGAGATATTTCCCCTTTCAAAAAGAATTTGATTTCCTCTTTTTATATATAAAACAAGCATGCATAATTCCCCCTAAAGAAGTGAAATATATTAAAGCATGCACATTAACTTAAAATAGGGGTACCAATCCTATTTTGAGTTATTCACCAAATAAGCATACAAGCATTAATCATTAAACAAAATTATGAAGGAAATATCAAAGTATTTAAACCATAATAGAAATCCTTAGCTTACTAGGAGTTAGTTTAACAGTTCATATAATCAAATAAACATAAAGCAATAAAAAGTGACTTGATGAAGAGGAGACAATCAATCTTGGTCTTCATCATCATCAGTATCCTCTTCATACGGTAGGTGGATGCCGAAATGCTCATATAAGTCATCAATACGACGATCCAAGCAACCCGTGCGATGATCTACACGAGACACACGACGATTAAGTGCTTCAAGTTGCCTACCATGCTCTACTTCAATCCTTTGAGTTCCATCATGTATATACTCACTTTAAACCATTATAAACTTCAATTTGTTGATCCTCCATTGTTTATAATCTTCAAATTCTTCAATCTACCTCAAGATTAATCACTCTTTCATCAACTCATAAACCTACAAAACAATGGCTAATTGGATATCTCCAATGCTTAAGTTAGTAAGAGATACAAAAATAGCAATATAAATACAATGAATTCAAACAAATCATATTAGATTAGAATCCAAGATACCAAGTTCATTTCGGATGTTAAAAAAACTTTCTTTACATAAAGGTTTAGTGAAGATGTCCGCTAGTTGTTTACTAGTTTCGACAAATTCAATAACCACATCACCCTTTTCAACATGGTCTCTTATGAAGTGATGTCTAATCTCAATATGCTTGATTCTTGAATGTTGAACCGGATTCTTGGTTAAATTTATTGCACTAGTATTATCACATTTGATAGGAATGTGATCAAGCATGAGTCCATAGTCCACAAGTTGTTGTTTCATCCATAAAATTTGGGCGCAACAACTACCGGTGGCTACATACTCGGCTTCGGCGGTAGACAAGGCTACACTTACTTGTTTCTTACTATGCCATGAAACAAGAGAGTTTCCTAGCAAGTGACAAGTGCCGCTAGTGCTTTTCCTATCCAATTTGCAACCGGCAAAATCAGAATCGGAATAACCAATCAAATCACAAGTGGATCCTTTCGGATACCACAATCCAACATTTAATGTTCCTATGAGATACTTCATAATCCTTTTCACCGCACTTAAGTGAGATTCCTTAGGATTAGCTTGGTATCTCGCACACATGCATACACTAAACATGATATCTGGCCTACTTGCCGTTAGATAAAGTAATGATCCTATCATGCCTCTATACTTCTTTACATCTATGTTTTTACCTTGTTCATCTTTGTCAAGGTAGCAAGTAGTGCTCATTGGTGTGTCCATTGCCTTAGCATTGTCCATTCCAAATCTTTTGAGCAATTCCTTGCAATATTTGGTTTGGCTAACGAAAGTTCCTTCTTTTCCTTGTTTGATTTGAAGACCAAGGAAGAAGTTGAGTTCGCCCATCATGGACATTTCAAATTCACTTTGCATGAGGTTTGAGAAAAACTTGCAAAGTGATTCGTTAGTTGAACCAAATATTATGTCATCGACGTAAACTTGTACCAAAAGGATATTTTTGTTTTCAATCATGATAAATAAAGTTGTATCAACCTTCCCTCTTCTAAAACCCTTTTCTATTAAAAACTTGCTCAAACGTTCATACCAAGCTCTTGGAGCTTGTTTAAGACCATAAAGAGCTTTCTTGAGTTTAAAAACATGATTAGGATTTTCATAATCCTCAAAACCGGGAGGTTGTTCAACATATACTTCTTCTTGAATGAAACCATTAAGAAAGGCACTCTTAACATCCATTTGATAAAGTTTGAAGTTATAAGAGGATGCAAAAGCAAGTAACATCCTAATAGCTTCTAATCTAGCTACGGGAGCATAAGTTTCGTCATAATCAATGCCTTCCTCTTGATTATAACCTTTAGCTACCAATCTAGCTTTGTTTCTAACAATTGTACCATTTTCATCGAGTTTATTTCTAAAAACCCATTTTGTTCCTACAATTGTTTGATTACTTGGTTTAGGCACCAATTCCCAAACGTCATTTCGTTTGAATTGGTTAAGCTCCTCTTGCATTGCCATAGCCCAATGTTCATCATCAATTGCGGACTCAATGGTAGATGGTTCAATTTGAGAAACAAAAGCACTATATGCAAATAAATTTCTAAAAGTGGATCGAGTTGTTACCCCTTTCGAAACATCACCAATGACGTTGTCTAGAGGATGATCCTTTGAAGTACGCCAGTCCTTTGGAAGTGCATTTATTTGTGCTTGTGATGGTTCAATTTCTTCAACTTGAACACTATCCTTTGTTGAGCTTGTAAAGGCTTCATTTAAATCTTTTTCTTTGTCTTCACCATTCAAATTTAGTGAATCAAAGTTTTCTACATTTTCATCAAAATCTTTTCTAGCACAACAACGGTTAGTTTCATCAAAAGCGACATGAATACTTTCTTCCATAGTCATGATGCGTTTATTATATACTCTAAAAGCTTTGCTAGTTAAAGAGTAGCCTAAGAAGATTCCTTCATCAGCCTTAGCATCAAATTTGCCTAAGTTATCTTTTCCATTATTTAGAATAAAGCATTTACAGCCAAAGACGTGAAGGTGGGAAATATTTGGCTTTCTTCCTTTGTACAATTCGTACGGTGTTTTCTTAAGAATAGGTCGAATGATAATCCTATTCATAACATAACACGCGGTACTAACCGCATCCGCCCAAAAGTACTTAGGAATATTAGCCTCATTGAGCATAGTTCTAGCCATTTCTTCTAAATGACGATTTTTCCTTTCAACCACACCATTTTGTTGTGGTGTTCTAGGAGAGGAAAAATTATGCTCAATGCCATTTTCTTCACAAAAAGTTTCAAAAAGATTGTTTTCAAATTCTCCACCATGATCACTTCTAATAGATGATATATGCAAATTCTTTTCATTTTGAATAACTTTGGCTAATCTTTTGAATGCTCGAAATGCATCACTCTTGTTTGCTAGGAACAAGGTCCATGTAAATCGAGAGTAATCATCAACAATAACTAAAGCATAGTAATTGCCACCAAAGCTCATAGTCCTGGAAGGACCAAATAAATCCATGTGCAAAAGTTGTAATGGCCTTGTTGTTGAAACAATGTTTTTGGATTTAAAAGAAGCCTTTACTTGTTTTCCCTTTTGACATGCGTCGCAAAGGACGTCTTTTTCAAAACGTAGCTTTGGTAAGCCAATTACTAACTCTTTAGAGACCAACTTGCTAAGATGGTCCATGTTAGCATGAGCTACTCTACGATGCCATAACCAAGTTTCATCATTTTTACTAACAAGGCATTTCACATCATTTGAGGAAACTTCATCTAGATTAATCATGTATACATTATCAACACGGTGCCCAATTAGCACAATTTCATTAGTGTCTTGCCTTTTTATCAAACAACATTTTGAATCAAAGGTGACTAAGTTTCCTTTATCACAAAGTTGGCTAACACTAATGAGATTATGTTTGAGACCTTTGACAAGTATAACATTATCTATGGAGGTAGAAGAATTTTTACCAACTTTTCCAATGCCGATTACTTTGCCGGTGTTGTTGTCTCCATAGATCACGTTTCCTCCGTTTGTAGGCTCTATTGCGGTGAACTTTGATTCATCGCCGGTCATGTGTTTGGAGCATCCACTATCAACATACCAATTTGTATCCTTAGCTCCAACACGTACCTACAAAACAATTAAAATTGGGATTTAGGTACCCAAGTGAATTTGGGTCCTTGATGGTTAGTATGAGCATAATGCCCATAAGGTGCCCATCTCGTATCTTGACTACGAAAGTTTATATGTTTAATTCTAGTAAAGCATACGGGTGCTATATGACCTACTTTATTACAATAATGACATATGACATTTGGATTATGCATCCTATGCATGTTTCTAAATGGTTGCCTAGGTTGTTTCCTAAATGCAACATCTTTTGATCTATATGCATTGTGATTATAATTTCTAAATGAAGCATGTTGAGGAGGATGTTTAAAGGCTTCATTCCTTTTAGGCATGCTTGCCTTTTGGGCTTGCGGTTGCCTAATAGGAGTTTTAGTATTTTTAAATTTTCCTTTTTCAAAACCTAAACCTTCCTTATTATGAACATGCTTTTGGTTTTTCAACATTTTATCTAAGTTCTTTGAAGATTCATTGAACTTAGCTAAAGTGTTCTTAAGATTTGTAATTTCATTTTCATGCATTTTACAAGATTTGTATGGATCACTACTTGTGCTACACTTATCTTTTCCAAGATTGATATTCTCGTTTTTCAACATCTCATTTTGTTTTAAAAGATCCATATTCTTTTTCTTTAGGAGAGAATAATCTTGGGTAAGTTTTGTGTACACCTCAAGTAAGGCATCATATTCATCTTGTAAATTAAAAGAAGTGGAGTTATCATTACTAACCTTTTCTTCGCTTGCCATTAAGCAAAGATTTGCAACCTCGTCGTCATCGGAGTCGGATTCATCCTCGTTCTCCCATGATATGTATGCTTTCTCCTTCTTCTTAAATTTCTTGTTTTTGTCCTCCTTTTGAAGTTTTGGACAATTGGGTTTAATGTGTCCAACTTCTCCACACTCATAGCATTTTGGTACCTTTGTTTTGCTCTTGAAGTTTTTCTTCATTGCAAAATTATTGAATCTTTTTAATAAGAGTGCAAATTCTTCATCTCCTTCTTCTTCATTATCATCACTCTCTTCTTGTAGTGATGTTGTTTTAAGGGCGAGACTTTTCTTCTTGCTTTCTTCACCTTTTTGTCTATTTAGCATAGTCATTTCATAGGTGAGAAGATTACCTCGTAGTTGATCAAATGTAAGTTGATCATAGAGCCTTCCTTCCACAATGGCGTTCACTTTGGAGTTCCATTTTGGTGTAAGGCTTGTAAGCACCTTGGTCACAATTTGTTTATCATTGTATTTTGTGCCAAGCATGCTTAGGTTGTTGAAGATCTTGGAGAGTCTTTCAAGAGCTTCTTCAATGCTCTCTTCATCTTTCATTTTAAAATTTTCCCATTCATGAACCAACATAAATACCTTTGATTCTTTAACGTGGTCGGTTCCTTCGTAAGTGATTTGGAGTTTATCCCAAATCTCTTTAGCAGTTTCACATGTAGAGATCTTCATATAATCATGCTCGTTAAGTGCACAATGAATGAAGTTGATGGCTTTATCATTCATTGCCACTTTCTTCCAATCATCGTCACTATATTCATCTTCTCCTTTCGGTACTTGCTTTAAGACGGAGACTTCTCCTTCTTTAGTGCTTGTTGTCTTTGTTGGAATGTGATTTCCATTCTCAATCACTTTCCAAATTCTCACATCTTGAGAACGGATCCAAATTCTCATTTTATTTTTCCAATAAGAGTAATTTGTTCCGCTAAAAAGAGGAGGTCTAGCGGTTGAGTTACCTTCACTAGTGTTGTTGTTGTTAAAGCTTGTGCTTGACATGATCTTTTCCCTTAAACGGTTAAGTCTTTCAAAGGGTTAAGCTCTGATGCCACTTGTAGAACCTATGCACAATTACTCAAGAGGGGGGGTGAATTAAGTATTGCAACAACAATGAATCTTTTTGCGAAAGTTAAAGACAATATACAAAAGTGTTATTGTACTAGTATTTTTCCAAGAGCTTAACTCAATTGCTAAGCATTTATAAGGAGCTTTTACTTTCCAATAGACACCAACTCAAATAAATTGATCAAGCTTTTCACCAATCGGACTTAAGCTATTTCTTAAGTACTTACGAAGCTACTTTTCGATCACAATTTATTTGCTCAAAGGTAAAAGACAATAATATGGAAGAGATGAGTTTGGAGAGATGCAAACGCTATTTAGAGTGGTTCGGCACAATCCTTGTCCTACGTCCACTTTCTTTCTCAATCGCTATTGAGAAGTTCCACTATTGCCAAGCTTCAAGGTGCTCGCGCAAAACCTTTTACAATCCGAGTCCTTAGTTTCTAACACCTCACGGTATATGATCACCACTCGTATACTAACCCACTCCACTTAGAGATACCTTCTCTAAGATTTGCCTTGAGTACTTAGTATGCTTCTTTGGTATCCTCACCGACTATAGTGTTTATAACTCTTGACTCAACCTTGGAGATCACACTCCAATTTACAAAGTGTTACAAGAAAACAATTCTCAAAGAATTGTTGAGATGAAATGAGTACTCTCTAGAAGAGTGTATGATTACAAGTTTAGCACTATTGAACCAATTGATATTGCTCTCTCAAATTGTGTATTATAACACCTTAAAAATGTGTAGAATGAAAGAATATGAACAAGATAGTTTGGAAATACTCAAGTATCTGAAATAAGGCTTCAATCCATCTATTTATAGACTTCCCAAACTTTAGAAACGTTGGGGAGTTAATGGGATGGAGCCGTTTTGTTAAAACTAGCCGTTTTTTATGTTTTTGAATCATTTGCATCGATGCATAACACTTTGCATCGATGCAAATGTGTCTTTGAAGCTGAAATTTGAATTTTCAGCTAGGTTGCATCGATGCAAACATCTTTGCATCGATGCAACAAGTCGTTGCATGCTTTGCATCAATGCAAGATGAGTGTGCATCGATGCAAACCTTAAAGAATGGCTTAAAATCACTTCAAAATACTTGGGATTGATCTCAAACTTTGTTGGAGTCAATTCCTATGCTTTTGTACCTTTGAAAACAAGTTTTTAAACCATTTGGCTAGCATCGAATTGCAAGATGTGCATCAAAACATTTTGTGAGTGTGTGTTGAGAGATTTAGCAATTGGTTCTTAACAAGAAGTTACCTAAGTCCTAAGACACTATACTTGTCTTCAAATGTTGTGGACTTGAGTTTCTTGTTGTTGTTGTGTTGCTTTCAACTCTTCATTCCTCAACGTTGAATGTTGGTTGATCTTTCAACATGCTTGTTCATTCAAGTTATTTGTTGGTTTGTCTTTCATGTCGTTTGTTGGTTTGTCATTCATCAAAACCTACGAATACAAACTTCGCATACAAGCAACATGATTTACAACACCTTCTTAGGATTCCATCAGCACACTTCTTGAACAAATAAGGATCGTCCCAGATGTAGTGTTTGGCATCCTTAATTAGCTTCCTCCTCATATGCATATTGATGTTGGTTGGTAGTTCCCCAATAGGCTTGAAGTTGGCTATGTCTGCAAACCAAGGAGCTACTCGAATCATCATCAATTGTTCATCAGGGAAGCTTTCATTGACTGCTACTTACTGCATCTTTTCTTCTTGTGGGATCCTTGAGAGGTGGTCAGCTACCTTGTTCTCTGCTCCGCTCCTATCTTTAATCTCAATATCAAATTCTTGGAGCAACAAAATCCACCTTATTAGTCTGGGCTTAGATTCTTGTTTGGTGAGCAAGTATTTGAGTGCTACATGATCAGTGAACACAATTACTTTTGAGCCAATAAGATATGATCTAAACTTGTCAAAAGCAAAAACTATGGCTAAAAGTTCTTTCTCCGTGGTGGTATAGTTCCTTTGATTCTTATGAAGAACCTTGCTAGCATAGTAAATAACATGTACTAGCTTGTCTTTTCTCTGTCCTAGAACAGCACCAACAGCAAAATCAGATGCATCACACATTAGTTCAAAGGGAAGATCCCAGCTTGGTGGTGCTATAATAGGTGCAGAGGAGAGTTTCTTCTTAAGTTCATCAAAGGCTACCATGCACTCTCTATCAAAAACAAAGGGAGTATTTGAGACAAGTAGGTTGCTAAGGGGTTTTGCAATTTTTGAAAAATCTTTGATAAACCTCCTATAGAACCTAGCGTGTCCCAAAAAACTTCTGATTGCTTTGACATTGCAAGGTGGAGGTAATTTTTCAATTACTTCTACTTTTGCCTTGTCCACTTCTATGCCATCTTTTGAAATCTTGTGACCAAGAACCACCCCTTCAGTCACCATAAAATGGCACTTCTCCCAGTTTAAAACTAGGTTGGTTTCTTGACACCTTTTTAGCACAAGAGCAAGATGGTATAGGCAATCAGAATATGAGTTCCCAAATACAGAGAAGTCATCCATGAATACTTCTATAAACTTTTCAATTATGTCTAACAAAATGGAGAGCATGCACCTTTGGAATGTTGCAGGTGCATTGTACAATCCAAAGGGCATTCTCCTATAAGCAAAGACACCATATAGACAAGTAAATGAAGTTTTTTCCTGATCCTTAGGGTCTACAACAATTTGATTGTAGCCCGAATACCCATCTAGGAAGCAATAGTACTCATGTCCTGCCAATCTTTCAAGCATCTGGTCCATGAAATGTAAGGGAAAGTGGTATTTCCAGGTGGCTTCATTGAGTTTTCGGTAGTCAATGTACATACGCCATCCAGTCACTGTCCTTGTGGGTATCAATTCATTCTTCTCATTTGCCACAACAGTGATCCCTCCTTTCTTAGGGACTACTTGCACCAGGCTTACCCAAGGGCTGTCTGAGATGGGGTAGATCACCCCTACTTGCCACAATTTCAACACTTCTTTCTGAACCACTTCATTCATAGTTGGGTTCAGCCTCCTTTGTTGTTGTCTTGAAG
Source organism: Arachis hypogaea (assembly GCF_003086295.3). Lineage (NCBI taxonomy): Eukaryota > Viridiplantae > Streptophyta > Magnoliopsida > Fabales > Fabaceae > Arachis > Arachis hypogaea. The sequence goes on along the minus strand of NC_092047.1, from coordinate 73,070,134 downwards.
GTTTGGCATCTTCTTCAAGTAAGATCTTATGCATACACATTGAAGGACTGATCCCTTTTAAATCTGCAAGTGTCCAGCCTATGGCATCCTTGTGTTGTCTCAGCACTTGGATGACCTCCTCTTCTTGTTCCTTACTCAGACTTGAATTTATGATCACTGGTTGGGTGTTGTTGGAACCTAGATATGCATATTTCAAGCTGGGTGGTAATGCTTTCAGCTCTAGTTTTGGTGACTTTGCATCTTTGTTGCTTGTAATGGTTGGCATGGTTGAGTTTCCCATGGTTGCTTGTGGTGATTCTCCATCTGGTGCTTGTTCCAGCTCAATGGTTCCTCCACATTGTTCTTCTTCCAAGACTTCTTGAACTATTTGTTCCATGGTGTCTACTAGCATGCATTCTCCTATGGATTCCTTAGGGTAACTCATTACTTTGAAGACATTGAAGACCATTTTCTCTTCATGCAACCTCAAGACTAGTTCCCCTTTTGCACATCGATGATGGCTCCAGCAGTAGCTAGGAATGGTCTTCCTAAGATAATTGACGTGTTAGCCTCTTCTTCCATGTCCAGCACAACAAAATCAGCAGAAAAGATGAACTCTCCTACTTTCACTAGCAAGTCTTCCACCACCCCATGTGGAAACTTAAATGTTCTGTCAGCCAATTGGAGTGCCATTCTTGTTGGCTTGGCTTCCTCAATCTTCATCCTTCTCATCATGGTCAGGGACATAAGATTTATGCTAGCTCCCAAATCACACAAAGCTTTCTCAATGGTGATGTCTCCTATGATGCAGGGAATTTGGAAGCTCCCTGGGACTTTCAGCTTTTAAGGCAGCTTCTTCTGTATGATGGTGCTGCATTCTTCAGTCAAGATTATGGTTTCTTTTTCTTCCCAGTTCCTCTTTTTGGTTATAAGCTCCTTCAAAAATTTAGCATAGAGTGGCATTTGTTCTAATGCCTCAGCAAATGGTATGTTGATTTGGAGCGTCTTGAAGATCTCTAGGAACTTAGAAAACTGGCCATCCTTCCCATCTTTTCCCAGTCTTTGTGGGTATGGTGCCCTTGGCACATAAGGCTTCAAGACTGGTTTTGGTGGAGGTGGAGCAGGGATTTCTTCTTCATCCTTGTTCTCATGCTTTACTGCAACTTCTTCATGCTTGTCTTTGCTTGGGGTTCCTTCTTCTACAACCTTCCCACTTCTTAGAGTAATGGCTTTGCATTCCCCTCTTAGGTTAGCCATGGTATCACTAGGAAATATATGTGTGGAACGTGGGATTTGCTTGGACAAAATCTCCACTTGTGCTTCCAACTTTGAGATTGTGGCATTAATTTTTCAGATTTGACCTGTATTCCTCTTGATTAGCATCTATCCTTCTGTCAGTTTGTGCTTGTTTGTCCATGAGGGTGGATACTGCTCCTGTAATTTGTGAGGACAGTTGTGCTATTGCAGCTTCCATCCTCTCAAAGTTGCTCTTGATCTCACATGGTTACATAGTTGAGGATGGTGTATCTTGATTGAGGTTGTTGTGTGTGGGTTGGTTACTATAGTATGATGTGTTTTGTGAGTTGTGGTAGGGTCTATGGTTCCCTGTTTGATGGTTGGGGTTATGGTTGAAATGCTGATTTGATGAATAAGGCTTGTTGTGGTCCTGGTTGTGGTTTTGTTGATTTCCCCACCCAAAGTTTGGGTGGTTCTTCCAACCTGGGTTGTATGTCTTAGAGTGTGGGTCATATGGTGGTCTGGATGAATTGTTCACATAATTGGCTTGTTCCCAGTCACCTTCAGATTTTGGTGCATTCCCTTCTTGTTGAGGAGTTTGGTCTTGAATGACTGAGGCTTGGTTGGCCTCCATCCTTTTGGTTAGAGCTGCTATTTGAGCTGCAATTGCTTTGTTATGCGCTAACAAAGCATCTACAGAGTTGAGCTCTACCACTCCCTTCTTCTGAGTCCTCTATGAAGCATAGAAATACTCATTTTCAGCTACAGTCTCAATGACATCTATGCCCTCTTCAATGGTTTTCTTCTTGTTGAGTGATCCTCCTGAAGAATGATCCACAGCCTTCTTTGCTTCATAGGATAGTCCCTCATAAAAGATGTGTAGTTGTACCCATTCATTGAACATTTCTGGTGGGAATCTTCTTGTCAGATCTTTGAATCTCTCCCAGGCCTCATAAAGTGTTTCTCCATCTTGTTGTCTAAAAGTTTGCACCTCAGCTCTCAGCCTATTGATTCTTTGTGGGGGGTAAAATCTTGCAAGGAATCTGTTCACGACCTCCTCCCATGTAGTTAGGCTATCCTTGGGGAATGATTCCAACCACTTTGCTGCCTTATCTCTGAGTGAGAAAGGGAACAAGAGTAGTTTGTAGATGTCGGGGTGTACCCCGTTGGACTTTATAGTATCACATATCCTCAAGAATATGCTGAGATGTTGATTAGGGTCTTCTTGGGCACTTCCTCCATATGAGCAATTATTCTGAACAAGTGTGATGAGCTGAGGTTTCAGCTCAAAATTATTGGCATGAATTATTTGGCTTTAGGATGCTGCTGCCGCAATTTCCTGGGTTTGGGTTGATGTAGGAGCCTAAGACTCTCCTTTCTTGCCCATCATGATTTACTGGGCCTTCTCTAGCATTGTGAGCTTCTCTTCATGGTGGTTCTCCATGTTCTCCTCCATGTTTATTTCAAAATACTCTTCCTCTTCCTCAGTACCAACGACTCCTTTCCCTATTGCTTCCCTCCTTAATCTAAGGAAGGTCCTCTCAGGTTCAGAATCAAAGGAAGTTGAAGCACCGCTTCTTCTACCTGTCATACAACTAACAAGGCAAAAAGCAAGAAAAAAAAGAAAAAAAAATTGAATAAAGAAGTTACTCTTGTTAGAGTGGATGTTAGAGTGAGTGGTGCAATTAATCAAATAGTTAGAAGAGTAGAAATATGGATGATAAAAATAGTCAAAGAAGAAAGAAATAGAACTCAAAATAAAAGAAAATAAAAAGGTGCTAAACAAAATAAAATAACAAGGAATTTAAATTGCTTAATCTAGCTCTCCAATTGATTTAATCACTGTCAAATTTAAGCCAATCCCCGGCAACGGCGCCATAACACTTGATGACCGAAATTCACACCCCATTCAAAATTGGTGAATTAGTCCTTTCGGCAAGAGCACCAAAATTATCATCAAGTAATAACCCACAGTGGAGTAGGATCGTATCCACAGAGATTGGCAAATTCGAGCAGTTTTAATCAATTGATGAATTAGTCAAGCGGATCAATAGGATTTTAGAGTGCAGAACTATAAATGACATAAATGTAAATGACTAGAATATAAAGAAAAGCAATAAAGTGCAAAAATATAAATGGTAGAAAGTAAAGGGCAGAATCATAAATGACTTGAATGTAAATGGGAATGGAGAATTGCTGAATGTAAAAATAAGCTGTAAAGAAATGGATAGATAAGAATGGGAAAATTTATTGAGATTGGGAGATGTTGTCTCTTTAGATCGAATCTAGCTTATATCCCCTTCAATCATGCAACTCGTTGACCTCTTGGCAATCATGATTGATTGAGCCCTAATCCCTTGGTGACTCAATCTCTCAGATCTTGATCAATAGCCAATTCCTTGGTCTAATTGCTCATGAAGAGAGATATGCTTGGTCCCTGATTATACCACACACCATTATAGGTCCAAGTAGAGGGAGGATTATATGTCACATATCCAAACACCAAAATCCAGATTCTACTCTAGTGTGAGAAGGGATTTTAAGCATGGTTTCATGTTTCTTTCCCAAGGTTCCCATGAAACCCAATTTCATTCAATCTTTTTCCCAAGATAATTGAATACTAAGCATTAAGAACGAAATTCCTTCTAGCAAATCAAAGAGAAGATGAAGAGAAGAAGGATTTCACTATCATCAATCCATCAAGTACAACAGAGCTCCCTCTCTCAATGAGAGAAAAGTTAGCTACTCATAGCTCAAAAAGTACTCAAAAGTGAGGTGTAAAAGTGGATCTAAAACTAACTGCTTAACCCCCTTCTTCAGTACTCCTTGGGGGTATTTATACTACTCCTAGTAAAATAAAAAAAATTACAAAAGTGAAAAATGAAAATTACATTTTGGAGGGAAAAGAAAACACTCAATAAGCATGACTTCTCAGCTGGCGTGTGGCTGGCGCTTTTCTGGCATGTCACGTGCCCTTCATTTCCAGCTTGGCGTGCCACGCCCTTGCTTTATGCTTGGCTAGGCTTCTCTGGAAAGTTGAACTAGCGTGGAATGCCCAGGGTCTGACGTGCCACGCCCCTTTTGTGAGTGAGTGGTTCCTCTGTTTGGCGTGCCATGCCACGAACTTAAGTGGCACACCCCAATGCTTCTTTGCTAACTGAATGACACTGGCGTGCCACACCTGGTTGCTCAAGTGGCACGCCTAAGTGAAGAATGGTGAGTGGAGTGCCATGTCTTCGATATCAAGTGGCACGCCCCATATAATTGGCCTCCTTTATCCTCTCTGGAAACTTATACCAGCGTGCCACACCCATGATCTTGTCTTGGTTCCAGTAGTTGGCATGCCACGCCTCAGTCTTCAAGTGGCACGCCATAGTGAAATGCTAAGGTTGGCGTGCCACGCCTTCGATACCAAGTGGCACGCCCAGTCCTTGCTTTTGGTCCTTTGTGCATTGGCGTGCCACACCTGGTTGCTCAAGTGGCACGCTCAGTCTTCAATTGCCTTCAGCCCCTTCTCTGGATTGTTGTACCAGTGTGCCACGCTATGCTGCTCAAGTGGCACACTCATGGATTTGTGAATTCTTTAAGCTTGGCGTGCCACGCTTGGGTTCTCAAGTGGCATGCCCAAGTGACTTCTTGGGGCTGGCGTGCCACGCCTTCGACACCAAGTGGCACGCCATAGTGAAGATTCTTCTTGGAATGGTGAGTTGACGTGCCACGCCCCTATACTCAAGTGGCACGCCCATAGTAATTGATGGGCCAGGCATGCCACGCCCAGCTTGGCGTGCCACGCCCCTTTTGTGTCCTTCATTGTAGCTCTCTGGAATTTTGTATTAGCGTGCCACGCCCAGTCTCTGGCGTGCCACGTCCACGTGCATGCTTGAACTTCTTCTCTGGACTTTAGTACTGGTGAACCACGCCCAGCTCCTGGCGTGCCACGCCAGTGCATTTTTGTGGCGTTTGCTTCAAGTGGCACGCCAGTTTCACACGCCCAGCTTCTTGTTTGTCTTCTACCAAATTTTTTATGCTTTTCTCACCTGAAATTCAGCACAACTCATCTCAAAGTAGTGTACTATAATATTCATCAAATAATGCATGAATTGTACTGATCAAATGAGATTTATGCTCTTTTATGGTCTTCTTTATGTAAGAAAGAAGGGTAGATGATGCAAGTCATCAACGACCCGAGGTTTAAATACTTCGGTTATCAATTTTATTGGGTTTGCTTAAGTGACAAACAAGTTTTTGTATGAAAGGATTATTGCTTGGTTTAGAAACTATACTTGCAATGAAAATTTATTATGAATTCTAAACCATCAATCTCCCGATCATCACCTACCAATTTTGAAATTTTTTTATGCTAAACTTGTTTGAAGAATGTAATTTGGAACATGGATTTTGAGCCAAGAACACAAGCAAGTGAGTTTCGAGCCTAATTGCGAGGCTACATCTTCTAGCCACTTACCTTCCTTCTTGTGTGCATTGTCCTCTCTCTATGATTGTGATCCTTAATTTGTTTGACTCTATATGTCCACTGTTATATGTATAAATGCATGTACATGATTGAGGCTGATGAGCGGATAATTTATACGCTTTTTGGCATTGTTTTTAGTATGTTTTTAGTAGAATCTAGTTACTTTTAGGGATGTTTTCATTAGTTTTTATGTTAAATTTACATTTCTGGACTTTACTATGAGTTTGTGTGTTTTTCTGTGATTTCAGGTATTTTCTGGTTGAAATTGAGGGACTTGAGCAAAAATCAGATTCAGAGGTTGAAGAAGGACTGCTGATGCTGTTGGATTCTGACCTCCCTGCACTCAAAGTAGATATTCTGGAGCTACAGAACTCAAAATGGCGCGCTTCTAATTGCGTTGGAAAGTAGACATCCAGGGCTTTCCAGCAATGTATAATAGTCCATACTTTGAACGAGTTTAGACGACGTAAAAGGGCGTTGAACGCCAGTTCTACGCTGCTGTCTGGAGTAAAACGCCAGAAACACGTCACAAGCCAGAGTTGAACGCCAGAAATACGTTACAAACTGGCGTTCAACTCCAAGATTGACCTCTACACGTGTAACATTCAAGCTCAGCCCAAGCACACACCAAGTGGGCCCCGGAAGTGGATTTATGCATCAATTACTTACTTCTGTAAACCCTAGTAACTAGTTTAGTATAAATAGGACTTTTTACTATTGTATTAGACATCCTGGATTGTATTTTTGATCATGTGATCACGTTTTGGGGGCTGGCTATTCGGCCATGCCTGGACCTTTCACTTATGTATTTTCAACGGTAGAGTTTCTACACTCCATAGATTAAGGTGTGGAGCTCTACTGTTCTTCATGAATTAATGCAAAGTACTACTGTTTTTCTATTCAACTCAGCTTATTCCGCTTCTAAGATATTCATTCGCACTTCAACATGAATGTGATGAACGTGACAATCATCATCATTCCCTATGAACGCGTGCCTGACAACCACTTCCGTTCTACCTTCGGTTGAATGATTATCTCTTGGATCTCTTAATCAGAATCTTCGTGGTATAAGCTAGATTGATGGCGGCATTCATGAGAGTCCGGAAAGTCTAAACCTTGTCTGTGGTATTCCGAGTAGGACTCTGGAATTGAATGACTGTGACGAACTTCAAACTCGCTAGAGCTGGGCATAGTGACAGAGGCAAAAGGAGGGTGAATCCTATTCCAGTATGATCGAGAACCTCAGATGATTAGCCGTGCTGTGACAGAGCATTTGGACCATTTTCACAAGAGGATAGGATGCAGCCATTGACAAGGGTGATGCCTCCAGACGATTAGCGATGCAGTGACAGCACATCGGACCATTTTCCAGAGAGGATTAAAAAGTAGCCATTGACAACGATGATGTCCTTACATAAAGCCAGCCATAGAAAGGAGTAAGACTGATTGGATGAAGACAGTAGGAAAGCAGAGGTTTAGAGGGACGAAAGCATCTCCATGCATTTATCTGAAATTCTCATCAAGGATTTACATAAGTATTTCTATCCCTATTTTATTATTAATATTCGAAACTCCATAACCATTCTATATCTGCCTGACTGAGATTTACAAGATGACCATAGCTTGCTTCATACCAACAATCTCCGTGGGATCGACCCTTACTCGCGTAAGGTTTATTACTTGGACAACCTAGTGCACTTGCTGGTTAGTTGTGCGAAGTTGTGATAAAAAGTTGAGATTACAATTGAGCGTACCATGTTGATGGCGCCATTGATGATCACAATTTCGTGCACCAAGTTTTTGGCGCCGTTGCCGGGGATTGTTTGAGTTTGGACAACTGACGGTTCATCCTGTTACTCAGATTAGGTAATTTTCTTTTTGTTTTCTTTTCAAAAAAATTTTTCAAAAATATTTCAAAAAATTTTCTCCTTTGTTTTCGAAAAAAAATTAAAAAAAAAATGTTTTCAAAAAAAATATATTTTTCTTCAGAATTTTTAAGAATGAATTCTAGAGTTTCATGAAAAATGTTGGAGCCTGGCTGGCTGTAAAGCCATGTCTAATTCTTTTGGATAGGGGTATGTCAGCTGTGGCATGTCTGAGTTACATACTAAAGCTTGGCTGGCTATTAAGCCATGCCTAACCCTCAGATTGGAGCTTTAGACTAAAGAGCACAAGATTCCTGAAATTCATATTAAAAATTTTGGAATCCTTATTTTTCTTTTTCACATTAATTTTCGAAAAATCCAAAAAAAAAAATTAATAAAATCATAAAAATAAAAAATATTTCATGTTTCTTGTTTGAGTCTTGAGTCAAGTTGAAAGTTTGGTGTCAATTGCATATTCATCTTGCATTTTTCGAAAAATTCATGCATTCATAGTGTTCTTCATGATCTTCAAGTTGTTCTTGGTAAGTCTTCTTGTTTGATCTTGATGTTTTCATGTTTTGAGTCTTTTCTTGTTTTTCATATGTATTCTTGCATTCATAGTGTCTATACATGAAAAATTTTTAAGTTTGGTGTCTTGCATGTTTTCTTTGCATTAAAAATTTTTCAAAAATAAGTTCTTGATGTTCATCTTGACATTCAAAGTGTTCTTGGTGTTCATCTTGACATTCATAGCATTCTTGCATGCATTCATTGTTTTGATCCAAAATTTTCATGCATGGAGTCTTTTTCATGTTTTTCCCTCTCATCATAAAAATTCAAAAAATCAAAAAAATATCTTCCCCTTTTTCTCTCTTAAAATTTCGAAAATTAGATTTGACTTTTTCAAAAATTTTTAAAATCTAGTTGTTTTTATGAGACAAATCAAATTTTCAATTTAAAAATCTTATCTTTTTCAAAATCTTTTTCAAAAATCAAATCTTTTTCATTTTTCTTAATTATTTTCGAAAATTATAAAAATATTTTTCAAAAATCTTTTTCTTATCTTTGTCTCCTAATTTTCGAAAATAACATCATCAATTAATGTTTTGATTCAAAAATTTCAAGTTTGTTACTTGCTTGTTAAGAAAGATTCAAACTTTGAGTTCTAGAATCATATCTTGTGATTTCTTGTGAATCAAGTCATTAATTGTGATTTTAAAAATCAAACCTTTTTCAAAACTAATTTCAATCATATCTTTTCAAAAATATCTTTTTATCTTATCTTTTTCAAAATCATATCTTTTTCAAAAATTTGATTTTAAAATATCTTTTCTAACTTCTTATCTTCTTATCTTTTTGTTTGTTTCTTATCTTTTTCAAAACAACCTAACTAACTCTCTCTCTCTCTAATTTTCGAAAATATCTTCCTCTTTTTCAAGATTTCTTTTTAATTAACTAATTAATCTAATTGTTGATTTTAATTTTCGAAAAATTACTAACATTTTTTCAAAAACTATTTTCGAAAATCACTAACCCTTTTTCAAAAATAATTTTCGAAAATCCTTCTCCCTCATTTCCTTCTAATTATTTATTCATCTACTAACACTTTTCTTCATCTCACATCATTGCTCCTATCCTTACCCTTGTGTTTGGATTCTTCATTCTTCTTCACCCCTATTCCTTTTCTTCTTATACTAACAATAAGGAACCTCTTTACTATGACATAGAGGATTCTTCTTCTTTTCTTGTTCTCTTCTCTTTCTTATGAGCAGGAACAAGGAAAAAGACATTCTTGTTAAAGCTGATCCAGAACCTAAAAGGACTCTGAAGAGGAAACTAAGAGAAGCTAAATTACAACAATCCAGAGACAACCTTATTGAAAATTTCGAACAAGTAAAGGAGATGGCAGCCGAACCCAACAACAATAATGCAAGGAGAATGCTTGGTGACTTTACTGCACCTAACTCCAATTTACATGGAAGAAGCATCTCCATTCCTGCCATTGGAGCAAACAACTTTGAGCTGAAACCTCAATTAGTTTCTCTGATGCAGCAGAACTGCAAGTTTCATGGACTTCCATCTGAAGATCCTTTTCAGTTCTTAACTGAATTCTTGCAGATATGTGATACTGTTAAGACTAATGGAGTAGATCCTGAAGTCTACAGGCTCATGCTTTTTCCTTTTGCTGTAAGAGACAGAGCTAGAGTGTGGTTGGACTCTCAACCCAGAGATAGCCTAAACTCTTAGGACAAGCTGGTCACGGCTTTCTTAGCCAAGTTTTTTCCTCCTCAAAAGCTAAGCAAGCTTAGAGTGGATGTTCAAACCTTCAGACAGAAAGAAGGTGAATCCCTCTATGAAGCTTGGGAAAGATACAAGCAACTGACCAAAAAGTGTCCTTTTGACATGCTTTCAGAATGGACCATCCTGGATATATTCTATGATGGTCTATCTGAATTGGCTAAGATGTCATTGGATACTTCTGCAGGCGGATCCATTCACCTAAAGAAAACACCTGCAGAAGCTCAAGAACTCATTGACATGGTTGCTAATAACCAGTTCATGTACACTTCTGAGAGGAACCCTGTGAGTAATAGGACGCCTATGAAGAAGGGAGTTCTTGAAATTGATACTCTGAATGCCATATTGACTCAGAACAAAATATTGACTCAGCAAGTCAATATGATTTCTCAGAGTCTGAATGGAATGCAAGCTGCATCCAACAGTACTCAAGAGGCATCTTCTGAAGAAGAAGCTTATGATCCTAAAAACCCTGCAATAGCAGAGGTAAATTATATGGGTGAACCTTATGGAAACACCTATAATCCATCATGGAGAAATCATCCAAATTTCTCATGGAAGGATCAAAAGCCTCAACAAGGCTTTAATAATGGTGGAAGAAATAGGTTTAACAATAGTAAATCTTTTCCATCATCCACTCAGCAACAGACAGAGAACTCTGAACAAAATACCTCTAATTTAGCAAACTTAGTCTCTGATCTATCTAAGGCCACTGTGAGTTTCATGAATGAAACAAGGTCATCCATTAGAAATTTGGAGGCACAAGTGGGCCAGCTGAGTAAAAGGATCACTGAAATCCCTCCTAGTACTCTCCCAAGCAATACAGAAGAAAATCCAAAAGGAGAGTGCAAGGTCATTGAATTAATCACCATGGCCGAACCTGTGAAGGAAGGAGAGGACGTGAATCCCAAGGAGGAAGACCTCCTGGGACGTCCAGTGATCAATAAGGAGCTTCCCTTTGAGGAACCAAAGGAATCTGAGACTCATCTAGAGACCATAGAGATTCTATTAAACCTCCTTATGCCATTCATGAGCTCTGATGAGTATTCCTCTTCTGAAGAGAATGAGGATGTTACTGAAGAGCAAGCTGCCAAGTTTCTTGGTGCAGTCATGAAGCTGAATGCCAAATTATTTGGTATTGAGACTTGGGAAGATGAACCTCCCTTGTTCACCAATGAACTAAGTGATCTGGATCAACTGAGATTGCCTCAGAAGAAATAGGATCCTGGAAAGTTCTTAATACCTTGTACCATAGGCACTATGACCTTTGAGAAGGCTCTGTGTGACCTTGGTTCAGGGATAAACCTCATGCCCCTCTCTGTAATAGAGAAACTGGGAATCTATGGGGTGCAAGTGATGGGATATTTTCGCGGAGAAACGAATTTCTCCAAAACACCCAAAACTAACCGGCAAGTGCACCGGGTCGCATCAAGTAATAATAACTCACGGGAGTGAGGTCGATCCCACAGGGATTGAAGGATTGAGCAATTTTAGTTTAGTGGTTGATTTAGTCAAGCGAATCAAGATTTGGTTGAGAGATTTGTGATTTGCAGAATTTAAATTGCATAGAAAGTAAAGGAAATGGGTGAATTGCATGAAATTAAAGAGAACTGGAATTTAAAGTGCTGAATCTTAAAGAGCAAGAAATTAAATGGCAGAAACTTAGAACGCAAGAAATGTAAATTGCAGAATCTTAAAGTGCAAGAAATGTAAATGGCTTGAATTGTAAAGGGAATTGGGAGTTGGATTTGCAGAAATTAAACAAGGAAAAGTAAATTGCAACAAACAGAGAAGTAAAGGATGTCTTGAATCAAACCGGATCTTAAAACAGAAAAGTAAAATGACCATGAAAACAGTAAACAGAGGATGTAAATTGAGAATTCAGATCTCAGGACCCAAGAGACTAGAAAACCAAGTCTAGATCTCAATGCCTTCCTAGATCCAACAAGAACAATTGCAAAGGAGATTGTAAATTGCAAAGAAAGTAGATGAAGAACAATGAACCGAAACTGAAATTCAATTAAGCAGAAAATTAAACAAGATCCCAAGGTGAGATTGAAACAGAATTTCTTCAATTCTCCACCCAAAATCCAAGACAAGAAAAGTAAAGAGTGCTGGGCAAGAACAAGGAAGAAGAGAGATCAATTCTCCTCCCAAATTCTCTTTAATTAAACAACAATGCTAAGAAAAATAAAAGTGAGCTCTAAGCAAAACTCTAAAGAAAGCTATTCTGAAAAACTAAAAGGGAAGCTCCCTTAAAACTTAAATTCTAATCTATTTATACACTTTCTTCAAATGGTCTTCAAGCCTTCAATTGGGCCTTTGCTCTTGGTGGAATTGGGTTGAGAGAGGCCTTGGTTGATTGCTCTTGGAGTTTGGAAAAGAACCGAATTGAACCGGGTTGGAATCATGAAAGCTTGAGTGAAAGTTGGAGTAAAAGTTAGGGTCTAACTTTTGCTCCAACTTTTCACATCAGCACCCTTGTTTTGCTGATACCAACGTTGGGGCAAAAGTTAGGGGTCTAACTTTTGCTCCAACGTTGGCCTCCCCTTAGTTATTCATGGCTCCAACGTTAGCCAGAAAGTTAGGGGCTAACGTTGGCACAAACTTTTGCTAGCCCAGGGAGTTTTTCAAGCGCCAACGTTAGCCAGAAAGTTAGGGGCTAACGTTGGTGCAAACTTTTGGTGCATCCAGGGAGTGTTTTTCATGCCAAAAGTTAGCCAAAAAGTTAGGGGCTAACTTTTGCTCCAACTTTTGCCCAAAAGTTAGCCAAAAAGTTAGGGGCTAACTTTTGCTCCAACTTTTGCCCAAAAGTTAGCCAAAAAGTTAGGGGCTAACTTTTGGTCCAGCTTTTGCTTCCTGGTTCATAATTAATCCAAGACTCAAGTCATTCCTCCTTGCATCAACCTTTCTCCAAGCTTTCTTCACCTATCATTAATCAACCAAACACATCAAAGCTATGCTCAAAATCATGAGATATTCATTCTTTCATAATATGTGACATTTATGGCATAAAATCTCATGAAATGGCATGAATTCATACATGGTTGATTAAATCAAAGGAAACATGAAAATCTACCAAATTGGCTTGCTTTTGGCTCAAGAAAGTGCATAATTCAATTGAAAACAAAAGAAAAAGGCTAGTGAAACTAGGCTAAGATGACTTGTCATCACAACACCAAACTTAAAGCTTGCTTGTCCCCAATCAAGAAATGAATTATTGAGAAGAAAGAATGAAATGGAAGAGGATGTTCATGCTAGTAGAGTGTTATTGGTAGTTCATGGGGTTTTATGTGGATATGTACACACTCACCTCTTATTGACTCTTAAGCCTAGAAAGCCTCTTTCAAGTTTCAAGTAACATACTGCTATGACCTCTCATTATTCCTTTATCCTTGGCTATTATCTTGTTCATGAGCTTTATTTGAGTGTCATGTGTAGCAAGTTCATTTCCTTTTCTTTATACTTGACACATTATTCACTATAGACACTTGGCTCACATTCCTTCTTAGAACATTGATGCCCAGCACCTCTTTGGGCTACTAAATGCCTTGTAGTTAGGTTGCTCTTGATAGTGGACTTTTAGCTGATGATCCCGGGTTAGTTAACCCAAGTCATCAAGTGTTGATGCACTCCAAAGAGCTTAATAATCCAAGCAGATCCTAATACAAAGACACCACAGGCATATATTCTAAGGTTCAAGCTATTGGTGTCCAGCTTTGTTTCTTTTTGTTTTTCTTTTGTTTTGCCATTTCTTGGCTATTTCTTTTTCTTCCCTTTTTTTTTCTTTTTGTTTTTCTTTCTAACCAAGGATTTTTATTCAATTGAGATTCATAGACAGTAGCTACTTTCTACTTAAGAGGAGACATCCTAGTGTTCTTATTCATTAAAGGTGAGCTATTATACAATCACACACATACCACCACTTACTTTTATTTTACTTCTATCTTAACAGAGAACTATCTCACTTCACATTCAAACATTTCTTTTATTGAATTGAAAATGCAGGGGACAAAGCATGCTTTTTGTTCAGTGAAAGTAAACACACAAGCACACACATAGACTAGCTTACTTATTCTAAGAGAAACAAACAAAATGCAAAGACTATTAATTATGACAACTACTTAAAGATGCAAGGACCACTCAAAACAGACACAATGCATGCTTTCTTAGTGTTGAACAAGGAGCAAGTCCACCTTTTATTTGTCATGCTTTTTCTTTCTTCTTTCATACACCTGGTTGCTGGTGTTCCCTGTGTCCATGTCTGTTGTCTGTTGATCCCGCCAGAACCCAGCTCTATTCATTGCTTCCTCTACTCTATCTTCAAGCTTCATTGCATTGCTTACTTCTATCTCACTTCTCCTTTTGAAGAATTCATCAAAGGTTGGAAAAGCTGGATCCATGTTGTGCAGATGCTCTCCAATATAGTTCAGCTTGATTTGACTATTTATGTTGTAGTCGGCTTGGACTTCATATCTTGCATCTTGGAGTGTTGTGAACTCTTTGAGAGCCCTCAAATTTTTAGCTTGCATTTGTTCCAACTTTCCAAATGATTCATGAGATTGAAAAGCATGTTCTTCTTGCATCACAAGGAATCTTGACTCGAATTCACTTTGTTTGTTCATCATTCTTTGCTCCCGTTCTTCTTGTGCTTGTTGGTTTTTCATGTATAGTGAATGGTATTCCTCTTGCCTTTCTTGAATTCTCATGTACTGTTGTGATAATCTTCCAATTGCTTTCTGCATTTGAGTCATGTCCAGATTGTTATGTAGAGGAATGTGCTGCTGTTCCTCCTCCTCTTGTGGCTCTTCTTCCTCTTGTAATTCTTCTCCCTCCATTGGTTCCTCTCTTTCCCTTCTTCCATGTGGTCTTCGGCCTTGATGTGCTTCTGGGGGCATCATCATTCTTTCAATGGTTATAGGCATGCCTTGGCTTAACCACATTGGATTCTCCTCTTCCATTGGAACTTTAGCCTTTGCACACAACCTCCAAATGGTACTCGGATAGTACAACCAAGATCCGGCCGAATTCTTCTCAGCCAGCTTTTGAATGTCCTTTGCCAGAATTTCATGAACTTTTACCTCTCCTCCCACAATTATGCAATGCAACATAATAGCTCTATTCTTGTTAACTTCTGAGGTGTTTATTGTGCCCAGAATTGATCTTTTCAACAACTCATACCATCCCTTTGCTTCCGGGGTAAGGTTAAATCTCTTCAAATACTTGTATTTATTCTTGTCATCTCCTTCCCACTCTGAGTTTTCCATACAAATATCTCTAGCAATCCCATCATAATCCGGATCACCATTTACCCTTTGGTGGTATCCCGGTTCACTAAAGCGAACTGATTTTAGTCCCAAGACTTTTTGATTGCTTCTGAGCTAAATTTACTTCCACTCCCTGCACACAACTCTTGTATGTTAGGGCCTCACTCATGTCAAGCCTTGAGACATTGGCATAGAATTCTCTTATGATATTAGCATTGATTCGGGTGATTCGTGATATGAGTTCCTCCCACCTCCTCTTTCGAATTTTGTCCTTCATTTCTTGGCATCCATCATCCGGCAGCCAGAGTGGAATTTCTGGATATATCTTCTTCTGATTCATCCATTCAATTTGCATCTGATGGTACCGAGATTTGAATCTCCATTGGTCATATTCAGGGGTACTCTCCTCCACCATGGGATCTTTCCCTCTTATTCGTTTGGTTCTTGAGGAAGAGGCCATGATCACTTGGTTGTTTGAGACTCTTGAGGTTAAAGGGAGTGTGAAGAATGTTAGAGATTTTGATGTGTGTTTGGAGAAGGATGAAATTTGAGGCCGAGCTTGTTATGATGAGAAATGATGAAGGGAAGTTTAAATGGTTGGAGTGCAAAGGTTCGGTCACATGCATGGTTGGAGGTGGTATGTTATTTAAATGAACAATGAAGGGCTAGGATGCAATTAGATACTATGTGAATCAAAGGTGTGCATGTAAGGATGAATGAAGACAAAGCTTGCTTCTTCAATTGTCTTTGCCGTGATCATCTCAAGGAGTGGCAGATTCTCTTTTTGAAGCATGTGATAAGATTTTGTCCTCATGCTATGCTTTCCTTTGTCTTGTCTCTTTCATAAAGTGTTCTTTGACCATCTAGTCATCACAACAAGACAACACACATTAGCTATATCAAACCGTGGCAATAGTGCTTCTTTTATTAACACTATATGAATATCATTCCTTATATCCATTTGGACCGTGACTTTCTTGGAGGACACCAAACTTAATGTTTGGTCATATGTTAAAAATATGTGGTTCTCCTCCAACTAGTGAAATTGAAATCCCAATGTCATTCTTGGTCAAATGTTTATAAGAGATGTTTTTATCATAATTTTCCTTTTTCTCTCTCTTTTTTTTTCATGAAGGATCAATTGTGCCCTAAATCCGTGCATCAAAGTTTGGTGAACACCAAACTTGTATCTTGCTTAAGGGTAGATGTGAGATGCTAGTGGTAAATCACAATTGATGCCTTCATCACAGAGTATGATTTCTTTTTAATTGAAAAGTCTCAGTAAGAGATAATGTATGATCATTGATGCATGATTTTTTTTATTTTCATGAGAAGAGAAATACCAAACTTAGTGTTTGGTCACATGCTAAGCATATAGTATGAAAATGTTTGTAACACTAGTTTGGTGTGCTTGAAGGCACACCAAACTTTAGGAGTCTTAGCATATGAAAAAAAATTTGCATGCATTCATTGAGTACGTCTATGAAAATAAATTTCATGCTCAGATGATCATAACTTATTGAATTTAAAATGACATAAATCTTAAATCATGGGTTGCCTCCCATGGAGCTCTTTTATTGTCACTAGCTTGACATTGGAGCTTTCTTTTATGGTGGTTGAGGGTTGTAGTGCCTCAACTTGTCTCCCCTGACTGTGATCCTCCTCTTTGTTCTTGGTGTTCAATTTCAGCATGTTCCAACGAGAGTATGTTGCTGACATTGTAATAGTCATCAGTCTGTCGGCTTGCTCCCAGTTGTTGATATATCAATTGCACTTTGTCACCTTTGGAAAGCCCCTCTGTTGGAATCTTCCTGTTCTTCCAACCCCTTTTTGTTTTGTTTCTGCGTTTCATCCTTTCTCTTTTCTGGCCGTAGGCTTACCTTGGGGATCTTTCATCCTTTCAGTGGCTAATACTCCATATTCTCTTGGACTTCTTCATCAGTTTGCACAATCTTTTGCCTTGGGATGTTGTTGTGAATCGCCTTGTTGCTTTCTTCCTTTAACTGGATTCTTCCTTGTCAAGTTCCATATAGTTTTTCTTCTCATTACCAAACTGTGCTTCTGGTAACACCTTCAGAGTGACACTCTTTCATGCATTCTGAGAGTTAATTCTCCTTCCTCTATGTCTATGATAGCTCTAGCAGTGGCCAAGAATGGCCTTCCCAGAATAATAGAGTCACCATCATCCCCTTCTGAATCTAGAACTACAAAATCTGCAGGTATATGAAATTGTCCACCTTACCAGAGGTTTTCAATCATACCCCTGGGGTATACTGTTGACTTATCTACTAGCTCTAGAGATATCTGTACTGGTTTAACTTCCTCTATATGCAGCTTTTTTACCAAGGAGGATGGCATTAAGTTGATACTTGCTCCTAGATCGCACATTACTTTAGTGATGGTTAATTCCCAATGGTGCAAGGTAGCAAAAAGCTCCCTGGATCTTTAAGCTTAGGGGGAACCCTTTTTGAATCAAAGCTCTGCATTCCTCAGTGAGTAGTATAGTTTCCTTCTCATCCAACTTCTTTTCTTGTTGATAAGCTCCTTCAAAAACTTGGCATACAGAGGCATTTGCTCAACTGCTTCAGCCAAAGGAATATTAATTTCCAACTTTTTGAAAGTCTCAAGGAACTTGTGAAAATGTTGGTCCTTGGTTTCTTTGTTGAACCTCTGGGGATATGGCAGTGGAGGTGATGCTCTTTCCTATTTGCTGCTGTCCTGAGTCACTTATGTTGAACCGTTTGGCTGGTTGTCCTTTTCTTAAGTTTCTCAGTGCTCTTGTTGCATTACAACTTGATTCTTGGCTTCATCTTTCTTTGTTTGCTCCTCATCTTCTATTGCACTTTTGCTGCTCTCTGCTTGCTTCTTGT